>NC_067416.1:33183641-33808641 GCF_009764475.1 Pristis pectinata
TGATCCCATCAGGCCCTGGGGATTTATCCATCTTAATGTTCTTCAAGAGCCCCAACACCACCTCCCTCTTGATCTCAAAATGCCCTAGCATATTAGAATGCCCAACACTGATCTCACTAACTTCCATGTACTTTTCTTTGGTGAATACCGATGCAAAGTACTTTTTTAGCATTTCACTCACTTCCTCTGGCTCCAGGGATAAGTTTGCTCCTTTATTCTGGAGTGGTCCAACCCGCTCCATAGTTACCTTCTTGTTTTTAATATACATAACAAAATGCCTTGGGATTCTCTTTAATCCTACTTGCCCGGGACACTTCATGCCCTCCTAATTCCTTGAGTTCTTTCTGGCTTTCTTTATATTACTCTAAGGCCCTGTTCAGCTTCCTAAACCTTACATACGCTTCCTTTTTCTTTTTGACTAAATCTACAACATCTCTCACCATTCCAGGGTTCCCTTACCTGCCATCTTTGTCCTTCCTCCTTACTGGAACATGTCTGTCCAGTACTCTGGTCCTTTACATCACCTGCTTTTCACTTCTGGTTCCATGATGAGAGTGTTTGCATTCCAAGCCTGAGTTACAGACCTGAAGCATTGTTCTTGGCCATGAGTTGCTTGGCCTGAGACTGAAATCTTCCTCTCATTTGTCTATTTTATTACCTTTGGAAATCCAACTATTTTGACATTCTTGGGTGTCACCAGCAGGCTGAACTGAATTTTCTGCTGATGTTTCTTTAATTTGTACAAGACAGACTCAGCATCTAAGGTTTTAGCTCCCAGGTATGTCTTTTTGATGGAATGTTATCGTGTTTTAGAAATTCAGGCATATCCCAAAAATCGCTCTTCAAAAATTCCGGTTATTTGACAAGATATAAATTGAAAACTAAAATACAATTAATGGTTCACAGTTAAAGGAAGCTCATAAGGAGACTTGCCAGGATTTTCGAGTTGCTTCCAGTTGAACTAACTCCCCAAAACCCACTTTTGTTTCTGAATACACAAGCCACCGGAGTCAGTTTTCTTCAATGAAGCTCAAGGACTGAGAACAATAATTACAAATTATTTGAAAATCACACTTTCATAAGTCTCAGTGAAGAAAGTGCTGCCAGAATATATCAAGTGAAACAAGTTCTCCACAAATTTGTCCTCAGATCAATGCATCTTTCAAGCATCATTATGTTCCTGAATGGAAAGACTTAATTCACAAAGAGCATTCAGATATTCTTCATTGCCAGAATCAAACTCCAAGGCCTTCTCAAAGTATTCAATAGCTTTAGCCTTATTCCCATCCAGCTGATACAGGAATCCTTTGACCCCAAGAGCCTTGCTGTCACACGGATTCCTGCAAAGTTTCCTGTCTGCCCACCTCTTCAATTTTTCATGACACCATTTTCGTTCATTTGACTCATATTCAACCTTTAGTCCTTTCAGGAATAGCCTGATGGCATCGGATTCAGACCTTCTTTGGTGCAGTTCAAATGATCCAGCCTGTAAACATATTCTCTGTATATTTTCTGGACGAATATCATCCAATTTCTCCAGATTACTGTAGATCTCCTTTGCTTTGGAATACTCTCCATTTTTTACACAGATGCCTGCAAAATCCAATTGCGATTTAATAGCTGATCTTGGACGATGCTCAAATGCCTTTCCAAGGTGATACTTGCATTGATTGAACAACTCTGTTTTCTGCTTAAATGCAGCATTGCGAGGGTTTCTGCTACGAGGATTGCCAATCAGTTCATCTAATCTGATTTTGTAACACATAGCAATTTGGTCATGCAAAAAGGCAGAGAGGGGAGTTATTTTTAATGCTCTCTTCAACAGCCCAACAGCTTTCTCCACATCTCCTTCTAATCTGCAAAATTTTGCAGCATAGCGGAGCACGTATGGAAAATCAGGGGTTTTGTGCAATGCTTGTTCAACTAATTTATTTGCTTCCTTCTTTTGCTTGAACTCTTGCAGTTTTAGAGCCAACAGCACCATGGCCACAGAGTCACCTGGATCAAGCTCCAGCACCCGACGCAGATGCTTCACGGACTGACTCCGTTCACGACTCTCTGGGGTTCCAGAAAATGATTCCAGACGAAATAGTACAGTCGCATAGCCCATGATCCATTCCGTGTTATCAGGATCTTCCTCCAGAGCCTTTGCAAAACATTCCTTTGCCTCTTCGTAGTATTGAACTGAAGATCTTATCAATGACCATCCCTTCTCCCCGTACACTTCAGGTATCATTGCTGTATAGCGAGGGCCGTCAGTGAGCGGTTTACAGATCATCTCCAGCTTGTCGAGGTAGGACTGGGCCTCGGCCAGTTGTCCCATGTGGTAATGCACCCAGGCAAAGTTTCCATAGGTGATGATGCTTTTTCTTTGAAATTCATCTTTGTGGTTCTCCTTCAGAATCTCTTCAGCTTCCTTTAAGTTTTGAATTGCTTCTTCACAGTTGCCCTGCAAACAATTCACAAAAGCGAGTTGGTTGTGGCATTCAGCCTGGTATTTGACACCAAGATCCATTGCATCTTGCAATCTGTACATCATATCATCCAAGTCAATGGTTTCCTTCTGTGGGCCCCACGTGAAGTGACACTGAAGCTGATCGAGCTTCTCTTTCAACAAATCTCTCGGTGCGTTGCTGCAAGAGGACAAAATTCAAGAGTCAGCACTTCATCCAGTCATTGTTCTCCATGTCATTACTTGAAACAAAGCAGAGTGTTATTGTCTCCTGCAATCTTTAAAACCACACCCGAATAAATTTCAACTCTGTACATGCACCGAGACCCAAATGGAAGTTATTTTTTTTTATTTGCTTTATTACCAGATATGATGTTACAATGAGAGCTGCTTCATGTATGACGACTTCTGAGAAGAGACTGGATGGGCTTGGTTTATTTCTCTTGTAGCACAAAAGGCTAAAGGGGAATCTCAGTGGTGGAGGCAGGTGCTCTCACACATTTAATGTGTCTAGACGAGCACTTGAATTGCCAAGGTATAGAAGGCTGCAGACCAGCTGCTGGTAAATGGGAAGAGTATAGATGCATACTATGGTCAGCATGAATACGGTGGGCTGAAAGGCCTCTTTTCTGTCTGTATAACACTGAATGTTTGACCTCTCTCACCAGTCTTGGTACAGCTAAGCATCCATACTGGTACAGAAAATATTGCAGATGCTGGAAGTCCAAATAACAACAGAAAATGCTGGAAATGTTTATTTTCTGAAGTCGTTGAACTCAGTGACTGGACTGTAATCTGCCTGGTCAGGAGATAAGATGCTGTTGATGTGAATTAAGTTTATTGGCCTGAAATGATAACTCTTTCCACACACGTAGCATGACCTGCCCTCAATGATGTGTCTCTGAACACATAGTATGAACTCTTTGCATCAAATGTATTGTAATGCATTCCACATACTTTTGTGAGTGAGCTCCCATACAAGGGTTAACACATCAATTTAAATACAGAAGGAATTCAAGTGTTCCGTACCTCATTATGTTTGAGAGAAACAATGCTTTGAATTACTTTCACAGCTTCAGCTACACTTTCAATGTCGAGCCGATCGAGAAGGGAGTTCCGTGTTATGATTTCCTGCTTGTAGAGATTAAGTAATTCCCTAATGGTGAATAGAAACTTAACCTAGAAAACAAAACTAGTTTTTTTCCAAGAAATGATGTCACAGAGACCACAGTATGTGCTGACGCAAACTGCCTTGATCCAATTACAGTAGTATCGGTTGACAACAGAAATAAATCACTTGATCCATCAGACCCAAGCTGATTGGCTGATCTTTTCTCTGCCCACTTATATCTGGAAGTCATCTCAGGTTGTCCTTTGACTATTTGGGCCTCCCAGTTCTTCTCTTTCAAAACATTCTGTGGAAGGATGGCTGAAACATTGGTAGCGGGGAGGTTCTCAGAGCCTGCAAGGGCTCCTGGTTTCTTGGATAAAACTTTGCTGGTCTCCAGGTTGAAATCTGTGCTGGACGAATAAGATCATTGGACTCTGAAGCCTCCCACCCCCTTGCCTCAGAGGGGGGTGTAGAGAGGTGGCAGAAGCAGTCTATAGTACCTTCATACAGTGCAGGAAGGCGTTCAATAATCTTTGATCTTTGTCAAAGTCCCAACAATCTTCTCTCTTGCCTCTCGATAGCCTGGGGTGATCCCATCAGGCCCTGGGGATTTATCCATCTTAATGTTCTTCAAGAGCCCCAACACCACCTCCCTCTTGATCTCAAAATGCCCTAGCATATTAGAATGCCCAACACTGATCTCACTAACTTCCATGTACTTTTCTTTGGTGAATACCGATGCAAAGTACTTTTTTAGCATTTCACTCACTTCCTCTGGCTCCAGGGATAAGTTTGCTCCTTTATTCTGGAGTGGTCCAACCCGCTCCATAGTTACCTTCTTGTTTTTAATATACATAACAAAATGCCTTGGGATTCTCTTTAATCCTACTTGCCCGGGACACTTCATGCCCTCCTAATTCCTTGAGTTCTTTCTGGCTTTCTTTATATTACTCTAAGGCCCTGTTCAGCTTCCTAAACCTTACATACGCTTCCTTTTTCTTTTTGACTAAATCTACAACATCTCTCACCATTCCAGGGTTCCCTTACCTGCCATCTTTGTCCTTCCTCCTTACTGGAACATGTCTGTCCAGTACTCTGGTCCTTTACATCACCTGCTTTTCACTTCTGGTTCCATGATGAGAGTGTTTGCATTCCAAGCCTGAGTTACAGACCTGAAGCATTGTTCTTGGCCATGAGTTGCTTGGCCTGAGACTGAAATCTTCCTCTCATTTGTCTATTTTATTACCTTTGGAAATCCAACTATTTTGACATTCTTGGGTGTCACCAGCAGGCTGAACTGAATTTTCTGCTGATGTTTCTTTAATTTGTACAAGACAGACTCAGCATCTAAGGTTTTAGCTCCCAGGTATGTCTTTTTGATGGAATGTTATCGTGTTTTAGAAATTCAGGCATATCCCAAAAATCGCTCTTCAAAAATTCCGGTTATTTGACAAGATATAAATTGAAAACTAAAATACAATTAATGGTTCACAGTTAAAGGAAGCTCATAAGGAGACTTGCCAGGATTTTCGAGTTGCTTCCAGTTGAACTAACTCCCCAAAACCCACTTTTGTTTCTGAATACACAAGCCACCGGAGTCAGTTTTCTTCAATGAAGCTCAAGGACTGAGAACAATAATTACAAATTATTTGAAAATCACACTTTCATAAGTCTCAGTGAAGAAAGTGCTGCCAGAATATATCAAGTGAAACAAGTTCTCCACAAATTTGTCCTCAGATCAATGCATCTTTCAAGCATCATTATGTTCCTGAATGGAAAGACTTAATTCACAAAGAGCATTCAGATATTCTTCATTGCCAGAATCAAACTCCAAGGCCTTCTCAAAGTATTCAATAGCTTTAGCCTTATTCCCATCCAGCTGATACAGGAATCCTTTGACCCCAAGAGCCTTGCTGTCACACGGATTCCTGCAAAGTTTCCTGTCTGCCCACCTCTTCAATTTTTCATGACACCATTTTCGTTCATTTGACTCATATTCAACCTTTAGTCCTTTCAGGAATAGCCTGATGGCATCGGATTCAGACCTTCTTTGGTGCAGTTCAAATGATCCAGCCTGTAAACATATTCTCTGTATATTTTCTGGACGAATATCATCCAATTTCTCCAGATTACTGTAGATCTCCTTTGCTTTGGAATACTCTCCATTTTTTACACAGATGCCTGCAAAATCCAATTGCGATTTAATAGCTGATCTTGGACGATGCTCAAATGCCTTTCCAAGGTGATACTTGCATTGATTGAACAACTCTGTTTTCTGCTTAAATGCAGCATTGCGAGGGTTTCTGCTACGAGGATTGCCAATCAGTTCATCTAATCTGATTTTGTAACACATAGCAATTTGGTCATGCAAAAAGGCAGAGAGGGGAGTTATTTTTAATGCTCTCTTCAACAGCCCAACAGCTTTCTCCACATCTCCTTCTAATCTGCAAAATTTTGCAGCATAGCGGAGCACGTATGGAAAATCAGGGGTTTTGTGCAATGCTTGTTCAACTAATTTATTTGCTTCCTTCTTTTGCTTGAACTCTTGCAGTTTTAGAGCCAACAGCACCATGGCCACAGAGTCACCTGGATCAAGCTCCAGCACCCGACGCAGATGCTTCACGGACTGACTCCGTTCACGACTCTCTGGGGTTCCAGAAAATGATTCCAGACGAAATAGTACAGTCGCATAGCCCATGATCCATTCCGTGTTATCAGGATCTTCCTCCAGAGCCTTTGCAAAACATTCCTTTGCCTCTTCGTAGTATTGAACTGAAGATCTTATCAATGACCATCCCTTCTCCCCGTACACTTCAGGTATCATTGCTGTATAGCGAGGGCCGTCAGTGAGCGGTTTACAGATCATCTCCAGCTTGTCGAGGTAGGACTGGGCCTCGGCCAGTTGTCCCATGTGGTAATGCACCCAGGCAAAGTTTCCATAGGTGATGATGCTTTTTCTTTGAAATTCATCTTTGTGGTTCTCCTTCAGAATCTCTTCAGCTTCCTTTAAGTTTTGAATTGCTTCTTCACAGTTGCCCTGCAAACAATTCACAAAAGCGAGTTGGTTGTGGCATTCAGCCTGGTATTTGACACCAAGATCCATTGCATCTTGCAATCTGTACATCATATCATCCAAGTCAATGGTTTCCTTCTGTGGGCCCCACGTGAAGTGACACTGAAGCTGATCGAGCTTCTCTTTCAACAAATCTCTCGGTGCGTTGCTGCAAGAGGACAAAATTCAAGAGTCAGCACTTCATCCAGTCATTGTTCTCCATGTCATTACTTGAAACAAAGCAGAGTGTTATTGTCTCCTGCAATCTTTAAAACCACACCCGAATAAATTTCAACTCTGTACATGCACCGAGACCCAAATGGAAGTTATTTTTTTTTATTTGCTTTATTACCAGATATGATGTTACAATGAGAGCTGCTTCATGTATGACGACTTCTGAGAAGAGACTGGATGGGCTTGGTTTATTTCTCTTGTAGCACAAAAGGCTAAAGGGGAATCTCAGTGGTGGAGGCAGGTGCTCTCACACATTTAATGTGTCTAGACGAGCACTTGAATTGCCAAGGTATAGAAGGCTGCAGACCAGCTGCTGGTAAATGGGAAGAGTATAGATGCATACTATGGTCAGCATGAATACGGTGGGCTGAAAGGCCTCTTTTCTGTCTGTATAACACTGAATGTTTGACCTCTCTCACCAGTCTTGGTACAGCTAAGCATCCATACTGGTACAGAAAATATTGCAGATGCTGGAAGTCCAAATAACAACAGAAAATGCTGGAAATGTTTATTTTCTGAAGTCGTTGAACTCAGTGACTGGACTGTAATCTGCCTGGTCAGGAGATAAGATGCTGTTGATGTGAATTAAGTTTATTGGCCTGAAATGATAACTCTTTCCACACACGTAGCATGACCTGCCCTCAATGATGTGTCTCTGAACACATAGTATGAACTCTTTGCATCAAATGTATTGTAATGCATTCCACATACTTTTGTGAGTGAGCTCCCATACAAGGGTTAACACATCAATTTAAATACAGAAGGAATTCAAGTGTTCCGTACCTCATTATGTTTGAGAGAAACAATGCTTTGAATTACTTTCACAGCTTCAGCTACACTTTCAATGTCGAGCCGATCGAGAAGGGAGTTCCGTGTTATGATTTCCTGCTTGTAGAGATTAAGTAATTCCCTAATGGTGAATAGAAACTTAACCTAGAAAACAAAACTAGTTTTTTTCCAAGAAATGATGTCACAGAGACCACAGTATGTGCTGACGCAAACTGCCTTGATCCAATTACAGTAGTATCGGTTGACAACAGAAATAAATCACTTGATCCATCAGACCCAAGCTGATTGGCTGATCTTTTCTCTGCCCACTTATCATATCTGGCACTCATCCCAGGTTGTCTTTTGACTATTTGTGCCTCCCAGTTCTTTTCTTTCAAAAAAATTCTGTGGAGGGATGGCTGAAGCATCAGTAGCAGAGAGGTTCTCAGAGCCTGCAAGGTCTCCTGGTTTCTTGGATACAGCTTTGCTGATCTCCAGGTTGACAGCTATGCTGGATCAACAAGATCACTGGACTCCAAAGCCTTCCCAACCCCTCTCCCCAGAGGGTGGTGTAGAGGTGGCAGAAGCAGTCTATAGTACCTTCACACAGTGCAGGAAGGCATTCAATAATCTTTGAGCATAGCTAATGTGTGACATTGTTCTGATAAAATGCCTAGCCTTCATCATTCTTATGTCTAGAAATTCCATTACTACCACAATGTTGAGCGAAGAGGAAGCTCACAGAGAACCCAAATGTGGCACACTGGTACAAGACTGGAGTCAGGATGCTTCCTTAGAACCAAACACAGGCAGCAAATGGAAGGAATCTTGCCTCAGGGATCTGAGGTGGAGTCCCAACAAAAACTGGATATCCTCAGGAACAGCGAAACCAGGACTGTTCTAGAGTTGACAGCTCTAAGCAGCCAGGAGACAAAGTATACCCAAAGCTTGATCAATATTCTGGCAATTAGTGCTAGGGAAACCCAGGTACTTATGTTAGGCCCCTGATGGGGCTCAGGGCTGTGTCATTATGTAATTAGCTGAGCATGGAATCCACGTGCTGTACAACAAGGCACCAATGGAGCCAAATCGAGGGCCAGTACTCAGAACCCTGACAGTAGCCACCCAGCCCCACCCCCCCCCCACCAAAAGAGCCTCCAGGCAACCCACTGGGTTTATCTGGATGGTTCCCATGGAAGTCCTGAATGAGGGAGGGGTCCAAAATGAAGCAGTGAGGAATCCAGGAATGTTCCTCCAGACCGTATCCCTCCCAATCGACCAAGTACTGCAAACCTACCCCAGCAGCATACATCCAATAAACACCAGACGGTGTACACTGGGTGGTTGTCAGCAATCTGGGGGGGCTTGGCTGGAGGGCACAATGGACTGCTAGCCATCGGCTTCACCTGAGACATGTGGAACATGGGATGTATCCTCAGAGTAGTAGGCAATTTGAGCCAGACTGTTGTGGGATTGATGATCTGCTCAATCTCAAAATGTCCCAAGCAGCAAGGAGCTAGTTTCTTGGGCTTGTCTTTGAGAGGGATGTCCTTAGCTGAGTGCCAAACCTTCTGCCCAGGCTGGTACACTGGCATGGACCTCGCTGACGATCAGCGAATCTCCAGTTGTGGTCAGCAGTCCAGAGCAGGGCCGCATGTCCTCCCGTACCTTACGGCAACGACGGAGATGATCCTGAACTGAGGGCACAGAGATGTCCCCTTCATGGATGGAGAACAGAGGGAGTTGGTAACCAAGTGAGCATTCAGAGGGGGATCTTCCAGTGGCAGTGCAGACCAGAGTTGTAGGCATACTCAACCCAAGTGAGGTGGGTGCACTATGTCAAAGGGTCATTTGCCATTATGCAACATAGCACTGTTTCCAAATCTTGATTTGCCTTCTCTGTTTGGCCATTCGTATGTGGATAGAAACTGGACGATAGACTTATGAATGTTCCAAGGGCCTGACAAAAAGACCTCCATACTGCAGAGAAACTGGCCCCCCTGACTCCCCCAGTCAGAGACAATGTCTGCAGGGATTCCGTGGAGGCAGAAGATGTGTTGGACAACCAGGTCAGCTGTCTCCCGAGCAGTAGGGAGTTTGGGAAGGGCCACAATGCACTGCTTTTGAAAAGCTGTCCACTATGGTGAGGACAGCAGTGTTCCCATGAGAAGGGGGCAGTGCGGTGACGAAATCCAGGGCAATATGGGACCACAGACGGGTAGGTACGGGTAAGGGACGAAGCAGTCCAGCAGGTGGTTGGTGGGAAGCTTTTCCATGGGCGCAGACAGAACAGGCAGAGACAAAGGAATGGGTATCAGCATCCATGGAGGGCCACCAGAAGTGTTTCCTCAAGAGAAAAAGGGTCCTGTCAATCCCTGGATGGCAGGCAAAACGAGAAGAATGTCCCCACTGCAGAACCTGAGAGCACACGGGCTCTGGTACAAAAAAGGTGGTTGGGTGGTCCATTGCCTGGGTCAGATTGGGTCTGTTGGGCCTCCTTCACTGCAGCCTCGATCTCCCAGGTGAAGGGTGCCACCACACAGGACCGGGGAAGGACAGTCTCAGGGTTAGGATGGTCCTCCTTGGTAGTGTATTGTCAGGAGAGAGCATTGGGCTTCCTGTTCTTGGACCCAGCACAATACGTTAGCGTAAACCAGAACCTGCCAAAGAATAATGCCCACCGTGCTTGACAGGAATTCAGGCATTTTGCGGTTCGTATATATTCCAGGTTCCTGTGGTCTGTCCAAATGATAAACAGATGTTCTGCTCCCTCTAGCCAGTGCCTCCACTCCTCTAATGCAAGCTTGACTGCTAGTAACTCCCAGTTCCTCACGTCATAGTTACATTTGGCAGGGGACAACCAGTGAGAAAAAAGGCACAGGGCTGCAGTCTCTGATCCAAACCAGAGCATTGAGAGAGGACCACTCCCACCCTGGAGTCAGAGGCATCGACCTCCACAACAAATTGGCGGGAGGGGTCTTGTTGGACCAAGATAGGAGAGGACGTGAAGTGTTTCTTCAGGTCCAAGAATGCCGAGTCAGTTTTGGGATTCCACAGAAAAGGGGTCTTAGGTGAAGCAAGTTGAGTAAGGGGGTGCCGCCACCCAACTGTAATCCCTAATGAAGCAGCAATAGAAATTTGCAAACCCCAGAAATTGTTGGAGTTACTTGTGTGTCGTGGGTCGAGGCCACTCCGCCACCGCCCAGACCTTCTAGGGATCCACCCTTACTTGTGTGCTCTTAATGATGTATCCTAAGAAGCTGACAGAGGGGACATGGAATTCACATTTCTCAGCCTTGACAAAGAGCTTGTTCTCCCAAAACCTCTGGAGAACCTGACAGACATGCTGGGTGTGTTCCTGGAGAAGATCAGGATGTCATCCAGATAGACAAACACAAATCAATTTATGAAGTCTCATAGGACATCATCGATCAGAGCCTGGAAGATGGCAGGAGCATTGGTAAGGCCAAATGACATTACTAGGTATTCAAAGTGGCCAAGAGGGGTATTAAATGCTGTTTTCCCACTCATCTCCCTCCCTTATCCTGACCAGGTGGTAAACACTTCATGGGTCAAGTTTAGAGAGTATGATGGCCCCATGAAGAAGTTCAAACACAGAATTGATGAGCAGCAGTGGATACTTGTTTCTGACAGTTATGTTATTGAGGCCCCGGTAGTCAATGCACGGATGCAGTGAGCCATCTTTCTTCCCCACAAAGAACCCTGCACCTACCAGGAAGGATGAGGGGCGAATAATGCCTACCAAGAGAGGGATTCATTGATGTGCTCCTCCATGGCCTCCCTCTCTGGTCAGGACAAGTTATATAGCCAACTGGTAGGTAGCAGAGCCCCAGGGAGGATGTTGATTGCACAATTGTACAGCCAGTGAGGAGGCAGGGAAAGAGCCCCTTGTTTGCTAAATACTTGCCCCAGGTCATGATACGCCACTGGGACCTGGGACAAGTCTGGGGCTTCGGCAGCTGACGAACTAGCAGTAGCCTATACTGGAGAAAGGGCTGACTGGAGACAAGTGGAATGGCAGAATGGACTCCAACTGACTATCCTGCCCGTCACCCATTCGAGGTGGGGATTGTGGCAGCTCAACCAGGGGTACCCAAGAACCATTGGCATCTGTGGAGAGGTTATCAGGTGGAATTGGACCTGTTTCCAGAGATCAGCAACAACAGCAGAGGTGTACGGTGCATGACTTGGGTCAACAATCTGCCATCTAGTGCCCAGACTTCTAGAGGGGCACTCAATAGCTCCCAAGGAATCCCAGCCCAGGAGGCTACACCTTCATCCAACAGATTTCCCTCAGCACCAGAGTCCACCAAGGCAGAGAAGGACAGGGACCGTTTGAGGTGTCTTACAGTAGCTGGGATCAACATCCAGTTCTGGGAGGCCATAGGGAAAGTTGTCTGACTCACCGGGATCCTCTCTACTGGTGAGTCCTCCCCTTTTGGCCAAAGAGGACAAGTGGCGAGAGAATGGCCAGGCTGGCCACAATAGAGGCAGTCCCCAGCTCTTAATCTCTGACATCATTCTGAGGGAGAAAGGCTGTTCCATTCCAGTTGCATTGGTTGCTCCCCTGGGGTGGTGCGATCGGCTGGGTCAGGAGCGCCTAAGGGCAGAAGGAGGAGCCAAGAGGCTCAGGTCAGAAGTGGCTGGGAAGGTGACCTGTTTTTTTTTGGGGGGGGGGGGGGGGGGGAGAGAGAGGAGGGGGGTGCGGAAAAAAAATGGAAGTGTTGGACGAGCCATCCTCTCTCTACCGTTCCTGGAGTTGGTTGTCCAGTCTAGTTGACAGAGATCAATGCATCCAGGCTGGTTGTCTCATCCAGTCCTGCCAACTAGTCCTTAATCCTGTCACTGAGGCCTTGCCAAAAAACCCCCAGAGAGCCTCCCCATTCCACCCAGAGTCAGCCACCAATGTCCAGAACTCCACACAGTATTTTGCAACACTGTGGGAGCCCTGATGGAGGGTGAGGGGTCACTTGGCTGCCTCTTTTCCACAGATAGGATGGTCAAAGACCTTTTTCATCTCCTCAATGAAGGTGTGAAATGAGGAGCAGGTCTCTGGCTGATTGTCCCAGATGGCAGTGGCCCATTCCAGCACACTTCCTCGCAACAACCCCACAATAAATGCAACCTTGAATCTTTCAGTGGTGTACATGGAAAGCCATTGCTCAAAAAATCAACAAGTATTGTGGTAGGAAGGACCAACATTTTTCCCCAGAGTAGGGTTCTGGGTCAGGTACATGCAGTTCCTTGGGTGGTCAGGTCATCAAACTACAGTGATGACCTTACTGATTGTCTGGGCTGGTCAGACAGAATTCCCAGAGTGGCAGAGGTAAGAAGAGCAGAGACTCAGCTGACCTGTTCACTGAGCTGCCCAACAGTCACATTAAGGGTACTGAAGTCTGCCACTACCTCCTGGAGCTGCAGGTCATGCCAGCCCAGAAGTGAGTCCTGGCAGGCAAGGGCTTCATACAGGGGATTCCTGTCCATTGGGTTCATGGTGGCCAGAATATTCTATCACAATGTTGAGCAAAGAGCAAGCTTGCAGAGAACCCAAATGCAGCACACTGGTACAAGACTGGAGTCAGGATGCTTCCTCAGAACCAAACACAGGCAGCAACTGGAAGGAGCCTTGCCTCAGGGATCTGAGGTGGAGTCCCAACAAAAACTGGATATCCTCAGAGGAACAGTGAAACCAGGACTGCTCTAGAGTTGCCAACTCTAAACAGCCAGGAGACAAAGTATACCCAAAAGTTGACCAATATTCTGGCAACTAGTGCTAGGGAAACCCAGGTACTTATGCTAGGCCCCTGATGGGGCTCAGGTGTGTGTCGTTATGCAATTAGTCAAGCATGGAATCCATGTGCTGTACAACAAGGCACCATCAATGGAGCCAAATCGAGGGCCAGTACTCGGAACCCTAACAATTACACAGCACAAATTTTGTCAAGTTCATGAAATTGCAAATTAATTTAACCTGGAATAAATCACATTTGCCATCAAATAACTCCACTCAAAAAATTCAACTAGATGCACACATAGCTGCCCTGTGCAGCTGAATTTTGCAGCCTACGAGGACTAGAGAGTACAGTGTGTGCTGATGCAGACCTGCCTGGATCCAATTACATGCTTATCTGTGAGGTGAAAGTGATTTCTGCATCAGTGATGCACACAATGATGTTACTCTCTGCGCAATGCTCCTTTTGCATGGGGCAATGATGCATTTACGTATTTCCTTTTAGAGCATTATGGTGAAAGTTGGACCGTATTGAACTGGAGGTGAGCATTGTAAGGCACTTCTGGGACAACATAATCGTAATCCAGTCGATTGAATACATGCACACGAAGGAGAAACATACATAAATCCTCAACCTCAAGGCAGGAATATGGAGTTAAGGTTGCCATCAGATCAGCCATAATCTATTGAATGGCAGAGCAGGTTCGAGAGGCCAAGTTACCTACTCCTGAATCTTCTATGTATGTTCCCACAGAAAATCCTCAGTTGTGTACATATTGCATGAGGTAGTGAATTGAAATCAGCGACTGGGCTTTGGGTAGAGTCAGAACTGAGATGCAGGAATGGGCCATAGATTGAGGACTTCTCCCTATCCATTGTTCCAATCTGCCATTTTGGTGACTCTGTATCCTACTGCAGCCTGAAATAGACTGTCGGTTCACCACATTATTTATTCACATTATCCATCCCTGTTTGCCCCTTTGAACATACTGCCATTCTAAGCCATTTCACAGTCCAGAGTGAACCTCATTGGTGGGTCGGGAGTTCCATAGAGAATGGATGGGGAAGGATGAGGTAAAATTTCCAGTTAAGACAAAGGGTCATTGACTTGAAACATAAACAGTTTTTCTCTCTGCACAGGTTGCTGCCTCACCTGCTAAGTATTTGCTGCTTCTGAGCCCACAGTACAGCGTACCTATGGATCCATACAGGTCCTATCAGCATACAGCCCTCTGTAGTTGTTTGTACCCATATCATGTCTTATTTCATCAAGTAGCTTGGGTACTTCTCATATTTTCAAATATTCCAGTTGGTTCTACCTGATCCACTTCCCAAAGTTTTTTTTTGTTTATGGCCCTTTTATAATCAGGGCAGCGCTAGTATAACGGGCAGAATACCCTGACCTTGTTTCCTCTGGGAGCACAGAAGATGGCACCCTCATTGCTGTACCATATCACTGTCACCTTCACCCTCTGCCCTTTTTGACATTCAGACAATTTCTCATCGCTTTATGAATAATCAGCAGTAACTTATGTTTTATATTTACCCTCTCCCTACTGAATTGTATTTATCACAACAGGCCCATGTAGGATACACACAATGCTACTTGCCCCTTGTTTCTTGGGCTTGATGATGCCCGACCTGGCCCGTTGTCCACACTTGCCACCTGCATTGTTCCTGCAACCACATTTTTTGGGGTCCTGCAGGTCTGATTGTATTGGAGGCCTGACAGGCTGCAACCATGCTGCAAAGTGGAGCGGACCATGAGTGGTGTTGTTGGATCTGGAGATAATATTATCCAGAAGGTTCTTCGGAAGTCATGAATGAGGTGTATATCTTGTGATCACAGCCATTTTATTAGATGTTCATAACAAAGAAATAGTAGTAAAGAACTGCGAACAAATAACACTAACTCTAACTGTAACTAACTAACTCACTCTCACTCACCCTAACAAAGAACTAACAGTAACTAACTGAACAAAGAGGTCCTTCTTTATACTGAAAACTGATTCAAGCTGGATAGATAAGGAGTCTTCCCTGATAAGAACAGCCTGTGAAACAACAAGGACAGTCTTGATTTATGCTGCCATGACATCTCAGGCCCACAGACAAAGAAACTACAGATGTACAAAACCAACTATACTACAACTTACTGAAAATCCACTGAACATTTACAGACAAACAGGTGATTATACAAACATATAAGCAAGTATAAAGAAAAGTTAAACTTCAAGAAAAACTTTAAAACTTTTTTAAACTTTATTTATACAGCACGGTAACAGGCCCTTCTGGCCCAATGAGTCCGCACCTCCCATTTTAAACCTATGTTAACCTACCTGTACGTCTTTGGAATGTGGGAGTAACTTTGGAATTTGGAATAACAATTTAGACCCTAATCCAACAGTGTCCAGGCCTCAGGCTGCAGATTCTGATGCCACACCACCTGATCTGCACTGACGGCCATTTGACAGATCACTGGTGAGCACAAGTCAGGATTTTGCGTGCATTAGCCTATCAGACCCACAGAGAGCCACAGTCACAGACACTGCAACCCACGTGAAGTCTGGGAATTGCAATTAATTTTGCTCTTTTGAGTAGAAGTCGGATCATGAAGTGCACAATGTCGCAGGGTCAAGCCATCCAAATTTAATGCAGTTGTCCATTATTCTTTTCAACATATTTTAATTCCCTTTGGACTGTCTTTTTGTTTGCCATCACTGAGAGGACAGCAGTCTATGGAAATTGGACTATCCCATAGAATGTCCAGTCTGCTTCGATAAGGGATCCTGAAGGTTTGCTGAAGAGCTGTAGCAGCTGACGTGTCATGGGGTGGGGAGACTCACACTGACACTGAGTGCTTCTAATTGCTGGTCATGTCTCTTTAAAGAATTGGTTTTGTCCCAGTGATATGAGGCCCCGTCCCCCCGGACCTTTTATGGGCAAAATTACATTGCGGACCATGCAGAGCCCTTGGCAACTTTAGTGCTGCAGGCATCGTGTCTTGCAGTTCTTTGGGCAGCTCTACCACTTCAACTCATTGACGGGGCCACTGAGCCTGGTCCCCTTGTGTATGTGTAAATCCGCCCCATCCCCACACCTCCTTCCATCCTGCAAGGAGTGAGAATGAAGCTTGGTATTTGCAATACCCTGGGGCCCATTTCTGTGGTAATGGCTGAATTTCCATGTCTCTTCACCAATCAACAATTCAAAATCTACCTGGAATTAAATTCAATATTAAATTTTGATTTACAAATACAGTACATCCCTGAAGAGGGGTTGTGTCCCCAGAAAACCATCCATAGCGTGATTTTCCGTCACATGAACCCTTGACAAAAATTGACAAAATTTGTTGCTTCTTTTGCGTTTTGTGTTTATTTTCTCTCACATAAATTCTGTAAGAGCAAACTTTTATTCTGGTTCTCAAATTTTTTGGGAGTAGTTTGTGAATTCGTTGGGGTGAATTTCTGTTACCCAAACTGTTGTAATGTGGGGGTACACTGCACTTTGTAGAATTCATAAACAACTAATGTGGCTCTGTCCAATTAGTTCAATTAACTCTAATGTTGTAAGCATGGCAATTATCTCTTTCACCTTAAAGTCCAAAATGATTTAACGTGGATTCATAGTGTTATCAGTAAGTATACTTTTTTTAAAGCAAGCACATCTACGGGTGTCACAGTAACACAGCAGATAGGCTGGTGCCTCACAGCTCCAGTGACCAGGATTTGATCCTGACCTCCGATGCCTTGTGTGTGTGGAGTTTGCACATTCTCTCTGTGACTGTGGGTTTCCCCTGGGTACTCCAGTTTCCTCCCACAGCCCAAAGAAATCCTGGCTGATAGATTAATTGGTTATTGTAAATTAGCTCCAGCATAACTTTTGGAAGGTGAATCAGAGTGAGGTTAATGAACATGTAAGGGAGAATAGGTTACAGGGGAAAAAATTGAGGAATGTGATTGATGGGAGTGTTCTGGAGCCGACATAGATTCAATGGGCTAAATGGCCTTCTTTATCAAAAGGAACTAAATAGCAATATGATATATGAAACATAACATGGCTAAGTGGTGATTAGCAGAGCACAGTGTGCATTATATTGAAAATGTTCAAAGTACTGCCCCCAGTACTTTGACATCAGTCCTTGTGTTGTATGTAAACCTCCTACAGCCTGCCCCTTCTCTCTTTGGCTGTGTCAGTTGAATATTCCCAAGCCCTTGGCCAAATACTTTTCTCCCTTCTGCACCCCCCTTCTTATACTTTCCCACCCCCGTAAAACAGATGGGACAAATCTCTAACCCATACCTAATCTCTAACCTATATCCGATTTCCAATGTCTAATTACAGGATTATCACATAGTCAGCAGCCAACTGCATGCACATCACAAACATGCGCTCAATTTACACTGTAAAATTACAGGAATGCCATTTGGCTATCATTATACCAATCCCGATGGTCAGGTCAAAGGCATGATCCTTACATTATCCACTTCCAACTTCTGGTTCCATTATGAGTCCACTGGCATTCCCAATCTGGTTTGGAGTTTTGCAGATACATTGTCCTTGGTTGTTAATTATTCTGATTGAGAATGAAAACCTCAATCCTTCCTTTGTCAACAACATTATCGTTTGAAATTCCATTAATTATCCCCAGCACCCTTCACTTCCCCTCCCCAATCAGTCCCTCTTCCAAGCCACTCCTCCAACATACCCAGCAGGCGGGACCCATGCCGTTAAGGATTTGTTGCTCGTGATCCTTTGATTTGGTCGAGACAAGACCAACCTCTGCTTTGGAGCTTTAATTACCAGACATATCACTGGAGGACATATTACAATGTTCCTGAAATTCAATCACGTTCCAAGAATCATTTCAAAGTTACACCACTGCATCAAAATACAAGAGAAAAATAAAGTGAAAAGTAAAATACACTCAATGGTTAATAGGTAGGAGAAACTAATATGGAAACTTCTCATTCGATTTCTCATTTGGCTGCACTTGCTGAAATTTCCCAAATCCCATCTTTCCACACTAAGCAAAAAGTCTAGAGACACACAACTAAATTCAATTTGCTTGGTGTGCTTGAGGTGTCAGTATTTTTAAAAGTTACAACAAGACCATTTTTGAAAATTGCACACTCATGGGTAGGACCCTCATTCAGAGAAGGTGCTAACAGGATATAATTAGAGAAACGAACACCCCACCAAACCTGTCCTCAGATCAGATGGAATCAATGCACCTTTTAAACATCATTGTGGTGCACAAACACGTAATTCAGAAAGAGCATTCAGATATTCCTCATTGCCAGGATCAAACTCCAAGGCCTTCTCAAAGTATTCAATAGCTTTAGCCTTATTCTCATCCAGCTGATACAGGAACCCTTTGACCCCAAGAGCCTTGCTGTCACGTGGATTCCTGCAAAGATTCCTGTCTGCCCATTTTTCCAAATTTTTGCGACACTTTTTCCGTTCATTTGACTCGTATTCAACCTTCAGTCCTTTCAGGAATAGGCTGACAGCATTTGATTCAGATCTTTTTTGATGCAGTTCAAATAATCCAGCCTCTAAACATATTTTCTGCGTATTTTCTGGACGAATGTCCACTAACTCCACCAGTTTACTGTAGATCTCCTCTGCTCTGGAATACTCTCCATTCTTTATGCAGATGTCTGCAAAGTCCAATTGTGGTCTAACAGCTGTCCTTGGACGGTGCTCAAATGCCTTTCCAAAGTGATACTTGCATTGACTGATCAATTCAGCATTCCGCTGAAATTCAAGATTGCAGGGATTTCTGCTACGGTGGTTATTCAGTTGCCTTCTATAGCAAATTCCCATTTGGTGGTGTAGGAAACAAGAGTGTGGAGTTAATTCTAATGCTTGTTTCAAGAGCTTGACTGCTTTCCCCACAGCTCTCCCTTGTCTGTAAAATTTTGCTGCATAACGAAGCACATAAGGAAGATCAGCAGTCTTCTGCAATGCTTGTTCAACTAATTCATTTGCTTCCTCATTTTCATTGAGCTCTTGCAGTTTTAGGGCCAACAGCACCATGGCCATAGCATCATCAGGATCAAGCTCCAGCACCCGACGCAGATGCTTCACAGACTGACGCCGTTCATGACTCTCCGGGGTTCCAGAAAATGCTTCTAGACGAAACAGTACAGTTGCATATCCCATGATCCATTCCGTGTTATCAGGATCTTCCTCCACAGCCTTTGCAAAACATTCCATTGCCTCCTCATAATATTCAGCAGCAGAACTCAGCAATGACCATCCCTTCTCCCCGTACACTTCAGGTATCATTGCTGTATAGCGAGGGCCGTCAGTGAGCGGTTTACAGATCATCTCCAGCTTGTCGAGGTAGGACTGGGCCTCGGTCAGTTGTCCCATGTGGTAATGCACCCAGGCAAAGTTTCCATAGGTGATGATGCTTCTTCTTTCAAATTCATCTTTGTGGTTCTCCCTCAGAATTTTTTCAGCTTCCTTTAAGTTCTGAATTGCTTCTTCATAGTTGCCTTGCAGGCAGTTTACAAAAGCGAGTTGGTTGTAGGATGTGGCTTGATATTTTACA
The DNA here is from genome assembly GCF_009764475.1 of Pristis pectinata. Lineage (NCBI taxonomy): Eukaryota > Metazoa > Chordata > Chondrichthyes > Rhinopristiformes > Pristidae > Pristis > Pristis pectinata. The sequence continues at coordinate 33,203,570 of NC_067416.1, forward strand.
CCCAAAGTCAAAGAATCTTGCAATCTGTACATCATATCTTCCACGTCAATATTTTCCTTCTGTGGGCGCCATGTGAAGTGACACTGAAGCTGATCGAGCTTCTCTTTCAATAAATCTCTCAATGTGTTGCTGCAAGAGAACAAAATTCATGAAATTCCACCTCAGACCTTTTGAGGCAGGTCTTCCCCGCAATCCCATAAATAGTCAGCAGATTTTTCAATTGTATTGCAGCTGAGGCAGGTCTGCCTAGTTTCTTTAATTAAGGCAGTAAAAACCTGGAAATGCTCAGCCCGTTAGGCAGCATCTGATGAGGGAGAACCTGTTACTATTTCAGATCAATAACTGAGTATCAAGAATCGATTCATGTATCGAGGATGGAAATGTGTCTCCTGAACAGCCCAGGCAGCAGACCTGTTGCCTCGTTACACTAATGGTGCACTCGGTGTTATTGTGGGTGGTTGAGCACTCCCATTATGCAGACCTTCTGGTCTTGTGCATGCAGCCTGTGCTAAGCTCAGGATTTAAGTGTATAGGGGAGGTGGCTTTCCCCAAACAGTCGTAGTCAGGCGCAGTGGCTGGAAGACTGAGAACACAGCTGACATAAGTGAGATAAAGCTGTTGTGTGAAGTCCACAGAAGTCTGGCAACTTACGAGTTACCAGACAAGTTCACAGTCCAGTTGCATGAGCAATGTCCACTGAGGCTGCTGCACAGTTCTGTTGCCAGAACTGGTGCGTTCATGGTTATGTGATGCAATCAATCACCTCTTCCCCAACTCTATCAACTTCCTGTGCATACTCTGCCTGCTGCTTTCTCCCTAAAGGAGATGAATTTGCCTCTCCTTGGATGCAGACCCTCTGGTCCATCCTTAATGTAGCTTTGAACTGGAAATTGGGACAGTTTGGAGTAGAATGCCCCTCTGGTGTACTAAATGAGGGCTGGACACACCCCTGTAAGCTCAAATGGGCTCAAATCTTTCTGGCTGCAGTTGCAGCAACCTATGGCAGAAATGAGTCACGACATACTTGGAGAAATGTTTTAATCACATTGTTCCTCAGTCATATCCATGAAAGACCCCTGCTTAATGAAGACAAATACAGATAAGCCCACCTGATCAGACTCTTCCCTCCTTCTCCTCCTGCCTCTCCTTTCATGAGCAAGGATCACTGATGATCCTTTTAACAAGCACAAGTGGTGATGATTGGGGATGTACTTTCTGCTGCTATACCTCTGGGTTCCCCATAACAGATTGTATTAGCTGCATTGCCAAAGCCTAATTTGGCAGAGCAGACATCACATCGGCATCTTATGTGGTCACCAGCTCCTTGAAATGATTACTCCCCAGCACACTTACTCAGGGGTCACCTACAGTCTTGTCATCCGACTACCATGCTGGCCTGTGTGCCCACTCTGAGTATTTCAAAGTCATCACAATGTGATCCACTAATTTTTAGTAAACCAGCTCCTCTATAATAATCAGTATATAAACATAAACTCAAAAGGAATCTCAGTGTCCTTTACCTCATTGTATCAACTGGATGGAAAAGACTCTGTGATCCTCTCTCAGCTCATGCAGTACTTCTTACGTTGAGTCTGCGATGTTGTGCTCTGATGTTGTACTTAGCAACTTCTTTTATTTTTATCAGCTACTTACGTATTCTGAATAGAAACTAAAACTCAGAAGTATAATGATGCCATTGAGACAATAACAAAGGAAATTACGAGGATCTGATACCATCCGCCAGCAATATTTGCAATATTTCGCAATATTGCAAAACTTTCTGCATGCCTAACCATAGGAACAAGCCAGGTGGCACCAAAGTCCCAGTGTAGTTGGTTGTTCTGAGCATTGAGAATCTAAGAGCCTGGAAGGGCTCCTTGTTTTTTTGATATGATGGTCTTTTGCTTGAAATTGATCAGGAAGAACAAGTCCGTTGGACACTGAAGGCCAGAAACATGACCTGGAAAATATCACATTTGCCACCATTTCTGGATCAAAGTAAAAGTTGAGTTTATTGTCATATGCACAAATACATGTATGCACAGGTGCAATGTAAAACTTTCTTTTGCAGCAGCATCACACCAATCACACAAATCACACCAGTGTTAAAATTTGACTAATTTGTCCTCACACATCAGTCCTGCTCCTAAGCTTTGTGTCACCTGAGATATTTACTTACATTTTGTTCTTTCATCTGGATATATACATTGTCAATAGCTGGGGCCCAAGCACTAATCCTTGCAGCACCCCACTTGTTTCTGGCTGCCACCTGGAAAAGGACCCATTTATTCCTGTTGATAGTTATATCCTCAAAAAACTTCAGAAGTTTTGTTAAGTATGATTTTCCTGCTATAAACACATGCTGCCTTCCCAGTGTTCTGTTATTGCATCTTTTATAATAGATTCTAGCATTTTCCCACTATTGGCGTTAGGCTTACTGGTCTGGAATTCCTTGCTCTTTTCCCTTCCTCCTTTTTTAAATAATCTTTATTTCCCCCGTTTCTGATTGAAAATGATCTACAATTCTTGTCACTTTCTTTCTTTCACCTCCATATTTATAGGAACTTTTATTATTAGGTTTTATGTTCCCTGCAAGTTTACTCTCATGCTTCATCTTACCCCTCTTAATCAATCTTTTTGCCCTCCTTGGTGAGTTCTAAACCACTCCCAATCCTCAGCCTGCTGCTTTTCCTAATACTATCCCTAATTTTCCTCATTAGCCAGTGCAGAGCCTTCTTTCCTGACTTATTTTTGTGCCAAACAGGAATGAATAATTGTTGTAATTCATTTATACATTCTTTAAACATCAGAAAACGCCTACCCTCTGTCAACTCGTTCAGTAAAGATGGCCAATCTATCAGGTCCTCGTAAATTCCTTTCTTCAGATTCAGGACCCTGGATCTGATTCTATGACTTCACCCTGCTTTTTTAAAGAACTCCGTAATGTTATGGTCACTCTCTAAAGGACCAGGCAGGACAAAATTGTTAATTATTCTCTCTCGTTGCCACAATACCCAGTCAAGGATCATCTGTTCTCGAGTCAGATTGAATCTCATCTGTTCTTTGTCTTAAAATAATAGCGTGTATACACTCCTCCTTCACAGTATTATTTCTATATATAGCTTAAAGTCACTCATGGAGAAACAGGTGGAATTATGAGTGGAGTGGAGGATATAAAGAGGCTTCAAGAGGAGAGAGACAAGCTGAGTAAGTGGGTGACGAAATGGCAGGTGGTACATCATGTGGAAAAATGTGAGTAATTCACTTTGGTGCAAAAATCCAAAACGCAGCCTGTTTTTTCAATGGTGAGAGGCTGAGTTGTGTTGATGTTCAAAGGATCCTGTTCGTGCTTGTACTCAAGCCACTGAACACCAACATTCACGTGCAACAGATGATTAGAAAGACAAGTGGTATGTTAGCCTTTATGACAAGATGATTTGAATAAGGAAGTCTTAATGCAATTATTATGACAAGTTCTGTTCCGCCACTGGAATCCATGGCAGAGTACCGAAGTTTATAGACTGATAGTGTTGGTGAGATGGCGTCTGAAGTATTGTGTACAATTTTGGTCTCCAAACCCATTTGTTGGGATTAAATTCCATCTGCAACGCTCTGCCCAACCTTCCATCTGATCTATGTCCTGCTGTAGCCTTAGACAACTTTCCTACCTATTTACTACATCACCAGTTTTTGTGTCATCCACAGACTTACTAATCATTCTTCCTACATTCACATCCAAGAGTTTAATATAAATCACAAACAATGGTCCCAGCACCAATCCCTACAGTACACCACTGGTTATAGGCTTTCAATCAGAAAATCATCCCTCCACTACTACTTCTGCCTCCTATTACCAAGCCAAGTTTGGATCTAGTTATCCAGCTCACCTCAGACTTACTAAAATCCACGTAGAAAATGTCTACCACCCTGCCTTCATCAATCTTCTTCATTACCTCCTCAAAAAAACAATCATATCCATGAAACAGAACTTCCGCTGCACAAAACCATGCTGAGTATCCCTGATCAACCCCTGCCTTTCCAAGTATACATAAATCCTATAAATCCTAATTTCCCCAATAATTTCCTTAGCACTGATATAAGGGGACACCACACTGTGAGCAATAAACCCTGTATACTAAATTGGAAGAACTACAAATAAATTGCAGCGTCACCTAGAAGAAGTGTCAATTTTACTATCAGCACTGAAGGCTGGACTGAATGTTCTATGAATGTTCCTTGAACTGACCCTGTTCACTGTAGTGTGGACCAAGAAAGCAGCATTGGAGTGGAGAATGATGCACTAAAATCATAGCATTTTATGGGTTACCCTAACACTCAGTCTCTGATATTACAGCACATTTTACAATATTGATCAGAAAATATGTGCCAATGACTAGAAAGCTTTAAATCTAAATTTAATAATAAACTGCAAAGGTTGAAAATCCGAAATCTTGACAGTAAATATTTGGAAACACTCAGCAGGTCAGGTAGCATCTGGGCCTTCAAAGGGTTGTCAATCTGAAACATCAACTCTGTTTTTCTTATTGTAGATGCCGAATGTTTCCAGAATTTTGTGTTTTTATAACATAATACTTTAACATTTTGAACAGTTTGAGTCTCCCATGGTGCTTTTTCATTGTAAATCACTTGAAGCTTTTACTGATTGGTGTGGCAGGTAAACCAGGGCCATACTTAACATCAGCAGTTGCTGGGGTGTCTATCGTGGTCCAATTCATATGAATGAGTTTTCTGACCTTCAATCAAAAAGTGAATGTTAGATTTTTTGTTGATATTTCTTTAATTCTCTTTATATTTCTGTATTTAATCTACAGCAATTTAAAACATTTTAGTTACATTTGCAATTGTATTTTTAATCATTTTTAACATGATTTTCATTTTCTTTAATTATTTAATTGCATTTCATTTGTTTGTAACTGTCTCTGAAAATAACTATCATTTAAGAGCAGTTGAAAAAGCCTTTGACAGCTAGGTCTCTTAAAAGGGTATCTGGGCACTCAAGTGTGGGGCTTCAGCTTCTGCTTGAGGAATTGCCATGGCAACAAGACCTCAGGGTCTTTGGGGGTCAATGGCTGCAAAAGGTAGGAGTTAGCACAGGAAGTGTCCTCGGGCACAGGCGGTCTCGCGTGTGATCTGGGTCAATTTCAGCTCTCTTGATGGAGGTCAGAGGTTATCCCAAACTCAGGATCCTCTGCAGGTTCATGATCATGAGACTAAGCCTAAAATGACCAATACCCACCTCACTCCTGGTCAATATTACCGGGTGCAGTGAGATGAAGAAAATGAGCCGCATGTACAAAAGGAACTAGATGAAAAAAGGGAAAGTTGGGAGTGTTATGTACCAGCAACAATAGAAACGCACCGAATCATGTATAATTGTTAGAAACTATTTTATTAATAACTACTTGTGATAATAAGAAAAGCAAAAACGTTAGACGTTAAACATTAACCCCAAATCAAATAAACTCAAAGTGTGTGTGTGGCAAATTCCCAAACTCCATGTCTAGGAATAGTTCTCAAAGTTCAGTTCAGCAAGTCATCGGGTGAAACGTGAGCAAAACCACCGATGACTGAAGAGAAAATGTAGAGAGGACGTAGAAAGAAATTACAAAATCCACATGTTCCACGATGGAACCCATACGACACCTCAATCTCCGATGATCTCCACTGCTTTGTTCCGAAGTGTCTGCCACCACGAAGGCATTCGATACGTGGCCACCCTCAGAAATACCTGTTTTCCAGTACAGGCTAACGAGAAAGTGGACTCCACTTGTTTGCTCCAAAAATCCATACATGGATTGTAGTGACAGACACAGCTATTGTTCTTCATCCATTGATACGGAGACCAGCAGTCAGTCGCTCTCTCTCTCTCTCTCTCTTCTTGACTCACTGAGCAAAACTGCCAGCATGTTGTTATAATCTTGCTGTCTTGATAACACCACACACACTACTACTCTACTGTCCATGTGCCTTAAAGGGACATTCACCAAATAGCAAACTGGCTCGTAACAGGAGAAGCAGAAGAACAGCAAATATTAGAAGACTAAATGAATGATGTCTTGTATATTGTAGCAATAAAAAAGTTCTACTTGTTCTCTGCCTACTTTGATTGCAAGATCAATACCAGAAAATTTGATAGTTTGCAACAACTAGTATTGTGTGCCTGGGACTCAATTAAGATTTTCTTCAAAAAGATTTGTGTGCTCGATGCACTTGTTGATTTTGGTGTATAATCAATGCGGACTTGTGGGCTGCTGTGTTCAGGCAAAAAATGGTGGAGATTCTGCCAACTGTTGCTGGTAGTGGGGATCCACAGAGAGGCTAGTGTGTTATGTGTGGGGGCCCAACAGCGATTTGTCTGACGTGTCTAGAGAACTGGTTTGTCTCTTCCCATTTCTTCAGCAATTACATCAAGATTTATTTGACCCCTCTGTACTTTCTAAACATGATTGCACCTGAATGGAGGGTGAAGAGTTCACTAATTGACCCCTCCACAGCTCAGGGAAACACTACCCTGGCCAGGTAACGCCCCGAGGAGGTCACATTGACTCATGAACTCACTTTTTAAAAATGTATGGCAGATTCTTTTCCCGTTAACCGCAGTCCCCTTGCAAAGAGTGAAGATAATGTTCCAGTCAGATCCTATGGCTGTCCACTCTTCTGTTGATGTGAGCTGTGAAATGTTGTGCAACAAAGCCTGATGCTCAGGTCCTGGGAGACATTGAGCATCATGTGAAACGATGTGGACCTTGTCTTGTCATGACAATGAGATCTATCCCATACATTCCAAGTGGTTTCTCACCATACAAGGATATGACAGAAAGATTAGTGCACATATTGAGATTTTTTCTGAGACCTACAGCAACCCCATACTATGTGTTACGTCTGGCTTTGGATGGCAGTTGAAAACCCTGTGTGTACAAATCTGTTCACAGCTGAGTTCATGTGGAAAGTCTAAACAAGAGGTGAAAAAAATACATGGTGACTTAAGTACCAGGCAGTAAAAGGGGAAGAGAAGCCTGCTTTTGCAAATGGATGGCTTCCTTGCTAATCAAGGACTGGGCCAGTCGAGTGGTCTATCTGCTTCAGTACCTGGGAAAGGGAAGTAATAGGTAACTATGTGGTACCATATTAATCAGCTGTAATTCTTGTCAGCTAATGCCCAGTGATATAAAATTATGGTGAGGAGTAGCATGTATTTGGTCCCAGATGAGAGAGTACATTTCTAAATTTCGAATTGGGCCAGTCCAGTGGTTTTTCACATCAATACCTGAGAAAGGAAAGTACCAAGTGACTATGTGGTACCATATGTGATAAATATGTCATATCAGAATAAATACAGGGTTTGCACATATCAGAAGCAATTGGTAGCTGGAGGCGAGGCTGACTAGCTACTAGCCCTCCTTGGAGTGATTGAATGGACTATCTAGAGAGATGAATACTTCATCATCAGATGAAGAGGCTCAGGGTTGGAATTTGCTGTGGCTGTGACAATCTGAAACAGTGAAAACAACCCAAATGTTATCAAAATGCCACTTGTAACCAACAGAAGAGTGTCTGTATACTGGCTACACAGGGAAAGGGATAAGTTGTAGTTAGGGCGATGAGTGTGAAATGGCCCAAAATAAGCAAATGCCTGACGGTAGCCAAATCTGTGAAAATATCTGATCTCAGGCAGCATCCCAGGTAGTGAGACAATGGTGCCGGAAACTAAATGAACAGGATAGTCTTACTGGCTGTGTTCTGTTTTCTTGTCAGCTAGTCTCTGACTCCTAAGCCTGTGCATTACAAGGGAGACAAAAGAAAGCTGGAGATTGTTGCTTTCTCTGGTCTCTCAAACTGACCTGCTGAGCCGAGGGGTCCCACACACTTCATGGGTCACACCCTGCTCAGCCAGTTGTCTTTTGCTGCTTTTAATTAACTTTGTCTGTGAATATTATTTTTAAATTATGTAAGTCTTTTTGAACAGTTGTTGAATGTCTTATCATAGACATTTAACAACTGTTCAAAGGACATTGACAAAAATGGGCTGTCAGGAGCTTTTCAGTGCGTTCTGGGGGCAGGACCCACGCATTCAATGCCTGAGATACGCTTGAAAGACAGAAGCCACTCCACTTCATGGGAGGACTTGCAGGGAGAGATTAGTCAGATGGCAATCCGAATCTATATCAGGTTAAAAGGGTGGGCAGGCACTGCTGGCTATGAGTTTGAGGAGTGTCTGTTTAGGTGTGTTTAAACGTTGGTGTGTGATGGGACAACAGACATTCAAATCAAGGCCTGATGTTGCAAACAGCAGTAGCAATGGCTCAAGAAGTAAGTCCAGGGTGGGGAGAGTTACAATTGTTAGAGGGGGTGCGCTGGAGGTCGGTGGCCAAGAACAGAAAAGGATGCTGGGCTGAGAATAGGATAGGTGCATTGGGCTGTGGACCGAAGGGAGGATCATAGCTGGAAATAGATGAGTAGAGGGGGGTCAGGCCAGGAAATTGGTGGGTGGTGGGATTCAGGGCAGTTCTCGATTGGTGTGGGGTTGGTGTCAGTGGTGCTGAGAGGCTGGCAGATCTACAGTTGGAGAAGGAAAGATGGCGAAGAGGTTGGCAGGCAGGGCAGTGGTCAGGTGAGGATTGTAAAGTTTACCCCACCCTTTGATTGCAATAGTGGACACCGACATCTTGAGTGAGCAAACCCTGCATTTAAGGCTGTTGCCCATTCTTTATATATTTCCCTGATAGAGGATGAGGGTCTCCTCTGCCAACCTCATCAAGTCCTTTAATAAGTTGAAATTCAGTTGGTCACCCCTTAATCTCCAACTTTCAATAAATATTGGTCCAGTTTACATAACCTGTCATCATAATTTACCATTTTCAGACTTGGCCTTATTCTAAAGAATCTGTGAACACGCCCTCTGACACACATCAGAACTGACCCCAGCACTCCAGTTGTAATTCAGCCAGTTTTACACAGATATAGCATAGCAGCTTGGATTTCCCGCCCCTTTTGGAATTACAGCTCACTTTTTATTCATCGCTTTGATCATTTGTTCACTGGATTTAGTGAATTCCCTCTGTTTCACCACATTTCCTCAAGTGTCCATATTTTCGCACATGGAACTCTAGTTTTCACAGTTTTCTCCACTCATCTTATTCATCAATGACCCCTTGTGGTTGTTACTCCCCATCTGCTCTGCTCACTGCATCATTTAGTGACATCTGTAAACTTTAATATATCATTCACTATTCCTGCAATTAACTGAATGTTTCTGACAGCAAAAAGCCAATTCCCCAGTGCAGATTCTGTTAGTCACCTCGTCCAGTTGGAGGACATGCTCCTTAATGTGCCTCTTGGTCAGCTCCTTGCATTTCAGTGATCTGGAACCCTGGGCCATGTCTTGAATCATTATATGATTGTGAATCCCAAATTCATTGCTCCGTACCGTAGGTCCTATCTAATTCCCAATACCTCCCAGCGTTAGAGATCCTAGGATCAAGCTTACGTTCCCAGATCCCATCCCTAATTATATTCACCCAGGCCTGATCGCAATCCTGTTCCCTAAGTGACCACAGTGTCAAGGATGGACCCCAAACCCTTCTCCAAAATGCTTATAGATCCGGAAACAGATCACATTAAATTTGAATTTGATTAATTATCCACAGTAACACCACTGTCATTTTGTTCGGATGTTCAGACTTCTAATAACACTGCATAAAGTGAAGATGTTACTAACCTCATGATGCTGCTCAGATTCCAGCTGCACTTCAGTCAGAGAGTTGGTCAGCAGAGTGACTGTGCAAGGTGAGGATTTTTGGTCATTTTCATTGTCTGTGGGACAGGTTGAGTTCCACAAATATTTGCCTGAAAGTGAAACTAGAAAGTGAAATTGATCAAGGGGGCAGACCTCAGATCGGACATTACGGTCTCAGAGCATGTCCACTTTCATCGCTGGAAATTAGCCGTATCATGCAGATGTTTCCATTATCGCTAAAACTGGGCATGTTAAATTTGCAGACGGAGTGATGACAGTGAGGTGTGATCAGCTTCCCGTTTAACCCTCACCCACAGTGATCTTCACAAGCAGGCAGGGTGAAAAATTGGATCTACAATAACAATGCCAAAATTCCTGGAAGGATTGAAGATTCTCAAAATTGTGGGTTTTTCCCTCAGACACCACCTCAATCAGCCCAGGACTTTGAGCATTTAAACCCACAACCATGTCATCCTCACTCCAGCCTGGTACCCCCTTCCTCCTGCACACCCTGAAGCTAACATTTCTGAAGTGGCAGCTTTACATTCAGGATCTCCAAAATCATAGTAGGATGATCATGGGTACTGCTGGGAAAGGGGAGCTCGAGAGCAGTGAGAGGTACATGTACAACAATGGAGGAGACTCTGGATAAAGGAGTATGGAAATGGGAGACGATAAAACAGGAGTTCAAGGTTAGAATGCTGAAGAGTGGGGAAGAGGGGATTAGAAAGAGGAAGACTGAGGAATGGGTAAGTGGGTAATAGAGAGAGGGAGTGACTGAGGAATTGTGGAAGTGGGAGAGAAAGAAGAGATCAGAAAGAAGGAGTGAGAAACAGTGGTTTAGGGAGCAGGGGACCGGCAAGTGGAGCACTAGGGAGATGGTGGCAGGATTGGGGCATTAATGAGAGGAGGACTATGGAACTGGGAGAACAGGGAGTGGGAGAGCAGGGAATGTGAGTTAGGAAGAGTGTGACTGGGGATAAGGGATGAACAAGAGGGAGACTGAGTTGTGAGGTGCACACATCCCGTAGTTCCTGCTTTCATCAGTCATTTCCTCGCACTGCTCTCCATTTTATTGACCATGTTTTCAGCTCACTAAGTTGGTGAGGAAGATTCCTGGAACCCATTCTGACATGGAAGCATCTTCCCAGTTTGTGAAAATGTGGATTATAAACAGAAAACACAGCATTTTCTGTTTTTTTTTGCTTCAGATTTCCTGCATCTGAAGTTTTTTAATGTTCATTTCATGTGGGAATTTGGATACTGTACTTCCCAAGGGAGTACTCAGGGTATCAGAGATTTCATTGAGGAAGAAGAGGAAGAGGAGGAGAACAGAACACCAGGCAAATGGGGTTACGTCACAGGGTCTCTTCCCAAAGACCATTATCCCTCCAACTGCCGACAGGCAGAAGATGACTTGCCTGGGCTTGCCTGAGGAACTCAAGTGAGTTGAAACATTCAATGACCAGTGAGATGCCCAAGATCAGCAATGGCATGATTGTTCCACGCTCGGTTTTCCAACGGGAGGCCAGCTCTCAGCTGCTCAGCAAGGCCCTACACAGCACAGGCCCTCTCCACCTGTTAGAGGCTGGCCCCATCCCTGAATGTCCTTGCTGGGCAGCCTTTCCAATAAGTGTTTAAGCTTAGCTGCCTTCGGAATATCTTTCACTCACCATGGCTGGACATCTGTAACTTTAGAAAGTGACTAGAAAGCCCTTTGGAAAATTGATTTGGGGAACTTGCTCTGTTGTGTCAAATTTCCAGTAACCCCAGCTTGTATTCCAGCCTGTTTCACGGCCACAGCCACTATATTTGGATCTCCACAAGGTGTTTTGTTTCCACACGGGTGAAGTTGCAGCTGGGTATCACTCGTGTTTGATGAGAGGAAAACAATGTAAACAAGGTGTTTTTCATTTTTCCAGTAACTAAGTCCAAAATGTAGCTGCCATCTGCTGATTGGTATTCAGATATTTCTAAGCAAAGAATCTTTAGACATGTTTGAATGTGACTGAGTTTTGCTCTTATCAGTGCACGAGTGTGTTGGAAGTACTTAAACCCCGTGGAGTGGAGAATTCCAGAGGTTCACCACCCTTTGCAAGAAGAAATTCTTATGCACCTGTTTTAAATGACTGTCCCCTTATCTTGTAACTATTTTGAGACTCAGCCACTGGTGAAACATCTCAACATCTAACCTATCATGTTCTCTGAGGATCTTGTATGTTTCAATAAGATCGCCCCTCATTCTTCCAAACTCCAAAGAATATTTATTTCTAATTTTTATAGCCTTTCATGATAGAGCAAGTCTTGCATCCCAGGGATTAGTTTATTGAATCTTTTCTGGACTGTCTCCATTTTTAGTCTAACATTTCATAAATAAAGGGGCCAGAACTGTGCACCATACCCCAGGGGTGGCCTCACCTTACTTTAAAAGGCTAATGGCATATTGATCTTTATTGGACCAGCCTGCTGCCTTAGTAGCATCATATATATCGTTTTCCGATCTATTGGTACCCTTCTGGAACTCAGTGAGTTTTGAAGTCCCAGATTATTTCATTAAAATTGAATCAAAATTGTGGCACCAAACCATCCAAGTTGTTTACTTTCTTCCTGCTTATTGATTCCCATCACTGAGATGGCGACATTTTGATTCAGCCCACAATGGCAAGTCTGCACCAGTGAGGAACTCAGGAGTTTTGATGAAGAACTGTAGAAGCTGACCTGTTACAGAGCAGAGAGACTCCCAGTGACACTGTGTACTTCTAACTGGCTGATCTTTGATCATATCCCTGTGATAGTCTGGAGTGAAGTGCTGGTTGGCGCATGCCTTTTACCATGTTATACTGGCTACAGCACTGGTGGGCACAAATCTTTCCCCATACAACATTAAAAGAACATACTGGTGGGCACAGGTCTGTGCCCCTGGGTCAGGTATTGGTGGGCAGTAGTTTTTCATCATGTAATACTGGGTATACATGTCACGAAATGGCACTGAGGTACAACACTGATGGGCACAAAGTCTGTCACCATATAATACTGTTGTGCACTCCTGTTAGGCATAAATCTGTCACTGTGTAATAGTGCTGTCCAGTACAGGTGGGAACAGGTCTGTCATTATATAACTCTGAGATACAGCATTGGTAGGCACAGGTCTGTCATTATATAACACTGAAGTACAGCACTGGTGGGCACAGGTCTGTCATTATATAACACTGAAGTACAGCACTGGTGGGCACAGGTCTGTCATTATATAACACTGAAGTACAGCACATAAATGTTGTGTGCCATTTCTTTAAAGAGATCTTGAGCTTCACTCACTCGATGTCCCTGTTGAGCAGGAGGCCAGACTGTGACCAGCAAATGCCATGTACTAAGTATGAAGAAGTACAAGTAAATTGCAGTATTACCTGGAAAGAGTGTTAACTTTATGGTCAGAACTAAAGGATGGACTGTAAGTTCTTTGAACTGGTAAGGGTCATAGAACCACAGGGAACAATAACAGGACCTTCTGTGGACCTTGTCCATGCTAACCATCAAGTAGCCATCTATACCAATCATTTTTACAAGCAGTTGGTCCCTACATTCTATGCCTTGGCAATTCCAGAGCTAATCTAGATACTTGTTAAATGTTGTGAGAGTACCTGCCTTCACCACCTTCTCAGATAGTGCACCCCAGATGCCAACTATCTAAATAAATCCTATTCTGATCACCTCAAAGCCTGTATCCCCTTACCCTCAACCTCCCCCTTGTAGTTTCAGACACATCTGCAATGGGGAAACGTTTCTTACTATCTAGTAATTTTGTCTATTGGGTCCCCTCTCAGCCTCCTCCCCTATACTCTCTCTATCACCATAGCGCGGACCAAGGAAACTATTTCTCTTCAGCATTGGCACAGAGAATGACGCATTAAAACCAGAGCTTTTTATTGGTTATTTTAACATTAATTTTCTGATACTACAACGTGTTAACAATGCCAATCAGAGAATACGTACACAAAAAAAGAAAGCATTACTTTAGTTGTAAGTCACTTGGAAAGAGCAGGTGGCTTGTATCTGGGAGAGAAGACAAATAACCTTTCTTTAGGAATGCTACTGTTCATCGATACAGCAGGTAAATCAGGGCCACATAGATTTTGCTGCAAGTGGTGGAAATTTCATGTGGAATGTATCAAACAAAAGGTACTTCGAATGGAAGTAATAGCAGCTAGTGCAAAAGGTTTCAGAAAATCAAGAGAAATTAGTGTCCAGAGTGGAGAGTTTTCTGTGATCTTTGACTGTATTATGAAGCATTCCACATAATTTGTTGCAATCCAGGTGACAAAAAGAGACATTGTTGAGTTCTCCTGCTTGTAGGACTTTGCATTCATTCAAGTACTTTCTAAATAATTTCACTTTCATTGGGAGCCATGTATTCACAGACATGACAGCCCAGAAACTGGATGGAACAATGCAAATCACACAAAAAAGGGTAGATTGGATTAGTCATCATCTCCATGTGAAACTGCACTCATTGGGTAAGTGGACTGTGCATTTGTAGTTGTGAATGCATACCAGTGCATCTGATCATGACACAGCGTCAGGTGCCCGTGAAATTATCACATCATCTACACTGCAACTTTGATGGCCTTCAGATTGAAATTGGACCAAAACTTGCTGAAAATTAATTCAATTGTGTGCATTAATGTATAGAGCACAGCATCTGTCAGACTCTGTAATGGAGGGAGATCATAGAGGAAGGACATGTCCACAACGTACAATGCCTCGTGGTCAGTTTGGGTATCTCTGGCCTAAATAGAAATGCGTAATTCACGAAGAGCACTGAGATATTCTTCATTGTCAGGATCAAACTCCAAGGCCTTTTCAAAGCATTCAATAGCTTCATCCTTCTCCCCAGCCAGCTGGTGCACTGACCCCAGTACACCAAAGGCTTGACTGTTACTTGCATTTCTGACAATCTGTTTTCTTGCAATCCCTCTCAAATTATTGTAACAGATTTTCCAATCTTTTGTGCCATGTCGGAGCTTAAGCCCTTTCAGAAAATGATCGATGGCATTTGACTCAGAGTTTTTGTGAAGCAGTTCAAATGATCCACAGTGTCTGTGAAGTCTCTGTTTATTATCAAGGCCAATATTTTCCAAGCGCAATAAACTGTTGTAGATTTCCTCTGCCCTGTGTGATTCACCAATCATTAAACAGACTATTGCAAAATCCAGTTTTGCAAAAATAAATGACTGTTTTTGTTCAACTGCCCTTTCAAGGTGATGCTCGCACAGTCTGATCAATTCAGCTTTTCGATAAAATGCAACATTCTGAGGGTCTCTACAGCCTGGATTTTTGATCAGAAGGAAGAGATTGATCCTGTAACACACACCTAATTGGTGGTGTAAGAAGCCAGAGTTTGGAGTACGTTCTAAAGCTCTCTTCAACAGCTCTATCGCTTTACCAACAGCGCCTCCTTTTCTGTAAAACTTCGCTGCATAGCAAAGCACGTATGGAAGATTGGGGGTCTTCTGCAATGCTTGTTCAACTAATTCATTTGCTTCCTGCTCTTCACTGAACTCTTGCAGCTTTAGCGCCAACAGCACCATGGCCACAGAGTTATCTGGATCAAACTCCAGCACCCGACGCAACTGTCTCACTGACTCACTCTGCTCCTGATTCTCTGGGATACCAGAAAATGATGCCAGACGAAACAGAGCAGTGGCATAGCCCATGATCCACTCCATGTTATCAGGATCTTCCTCCAGAGCCTTTTCAAAACATTCCTTTGCCTCCTCATAGTATTCAGCAGCAGAACTCAGCAATGACCATCCCTTCTCCCCATACACTTCAGGTATCATTGCTGTATAGCGAGGGCCATCAGTGAGCGGTTTACAGATCATCTCCAGCTTGTTGAGGTAGGACTGGGCCTCGGTCAGTTGTCCCATATGGTAATGCACCCAAGCAAAGTTTCCAAAGGTGATGATGCTTCTTCTTTCAAATTCATCTTTGTGGTTCTCCCTCCGAATCTTTTCAGCTTCCTTCAAGTTTTGAATTGCTTCTTCATAGTTGCCTTGCAGGCAGTTTACAAAAGCCAGATGGTTGTAGGATGTGGCTTTATATTTTACACTAAGACTTATAGAATCTTGTAACCTAAGCTTCACATCGTCCAGATCAATGTTGTCTTTCTGTGGGCTCCGTGTGAAGTGGCATTGAAGCTGGAAGAGTTTCTCAAACAAGGAATCTGTCAGTGTGTTGCTGCAAGAAATGTTAAAGTCAAATGCCATTTACGTTTATTAGATTCTCCATCCTGGCTGCTCTGTGATCAGATTCACAATATTAGCAAATTCTTAATAACTGGGCCGGTGCATAGACAAGTAGAGGTGGGTACAGAACAGTTCCATCATTGCCTGATCTGATCAGATGGAAATAAACCCAATGGAAGAGAGCCTTGGTTCTGGAAATATCATCAATTAAATTGTTGTCTTATGAGTGCCAGCTGTAAATAAACGTGTTTAGATAATGCCTACTGTATGTGCTTTAGATTGTGGGGTGCAATAGCATACATTGGCATCCAAGTGGGAGGGACCCTTCCCAATTAAGGACCAGGTAAGTTCTGATCCAGTAGCTGGGAAAGTTAGGCAAAATGGTGACTATGTGTTTCCATATGTTGTCCTTTGTGTTATCAGGACTTCTGTATTTCAGACACAACTGATAACTTGTGATGAGGCAGACAAGCTGCCAAACCCTCCTAAGTGGGACTGGATAGACTCACCAGCTAATTGAAACCGCATCATCAGATAACAAGACTCAGAGTATGAAAATGCTGTAACCAAGAGGAAGCAAAACCACCTGTTCAAGATGTCATCAAAACACCCCATGTAACCAACTGAATCGTCTCTGCAGTACTGGGTACACAGGGAATAGGATAACCTCCAAATACATGAAATGGACCAAAAGAACCTAATGCCTGATCGTGGCCAAATCTGAAAATATGCCTGTGATTCAGGAAAGCTCATAATATTGACTAAATGGTAGATCCAGAGTGAGAGGTCAAAGGTATTTCCCCATCAATGTAAGATAATAATGATAACCTGACTAAATCATGTCCATATTTTTCACTGATTGATTGTGTTCTGTATCAAAACTTAAATTTGAACTTGCTAGTCATTGGTAACAAGCACAGATTAGTTTACATTGTGTTAAGAAACCTTCAAATTGTGAAATGTGCTAAGCTCAGCTAAACTACTGGCCTGCAGTTGGAACAGCAAAACCACAATGAACCCTGGAAGTGGAAAGACAAGAGGCAGCTGAGGTAGGGCAGTAAGGATAAGGGAAATAAATCCTATGTGTGTGCACGGGAGCATAAAGGAGTAAACCAAGAAAGAGCATAATAAGCTTGGATCAGTAGCTCAGACTCAGTCATCAGGGATCTGGTGAAGGGTCTCAGGCTTGAAACATTAACTCTCTCTCCTTTTCCATAGATGCTGCCTGACCTGCTGAGTGTTTGCAGCATTTTCTGTTTTCGTTTCAGGATGACAGAGCTGAGTGAGTTACCTCCAGGGAATGTGATGCAGGCAGCTGATCCCCCATAGTGCAAGAAAATTGCAAGTTCTATTTAGTAATAATGACAGCCCGATTCAGAACAGGTGATTGAATGCTCCAAATTGTTAACTTTCACTGGATGGTAAATGTACCACATCCTTTTACTGAAGAATAAACTTTCATTGCCAATTACTGATATGATGTCAAGTCGAATGCATTAACTAGGAGCCAAAACCCAAGTCATTAAAAGCAAGTAACAAGGTGACAATATTGGAGGAAGAATCGGAGGACGCAGAGCCCAGTCCATTCCACCACAGTTGAATATCAAAAGCATAAGTAATGCCCAGGGATGGAATGGGAGTTTCTCACCATCCACGATCCTGGACATCTGATTCAGGCTGGGGGTTAAAATTAGGGCCACCCTCATACAGTAGAAAAAGATGAAGGAATCAATTCTGGACACACACAAGCTGGAGTTTGTCCCAGACAGTGAGATATCAGTGAATGAGCTGGAGGCCAGTGCATTATGATGATTCCACTAAGCCCTCTGCTTCTCAAGGTACCTATAAGTAGAGTTAGGGAGTCATGGAAACAGGGTACTCACCCCACTAAGTCAGTATTGAACACAAAGCAATTATTTACACTAGTTATAGAGTTGAACAGCACAGAAGCAGGTGCTGCAGCCTATTGGTACTCACTTGTTCTGTCTCAGTAGCTGGTCAGTTCTTCCCTGACTTGCACACCTACAGTATGCATTGCCCATCATTATTATCCCCTACCAGAGAGTTCCCTCGGTAGACCCTACCAAATCCTTTACAGAGAAAGGTTTCCCCGTAATCTCAAACATCTAAGTGAATATCAGCCCATCTACATAACTTGTCTTCACGATTTAGTGCTTTCAGTCCCAGGCTCATTCTAAGAAATCTCCAAGCTCAGCGACTAATACCTGAAATGTAGTCCCCAGAATGAACCCTACAGCTCCTCCAGTTGTTTATACAGACGTAGCACAACAGTTTTGATTCCAAGCACCCTTGAGATTAACACTAAATTTCCATTTGTCACTTGAGTTATCTGCCTGCTGCATTTAATAATTTCCCTGTCTTTCTCTGCTCTTTCACCATTATCCATATTTTCCCACACTCAACTCCAGTTTCCACAGTTTTCCCCACTCACCTTTTCCCCAATGACCCTTTGTAGTTGTTAATCCCCATCTGCTCTGCTCACTGTGTCATTCAGTGACATCCGTAAACTTTAATATATCATTCACTGTTCCTGTAGTTGACTGAATGCTCTTGACAATGAAAAGCCAGTTCCTCATTGCATACTCTGATAATCATGTCATTCATTTGGAGGACTTGCTCCTTAATGTTTTGCTTTCCTCCCTCTTAATCAGTTCCCTTTACTTCAATGACTTGGCACCACAGGGCTTGATTCAAATTATTATCAGATCCTGGGATCCCAAAAGAGTTCTGTCGTACTGTGGGGCCATCCTACTCCCAATACCTCGCAGTGGTCTGAGATTCGAGGATCAAGCTAAACTTCCCAGATCAGAAACCTGGGGCCAGATCCCAAATCCTTACCCTGAATGACCACAAACCCTTTTCCCAGATGCCTGCAGATCCAGACAGATCACATTAATTTGACTGATCCAGTTATCTGCACTATTGTCACTGTCAATATCTTGGAATTTTCAAACATTCTGTAAAGTGAAGATGTTACTCACCTCATGATGCTCTCAGGATTCCAACCGTACCTCAGATGGCTGGTTAGCTGAGCAACTGCGCAAGGTGTTGTTCTAGTTGTTTTTATAGTCCCTGGATAGAGCTGAGGTCTACCAAATATTTGTCAGAGAGTGGAGCTGGAAAGTGAAACTGGAAACTGAACAAGCCTGATATTTTCATCTCTGGAAATTGTTTGTGTCATGAAAAAGCTTCCACATTCCTGAGTGGTAGGTGCCTGGAACAGGCTGCCAGGGTTAGTGGTGGAAGCAGATACAACAGTGACATTTAAGAGGCTGTGAGATAGACACATGAATATGCAGGGAATGGAGGGATGTCAATAATGTACAGGAAGAAGAGATTTAGTTTAATTCAGCATCATGTTTGGCACAGACATCATGGGCTGAAGGGCTTGTTCCTGTGCTATACTGTCGTTCTTTGTTCGATGAAAACCAGGAATGCTAAATCCATGGAGGCTGCTGATTACTCAGTGAGATGTTCCCAGTTTTCAGTTTAACCTTTACATAGTGTGTTTCTGCCAAGCTTATAAGGTTAAGATTTGGATATAGAATAATAATTCCAACAATCCTGGAAGGACCAAAGTTTCCCAGAATAGTATATGTCACCGTCATGCACCACTTCAAGCAGCTCAGGACATCAGGGATTTAAATCTGCAGTCATCCCACCATCTCCCCTACCCTGCTCCTATCTTCTCCCCACCTCCTTGGCCGATCTGATAACTGCTTAGTGGATGCCATGGTTTAGAGAGATCGTGAGCACTAACCCAGCAGGCAGTGACCACAGGGAGGGGAGTTAGGAGGGGTCAGGACAAGGGGGCCTCTGACACTCTCATCTTCGATTGCAGACGGGAATCTTTTAAACGAGGGGGTCTCTGAAATTAGGGCTGGGCTGACCGAGGAAAGAGGAGGTGACGAGAGAGGAAAGGGAGCCAGTGAAGAGTGTGAGATTGAGCAGGGCTGCACGGGGAGAGGAGATTGGTGAATAGGGGATGAGGGGAGAGGGAGACTGGAGGACAAGGGATGTTGTTTTTTAATTCATCGTTGGGATGTGCTGTTGCTGGAAAGGTCAGGATATATTGTCCATCCCTAACTGCCTTTGAGAACATGTTGGTGAGCTGCCTTTTTGAATCACTGCAGTCCTTCTGGTGAAGGTACCCCCACAATACTCTTATGCAAGGAGGTCTAAGATTTTGGATCAGCAATGATGAAATTGTGTGATGTATTTCCAAGACAGGATGTTCGGGAACTAGGAGGGGAAACTGCAGGTGGTGGTGTTCCCTTGCACATGTTGTCTTTGGTCATCTTGCTGGTAGAAGTTGCAGTTCCGAAACGTTCTCTGGGCAAGTAACTGCTGTGCATAATTTAGAGAGTACACACTGCAGCTTCTCTGTGCCATTGGTGGAGGAGTAAGTGTTTAGGGCAGTGATGGGGCGCCAATCAAGTGAGTTGATTGGACCTGCTCAGTGTCAAGTTTCTTGGGAATTGTTGGTGCTGCACCCTTCCAGGCAAGTGGAAGGTATTTCATCATGGTCCTGACTTGCACCCTGTAGATGGTAGAAAGGCTTTGGGCTGTCAGAAGATGAGTCACTTACCACTGCTGACCCAGCCTCTCTCCTGCTCCGGTCAATACAGTGTTTATAAGGTTGGTCCAGATTCTGGTCGATAATGATTTCCAGGATATGGGCTGTTTGGGAGGAAATGAGCCAAATTGGGTTTGTTCTGCTCTTTGTGAACACAACGTATCTGTGCAATTTTCCACATTGTGTGTTGTACCTGGACTGGAACAGTTTGGACAGAGGCGTAATTGATTCTGGAGTGCATATCTTCAGCACCATAGCTGGCATGTTGTTTGGTGCCATAGCCTTTGCTGTATCCACTGTACTCAGCTGTTTCTTGACATGATACAGAATGAATCAAATTGGCTGGAGAGAAGATTCTGTGATGCTGGGGACCTCAGCAGCAAGCTGAGACCGATCGTCAGTTTGTCACTTCTTGCTGGGCGCGGCTGCGAATACTTCAGCCTCTTTTTAGCACTCGCATGCTGGCTCTGCTTTCACTGAGGATGGGAATTCTTCGAGCCTCCTCCTCCTGTTAGCTGCTGAATCATCCACCACCATTTATGACTAGATTTGGTTGGACTACGGAGCTTGAGTCTGATCCATTGGTGTGAGCTCTGTTCTGTTGCATGCTGCTTTTACTTTTCAATACATCTGTGGTCCGATACTGCAACTTCACTAAACTAGTATTTGATCATTTTTCGGCATGCCTTACACTGCTTTCAGCATGCCCTTCTTTGACCTATTTTGAGCCAGGATTGATCCCCTGGTTTAAAAATAATGTTGGAGTGAAGGATATGCCAAGTCATGAGTTTACGGGTAGCGTGGTGCCACCTATTTCTTCTGCTGCTGATGGTCCACACCACCTCATGGACAGTACTGAGCTGCCAGAGCTGTTCCCAGTCAATCCAATTTAGCATGTTTGCAATTCTACACAATACAATGGAGGTGTCCTCATTGTGAGGACAGAACTATCTCCACAAAGATGGTGCAGTATTCACTTTTACCAGTGCTACCACCCCCAGACTGGGAGATAATGGAGACTAAAACAGTGGAATGGAGCTCTATCAGAGAAGGAGACTGAGGAATAAAGGATTAGGAATCTTGAGACCTGGGTTTGACAATCAAAGTGATGAAGGCTGGAGAAGTGGGGAGTCAAGGAGATGGTGACTGGGGAATTAGGAATTGGGAAGAGGAAAACTGGGAAATGAGGTGAGTGAGAAACACAGCATTTCGCACAGAACCTGGTGAGTGGAAGAGACACTGAGAGGAGAGCTGCCAGGAAACAGCTGAGTGAAAGCTCAGGACCAAACTTGAGTGCAAAATCTCTGTCGCATTTCCTACTTTATAACAGTGACAAACTTTCGGGTTTCATATCAGGGTAAAGAATTGACTGCATTTGGGGCATCCTGAGTTTGGGGAAGATGCTGTATAAATACAGGCCATATCTTTTATTTTGCAGATTGAGGAGAATGTTGACTTGACACCTAAATCTCCCAGTAGGTAAATTGTCCGGTCTTCAAGCCAGATCTGAGTTGATCAGAAGGTCGAGATCACTGGGCAACAATGAGGGGCAGAAATGCTCTCTTCAAGTTCCAGGGCTCTGGTTTCATCAGGAGTTTCTTTGCAATTTACTATCCACGTTTTCAGTCTGCTGAGCTGGTGAGAAAGCTTTGGGACACCCATTCCGACACAGCAGCATGTCCTCAGAGTGTGGAAATTTGGATAATAGACTTCCCAGTGGAGTGCTAAGTTATTGAAGCTTTGATTGAGGAAGAAGTGGAGGAGGAAGAGGAGGAGGAGGAGGACGAGGAGAGGACAACAAGTAGGTGAGGTTACATCACAGAACCCCTCCACAAAAACCAATGTGTCAACAGGTAGAAGACGACTTGCCAAGGCTTGTCTGAGGAACTCAATGAGCTGAATCTTTCAATGACCAGCGAGCCACCTGTGGTCTTGAGCTGCATGCCCATATTAAATGGAGTTAATGTTAGATTAGTGTAAATGGGTGTTTGATGGTCAGTGCAGACTTGGTGGGCCGAAGGGCCTGTCTCTGTGCTGTTTCTCCTGTATCGCTCTTTGACTCTGTCAACTCCTGCTTCTAATAAGGCATGAAGTTTGGCTTGAAGAACTGTGGTGGATCATCATGAATTTTGGCTTGGGTGCCCTTCAACATGACCAGCTCATCTTTGAAAACCTCTTTGTGTCCCCCCCAGCACCTTCTGTAATGTTCCAGTCCAGGGGGATCTCTCTCATCTTATCTTTTCCCAACAGTTTTGGTCCAGAAGCAACTCCTTGTGAGAAGATTTTAATGAAGGCTGAGGCATTTCACTGCCATGTCAGTAACTCAAACTACATGATTGCTATCACATGTACTGGCTTAGCGGTGCCATTTTCAATTTAGGTACAGTCTTCCCTGGCCACTCAGCTGTGGATTCACTCTGGTTCATCAGAGTAACACTGCAGCATGTGTCCAACTCAAAAGTCAAAGTCAAGTTTATTGTCATGTGCACCAGCACATGTATGCCCAGGTGTAATGAAAAACTTGCTTGCAGCAGCATCACAGGCACATAGCATCATAAAAGCAGCATTCACAAGAAAAACATAAATTAAACATAAATTAAGCACAATTTTTACAAGAAAGAATATAATTAGAACAAAAAAGAATAACAATTTTAGTGCAAAGTGATCATAGTTGTCATAGTGTCACTAAACTCTAGTGATTAGGGTTGTGCCAGTTGATTCAAAACAATCAGTGCTTCTGCTTTTGTTGAGTCAGTCCTCTTCATGTGAACATCATGAACACTCTCTCTCTAATCCAGTCCTCATTAACTCCCTCCTTGTGGGAGTTGGTGGAAACCAGAAATTTTGTGTGCCTCCTTTGCTTATGTTTTAACTTGATTTGATCAACTTTACTTCATGTGTATTCCTTAAAGCCCAGGTGATATAGCCTTTTAAGACACATATGTGACATTCTCCTAGCTTGAACCAGCATTCAGGCAGCATGTACCTTTGAGACACAAGAGACTGCAGATGATGGAATCTGGAGCAACACAAAAGGTGCTGGAGGAACTCAGTGGGTCAGGCAGCATCTATGGAGGGAAATGGACGGTTGATGTTTTGGGTTGAGACCCTTCACCTGGACTGAAAGATAGAGGGGAGGGAGCCAGTATAAAATGGTGGAGGGAAGGGACAGAGCAAGAGGTAGCAAGCGATAGGTGGATCCAGGTGAGGAGAGGTGATAGGCAGATGGGGGAGGGGAGAGTGGAACTAGTGACAGAAGCTGGGAGGTGATAGGTGGAGGCAATAAAAGGGCTGAAGGCCGAGGAAAGTGTGCCGGTCTCGAGCACATGCGCTGACTTTTCCGTCTCAGTCTGACCGATCTCCACTGGTAGTTGTGTTACATACCAGCAACAATAGAAACACACCGAGTCATGTATAAGTGCTAGAAACTATTTTATTAATAACTACTTGTGATAATAAGAAAAGCAAAATCATTAGATGTTAAACATTAACCCCAAAACTAATAAACTTAAAGTGTGTGTGTGGCAAATTCCCAAACTCCAAGTCTAGGATTAGTTCTCAAAGTTCAGTTCAGCAAGTCATCAGGTGAAACGTGAGCAAAGGCTTTTGCAAAAATTTCTCTCTACATTTTGAAAAGAAAACGTAACGAAAATGTAGAGAGAAATTACGAAATCCTCATGTTCCACGATGGAAACCATACGACACCTCAGTCTCCGATGATCTCCACTGCTTTGTTCCGAAGTGTCTGCCACCCCAAAGGCATTCAATACGTGGCCATCCATGGAAATACCTGTTTTCCAGTACAGGTTAACGACAAAGTGGACTCCACTTGTTTGCTCCGAAAATCCATACATGGATTGTAGTGACAGACACAGCTATTGTTCTTCATCCATTGATACAGAGACCAGCAGTCAGTCTCTCTGTCTCTCTCTTTGACTCACTGAGCAAAACCGCCAGCACATTGTTATAATCTTGCTGTCTTGCTAACACCACACACACACACCACTACTCTACTGTCCAGGCGCCTTAAAGGGACATTCACCAAATAGCAACCTGGCTCGTAACACCTCCCCCCCAAAAAACAATTTTAATCTGCAAAGGCAACATTTTTAAAAGTGTATACAGTTAGTAAAGCAATGCGTTATAATCACCATGCTACATGATTACAGAAAATCACATTAGTAAAGATACATTTTTTTCACTTAACACCAGGAAAGGCAATCAGCGATCATGTTATCTTTGCCTTTAACATGAGTTATCATGAGATCAAATTCTTGTAAAATCAAACTCCAGTTTAACAGCCTTCTGTTCTTCTTTTTCACTCGGCTCAGAAACACCAATGGGTTATGATCTGTATACACAGTCAATGGTTTCTGAGCGGTGCAAACATACACACTGAAATGTTGCAAGGCTAAAACAAGCAACAGTATTTCTTTCTCTATGGTGGAATAATTCTTTTGATGCTCATTAAATTTCTTTGAAAAGTAAGCTACAGGATGGTCAATACCATCACAGTCACCCTTCTGCAACAACACAGCTCCTGCAGCTTCATCACTGGCATCTACTGCTAATGAAAATGGATTTTCAAAGTCAGGTGATTTGAGCACAGGATGGTAACATAAAATGGCTTTCAGTTTCTCAAATGCTTCTTGACAAGGATCTGTCCAAACAAATTTCACTCCCTTCTTCAGAAGATTAGTTAAGGGAAGAGAAATATCAGCAAAATTTTTACAAAATTTGTGATAATATCCAACCATTCCCAGAAACCTTCTAACAGTCCTCGTACCTGTTGGAGCGGGGAACTCAGAAATCACTTGAACTTTTGCCTGAACAGGAGCTAACTTGCCTTGACCTACAACATAACCAAGATATGTCACAGCGGCATGGCCAAATTCACTTTTAGCCAAGTTAACAGTAAAGTTGACTTTGGAAAGTCTTTCAAACAACCTTTCTAAAGCAGAGATATGATTTTCCCATGTATCATTCCCTGTAACTAAGTCGTCAGTATAGGCATCTGTATGTTTTAACCTTTGAATTACAGAATTAATCATTCTTTGAAATGTTGCTGGAGCATTTTTCATTCCAAATGGCAAAACATTGTATTCATACAATCCAGAAGGTGTGCAAAGGCAGAAATCTCCCTTCCTCTATCTGTCAATGGGACACACCAGTACCCTTTTAATAGGTCAATCTTTGTAAGAAATTTAGCCCTTCCAACTCTGGCGATGCAATCATCCACCCTAGGGATAGGGTAAGCATCTGACTTCGTTACAGCATTCACTTTTCTATAATCAGTGCAAAACCTAACACTTCCATTGGGTTTAGGCACTATCACACAAGGTGAACTCCATTTTGAAGTGGAACATCTCATAATTTCATTCTCTAACGTATAATCAATTTCCTGGTCAACAGGTTTGCTCTTTTCTACATTCATTCGATATGGGTGTTGTTTGATTGGCTTTGCAATCCCAACATCAACATCAGGGTTAGCTATTGATGTTATCTTTGGGACATCCGGAAACAAATTTTGAAATTTTAAAATTAATTGCTTCATCTGTTGTTTTTGCGAAGGTTGTAAATGTTCCAACTTTGTTTCAATGCTTTCCAAAACATTTTTGTTTCCCAGCCTCGGTGATACAATGTTTGATCTAAACCGACTTTCTCCAGTCTCAACTTCAGATATCTTTGGGTCAACAACCACATTATCAGCCATTGCCACAACTGTATTTCTCTCATAATAAGGTTTAAGCATGTTTACATTATAGAGTCGTTTTTGTTTTTGTTGATCAGGTGTTTTGATTACATAATTTAAATCATTTATCTCAGACTCAATTACATAGGGTCCATAAAACCAGGCTTGGAGAGGATTGTTTTGAATAGGAAAGAACACTAACACTTTATCACCTATTTTAAAAGTCCTTGAGTGAGCACGTTTATCAAAATATGTTTTCATTTTCATCTGGCTTGTTTTTAATTTCTCTCTCGTTAACCGGCAAGCTTTCTGCAGCCGATTTTTAAATTTCTGAACATAGCCCAACAAATTCAAATGCATCTCTTCATTAACCCATTGTTCCCTTAGCAATTCTAAAGGTCCTCTAACTGAGTGAAAAGTTTTAAAAGATCTTTTGACACAGTCTTGGCCTTAATATTTCTGAGTGGTATTGCCTCTGGAAATCTAGAAGTTGCACACATGATGGTTAACAAATACTGATTTCCAGCTTTAGACTTCAGCGATGGGCCAACACAGTCCACAATCACCTTAGAAAAGGGTTCATCAAAGGCAGGAGTAGGCCGCAGAGGAGCCACAGGGGGATTTTGATTAGGTTTACCTACCATCTGACATGTGTGACAAGTTCTACAAAACATCACAACATCCTTCATCATATCAGACCAAAAGAATTGTTTCAAAATCTTTCTTACAGTTTTATTCACACCAAAATGACCACCTAAAGGGATACTATGGGCCAGGTTTAAAATCTCATTCCTATAAACTTTAAGAACCACAACCTGGTGAATAACTGCCCATTCCTCACTGGCAGGAAGATCAGGAGGTCTCCACTTCCTCATTAACACTCCATTTTTGATATGATATCCAGTTGACACCTTCTCAATCTCATCACTTGAGAGGGCTTTTTCTCTCAATTCAGTAAACTCAAGGTCTTTAGTCTGCTCCATTATAAATTCTTCCTTGGATAGAGACAAATCTCTATATTGGGACTCAATACAAGGATTTTGATCCTCAAGTGAAGACAGAAAAGTCTCTGACAAGTCATCATAACTTGCATCCTGTTCAGGGCTGTCACAGGGAACAAAATCAGACTGCACAGGACTATCTGCCTTGGCTAATTCTTTAGCCCTAGCTCAAGTCACTGCACAGGATGGATAAACATCTGAATCGTTCTTGGACTCATCAATAATTGGTTTGGTCATTAGCTGTACCACAGGGACAATTTTTCCACCTGCAAGGTCATTCCCTAATAACAAAGAAACTCCTTCCACTGGTAAACTCGGTCATATCCCCATCTTAACAGGTCCTTCTACTAACTCTGATTTTAAAATAGCCTTGTGCATAGGTACAGACACAGTGTCACCTGCAATGCCTCGCACTAGATTTACCTCACCAGTACCAGTCTCCTCACCAAAATTTAAAACACTGACCACCAAGATAGATTGGGAAGCCCCAGTATCTCTAAGGATTTTCACTGGTACTTGGGGTGACCCAACATTCAGTGAGACAAAACTCTCTGACATAAAAGAACGGAATTCGTCTCTAACCTCATCCAACATTTCAGCATTTACCTCTGGCAAGGACTGATCTTTAACAACATGTCCTAAACCCTTCTGATTTTTAGGTTTAACTACTTGCAAACACGGCCTCCTTTTCTTTCTTTTTCTTCAAGAGGGAACAATTAGCTATCACATGACCAGGTTTCTTATAATAATAACAAGTACGCTCAGCAGGTTTCTCCAGCACTGGCTTCCAATCATCCTTCCCCTTTTGACTACTTCCCGATTTAATCTCCAGTTTACCTGGATTATCCTTATAACTCTTTTGGAGGGTCTTAATTTGTCCCCATTTAGATTTATGGGTTAAAGCATACTCATCTGCCAACCTAGCAGTTTCTTACAAAGTTTCCACCTCCTTCTCATTTAGATATGTTGTTATTTCAACTGGGACACACTTTTTAAAGTCCTCCACTAAAATCAATTCTGTCAATTTATCATAATCCCCATCTATATTTTCAGACATGCACCATCGTTCAAAACACACACTCTTTTCAGTAGCAAATTCCATATACGTCTGGTCTGCAGACTTCTTCAGGTCCCTACATTTTTGTCTGTAAGCTTCAGGCACTAATTCATAAGCTTTAAGCACAGCTTGTTTTACCTTTGTATAATCAGCCGCCTCCCTACAGACAAGGCAGAATAAGCCTGTTGAGCTTTACCTTTAATCAGACTCTGTAACATAAGAGAACATCTTTCCCGTGGCCACTTTGAACTCTGAGCAACTTTTTCAAAATGTTGGAAATAGTGCTCAACCTGATCTTCCTCAAATGGAGGGACTAATCGAACCTCCCTACTGGCTATAAAAGCATCATCAGAATCAGAACCCCTACGATTCATTTCTAATTTATGCCATCACTGTTTCTCCTTGTCTTCCCGATCCATCTCTGTCTTCTTCATTGCTAGATCAGCCTCTATCTGCAACTTTTTTTGTTCCAACTCTAGTCTTTTTTGTTCTGCCTCATCCTCAAATTTCAGCTGTGTTTGCTCTCATTCAGCCTCTATCTTTGCTAGCTACACCTGGGCATCAGAAATCCCTGATTCACTCCCAGGAAACTTTTCTAACACGTCCTCCCCAAACACCTCTAACTCCACATAATGGGCAGCTATCAATCTCTGAATATCTGCCTTTCTCAGTGACCGCTTTACTGTTTCAAGGTTTAGCTCTGCAGCAATGTTCAACAACTCATGCTTCCTCATCCCCTGCAATCCCACAGGGGTTGGCTTTTTCAAAAATGTATCAACATCCATTGTTGCTGGTTTCCACACACACAAACCAATCAAAAAGAATTTTATCAGGCTGACCAACAATCAGTTGTCCAATAAGCCCCAATTAGTTCAAACCCAGACCTCTCGTACCAGTCTTGAGTTCAATTTCGGACCACTCTCGTCAATCTTGGGATCGATCCCGGATGAGCCCCCAATTTTGTTATATACCAGTGACAATAGAAACACACTGAGTCACGTATAAGTGTTAGAAACTATTTTATTAATAACTACTCATGA
Source organism: Pristis pectinata (assembly GCF_009764475.1). Taxonomy (NCBI): domain Eukaryota; kingdom Metazoa; phylum Chordata; class Chondrichthyes; order Rhinopristiformes; family Pristidae; genus Pristis; species Pristis pectinata. The sequence continues at coordinate 33,232,956 of NC_067416.1, forward strand.
TAATAAGAAAAGTAAAAACGTAAGATGTTAAACATTAACCCCAAATCAAATAAACTCAAAGTGTGTGTGTGGCAAATTCCCAAACTCCAAGTCTAGGAATAGTTCTCAAAGTTCAGTTCAGCAAGTCATCAGATTAAACGTGAGCAAAGGCTTTTGCAAAACCACCGACTGAAGAGAAAATGTAGAGAGAATGTAGAGAGAAATTACGAAATCCTCATGTTCCATGATGGAACCCATGCGACACCTCAATCTCCAATGATCTCCACTGCTTTGTTCTGAAGTATCTGCCAGCCCGAAGGCATTCAATACGTGGCCGCCCACAGAAATACCTGTTTCCCAATACAGGTTAATGACAAAGTGGACTCCGCTTGTTTGCTCCAGAAATCCATACGTGGATTGCAGTGACTCTCTCTCTCTCTCTCTCTCTCTCTCTCTCTCTCTTCCTCTCTCTCCCCCCTCTGACTCACTGAGCAAAACAGCTGGCACATTGTTATAGTCTTCCTGTCTTGATAACACCACACACACTACTACTCTACTGTTGTCCAGGTGCCTTAAAGGGACATTCACCAAATAGCAACCTGGCTTGTAACAGTTGAGTCTATGCAGGAGGGACCGATGCTGGGCCAAGTGCCACACTTTGGACGGAATTGAGGGCATTCGCATGTTTGCACACCGATTTAAGGGCAGGCACAGTAGTGTAGTGGTTAGCTTAACGCATTACAGCGCCAGTGACCCGGGTTCAAATCTGGCCACTGTCTGTCAGGAGTCTGTACGTTCTCCCCGTGTCTGCGTGGCTTTCCTCCGGGTGCTCCGATTTCCTCCCACACTCCAAAGATGTGCGGGTTAGGAAGTTGTGGGCATGCTACGTTGGCGCTGGAAGCATGGCGACACTTGTGGGCTACCCCCCAGAACACTATGTAAAAAGATGTATTTCACTGTGTGTTTCGATGTACATGTGACTAATAAAGAAATCTTATCTAAGTTGGTAGGATTCTTGCACTAGTGCTGTTATAGTTAGCTTGCTGTTTATTTTTGCGCAGTGTAAATTCTGTATAATCTATGTCAATTTAAGTTTATGTTACCTTATGCTTGTCATGTATATCATGTACTGTGTTGCTGCCAAAAGCTAAACTTCATGGCATTTATACCCTGTGCATGTATGCCTGTGACAACAAATGAACTTGAATCTTATAGGAGCGGAAGGTGGAGAATGGAATCAAGCGAGGAAGGTGGGGAGGACAGATGGGAACAGTGGGGGCAGGGGAATTAGTGGAAGGAATACGTGGGGGGTGGGCAGATAGAGTGGGTGGGAGAGGGGAAAGAAGCAGGGTGATGGGGGTCTGGGGTGGATGTAGGACGAACTGGGTAGATAAGGAGGAGAGAGAAAAGGGACAGAGAGGGAGCAGGTTACCGGAAATTGGAGAACTCAATGTCCATGCCTTCGGCTTGTAGACCAGCCTGGCGGACTATGAGGTGCTGTTCCTCTTTCCTACAGTGACAGCCTCTGTTTACATTTCAAAGTGACTTTGGGTTTTCTTTGGGACAGTGTATGTTGCAGCTTGTCCCTGTGCACACTGTGGCATAGAACAAGCAGATTCACTTGGAAGTCCTGAATATTTTTATTTCCAATTTTCAGGGCTTTTTACAAAGGTGGGATTCACCTCTGATAACGACTTCTTCTAAATCCATTCATTCCTATTCCTCTTTGTTTCTATATTTCTTTTTCTCTCTCAACTTGCACTAATGCCTTTATTTTATTTTGTTGTGAAAGTCAGGTATAATTTATGTTAATTTAAGTTTATGTTAACTTATGTTTGTCATGTTTGTAATGTACTGCGCTGCTGCTACAAAATAGCTAATTTTTATGGTATTTGTACTCTGTGTCTGCATGCCTATGACAATGTACAATAAACTTGAAACTTAACCTGAATCATTCTGCACACTAACCTGTCCCTTCAGATCTGTGAGCGTACTGCCGCAATTACATGCTTGCTCAATTTCCTCAATTCAGCCACTGTTTTGTTTGGTGAGATCAACTAAAACCTCTGCATAATCTTGCTTGGCTTTTGGTTAAAGCGATTCCTCATCAAATCCACCTTTTCCTGCAACATTTTATCACCGGGTTTCTCCAGGCACACCAGGTTTTACCAGGTCACTCACCGAGCTGTATGCAGGAGCTCCCACAACACTGATTAAGATAAACTCCAATTTATTCTCATCATCAATTTTGTTTGCAACAAAGAAATGAGGCAATATTTTGCAATATTCTTCCTGAGTCTGGGTTTGAGAGTCGAATGCTGCATTCGAGCCTTTTGTGGTCATTTTTTCTTTTCTTATTTTTTTCTATCAGGCACACAGTTTGTAGACTTTCTGTCTCCCCAATCCCACCTTTTCTTGGAAAAGAGTTGCTCTTAGATCCTGTCTGACGTGTATATTCATCTAACTTCAAGAACAGTTTCACTTATCGCCAATATTTATATCTTGAACAGTTCTGTTTATTTCTTGCAAGCCTGCTGAACTGATGCATATCTGCCAACCACACTCTAACAGAGAAAATGGTGTCTGCTAAAGATCAGGCAGTAACAACAAGAACATTCCTGATGCATAACAACACCAGCTGGCTGGCAGGGGAAGCATGAATCCTTCATTATTGCAGCTGAAAAATATATAACTGATAATGATCAGACTCCTCCCACATTCCAGAATATGGAAATTTAAAGACACTGTGCTCTTTAGTGATATGTGGCACCCAGCTGCAACTTAATCTGAATGGCAGTTAAACAGCCTGTGGAGTTACTATGAGATCAACAGTGCTATCAACAGGCTGAGATATGAGTGTGCTGCGATCATTGGAAATGGAATTGGAACTCGTTTATTATTATCACATTTACCGAGGTACAGTGAAAAACTTGCCTTGCATACCATTCATACAGATCAATCCATTACACAGTGCATTGAGGTAGTACAAGGTAAGACAATACAGAATACAGAGTAAAGTATCACAGCTGCAGAGAAAATGCAGTGCAGGTAGACAATAAGGTGCAAGGTCATAATGAGGTAGATTGTGAGGTCAAGATTCTATCTTATCGTATTAGGGAACCGTTCAATAGTTTTATAACAGCAGGATAGAAGCTGCCCTTGAGCCTGGTGGTACGTGCTTTCAGACTTTTGTATCTTCTGCCAGATGGGAAAGGGGAGAAGAGAGATTATCTGGGGTGGGTGGGGTCTTTGATTATGCTGGCTGCTTTACTGAGGCAGCGAGAAGTATAGACAGAGTCCATGGAGGAGAGGCTGGTTTCCGTGATGTGCCGAGCTGTGTCCATAACCCTCTGCAGTTTCTTGTGGTCCCGGGCAGAGCAATTGCCATACCAAGCCATGATGCATGCAGATAGGGTGCTTTCTATGGTGCATCAATAAAAATTGGTGAGTGTCAAAGGGGACATGCCAAATTTCTTTAGCCTCCTGAGGAAGTAGAGACGCAATTGAACTTTCTTAGACCTGGGGTCTACGTGGTTGGACCAGGGCAGGTTATTGGTGATATTCACTCCTAGGAACTTGAAGCTCTCAATCCTCTCGAGCTCAGCATCATTGATGTAGATAGGTCCATGTGCACCCCCCCCCACCCCCCCCCCCCCTTCCTGAAGTCAGTAACCAGCTCTTTTCTTTTGCTGACATTGAGGGAAAGGTTGTTGTCATAACACCATGTCACTAAGCTCTCTATCTCCTTCCTGTACTCCGACTCATTGTTATTTGAGGTATGGCCTCCTACAGTGGTATCTGCAAACTTGTAGATGGAGTTAGAGCAGAATCTGGCCACACAGTCGTGAGTGTATAGGGAGTAGAGTAGGGGGCTGAGGATGCAGCCTTGTGGGGCACCGATGTTGAGAATAATTGTGTCGGGGTGTTGCTGCCTATCCTTACATTGCGGTCTGTTGGTCAGGAAGTCAAGGATCCAGTTGCAAAGGAAGGTGTTGAGTCCAAGGTCTCGGAGTTTGGTGATGAGTTTGCTTGGAATTATAGTAATGAAGGTGGAGCTGTAGTCAATAAACAATAGTCTTTACTATCTAGATGCTCCAGAGATGGGTGTAGGGCCAGGGAGATGCCGTCCACCATAGACCTGTTTTGACGGTAGGCAAATTGCAGTGGATCAAGGTTTTCTCTTGAGCAGAGGAGGTTTCCCAGATCAATTGCCCAAAAGGCCTGCTGGTCACTTTCCAAAATTACTTGTGCAACTAATAAAAGGCAACCAGCTGAAACTAAAGATTTATCAGAAAGACTGCTCCAGATCAGGAACAGCTTTTCATAGCAGCCTCACCAACCTGCTAGTCCATTCAAGGGTGGGGTCAGCACCTCACTGACAGAAAGGGCCTTGCCGAGCAACTAGGGGCTCGCCTCTCATTGGAAGATTGAGCCTCGAGGCAGTGTAACACCGGTGTAAAGTACTAATGGGAACAGGTCTGTCACTGTATAACAGTGGTGGAAAGTTTCAGTGGGAACCAGTCTGTCACTGTCTAATAGTCCTGTACACTACTGAATGGAATGGGTCTGTCACTGTAATGCACACTGTATTACACACTGGAGTACAGCTCTGGTAGGCACAGGTCTGACACTATGTAACAACAGTGTCCAATATTGGTTGTTTAGGTCCTTTGCTAGTTTTAGGAGCTATTTCAGTGAGCTATTTTAAAGAGCTGGTTGAGGACAATGGATGGACATCCCAGCCCTTCCATGGCTTCCATCGCAGATATTGCTCTCGATTGACACTGGATCATGTGCTGAAACCTTAAGTCCAGCAGTTATTGAGGGTGGAGTGGAAGGGAACATGTCCATCGTCCTGATTTAGCAGAGTGAGAAATATCTTCCCTCAGAGGGTATGAACAGTGTGTTTTTTTAAAATAAACAGCTGTTTGTATTTGGTTCTGAGGACTGGGATGTTATATCCACAACAGAAACATGGCTGAGAGAAGGGCAGGATTGGCAGCTCAATATTGCAGGACACAGATGCTACAGGTGTGACAGAAATACATGTCAGTGAGGAGAGGGTGTTGCCTTTTTGATAAGGGAGGACATAACAGCAGTACTTAGAGATGATATTCTTGGGGGATCATCCAGTGAGGCCATATGGGTAGAACTTAGAAACAGAAGGGGAGGGTCACTCTAGTGGAGCTGTATTATAGACCCCCCAGTAGTCAGCGGGAACTTGAGGAGCAGGTGTATAGAGAGATTGCTCATAGTTGTAAGAATAATTGGGTTGTATTAGTGGGAGATTTTAATTTCCCTGGTATTGGCTGCACTACCCAGAGTGTTGAGGGCCTGGACGGGGTGGAATTTGTGAAATGTGTCCAAGAAAATTTCCTGTCAATATATAGAGAGCCCTACGTGGGATGGTGCAATACTGGACCTCCTCTTAGGGAACAAGGTCGGGCAAGTAACTGAAGTGGCAGTCAGGGAGCACTTTGGCACTGGCATCCATCTCTAGTATGAGATGGATCTGGCAGGTAGGGTTAAGGAAAATCCCAAGAGATTCTATGGTTATATTAATAGTGAAAAGGTGGCTAGGGAGAGAGTAAGTCCCCTTAGAGATCAGCAGGGCTGCCTGTGTCTCAAGCCGCAGGAGATGGGTGGGATTTCTAATGAATATTTCTCCTTGGTGCTTACTGAGGAGAAAATCATAGTTGCTCAAGAGATAAGGGAAACAAGCTGAGATGTATTGGAGGACATTCATATTACCAGGGAGAACGTGCCTGCAGCCTTGCAGTGCATTAAGGTGGATAAATCCCCACGGCCTGACCAAGTGCATCCTCAAACTTTGTGGGAGGCAAGAGAAGAAATTGCAGAGGCCCTTGCGGAGATACTTGCTTCATCGTTAACCACTGGTGAAGTTCCTGAAGACTGGAAGGTGGCTAATGTTGTTCCGTTGTTTAAGAAGGGTAGCAAGGACAGGCCAGGGAACTACAGGCTGGCCAGCCTGATATCAATGGTGGGGAAGTTACTAGAGGGAATTGTGAGGGACAAGATCTCCCAGAATTTGGAAAAAACAGTCTGATTAGGAGGAGTCACCACAGCTTTGCACATGGAAAGTAGCGTTTGACGAGCCTTTTAGGGTTTTTTGAAGAGGTAACCAAAAAGGTGGATGAGCACAGGGTAGTGGATGTTGTCCAGTTGGACTTTAGCAAGGCCTTCGACATGGTAAGCTGGTCTGGAAAATTAGATCCCATGGAATCCAGGGAGTGTTTGTTAGGTGGATTCAAAATTGGCTTGGAAGTAGGAAACGGAGGGTGGTAGTTGAAGGTTGTTTCTTGGAATGGAGGCTAGTGGTGTGTCACAGGGGTCGGTGTTGGGACCCTAGTTATTCATTATTTATGTGAATGATTTGGATGTGAATGCACAAGGCTTGATCAGTAAGTTTGCGGATTACACGAAAGTGGGAGGTGTTGTTGATAGTGAAGAAGCTTTTTGTAGACTACAGGGGGATCTTGATCAGTTAGGGAAGTGGGTCGAGGAGTGGCAAATGGATTTCAATACAAAGAAGTGTAAGGTGATGCATTTTGGAAAGTCAAACCAGCGTAGGACTTGTATTGTGAATGGTTGGGCACTAGGGAGTGTACTGGAACAGAGGGACCTAGGAGTATAAGTGCACAGTTCATTGAAAGCGGCTTCACAGGTAGACAGGGTGGTGAAAAAGTCATTTAGTATATCATTATCAGGCCTTCATCAGTCAGGGCATTGAGTACAGGAGTTGGGACATTATGTTGCTGTTGTATAAGTTGTTGGTGAGGCTACACTTGGAGTGCTGTGTACAGTTTTTGTCACCCTGTTATAGGAAAGACGTGGTTAAACTGGGAAGAGTGCAGAAGAGATTCATGAGGATGTTGCCAGGACTAGAAGGCCTGAGTTATAGGGAGAAGTTGGCCAGGCTAGGTCTTTATTCCTTGGAACAGAGGAGAATGAGTGGCAACCTTATGGAACTGTTTCAAACTATGAGAGGCATAAGATTGTATCAGTCTTTTCCCCAGGGTAGGGGAGTCCACACCTATGGGGCATAGGTTTAGGGTGAGAGGGGAAAGATTTAAAAGGAACCTGAGGGGCAACATTTTCACACAGAGGGTGGTGAGTATATGGAATGAGCTGCCAGAGGAAGTGGTTGTGGCAGGTACAAAAGTATCAGTTATGAAGCACTTGGATGGGTACACGGAGGGGTGGGGCTCAGAGGGATATAGGCCGAATGCAGGAAATTGGAACCAGCTGGGTGTGCACCATGGTCGGCATGGACTGGTTGGGCCGAAGGGCCTGTATCCACACTGTATTTCTCTGTGACTCTATGACTCCCCACAATTAGAGTCACAGAGTCATAGATTAATACACCATGGAAACAAGCCTTTTGGTCCAACTTCCCCATGCGGACCAAATTGCATAACTGAGCTAATCCCATTGGCCTGCATTTGGCCCATATCCCTCTAAACCTTTCCCATCCATGTACCTGTCCAAATGTCTTTTAAGTGTAGTAATTGTACCCGCCTCTACCACTTCCAATGGCTACTTGTTCCACATACCCACCACCCTCTTTGTGAAAAAGTTGACCCTCAGGTCCCTTTTAAATCTTTCCCCTCTCACATTAATTTGTGTCCTCTAGTTTTAGACTCCCCTGCACTGGGGAAGAGACTGTGGCTATTCACCTTATCTATGTCCCTCGTGATTTTATAAGCCTCTATTAAGTCATCCTTCAGCCTCCTAAGCTCCAGGGGAAAAAGTCAAGTCGATCCAGACTCTCCTTATAACTCAAACCCTCCAGTCCCAGTAACACCCTCGTAAATCTTTTTTGCACTTTTTTCAGTTCACTGGCATTCTTCCTATAGCAAGGTGACAAGGACTATATGCAGTACTCCAAATGTGGCCTTACCAATATCTTGTACAGCTGTATCATGATGTCCCAAATTCACTACTCAGTATCCTGACCGACGAAGGCATGAGTGTCAAATGCCTTCTTCACCCCACTGTATACCTGTGTAGCCAACTTAAAGGAACTATGTGCCTGCACTTCTTGGTCTCTCTATTCTACATCACTCCCAAGGACCCTACCATTTACTGTGTAAGTGATTGAAACAAAGTAAATCACGTTTCTCATGAGTGGCACTTAAACTGCCATGGATGGTACATCTGGTCTTCTCCGCAAAATAGTATTTCTTTAATTAGATCTTCAGATTCAAATATATTATATTATAGTAGAGAATTGATATCAGCAATGCACTGAGGGTTGGGGTAGAAAGAACAGAGTGGCAAAAATAGGAAATGGATCATGACATTCTTTCCAAATTGTACTAACCTGGCGTTTTGTGATGTTCTGTTGATGTACAGTAATATTTTTTTATTCACAGGCTATTTGCCCCCAATCATACTGCCAGAATAGGCCCTTCACAATGTTGTTGAGTGAACTAGATGGATGGGTCTAGAGTCACATACAGGCCAGACTCAGAAGGATGGGTGATTTCCTTCCCTGCTGATAGTTTTACTTGGTTTCTGAGAAGTCACTGATTTGTTTAATTGTGGTAATTTATGTTTATCTCTATTCTGGATCAATTGTCCAGGCTCTTGGATGCTGATCCCGTATCTTAATCACCTTTCTACAGCATCCACAGTGCAGTGCACCTGCAGGTCCTAACTGGTTCTTTCAGTATCAGCCTGGAGTATTTCACCTCGAGTTAAAATCAACAGCCGTGGAACATTTATTATTAACTTAAACATGCTTGCCATTACTCATAAACAACTATTGTGACTCTGTCCAATTAGTTCTAATAAAACTAACGTTGTGTCTGGGTGATTTTTCCTTTCATTTTGGCATCTAGAATGATTTCATATTGACCTGCAATATTATCAATAATTATACTTTATTCAAGGCAGGTGGTGTCCAAGTGGTGATCAGCAGAGCACAAAATATGTTACAGTGTGCATAATATCATGGATAGAGGTAAAAATCTCCACAGAATTACCCCACTGTCCATGCCCCCAGCACTTTCAGATCTGTCCTTGCATTGCATGTGATTCTCCTACAGCCTGCTCCTTTCTCTCTATTTGGCAATGTTGGTTGGTAATCCCAATCCCCTGGCTGAATACCTCTACATTTACCCTTTCTGGAACTCCCTGCCTATACTTTCCTTGCCCTACAAAGCCCCTGGGATAATAGTTCACTAAATCCCAAACATGTACACAATTTCCACTGTCCAATTATAGAATTGTCACCCCCTCTCAAACATGCACCAAATTTGCATTGTACAATTACAGGAATGTCACATATTTAACACATGCACCACAATAACCCCTGGTCCCCCATCACAAACATGTATCTAAATAGCATCATATATTTACAGTAATTGTATCATGGTCATCCCCAACCCTGCCTCCTCCACCCCCAGCCCTCAAACATCCACCCAAACTGCATTGTTCAGTTGCAGGAATGCCAGGAATGCTGTTGCTGCAACCGACACATTCCAGATAAATGAATGGCCCTTATGCATATTATAAATGCATATTACATTATCATTTGAAATATCTCTAATTTGACATTCTTAGGTGCAGCCAGCAGGTTGGACCCATGCTGTTAAGAATTTGTGCTGGTGTTCCTTCAATTTGGTTAAAACAGGCTCACCCTCTACTTTGTAGATTTTAATTCCTAGGTATATCTCTAGAGGCTATTAAACCATGTCCTTGGAAATTCAGTTATTTTCCAAACACCATTTTTCAAAAAGTGTGTTTGTTCATGCAATACAAGTAACCAACTAATAAGTAAAATATAACTGAAGATTATAGTTAAAAGAAATGGAGATATGTGACAAAACCCAGGGAGATTTCTCTATTTGACTCCATTTGGTCTGATTCCCCCAAATCCACCTTTGTTTCTTTCCACACTCAACAAAACATCAAAAGCTACTCAACCAAATCCCATTTTCTTAGTGTACTACTGATGTCACTATTTTAGAACAAAATACAAAGATTGATAATAACTATAATTAAACTATTGTTTGATAAATCAATAAATGGCCTATTCGTGAGTAAAGCCTTCATGGAAGAAAGGCGCTGGGAGAATTTAAAAAGTGAAGCGTGCACCCCACAAACTTGTCCGCTGATCTGGCAGAATCAGTACATCTTTCAAGCATCATTTTGGCTCTTCATGGAAAGGCATAATTCACAAAGCGCACTCAGATATTCCTTGTTGCCATGATCAAACTCCAAGGCTTTCTGAAAGTATTCAATAGCTTTAGACTTGTTCCCATTCAGCTGATGCAGTAACCCTTTAACACCAAGGGCCTTGCTATCGTGTTGATACCTGCAAAGTTTCCTGTCTGCCCACTTCTCCAATTCCTCATGACACTTTTTTCGTTCATATGAGTCATATTCAACTTTCAGTCCTTTCAAGAATAGGCTGATCGCATTGGATTTAGACCTTTTGTGTTTCAGTTCAAATGACCCGGCACGTAAATATATTTTCTGCATATTTTCTGGACAAATATCCTTCAATTTCACCAGATTGCTGTAGACCTCATCTGCTTTGGAGTAGTCTCCAATTATTTCACAGAAGTTTGCAAAATGCATCTGTGATTTAATAGCTGACCTTACACGATGTTCACAGACCTTTTCAAAGTGATACTTGCATTGACTGATCAATTCAGATTCCTGCTGAAAAGCCATACTGTGATGGCTTCTGCTGATTGGACTTTTCTTTGTGTCTCTTATTTTACTCATGTAACACATGGCCATTTGATGGTGGAAGAAGCTCGAGTGTGGAGTTAATTCTAATGTTTCCTTCAACAGCTTGACGGCGTTCTCCACAGCTCCCTGTACTCGGTAAAATTTTGCTGCATAGCGAAGCATATATGGAAGATCATTGATCTTTTGCAGTGCTTCTTTGACTAATCCATTTGCTTCCTCCTTTTCATTGAACTCTAGTAGCTTTAGGGCCAACAGCACCATGGCCATTGAGTCGTCGGGATCAAGCTCCAGTACACGTTGCAGCTGTTTCACTGACTGACTCCATTTATAATTCTCTGGGGTACCAGAAAATGATTCCAGACAAAGTAGAGCAGTTGCATATCCCATGATCCATTCTGTGTTATCAGGATCTTCCTCCAGAGCCTTCTCAAAACATTCCTTTGCCTCCTCATAGTATTCGCCAGCAGAACTCAGCAATGACCATCCCTTCTCCCCGTACACTTCAGGTATCATTGCTGTATAGCGAGGGCAGTTAGTGAGCAGTTTACAGATCATCTCCAGCTTGTCAAGGTAGGACTGGGCCTCGGTCAGTTGTCCCATGTGGTAATGCACCCAGGCAAAGTTTCCATAGGTGATGCTTCTTCTTTCAAATTCATCTTTGTGATTCTCCCTCAGAATTTTTTCAGCTTCCTTTAAGTTCTGAATTGCTTCTTCATAGTTGCCTTGCAGGCAGTTTACAAAAGCGAGTTGGTTATAGAATGTGGCTTGATATATGACACCAAAATTTACAGAATTTTGCAATCTGTACATCATTTCATCCAAATCAATGGTTTCCTTCTGAAGGCCCCATGTGAAGTGACACTGAAGCTTTTTGACCTTCTCCTTCAACAAATCTCTCAGTGAGTTGCTGTAAGAGAACAAAATTCATGAAATTCCAACTTAGACCAGCAGAGGCAGTTCTGCCTTTTAATGCAGTTTCTGTAAGGCACTAAAAACCTGTAAACACTCAGCAGGTCAGACAGCATCTGAGGAGAGAGAACCCATTAACATTTCAGGTCAAGTATCAATAATTGGTTCATATATTGAGAACTGTTGTTTTACCACACTGATGGTGCACTCAGTGATATTGCAGGTGGCTGTGAGGCTCCTAATGTTCAGACTTTCTGCTCATGGGCATGGAGCCTGCAGTAGCCAGAAGCTAGGTGTACAGGGGAGGTGCTTTTACCCAATCAACCACCAATAGTATGTCATGGTGACTGGAAGACACAGCCGACTTAACCAAGATTGCTTAAATTTGCGTGACGTGTACTGTGTATGTTATTGTGTGACATGTACTGTGATCTGATATTGGCCCTTAAGAGTTATTGGACATGCTCAGAAAATAGTTGCATGAGCAAAGTCTCCTGTGGTTGCAGTACTGATCAGCTGTCTGAGGTGGAGTCCCCACCCAAGGAATGTTGCCCCACCTCCTGTGTATACTCTGCCTGCTGCTGTCTTCCCAAGGGGGAGAGGATGAGATTGCCGCTCCCTGAATTCTGAGCCTCCATCACCTCCCTAATGTAGCTCAGGACTAGAAATTAGGATATTCAGAATTGAATCAAAATCAGATGTATTATCACTGATTTAGATGATGTGAAATTTGTTGCTTTGCGGCTGCAGTGCAAAGATATAAAATTATAATAAATTACAAAAATAAATAAATAGTGCAAAAAAAAGGAATAATGAGGTAGTGGTCATGGACTGTTGAGAAATCTGATGGCGGAGGGGAAGAAACTGTTTCTGAATCATTGAGCGTGGGTCTTCAGGCTCCTGTACCTCCTCCCCAATGGTAGTAATGAGGAGAGGGCACATCCCGGATGTTGAAGGTCCTGAGTGATGGATGCCACCTTCTTGAGGAACTGCCTCCTGAAGATCTCCTCGATGGTGGGGATAGGACTGGATAGGACCATGATCATATTGAATGGCAGGCAGGCTTGAAGGGCTGAATGGCCTGTTCCTACTCCCAGTTGCTTATGTTCTGATGCTTTTTTTGGAAATGATCTTACAGCCAAGGTCGGAACATTACACCCAAGGCTTAGTGGCTGCAGCTGCAGCAACACGGCAAATGTGGATCACCATCTTCTTGGAGAGGTTGTGAACCCGTTCTCCTCGTTCTTCAGTCAAATCCACAGCAGCACAGCTGGGGTTGGAATGGGGGGAGGGTGGTGTTCTCTCTGCCGCTAAACACCAGGTTCTTTGTGTCTGGTTAGCATTTGGCCAGGAACTCAGAGCTGAGTTAGGTGCATGCACCCTTCTCGCATGAGAAAGATCGGAAGCAGCTTAGCACCAACAACACCGAGAAAACTAGCCTAACACAGCCTGATTGTTTGGCCCCTGATTCATAAACTGTCATCCTGATGAGTATCTTCCACCATACCATCCTTCCATTAAAATGTTCACCACCCATTCCTGTCATTCAGGGGGACAGAAACAATTCTGTGGCACCACTTGAAAGAGAAAGAATGATTGGTAAGTTTGCGGATGACATGAAAATTAGTGGCGTTGTGAATCATGAGGATGGATGCCTAAGGCTAAAGCAAGAGATAGATCAGATGGAAAGTTGAGTGGAGCATCGGCAGATGGAATTTAATCCCGACAAGTGCATGGCGATGCATTTTGGGAAGTCAAATAGGGGTAGGACATACACAGTAAATGGTAGGGTTCTGAGGAATGTTGATGATCAGAGAGTTCTGGGGATTCAAGTTCAGAGTTCCCTGAAAATGTCAAGAAAGGTCAATAGGGTGGTAAAGAAGGCATATGGCATGCTTGCCTTCATAGGTTGGGGCACAGAATATAAGAGTAGGGACGTTGTGTTGCAACCTCACTAGTTAGGCTGCACTTGGAGTACTGAGTGCAGTTTTGATTGTCACACTATTGGGATGATGAGTTTGCTGAAGGGGTGCCCTGACAGAGAGGCATGGATAGGGTAAATAGTCAAAATCTTTTTCCTTTAGTAGGGGTATCAAAAACAGAAACGCATAGGTTTAAGGTGAGAAGATGGAGATTTAAAGGGGGTCTGAGGGGTTTTTACACAAAGAGTGGGTGATATCTGGAACTCACTGCCAGAAGAAGTGGTGGGATCACACACAATGACTATGTTTAAGAAGCATTTAGGCAGACACTTGAGTAGACAAGGCATAGAAGAATATGGTTCTAAAGCAGGCAAAAGGGATTCGTGTAGATGGATAAAAAGGCCACATGGACATTGGGGCTGAAGAGCCTATTTTTGTGCTGTACTCCATGACTCTAGAGCAAGGAGTCACACTCCTGTGATCTTCACAAGCAACAATCAGTATAAGTTTCAGGTTTAACTGAATACATCCAGTAAAGAACCAAATGGAAGCTAAGTTCAGTTTTTAGTTGCATTGTTACCAGCTATGATGCTACAAAGGGATCTGCTTTATGCCTCTGATCTTCCACCTATGATCAGTCTTGGTGCAGCCTGATACCCTTAGTGTTGCACAAACTACTGGACTGTAATCGGCTATAAGATAAAATGGTTTTCCTGTGATTAAAACTCATCGGCCTGAAATGTTAACTCTGCTTCTCTCTCCACAGGTGAAACCTGACCTTATTAGCAGGTCTCTGAGTAAATAATGCCAACAATGTGTGTTTCAAATTTGTGTAATACCTTCTCAGTTTTTTGTAAACCAGCTTCTACATAATCATTTGCATATAATCTTAAATACAGAATGAATGCCAGTGTTCCTTGACTTCCCGTTTCAGCTCTACCTATCATATAGAGTCAATTGATTGTTTCTGCTTTCCAGCTCTTTTATTTTTTTCAGTCATTTCCTGAAGATAAATGGAAACCAAACCTTATAAATGAATCTATGATCTAATTGTGAATGGCAGATGACAATTAAACATTCAACAGAAGGAGAAGGCCCCAAGGAATGGCAGGGCCCAGCATGTGAGAGCTAAACAAAGGATGAGGCTTTCATAACCAAGTTCAGTCAGAAGTGCTGAGGGGAAGATCCATCTCAGTTTCCTTCTGTGATCTCCGCCATCGCAGAAGCCAGACTCCAGCCAATTCAGTTCACATCACATGATATCAAGAAATGGCTTAGAGCACTGGATACAGCAAATGCTTTAAGAACATTTAAAATCCCAACTAAACTACTAAATCTTGTGCTTTGAAATTAGCTGATCCTCCGACTAAGTAGTTTCAATGCTGGCATATATCTAATCATGTGGAAAGTCACCCAGGTATGTCCCATTCACAAAAAGAGGACAAATCTAATCCACCTAATTAGTCTACTCACAATCATTGGCAAATTAATAGAAGTTGTTGTCGACAATGATATCAAACAACCTAAGCTAAAACAAGATTTCTTTATTAGTTGCGTGTACATCGAAACACATAGTGAAATGCATCTTTGCATAGAATGTTCTGGGGGCAGCCCGCAAGTGTCGCCACACTTCCGGCGCTAACATAGCATGCCCACAACTTCCTAACCCGTACACCTTTGGAATGTGGGAGGAAACCAGAGCACCCAGAGGAAACCCACGCAGTCACAGGGAGAACATACAAACTCCTTACAGGCAGCAGCCGGAATTGAACCCAATCGCTGGCACTGTAATAGTGTTACAATAACCACTACACTACTGTGCCTGACCTACACTGCCGTGCCATGCCTGGTTTACAACCTGCTCATTGATGCAAAGTATGTTTTTTTCTGGATTACTCTGCCCCAGACCTTATCACAGCCTTGATTCAAACATGGATCAAAGTGCTGAATTTTAAGGTGAGAAGAGAATGTTTGCCCTTGACATCAAGCCAGTGTTTGTCTGAGGGTAATAACATCAAAGTGTCTGGGTAGAACTGAAGTGAATGGGTATCAAAGGGAAAATATGCCAATAATTGGAATCAAACCAAGGACAAAGGAAGATGGTTGTGGTTGACAGAGTTGGATCCCCCCCCAGCCCCAGGACATCAGTTGCAGGAGCTCCTTGGAGCAGGGTTCTAGGCCCAACCATCTTCAGCTGCCTCATGAATGACTTCCTTTCATGATAAGTCGAAAATGAGGATGTTTGCTGCTGATTGCATGTTATTCCAACTCCCCTTCCCATTCCCACACCGACACGACCGTTGTCAGCCTTCTCCACTGCCCACAAGTTCACCTTATGTTCTGCCCAGTTAGTGAACAACCCAAAGGTATGAACACTGAATTTTCCTATTGCAGGTAACCTTTACCTCCTGTGTTCCTCTCTCTCTCTCCTACTGATCCACCTCTCGTCCTCCCATTTATGTTCCCTTTCCTATACACCTCCCCCTGGCACCCCCCCCCCCCCCCACCGACCCCATCACCTTTTTTCACCGCCCTCCCCCTCCTGCTTTCATCCACCCACTACCCACATACTTCACTCACTGGATCCCCTCCCCCATCTGGTTCCAAATGCCCTTCACCTCTCCCTTCATGGTTCCCATCATCACCTTCCTTACTTATCAGATTCCAGCACTTGTAGCCTTTGTGTCCTCACTTATCACCCTCCTAGCTGTCTCCGTCTTCACCCACCCCTCGCCCTCCTGTTTCCATCTCCCCATTTTTTTCCTTTGTCTGCTTCCACCTATTGTCCAACTGCCTCTGTCTCCCAGCTCCAACTCTCCCCCTCCCCCACCTGGCTGCTTCTGCCCATCATCCCTCATCTCTTCTCGGTCTACCTCTCACCTACCATCCCCTGCCTCACACAGCCCCCTCCTCTCTTTATACTGGCTATCTTCTCTCAGTCCTGACGCAGGGTGTCAACCTGAAACGTCAACGATCCCTTTCCCCGACAAGTGCTGCTCAACCCACTGAGTTCTTCCAGCAGTTTGCTTGTTACAGCATAAATAAACTACCTGGCCCAAATGTTCCAACCTGCCCATTGATGTCAGCAACGAAGGTCTCAGAACCTGGAAGGACACTTGGTTTCTTGAGCATATTCTTAGGGATCTTTTTTGATTTCTGGCAATTTCTTGCTCAGCCACCCTAATCAGTCGGTAATCTAATGAGGGTGGCTTAGCAAGAATGTACATCACTCATACACTGAGAAATTTGATCACATGAACCTGGTTCTTTCACTAATATGAAACTGAAAACCAATCTGTCACCATTTCTAGATCAAATTGCACCAATGGTGAATTCCTCTGGATAATTCCTGCATCAGGGTTTCATTTGATGATATCAATTCCCATGCCATATTTCTTTTACATGGATACTGACATTTTTTCTCTCTTCACTGTCTTGTATAATTTATGTGTAATTTATGCTTTGTGTATTGTCTGTACCTACGTGCCTGTGATGCTGCTGCAAGCAAGTTTTTCATTGTACATGTACCTCACTGTACTTGCGCACATGACAATACACTTGACTTGACTTGACATCATCACATACTAACTTATAGGACATTGCATTGGAATATGGACCACATTGTTTCGTAGGTGCGAGGGTAGGGCATTCCTGGGAAAACATGGACTTAATCCAGACTGGTAGAGCATGCACATAATTGAGAAACTGACCTAAATCCTTGGCCCAACCACTATCATCCCCCCTCAAACCCTGCAGTGACCTGCATGGTGCAGGACCTCTGACCTCCACCCAGCCCTCAGCTCTGCAATCCCTTAACCCCAGTTTCCCCACACGGTGCTGGCTTCTTGCGTCTGTGCCAGCCTCCCCTATCAGCCTCTCCCCACCAACTCGCGTGCTGTGCTCCCTCCTCTAACACCTCACCAAGTGAGATTACCAGATGGTGCACTTTTGGAAATGTGCAATGCCCAGCCAGTGGGAGAATACCAGAGCACCTCACCAAAACCCAATCATGGGAAGAACATGCAACACCACCCAAACAGTGCTAGAGGTCAGGGTCGAACACAGGTCTCTAGGGCTGTGAGGCAACAGCATTAACTTCTGTCCCACTGTCCCACTGTGCCACTCAAAAAACACTTGGGCCATAACGTCTGACCTGCCACTTATGGGTATTGTACTCAGTAGTAACGGCAGAAATGCCCTCTGCTTAACGGTTGTGATTATTCAGATGTTTTTATGGGAATTCTGATGTTAACATAACCAGTGGAACTTCAAGCAAAATTCATACCTGCAGCAGTTTTAGCTGCAAAAGTCAACATTGAACTAAACGCAAAGGTATAGCTCATGAAGAGGCCTCAGATGTTCTCTTTTTCTGTGATCCAGATCCAAGGCCTTGTCACCCTTTCCCACAAACCTGCTACTGCAGTAGCTCTAGAACACCAAAGGCTCTGCTGTTTCTTCAATTCCTATCAGATTGTTTTGTGGCAATCATTATTAAATTCATGTTATAGATTCCCTGCAATTTTGTGTGATGTTTAATTTTAGATCATCCAGCAAGTGCTTGGTAGCATTGGCTTCAGATCCTTTGTGATGCAAGTTCAAATAATCCAGCATGCAAACATAGTGTCCTGTTATTATCAGGGCTAATATACCTCAGTTTTAGTGGATCCCTTCTGACCTCATCTGCTTTGACACAATCACAGTTTTGTTTACTGATTGTTGTAAAGTTTAATTTGGTTGGAATAAATGATGGCCTCTACACAAACACCTTTTCCTCGTGTGGCTTGCTCTGATTCATTAACTCAAACTTTTGTAAATGGTGGGGTCTTGAAAGAAGTGGCTGGTGACAAATTGCTGCATTGGTTTAAATTTTTCCAATTTTCCAAGTTTTGGGGATGGTTTCATTAGATTGAAAAATGGGGAATGTCACTCCATTATTTGAAAAGAGGAGAAAGAAAGCATAAAACTACAGGGAAATTGGCTTAACATCAGTCACAGGGAAAATGTTAGAAGTTATTATTAAAGACATTATAGCAGAAAAAATTAAGATAATCAGGCAACGTCATTCTGGTTTTGTGAAAGCAAAACCATGGCCGACCAAATTAGTGGAACTCTTTGAAGTTGTAACATGTGTTGTGGAGAAAGGGGAGCCAGTGGATGTACTATACTTAGGTAAACACAGCTCAACTTCTAACCTGCTGTGCTGATTGTGTGGAGCTTAAACATTCTCCCTGTAATTTTTTGGGATTTCCCCAGATCCACTGGTTTAATATTTTGCTCAAGACATAGAAGGAGGCTATTTCAACCATTCCATCTGGGATTCCATCTGAATGGGATCCAGTGCAATCCCATTCCCCCACTAATTTTTCCCTGTATCCTATTCTTCCCACATTCCCATTGATTCTCCCAGATTCTACCACTCACCTACACACTAGAGGCAATTTACAGTGGCAAAATAACCTACCAACCTGCACGCCTTTGGGAAGTGGGTGGAATCTGGAGCACCCGAGGGAGATAGCAGTGGATTGAACCCAAATTGCTGGAGCTTCTATCACTGTGCATCGTTGTGGGAGAGGGAGAGTTGGAGGAAGGCGAGAGAAGGAGAAAGGGAGAGGAAGATGGGAGAGGGTGAGACAGAAAGAAAAGTCAAAAGGCAAGAGAGAGACAGAGGGAAAAAGAGGCTGGAGGGCCTGTGAGAGATAGAGAAAGAAGGCAAAGAGGACTAGGGCAGATAGAGAGCTGTACGGAGGGAAGGGGTGGGGCAGCAGCCTGCTGTTTCCCAGACACGGGATCTAGTCTCAGCTCCTTTGATTGAATCTAGGGCTCCATTCCATTCATTCCTCAATTCCATAACATCTGTCCGACCCCCATCATCTGCCTGACACCCGTTACCTCCCTGGTTCCCCATCTTCTCCCTGACCCTCCCTCATCTCCAGGGTCCCCACCATCTCCCTAACCCTCCATTACCCCCCTGACCATCTATCATCTGGCCAAACCCCCATCATTTCCATGAACATTATTCTATGACCTCCCCCCTCTCATCGGCCTGGCTCCCCTATCATCAGCCTGACCCTAGTCCCCACTCCAACCTTCCCTCTACTCCAGCCTCAACATCTACTCTTCTTCCCATAAGTTCCCAGACACTTGCCCACTCCCCATCCCCTGCCTGGTCTTCCCAGAAATACAGTCATCCAGCTTCACATTTTCTTATGGTGTCCAGACGTTGAAAGATGCTGTGTAAAGTGAAAGAACCACTCACCTCAGTTCACCCTTCTGCATTGCACCTCAGGTTCAGGTAGTTTATCTGCTGAAGCCCCAGATAAAGTTTGGCTCCCCACTTAAGTCCCATTTTAAGGCCCAACCAGAATCAGGTGATTCCGAGGAAATGATGCCTGAAAGTGTGGCTGGAAAGTAAGTGCCTGTGTGTGATATTTCACTCCTGGGAATAAGATGATTATGAACATCGGCTCTTGGACTGTACTCACTGAAGTACAGAAGAATAAAAGGGGACCACATAGAAACATTTAGAATGTTGAAAGGACTGGACAGAGTAGATGTGGTTAAGCTGTTTCCCTTGGTGGGTGAGTCCAGGACTAGAGGGCACAATCTTAGAATTAGAGGGTACCGGTTTAAAACAGAAATGAGGAGAAATTTCTTTAGCCAGAGGGTAGTGAAATTATGGAATTCTTTGCCACGTACAGCTGTGGAGGCCCAATCATTAGGAGTGTTTAAGGAGGAGATAGATAGGTATCTAATTAGTCAAGGTATCAAGGGATACGAGGACAAGGCCGGAAATTGGGGCTAGATAGGAATAGTTTTTAGTCTAGCTCATGGAGCAGACTCGATGGGCTGAATGGCCTACTTCTGCTCCTTTGTCTTGTGATCTTGTGAACAAAAAAGACATCTTCAGTGCCCAAGAGCAGGAAGGATAAATCCATGGGGACTGATCATCATACAGTCAGTATAATCATGAACCAGCTTAACCCTTACTCTGTTCTTGCTGAATGGGCAGAGCAATAATTAGGTTTGGATTGGAGATTCCCATGGTTATGAATTGGTATTGGTATTGGAATTGGTTTATTATTGTCACTTGTACCAAGGTACAGTGAAAAACTTGTCTTGCATACCGTTCGTACAGATCAATTCATTACACATATATTGAGTTAGTACAGAGTGTATTGATGTAGTACAGTGTAAAAACAATAACAGAATACAGAGTAAAGTGTCACAGCTACAAGGAAGTGCACTGCAGGTAGACAATAAGGTGCAAGGTCATAACAAGATAGATTGTGAGGCCAAGGTCCATCTCATCATATAAGGGAACTGTTCAATAGTCTTATCACAGTGGGATAGAAGCTGTCCTTGAGCCTGGTGGTATGTGTCCTCAGGCACCTGTATCTTCTGCCTGATGGGAGAGGAGAGAAGAGAGAATGACCCAGATAGGTGGAGTCTTTGATTATGCTGGCTGCTTCACCAAGGCAGCGAGAGGTATAGACATGGAGGAGATGCTAGTTTCTGTGACGCACTGGGCTGTGTCCACAACTCTCTGCAGTTTCTTGTGGTCCTGGGAAGAGCAGTTGCCATACAAAGCCATGATGTATCCAGATAGGATGCTCCCCTAACTGCTGCCTAAGGAAGCCCATGACAACTCATTTGCAATCTGTACACTTCCCACCATCTTCTGTTTGCCTTGACCCTGCAGTTTACCCTTCCCTTCCCCCACTCCCTCACCTCTCTGGTTGCTCCCCATTGCAAGCTTCAGCTCAGAGGCATTCACAAGCACTGTTGATGTGGGCAACAACCCCTGGACATAGTCAGGAGGATCTGGGGGAACCATGAATGGGATTCGCCAAACATGAACACATCACTGATGTCAGGGTGGTGACTTTTAAATTGGGGACATTCTCTGAAATTGATCGGGAACCTGCTAATAGGGGGGAGGAGAGAGGACGGCTTAGGATGGGTGTCCCAGGACAGCATGAAATGGGGCCTTGTTTTAGGGATAGAGGAAACTGGGACATGGGAGAATCAGAGAGAGGGAGACTGGGCAATGTAGGATCAGAAAGAAGGGGATTGGGGTATGAGGGTGAGGTTTCAGGGTACTTAGAAGCACATGATAAAATAGGCTCAAGTCAGCATGGTTTCCTTAAGGGGAGATCTTGCTTGACAAATCTGTTGGAATTCTTTGACTAAGTAACAGGCAGGATAGACAAAGGAGAGTCAGTGGATGTTGTTTACTTGGATTTTCAGAAGGCCTTTGACAAGGTGCCGCACATGAGGCTGCTAAACAATATAGGAGCCCATGGTATTAAAGGAAAGGTACCAGCATGGATAGAAGATAGGCTGACTGGCAGAAGGCAAAGAGTGGGAAAATAAAGGGGGCCTTTTCTGGTTAGCTGCCAGTGACTAGTGGTGTTCTCCAGGAGTCAGTGTTGGGTCCCCTACTTTTCACGTTATATGTTAATGATCCAGATGACGGAATTGATGGCTTTGTGGCCAAGTTTGCGGATAATACAAAGATAGGTGGAGGGGCAGGTAGTTTTGAGAGAAGGACTTTGATAGCTTGGGAGAATGGGCAAAGAAGTGGCAGATGGAATAGAGTGTAGGGAAGTGTATAGTCATGTACTTTGGTAGAAAGAATAAAGGTGTAGACTATTTTCTAAATGGGGAGAAAATTCAGAAATCGGAGATGCAAAGGGACTTGGGAGTCCTAGTGCAGGATTCTCTTGCAGATTGAGTCAGTAGTAAGGAAGGCAAATGCAATGTTAATATTTATTTTGAGAGGACTGAAATATAAAAGCAAGGACGTAATGCTGAGCTTTATAAGGCATTGGTCAGACCACATTTGGAGTCTTGTGAGCAGTTTTGGGCCCCATATCTAAGGAAGGATGTACTGGCATTGGAGAGGGTCCAGGGGAGGTTTACGAGGATGATCCCAGGGATGAAAGGGTTAATGTATGAGGAGTGTTTGATGGCTCTGGGCCTGTACTCACTGGAGTTTAGAAGGATGAGGGGGGAATCTCATTGAAACCTACCGAATATTGAAAGGCCTGGATAGAGTGGGTGTGGAGAGGATGTTTCCAGTAGTGGGAGAGTCTAGGACCAGAGGGCACAGCCTCAGACTAGAAGGACATCCCCTTAGATAGAGATGAGGAAAAATTTCTTTAGCCAGAGGATGGTGAATCTGTGGAATTCATTGCCACAGACAGCTGTGGAGGCCCAGTCACTGGGTATATTTAAAGGAGAGGTTTATAGATACTTGATTAGTAAGGGCGTCAAAGGTTACAGGGAGAGGGCAGGAGAATGGGGTGAGAGGGAATAATAAATCAGCCATCATTGAATGGCAGAGCAGACCTGATGGGCTGAATGGCCTAATTCTGCTCCTATGTCTCATGGTCTTATGGTCTATGAAACCTGATGTAAGAACTTGTGACCATCGTGGTCAGAACAACACAAGGGGTCTTTGACCTGAAACATTAACTGTTGCTCTTTCCACAGATGCTGCCTGACTTGCTGAGATTTTCCACCCTTTTCTTCTTCTATTTGCCTCAATACAGGAGATTAGTTGGTTTGTCCTTTCAATGAATTTGGAGGAAAGTACTAAATAAAAACAGAAAATGTTGGAAACTCCCAGCAAGTCAGGTAGCATCTGTGGGAAGAGAAACAGTTAATGGTTCATTTTCTGACTTTATTTCAGATTTTCAGCATCTGCATTTTTTAACTTCAGTGCTTAATAAATGCTTTTTGTGCATCTGGAGACTTTCTGATTGGCACATGTGCAGTCAATGACACTTTGCTCCTGTACAAAGCCCCAAATTTGAGTGCCATCTGATTGGTATCATAGCTGGCGGACTTATTGTAACCACCCTCTCTTGCAAATAGCTCTTCAATTGTCTGCTGAGCATGTTTCTGACCTGGCAACTGGGAGATCCTGGACATCCCTGTTGTGGAATTCTGAAAGGATCCAGAGGCACAAGATGTTAAGGATGAAGGGGCAGCCACTGGTAATGTAGCTACAAGGTCCACCAGGCAGCTGGTCTCCCTCCAGGAGGTTGCAGACGTCTGCCACCAACTGACGTGACAATCAGGGTCCCTTTAAATACTGCTGAGCCAGATCATCAGGGGCAGTGCCTCATGTGAGAAACATCTTTCATCTCTTCCCTACTCTGCTGCCTGGCTACAGGTCTGTCAACAAGCCGCTGCTGGTGCCTGTAATATCCAGGGTGTAGTCTGCGACGCACCACCACTCTGACACCTTTCAGAAGATTGCCAAAGCATTAACCTTTCTAAGGGAATGGAAATATTATAGTGTTATTCGACTGGTAATCGATAACCGCCAACAAATGATCCAGAGTTCAAATGCACAAAGGCAACCAGGGAGTTCAGATTAATTAAAAAATGTGAGAGTGTGTTTGCGGTAATGGAGATCATGAAACAATCCATTGTAAGATCCCCTCTGATCTCCTTTAAGGAATGAAATATACCCATGCTTCCCTGGTAAGGCTCCAACAGTGTGGTCAACTCATAACTGCCCTCTGAGATGCATTGCAAGGTACCAAAGCATGGGCCAATTTTGTTGGCTATTCTATAGAATTGCTCAGCCTAAGTGCCAATGACGTTTGCCACTCCTGCCTGAAAGATTTGGTACTGCTATGGATTTCAGTGGTGCAACAGAAGCATGCTGGGATTCTCCAGAAATTACATTGGAATTCTGCTCTTGGATTGGTGCCAGGCTTGACCTGGACTTGCCCTTTGCCAGGTCTCATTGTCCATTTACTGGGGTGAAGATTGTAGGGTGACATGCAATTAAGGGAAGTATACTTTATTACTTATTTCCATTTTGTTTAATGTTAATTATATTAATGTCTTTGATTTGAGCTGCTTTTATCATTTTTAATGTTTTCATAATTTTAAAATCTTTTATCTGGCACCCTTGGGACTTAGCTGGTGCCAGACCACAGAAAATGTGGACCACAAAAATTGCCCCAATCCACTTCCTCTGAGCAGGAGAAACAGGTCGAATTGTGAGCGGAGTGGAGGATATAAAGAGGCTTCAAGAGGAGAGAGACAAGCTGAGCAAGTGGGTGACAAAATGGCGGGTGGTACATCATGTGGAAAAATGTGAGGAATCCACTTTGGTGCAAAAAATCCGAAATGCAGAGTGTTTTTTAGATGGTGAGAGGCTGATTCATGTCGATGTTCAAAGGATCCTGTTTGTGCTTATACGCACGTCACTGAAAACAAACATCAGAATCAGAATCAGAACCATGCAGGTGCCACAGGTGATTAGAAAGACAAGTGGCATGTTAGCCTTTATGACAAGATGATTTGAATAAAAGAAAAAGGAAGTCTTACCGCGATTATTATGACAAGCTCTGTTCCACCACTGGAATCCATGGTGGAGTACCGAAGTTTTGCAGGCTGATAGTGTTGGTGAGATGGTGTCTGAAGTATTGTGTATGATAATTTGAATAATTTCCGATATTGAAAGACTTGCTCTTTCCCTGGCTACTCTTTTGCTCCTGATGTACTTATGGAATGTCTGGGGATTCTCCTTAATCTTACCTGCCAAGGATATTTCATGGTCCCTCTTTGCCCACTAATTTGTTTGATAAAAATTCTCCTGTACTCTCTATGTTCCTCAAGAAACTCATTCAATTGCTGTTGACCATACCTGCCATGTGCTTCCTGATCAAACCTTCAATAATCTTTCTCATTCAAGGTTTCCTAATTCTGCCATCTTTGCCTTCTACCCTTACTGGAACATACTGGCCTTGAACTCTTATTAACTCTCTTTCAAAGGACTCCCACTTGTCAGATGTCATTTTATTCACAAGCGCCTGCTCCCAATCCACCAGGTCCTCTCTTGTGCTATTACAATGTTTTTCTCTTGGTCCCCAGGAAATTAAGAAACAAAATACTTTGTCTAAAGAGTGGTGACAATGTGGAACTTGCTTTAACTGGAGTAACTGGAAAACACTAGAGGTACATATAAGGTTGTGTCAGACATCTAGATGGGTGAGAAGGGAATAGAAGGTTATGGAGATTTACAGAAGAAAATATTCTAATTAATTTTCTCATTTAATGTGCTCAGTCACTTATCTCACCTCAGAGAACTAATTTAAAGGTATTGGAGGAAGTCTGGTCCAATCTCTCCTCTTAACAGAAATATTCTATCCCAGGCAAAATCCTGGTAAATCTCTTTTGCATCTTCCACAATGCAATCAAGACCTTCCTGTGTCTGTAGGAGGTGCAATAGGAGAAAACAAATGCAATCTGAAATACAGGACAAGAGGGGGGAAAAAAGCTGAATGGCAGTCATGTCTGATGCAAGATTGAAATAGCTTGAATCTAACATTGCTGAATTCACTGTTGACTCTTGAAGGCTGTGATGTGACCAGCCAAAAGATGAGGGGTTGTTCCTCAAGCTTACATTGAACTTTGCTGGAACAGTGAACAGGCCAGGTTGGGAAGGAGAATTAAAGTAGCAGGCAACAGCAAGCACAAGACCACATTTGTGAACTGAATGAGGTACTCTGCAAAATAGGCATGCCATCTGCATCAGATTTCCTCAATGAAGGGGAAACCACATTGTGAGCAATAAGCCCTGTATACCAAATTGGAAGAAGTACAAATAAATTGCAGCTTCACCTAGAAGGAGTGTTAACTTTACTATCAGCACTAAAGGCTGGACTGAATGTTCTTTGAATGTTCCTTGAACTGATCCTGTTTACTGTAGTGTGGACCAAGAAAACAGCATTGGTGTGGAGAATGATGCACTAAAATCATAGCATTTTATTGGTTACTTTAACACTTGTCACTGATATTACAGCACATTTAACAATATTGATCAGAAAATATGTGCCAATGACCATAAAGCTTTAAATGAAAATTTAATAAAAAGCTGCAAATCTGAAATCTTAACAATCTGGAAACACTCAGCAGGTCAGGCAGCATCTGGGCCTTCAAAGGGTCATCAATCTGAAGCATCAACTCTGTTTTTCTTTCCACAGATGCTGACTGACCTGCTGAATGTTTCCAGAATTTTCTGTTTTTATAACATAATACTTTAGCATTTTGAACAGTTTGAGTCTGCCGTGGTGCTTTTTCACTGTAGATCACTTTAAGCTTTAACTCATTGGTGCGGCAGGTAAAATGGGGCCATACAAAGACTCTAGTACAAGTAGGGGAGATTACATCCGAAATATTTTTGCTTTCAAACTAAAAGTTGCTTAGAATGGAAGTATTAACTGCAAGTAACACAGAAGGTTAAGGAAAATCAAAAGTAATCAATCTCCAGTCTAAACTGGATTATAAAACATTCCACATATCTAGGTCATAACTGATTTTGCCCCATTTGAAAAGAAATATGGTGCAGTTGAGTATTCCCCTTTATAATGATTTGAGTATTTCATAAATAATTTCATTTTCTTTCGGAGCAAGCTTTATAACCTGGAAACTGAATCAGATGGCACCTCTTGTTTGGCTCTGATCACACAAAAATCTGTTTTACCCAGAATTTAGTTGACTAGCAATCAACTGAAGGTGAAATCAAACCCACTGAGTCATTGGACTGGGCACTTACAGTTGAAATACATGCTTATGCTTCTGATTCAGCCATAGCATCAGATGTACCTGAAATGACCTCACATATTCTACACTTCATCTCGGATGGAAATTGGAGTACTGGGGAGAGAAGGGAATGCTGTTCTGTGTAGTCACAAAATCAAGCACAAAACCTGCAGATGATCGCCAATGAAATGTGAATTAAAGTGTCCACATTAATGTATTATACATGACATTGGTCAACTGTGTAATAGCGGGAAATAGTTGAGGAAGGACCTTTCCACAGGCAAAATGCCCTGGGGTCCATTTGGGTATCGAGGGCCTAAGTAGAAAGGCGTAATTCACGAAGAGCACTGAGATATTCTTCATTGTCAGGATCAAACTCCAAAGCCTTTTCAAAGCATTCAGTAGCTTCAGTCTTCTCCCCAGCCAGCTGGTGCACTAACCCCAGTACACCAAAGGCTTTGCTGTTGCTTGGATTTCTGCAAATTTGTTTTGTTAAAATCTTTCTCAAGTTAGTGTCACAGATTTTCCATTGTGTTGTGCCATGTTGGAGTTTAAGTCCTTCCAGAAAATAGTTGATGGCATTTGATTCAGATCTGTTTTGGTGCAGTTCAAATAATCCAACCTGTAAAACTAATGCCTGCTTACTATCTGGAGCAATATCCTCCATGCTCAGGAGATCGTTGTAGATCTCCTCTGCTCGTTGTACTTCTTCATTTATTAAGCAGATTCCTGCATAATCCAGTTTTGCAAGAAAAAATGATGGTCTTAGTATAAATGCCTCTTCAAAGTGATGCTTGCACTGACCGATCAACTCAGCTTTCTGTTGAAATGCAACATTGGAAGAGTGTTTGCTGCCTGGATCTTTCTTCAGAGTGAATAGTTTTCCCCTGTAACACATACCTATTTGGTGGTGTAAGAAGGCAGAGCGTGGAGTAGATTCTAAAGCTTTCTTCAACAGCCCTATCGCTATATCAACAGCGCCTCCTTTTCTGTAAAACTTCGCTGCATAGCGAAGCACGTATGGAAGATCAGGGGTCTTCTGCAATGCTTGTTCAACTAATTCATTTGCTTCCTGCTCTTCACTGAACTCTTGCAGCTTTAGAGCCAACAGCACCATGGCCACAGAGTTATCTGGATCAAGCTCCAGCACCCGACGCAACTGTCTCACTGACTCACTCTGCTCCTGATTCTCTGGGATACCAGAAAATGACGCCAGACGAAACAGAGCAGTGGCATAGCCCATGACCCACTCCACATTATCAGGATCTTCCGCCAGAGCCTTCTCAAAACATTCCTTTGCCTCCTCATAGTATTCAGCAGCAGAACTGAGCAATGACCATCCCTTCTCCCCGTACACTTCAGGTATCATTGCTGTATAGCGAGGGTCAGTGGTGAGCGGTTGACAGATCACCTCCAGCCTGTCGAGGTAGGACTGGGCCTCGGTCAGTTGTCCCATGTGGTAATGCACCCAGGCAAAGTTTCCATAGGTGATGATGCTTCTTCTTTCAAATTCATCTTTGTGGTTCTCCCTCCGAATCTTTTCAGCTTCCTTCAAGTTTTGAATTGCTTCTTCATGGTTGCCTTGCAGGCAGTTTACAAAAGCCAGATGGTTGTAGGATGTGGCTTTATATTTTACACTAAGATTTATAGAATCTTGTAATCTAAGCTTCGCATTGTCCAGGTCAATGTTGTCTTTCTGTGGGGTCCACGTGAAGTGGCATTGAAGCTGGAGGAGTTTCGCGAACAAGGAATCCTTCAGTGTGTTGCTGCAAGAAAGCACAAAGGCCATTTATGTCTTTTGGATTCTCCATCCTGGTTGCTCAGATTCACAATATTAGCAAATTCCTAATAAGTGAGCAGGTGCATCAGACAGAACAGTTCCATCACTGCCTGGTCTGACCAGTATACACCAGACGGAGATAAATCCAGTGGAAGAGAGCCTTGGTTCTGGAAACACCAACTAATAAGCTGAGAGTGCCAGCTGAAAATAAATACTATGTTTAGATCATGACAAATGAATGTGTTTCAACTTATGCAGTAGAGCAGCATACATTTACATCCAGATTTGTCATTAAAGGGTTAGGCCAGTCCAGCACTTTATTGATTCAGTAGCTGGAAAAAGGAAAGAAGAAAGCAACTTTGTGGTACCATGTCAATCAGTTGCTACTCTATCAGAATACATACATGATTTGTTCATTTCATAAGTAATTGGTAACTGGGGACAAGGCTGACAAGCTGCCAGGCACTCCCTGGGTAACTGGACAGATTCTCCAACTAAGGAAACCCCATCATCAAACTAAAATTGCAATTGCAAACCCACTGCAATTCGCCTATCGCTGAAACAGGTCTACAGCGGACGCCATCTCCCTGGCCCTACACTCAGCTCTGGAGCATCTGGACAGTAAAGACACCTACGTTAGACTATTGTTTATTGATTACAGCTCTGCCTTCAATACAATAACCCCAAGCAAACTTGTCACCAAACTCTGAGACCTAGGACTCAATGCCTCCCTCTGTAACTGGATCCTTGACTTTCTAACCAACGGACCGCAATCAGTGAGGATAGGCAGCAATACCTCCAGCACGATTATTCTCAACACTGCTGCCCCACAAGGTGGAGTCCTCAGCCCGCTACTCTACTCCCTATACACTCATGACTGTGTGGCCAGATTCTGCTCTAACTCCATCTACAAGTTTGCAGATGATACCACTGTTGTAGGCCGTATCTCAAACAGCAATGAGTCAGAGTACAGGAAGGAGATAGAGAGCTTAGTGGAATGGTGTCATGACAACAACCTTTCCCTCAATGTCAACAAAACAAAAGAGCTGATCATTGACTTCAGGAAAGGGGGCAGTGTACATGTACCTGTCTACATCAATGGTGCTGAGGTCAATAGGGTTGAGAGCTTCAGGTTCCTGGGAGTGAACATCACCAATAGCCTGTCCTGGTCAAATTACGCAGATGCCACAGCCAAGAAAGCTCACCAGTGCCTCTACTTCCTCAGGAGACTAAAGAAATTCGGTTTGTCCCCGTTGACTCTCACCAACTTTTATTGCTGCACCATAGAAAGCATCCTACTGGATGTATCACAGCTTGGTACAGCAACTGCTCTGCCCAGGACCGCAAGAAACTGCAGAAACACAGCCCAGCACATCACGGACACCAGCCTCCCCTCCTTGGACTCTGTCTATACCTCTTGCTGTCTTGGTGAAGCAGCCAACATAATCAAAGACTCCACCCACCCGGGTCATTCTCTCCTCTCTCCTCTTCCATTGGGTAGAAGATAAAGAAGCCTGAGGGCACGTACCACCAGGCTCAAGGACAGCTTCTACCCCACTGTGATAAGACTATTGAATGGTTCCCTTATGCGGTGAGATGGACTATGACCTCACAATCTCCCTTGTTGTGACCTTGCACCTTATTGCACTGCACTTTCTCTGTAGCTGTGACACTTTACTCTGTACTGTTATTGTTTTTACCTGTACTACGTCAATGCATTCTGTACTAATTCAACG
The DNA here is from genome assembly GCF_009764475.1 of Pristis pectinata. Taxonomy (NCBI): domain Eukaryota; kingdom Metazoa; phylum Chordata; class Chondrichthyes; order Rhinopristiformes; family Pristidae; genus Pristis; species Pristis pectinata. The sequence goes on from NC_067416.1 coordinate 33,263,576, forward strand.
TAACTGCACTGTGTAATGAATTGATCTGTACGATTGGTATGCAAGACAAGTTCTTCACTGTACCTCAGTACGTGGCAATACCAATAAACCAATACCAGAAGGTTCAGGAATAGAAAACACTATGACCAAGAATAAGAAGGCAACATTTCAAAGAACTATCCAATATGTCACAAAAATATCATTGGTATCCAATTTAACTCAAGAAGGCAACATCCATCATCAAAAATCCCCCGCCCCCCCTATCCAGGGCAACACACAAAAAATGCTGGAGGAACAAGTTCATTTCCCTCCATCGATGCTGCCAGACCTGCTGAGTTCCTCCAGCAGTTTTGTGTGTTGCTCCAGATTCCAGCACCTGCAGTCTCATATGTCACCATCCAGGCCATTCCATCTTCTCGCAGCTGCCATTGAGCAGAAGGTAGAGAAGTCTTAAGTCCTAAAAACCACCAGATTCAAGAACGGCTACTTTTCTTCAACCAGTCGGTTCTTGAACCACCAGCGCAACCTTAATCAGTACGGTTTAGCAACACTATGACCACTTTGATTACCTTGCACTAAAATGGACTTTGTTTTTATTATTTTGTTCTTCCTTGTAAAATTTGTGCATAATTTATGTTTAATTTGTGTTTTTCTTGTGAATGCTGCTTATCTGATGCTATGTGCCTGTGATGCTGCTGCAAGAAAGTTTGTCATTGCACCTGTGCATACATGTACTCTATGTCACTAACTATTACTAATAATGTTCTTTTAAATCTTCTTACAGGGCTGGCGATCTTCCGACTTCCAGGAATGACTACGAAGTGGACCCGACTCCCAGACCCAGAGGGAAACGACCAGCATGGCCTAGGACGGACCTGTCCACGTGGAAGCCTCTGCAGGGCAAAGAGACGTCCCCACGGAGCCTCCATTGCTGAGACCCGATTCCTGGTCCCCACCAGAGCGCCCGACACCAAGAACTGACGTGCTGAGGATGAGTCCCGAGGCCCAACCCAGTGAGAGGCCCGACCCAACGAGATCGACTCCCGAGGCCCGACCTGACGCCGAGGCCCGAAGCCCGACCCGACGCAAGGCCAAGGGCCGAGGCCCAACCTGATGCGAGGCTGAGGCCCGACCTGACGCAGGGGCAAGTCCCAAGGCTGGAACCGACGCAAGGCCGAGACCCGAGGTCCGACCCGATGCGAGGCCCAGGGCTCAACCCAACGCGAGGCCAAGGCCCAAGTCCCGACCCAATGTGAGGCTGAGGCCCAAGACCCGACCAGCTGGGTCACGACACTGGGGCCCCTCCGCATCGTAAGCCCGACCCTACGGAGCACCCGGGGCTGAGTCCCGACGTCAAGGCCCCCCTAGACGCCCCCACTTACCTGCTGAGACAGCTCACTCCTCTTCAGGACACTTAAACCTGTATGGAATCAACTATTTACCTCACAAGATAGCAGAATCCACTCCAGGTCTTCCAAGCTTACCTCCCAGTCCAGAAGAATCAACTCCAGGTCTTCCAAGTCTGTTCACTGGCAGTCACTTACCTTCCAGTCCAGGTGAATCCACTCCATGTCTTTAAACTCCAGCAAGGAGAAGTTACTTACCATCCAGTCCGGGGAAATCCACTCCAGGTCTTATAGGTCTGACCCTAAACAATAACTTATCTGGTGGCTCCACTTCAGGACTGCAGAGTCGCCACCGCATGTCTCGGAAACGTGGTAAGAGGGCTGGGCTGCAGGTGAGGCTGAAGCAACGTGGTTACAAGACCCCCCCTCCCCAGCATACTACTAGCTAACATCCAGTCCATTGAGAACAAAGTTGATGAACTGAGGACAAGACTGACCTACCAAAGAGAACTGAGGGACTGTTGTGTACTATGTCTCACTGAAATGTGGCTTACACCTGCCTCACCTGACTGTGCTATTCAACCTGAAGGCTTCTCAATTCATCGAATGGACCGTACAGTGTCCTCAGGCAAAGTTAAAGGCGGAGGGGTCTGCTTCTTAATCAATAACATGGGGTGCTTGGATGTGACAGTCTTGGTGAGCTCCTGCTCACCCAGCCTGGAATATCTAACGGTGAAGTGTCGACCATTCTATCTGCCAAGGGAGTTCACTTCAGCTATCCTGATGGCAGTCTACATCCCACCACAGACGGACATGAAGCCTGCACTCAATGAGCTATACTCCGTGGTCATCATCCTTGAGACAGGATACCCTGATGCCCTCTTCATTATCGCAGGTGACTTCAATCAGGCCAGCCTCAAGGGTGTGTTACCAAAATACTATCAGCACATCTCCTGCTCCACGAGGGGCGCTAACACCCTTGACCACTGCTACACAACCATCAAAGATGCCTTCCGAGCCACCCCTCATCCTCACTTTGGAAAATCAGACCACCAGGCTGTGCTCCTTCTCCCTCCATACAAACAGAAACTGAAACGGGAGGATCCGGTACAGAGAGTCGTGCAGTGCTGGTCTGAGGAAGCAGATGAGCTCCTACGTGACTGTTTTGAGACAGTGGACTGGTCCATGTTCAAAGACTCAGCTGCCAGCCTTGATGAGTATGCCACCACCATCACAGACTTTATCAGCAAGTGTGTGGAGGACTGTGTACCAAAGAAGACAATACGGGTGTTCCCAAACCGAAACCATGGATGAACCGGGAGATCCACTCCCTACTGAAGTCGAGGACTGCTGCAAATCTGGTGATCCTGATCTGTACTAGAGATCGAGATATGACCTTCGGAAAGCTATCAGGGATGCCAAGAGGCAATACTGACTCAAAATAGAGTCCCAGACCAGCCGCCAGTTATGGCAGGGCTTACATGCCATAACAGGCTACAAGACGAAGACGGGCTGCATAGTTAACAACAGCGCATCCCTTCCTGATGAACTTAACACATTCTATGTGCGTTTTGAACAGAAGGGAAGTGGATTGTCACCACCCACCCTAATGGACTCCAATGCAACTGAACCGTTGAGGACATAAGATCAGTCTTCCAGAGAGTCAACACGAGGAAAGCATCTGGCTCAGATGGTGTCCCTGGCCGTGTGCTCAGATCTTGTGCTGATCAACTGGCAGAAGTATTTGTGGACATATTTAACCTCTCCCTGCTTCAATCTCAGGTTCCCACCTGTTTAAGAAGACCACCATCATCCCGGTACCAAAGAAAAGCAAGGTAACATGCCTCAATGACGACCGACCAGTGGCTCTGACATCCACCATCATGAAGTGCTTTGAGAGGTTGGCCATGGCACGCATCAACTCCGGCCTCCCAAGCAATCTTGACCCACTGCAATTCGCCTACCACTGAAACAGGTCTACAGCGGATGCCATCTCCCTGGCCCTACACTCAGCTCTGGAGCATCTGGACAGTAAAGACACTTACGTTAGACTATTGTTTATTGACTATAGCTCTGCCTTCAATAAAATAATCCCAAGCAAACTTGTCACCAAACTCTGAGACCTAGGACAATACCTCCCTCTGTAACTAGATCCTTGACTTTCTAACCAACAGACCGCAATCAGCGAGGATAGGCAGCAATACCTCCAGCACGATTATTCTCAACACTGCTGCCCCACAAGGTGGAGTCCTCAGCCCTCTACTCTACTCCCTATACGTTCATGACTGTGTGGCCAGATTCTGCTCTAACTCCATCTACAAGTTTGTAGATGATACCACCGTGGTAGGCCATATCTCAAGCAACGATGAGTCTGAGTACAGGAAGGAGATAGAGAGCTTAGTGTCATGACAACAACCTTTCCCTCAATGTCAACAAAACAAAAGAGTTGGTCATTGACTTCAGGAAAGGGGGTGGTGTACATGCACCTGTCTACATCAACAGTGCTGAGGTCGAGAGGGTTAAGAGCTTCAAGTTCCTGGGAGTGAACATCACCAACAGCTTGTCCTGGTCAAATCACGTGGATGCCACAGCCAAGAAAGCTCACCAGCACCTCTACTTCCTCAGGAGGCTAAAGAAATTCAGTTTGTCCCCTTTGACTCTCACCAACTTTTATCACTGCACCATAGAAAGCATCCTATCTGGATGTATCACGGCTTGGTACAGCAACTGCTCTGCCCAGGACTGCAAGAAACTGCAGAGAGTTGTGGACACAGCCCAACGCATGACGGACACCAGCCTCCCCTCCTTGGACTCTGTCTGTACCTCTCGCTGCCTTGGTGAAGCAGCCAGCATAATCAAAGACCTCGCCCATCCAGGTCATTCTCTCTTCTCTCCTCTTCTGTCGGGTAGAAGATACAGGAGCTTGAGGGTACGTGTAAAAGATAGCTGGACATGCAAGGGTCAATGGTATGCAGCTATTCTCCTCATAGTCAGCTATTATTCCAGCCATAACTATAGTCACCCCATGGGTGAGGTAATTTTATACCATGGGAAGAATAGTAAAATTCTTGTAAATATCTTGTAAAATTGTAAAATTTGTGGATAATTTATGTTTAATTTGTTTTTCTTGTGAATGCTGCTTATCTGATGCTATGCGCCTGTGATGCTGCTGCAAGTAAGTTTTTCATTGCACCTGTGCCTACAAGTACTTGTGCACATAACAATAAACTCAGCTTTGACTTTGAACTGTCTCAGTAATACTGACCACACAGGAAATGGGAAAAACAAATGTAAAAGTGATAAGTGTGAAATGAACCAAGATAACCTTATGCCAAATCTGCTTTCAGGAGAGCTCAATGCAGTGGTAGATCCAGAATGAGAAATCTAGAATAATTCCTGCTCAGCACAGGGAATTGTAAGAAATAGGATAAAGGTGACAGAGACACAAGAGACTGCAGATGCTGTAATCTGGAGCGAAAAAAACAATCTTCTGGAGGAACTCAGCGGGTCAAGCTGCACTTGTGGGGGAAAAGGAATGGTCAATGATTTGGGTCGAGACCTTGCATAAGGACTGAAGTACAGAGGGAAGATAGCCAGTATATGGGAGTGGAAGGGAGGGGTGAGACCAGGGCTGGTGGTTGATAGGTATAACAAGATGAGGGGGGGGGGGGGGGTTTATGGATAGGTGGAACGAGGTGGAGGAGGGGGAGTGTTGAGACAGAAGCTGGTAGGTGATAGGTGAAAACAGATAAAGGGAAAGAAAATTAGGCAGATGGTACAGGGTGGGAAAGGATAAGGGAATTAAACCCCACATGTGTGCCATTGAAGGCTCACTTTAGTCATCGTTCACTAGGTTTAGTGATTTCCCTCCTCCACAATTCCCAACTTGTTCACATTTCCCCACACTGAACTCCAGATTCTGCAGCTTTCCCCACTTGCCTTACCTATCAATGATGCTTTGTAGTTTTTAACCCCAATCTGTTCTGCTCACAGCGTCACTTAGTGATATTGATAAACGTTAATATATGATACACTCTTACTGCAGTTAACTGAAAGCTCTCAATGGTGAAAAGCCTTTTCCCCAATGCAGATTCCTTTAATTGGAGGACATGCTCATTAACTTGCCTCTTGGTCTCCTCTCTCCTAATGAATTTTTTTTACACTTCAGTGACATGGACTACAAAGCTTGCCTCAAATTATCAGGTCCTGGGATCCCAAAGTGAGTGAACCTACCCCACTCCCAATACCTCCCAGTGGTCTGAGATCCCAGGATTAACCTGACGTTCCCAGATCACAAACCTGGGGTCAGATCCCAAATCCTTAACCTACATGATCACTAATCTTTCTCCCAGATGCCTGCAGATCCAGAGACAGATCAAAATAAATTTGACTGATCCAATTATCCATGCTAATGTCACTGTCATTTTCCCAGAATGTCCCAACTCCTAATAAAACTGTGTAAAGTGAAGGTGGTACTCACCTCATGCTGCTGTTCAGGATTCTAGCTGCACTTCAGAGGACTGGTTAGCTGAGAGACTGTGCAAGCTGAGGATCTCTGGTAGTTTTTATATCAGTGGGTGGGGCTGAGTTCCACATATTATTGCCTGAAACGTGGAATGGAAAATGAAACTGGAAACTGAAACTGATCAAGCCTAATCTTTCCTTGGAAATTGTTTGTGTCACAAAAATCCAGGAGCTCCAAAACTAGCAATGTTAAATTTACAGACACCACCCAGTTTACCCCTTTCAAGTGCTAATCCTGTCCACTAGTTAGAGTGAAAATAATAATCCCAAAAATTCTGGAAGGATTTAAGATTCTCAGAATTGTAGATTTCTCCCTCAAGCACTGCCTCAAGCAGCCCAGGAGAGTTGAGACTTAAACCCACTGTTGCTCCACCATTGCCCTCACTCTGTAACCATCTCCTCCCCGCGTCCTTGATCTCACCAGTACTGCTCAGTGGAAACTGTGGCTCAGAGACATCATGAGCATTGACATAGCAGGCAGACGCCACACAGAGTGGAGTCAAAGAGTTCTGGGGATTCAGGAACAGAGGGTCTCTGAAGATTGAGCTCATCTCTGTCAGGGTGGAACCTTTTAAATTAGGAGTCTCTGAAATCAGGGCTGAGCTGACCAAGAAAAGAGGAGAGAATGAAAGAGGAAAAGGAGACTATGAACGGTGTGTGATTGAGTACGGCTGCAGAAAGAGAGGAGTAAAGGGTTTAAGGGAGATTAAAGGGGAATCAGAAGGAGAGAGACTGGGAATTGAGGTTCTGGAAGACAAAACCTGGGAATGAACAAGATGAGTGGCAGACCAAGCATTTCTCACAGAGCTGGGAGTGACAACCAGTAAAGGGATAAGTGATACCTTGGGTCGAAACTTGTTTGCTAAACTTCTCTCACATTTCCTATGGTGGCAAACTTTCAGACTTCTTAAAATAATTAGCTGATGAATATCCCAATGTGGCTAAAGAATTTGCTGCATTGGGATATCCTGAGATTGGGGATGATGCCATATAACTGCAGGTTTTCTCCTTTAACATTTGGAAGCATGTTGACTGACACCTAAATCTCCCAGTAGACAAATTCCTGTGCAGTTAAGCCGGATATGATTTGGCCATTTTAGAAGGTGAGGGTTGCTGGGTAACAATGAGGGGCAGAAATGCTCACCTCAAGTTTTAGAGGACCAGTTTCATCAGGAGTTTCCTCGCATTTTATGTCCATGTTTTGAGCTCGCTGAGTTGCTGAGGAAGCTTTCTAGTACCTGTTCTGGCACGCCAGCAGCTTCCCAGAGTGTGGAACCTTGCAAAATGGGCTTCCCAAGGGAGTGCTCAGTTATTAGAGATTTAATTGAGGAAGAAGAGGAGGAGGAGGAGAACAGAACACCAGGCAGATGAGGTTATATCACAAGGTCTCTCCCTAATGACCACTGTGCCCAACAGGCAAAAGGTGACCTCCCTGGCCTTGTTTGAAGAACTCAGCGAGCTGAACCTTTTGATGACTGGCAAGCCACCTGAGATCACTGATCACATGCCAATCGGAATCCATGGCTTCCCCCTGCATGCCCCAGGCGCAATCTTCCAATGGGAGGCTGCCTCCTAGCCACTCAGTGAGGCCCAGCATAGCACAGGCCCTCTCCAACTCTTGATCATTGGTGAATGATTGTGGAGTTAATTAGCTTGAAATGTTATCTCCTTATTGCCTTGAACTACTGATTGAGTGGAAAATTGATTAACTTGATGTCTCTGTGCATTACTCTCTGCAGCTGTGGCCACAATACAAGCTGGTTCCCATCGACGTTGGGCAACAGTCCAAACGATTGAGGATTTGGAGTAAGGTTTATACCTACAGAGGTGCAGTGAGGTGAGGTGAGGTGCGGTGAGGTGGTGTTGCGCTGCGTTGCTGTGGCTAGTTTACTGTTAACCAGATGCTAGCAAACTATTGCAGTATTTGGATCAGGGATTCATTCACCAATGCGTAATGATCAGTCCAGATGAACTTACAAAGGAGTATTTAAGGAACGATAATGTTTCTCAGATGATATCTGGTGAACTGTGTCAGTGCCAAGGATTATATTGAGGAAAGAGTTCCTTTGTCTATACAGTTGTCCATACAGATTCATTGCATAATTGTCTATATAGATTCATTACTTTGAATAATTGTCTATAATGATTCATTATTTTTTCTGTATAGTTATCCATATAGATTCATAATAAAAGTGAGTTTCCATGCGGGAGTCCCTTATCACCCTTTACATAGTTTAGCTCATGGTGAGGTAGTGGAGCAGACTCGATGGGCCGAATGGCCTACTTCTGCTCCTTTGTCTTGTGATTTTGTGATCACCCTTGCCTCCCTTGTCTAACCCGTTTGGAGGGTATGAGGTGCTAGGAACCAAATTAAAACGATGGACCTCAAGCATGATATGCTCTTGAGCCATTTGCAAACCGGCTATAGAGAAAAGCAGATTCAGGAAGTGAACATTTGGCTGAAGAAGTGGTGTGCCAAAGACGGTCCTATTTCATGAGACACCAGCAGCAGTAATGGGACGAAAAGGAACTTTGTTGTTGGGGTGGACTCTATTTAACCCATGCAGAGAACAGGGTCTTAAAAAGTCAAATATATAAGATGGGCTTAAGGTCTTTAAACATGGAAAAAGGGACTTGGGATGAAAGGCTGTATCAATAATAGTTTAAAAACAAATAAAGGAAGGTAAGCATATTGATAGTGAGAAACCGTCCTTTTGGCAGCAGAGGTAAGGGGCTTAAAGTAACTAAATTACTTTACTATACCAATAAACAAGGAAAGAGAAATAAGAAATATGTAAGTATGCATTGGAGCAGAAGAACTGGTTAGCCCAAATAAGCATGTAGACACGCAAGGAGTATAAAGAACAAATTGAATAAATTACAGGCATAAATTCATTTTAGAGGGAATCACGTGGCAGCCATTACTGAGACAGAGCTAAAAGATGGTCAGGGCTGGGAAAAAAGTATTCCAGTTTCTTAAGTTCCTAGAAAAGGTTAGGTAAATGTAGCGGGGAAGGAGTATTCTTTGTGATCAAGGATGAAATTGCATCTCCCATGGGAGAGAACATAATGACAGGTAAGCAGGCAGTAGAAAATGAGGGAAAAGAAAAGGATGTAAGACTGTGCTGGGTGTACAGGCCCGCTTGTGGTCACTGTAACCTGGTACATTGAAAAGACAAGCAAAGGCAGCATGGTTTCAATGTGAAGCTTTAAGATTGGTCAGCAGGTTAGCCCATTTTTGAAAGCTAGCAAATCGGTTGAGTGTATTCAGATAGATTCTGCAAAATTATCTGCTGGAACCAAAAGGGACATAGGCTATGTTAAATTTAGTATTGTCTACCCTAACATTAAGCCTAATAATATGTGAACAGCTATCTATAAGTAAATTAAATTGGTAAATTGGTTTATTATTGTCACATGTACCAAGATACAGTGAAAAACTTGTCTTGCATACTGTCCATACAGATCATTTCAATAGTGCAATGAGGTAGTTCAAGGTAAAAACAATAACAGAATTCAGAATAAAGTGTTACAGTTACAAAGAAAGTGCAGTGCAGGTTGACAATAAGGTACAAGGCCATAATGAGGTAGATTGTGAGGTCAAGAGTCCATCTTATCATACTAGGGGGCCATTCAATAGTCATAACAGCAGGATAGAAGTTGTCCTTGAGCCTGATGGTGAAAGCTTTCAGGCTTTTGTATCTTCTGCCTGATGGGAGGGGGAAGAGATAGATTGTCCTGGGCGGGTGGGGTCTTTGATTATGCTGGCTGCTTTACTGAGGCAGCGAGAAGTGTAGACAGAGTCCATGGAGGGGAGGCTGGTTTCTGTGATGTGCTGGGTTGTGTCCACAACTCTCTGCAGTTTCTTGCTGTCACAGGCAGAGCAGTTGCCATACCAAGCCATGATGCATCCAGATGGGATGCTTTCAATGGCGCATTGATAAAAATTGGTGAGTGTCAAGGGGGACGTGCCAAATTTCTTTAGCCTCCTGAGGAAGTAGAGGCACTGGTGAGCTTTCTTGGCCATGGCATCTATGTGGTTGGACCAGGACAGGCTTTTAGTGATATTCACTCCTGAACCCTCTCGACCTCAGCACCGTTGATGTAGACAGGTGCATGTGCACCACCCCCTTTCCTGAAGTCAATGACCAGCTCTTTTGTTTTGCTGACATTGAGGGAAAGGTCGTTGTCATGACACCATGTCACTAGGCTCTCCATCTCCTTCCTGTACTCCAACTCATCGTTATTTGAGATACGGCCCACTACAGAGGTATCATCTGCAAACTTGTAATGTTCACGTTATGATTGTGCACAACACGGGTATTTGGAAGGAGAAACCAAAACAGCTGTAAAAATGCTGGACTTACATAAGGCTGGCTTCCTATGTGATGAAACAGGCTGCTGGCATAATAAACTGAATATATTTGTATAGAAGTATGGAGGGAAATGTTCAAAGAAGAACTTAATGTGATGTAGAACTAATTTCCATCAGCAAGGCCAAAATATCCATCTGACGAAAAGGACAACACAGAAAGCATGGGGGGGGGGAAAAGACAAAAAATAGCCTGGGAGACCAAGCACAACAATGACAAAGCAGAAACCAAAAGCAACGGGAAACGGAAAACAAAACTAAACCTACAATGGATATCAAAACCAACATAAACTCTTTCTAGCAATTATATTAGTAAGAGGAGGGCAAACTGCCAACCTGTTCAAAACAGAAACTTTGAAACGTGAGTGAATATCAAGAAACAGTAAGCAAAGCAAACTCTTTGTCAATTCTTGCAACAAAGGAGGTGATAGTGTCAAAGTCAAAAAGGCAAAGCTGAGGCACAAGCACATAACATTAGATACACAACATTCACAAGAAAAACATAAGTTATACAAAAATTATACAGGACATCCCCAGGAAACTATCATCAGATTGGGGGAGGGGAGAGAAGGGAGGGAGGGAGGCATTGGAGAGGTTGTGAATTTAACTCTGAGAGTAGATGTGTTTTGCAGCAGATGCTGTTGGTAGGGTGAGAGGGAGAAGAGCTGCAGGGTAGATGGAGTCAGTGTGTGCATGTAAGTTAAATTGACCGTGAACAAAGTTGACCACTTGAAAAGTTGATCGTTCAAAAAAAAAATCGCACTCACATTGGGCTTTAACCTCAACACACCAGACTGGGGAAAGATGGGTTTTTGGCTATGTTGATCAGCCATTCGGAGAAAGGTTAAGAACAATTCACAAATCAAACACAGGGTGACATTTCCTAAGCTTTCTAAAAATCGCAAGGGAAACTGTTGGTGGCGAAAGTATTTTATTGAGCAGGGGCTGAGAGGTTAACAATTTCATCTGACAAATAATACAACAGCCTCACAGCTTCTGTCTTGAGCAACTTTGAAATGTTCTCTGAACAAGAGTTGCTTTGGATCTTAGCAACATTCAGAATAAGCTTTCTACAGGTACCTTTGTCATTCAGTTGGGCACTTTAGCAGCTAGCACATCTCCAGTGAGGCACTCCTGAAGGATGTAGAGGAGGAGGCTGCTCCTGTCTCTCCTGCAACTGCACAAAGAGCAGCGTTCATGACAGACATTCAGCTTGCAGAAGGCTACATGCAAAGTAAACAGAGGGGGGCTCTGTTTCCTGCACATGTCAAAACGTCAGTGACCAAGGAGGCTCAGAACCTTGCACCGAGTGATTGTGGATCTTTGCAACATCTTGGAAGAAAATTCGCTTGCTTTCTATATTTATAGAAAAGACACATATAGTTTGCTGGTGATACAAAGATCGGTGTTGCAGTAAGTAACTTGGATGAGAACATAATATGAAAAGAGACATTTAAGTGGGTGAGAAAATTATAGCAGATGTAGGGACAGAAGGTGTTAGGTCTAGTCAGGGCTCACTTTCCTGGTGGGCACATGTGCTGCTGACTATAAAAGTAATCACCAGGCTAAGGCAAGCTTTGCAATCGTTCCACAGCTCTCCTGGAGATGCAAGTAAAATCTTGCAGTTGTCCTCTCTTAAATGTAAGAGGGGCTCTTGGATGTCCACTATTATGTGGCATCTAAAAAGCCCCAGTTGGAATCAGTAATTGGTTGGTTTTGTGGCTCTGATGAGCCTTAGTGGGCCATTAACTTCACCCAAGCTGTTGTAGGATCTGGTTATTTTCAAATCCACAGGTTCTTTCAGGAGTCCAGGAATGAGTTGAAAACAACTTGGTGCTTCACAAAGTTTTATTGGAAAGTTTAAAACAAAGAAACAGTCACACAGCACATGGCACTAGTTTTGATGACCCGAGACGAAGGGAATAAAAGATGAGCTCAGGCCGGGGGGAGGAGAGCAAGAGAGAGATTAACAAAAAGCGACACCTTTTATACCTGAGATAAGAGATGCTCTTTACCTAACAATAGTCCAATCAGGAAACCTATTAGATACTTGTGGCCAAACCAACCAATGAAAAAACCACATTTTCACCTGATGGACGAACCAATAAGCTAGCAAGCGGCCATTCCTTGTGCTGCCACTTGAGGTGTATTAAACACTATACATGTTAAAAAGCTAATTAAAACAGTCGAATCCAACAACCCCCCCTTTGATCCTAAGTCACCCATTTAGGATTATTATATAATATGTACAAGAATATACACATGTCCTTCAAAGCATCTGTAGCCTTGTGTCATGGTTAGGCAGATCAGTGGATGCACTTGCACGAGTTTGAATAAGTCCACTAATGATTGCCTTTAAACAAGTAATAAAGATGTAAATTATTATAAGACATATAGTATGAGCATTATGACTAAAAATACAACTACAACTAATAGTAGAATAGACTTCATGATGTCCAGTAGTTGTCGACTTGCTTGAAGTCTTCTGGCTGGTTAGTGATTTGCTCACTGTAGCCCAGCAGTGTAGGCACTGTGACCAAGAGGTTACTAGCACATTAACCACAGCACTTGTTGCCTTCGTCTGGCGCCACTTTAGTCCGCTTGCAGTGGCTGGCGTGTATCCACTTGCTTTTACCTTCGACCTTGACTGCTGAATTGATGATCAGCAGTACTTGGTAAGGGCCTTCCCACCGAGCTCCTAGTGGTTCCTTGTGTGGTTTCTTGACCAGGACCCACTCGCCAGGAACCAGGGTGTGTCCTCCTTCCAATGGACTGCTCCAAGCAGCAGAAACCTGATGGGAAGCAGACTGAACCACTTGGGTTAATTTCACACAATAATCGACTAAACTATCTGCCATTATGTGTATATCAGCCTCTCTGAGATCAGGGGCTCCCGGTAGTGACATAGGTCACCGTGTTACCACTTCAAATGGACTCAGTTTTGTTTTTTTGTTTGGGGTTGCTCTGATACTACATAAAACCAAAGGAAGAGCAGTAGGCCATGGTACGCCTTCCTCGTGGTACTTAGTCAGCTGTTGTTTGATGATGCCATTCATTCTTTCAACTTGTCCTGATGACTCTGGATGATGTGGACAATGAAAAGACCACTCAATGTTCATCAGTCGACATAATTCTTGGCAAACATTTCCAGTGAAATGTGTTCCTTGGTCCGAGTCAATGTGGCATGGCAATCGCCATCTAGGAATATATTCCTTAATCAGAGTTTTGGCTGTATGTGTGGCGGTAGCTTTTCTTGCTGGGATGGCTTCCACCCATCTTGAAAATTTGTCCACTATTACTAGGACACCTGAATATCCTTGGCACTTTGGTAGAGTGACGGAGTCCACTTGTAGATGTAGAAATGGACCAGGTGGAGCAGGAGCACTTAGTTGAGGTAGTTATTCTGCTGATCCAGGGTTAGTCTTCTGGCACGTCATGCATCTCTCAACTGTTTGTTGAGCTTGCATCCTGAACCTTGGATTCCATCACCATTGGGAGAACCTGTCAATCATCTTTTGCACTCCAATGTGTCCTAGGGAGTGTATCTGCTGTGCCAGATAGGGAAGCAGTTCATTTGGGGCCACTAATTTATGACTAGTGCCATACTTCCATACTCCATCGTCGTTTAACAACCCACCATTTTCCAGCCAGTACCACTTCTCTTGGTCTGAGCATTGACTTTGCATCTCTTGAATATCTTGTATTTTCGTCTGTGATACAGAGTTCAACTTTGTTTTCATAGTTTCCATTATCAGGTTTTCTTTTATTTTCTTCGTTCCTTCCCTTGCTGCCCTTTTTGCAGTTTCATCCGCGTATGCGTTTCCACGGCTTTCCACTGTGGTCATTTTGGAGTGACCTTTGCATTTCAATACAGCAACTTCTGATGGTAGTTTTATGACTTCCAGCAGTTCTCGTACTAGCTGGTCATTCCTGATTGGAGTTCCCATGGCTGTAAGAAATCCTCCTTGTCTCCATAAGTTCCCAAAGTCATGAACGACTCCAAAGGCATATCGGAAATCAGTATATATGTTAGCCGATCTTCCTTCTGCTAGCTTACAGGCTTCAGTCAAAGCTTTCAGTTCTGCCTGTTGTGCAGAGGTACCAGGGGCCACACTTCCTGAGGCCATCACTTCATTTTCTGTGACGACAGCCCAACCAGCCATGCGAATTCCTCCTTCAATGGTTGAGGAGCCATCAGTGTACAGAATTAGATCTGGGTTCAGTAAATGCATTTCCTTATGGTAATTTGCATCTTCTTGGCATATGATTGTTCTGGCACAGTCATGATCATCTTGGTCTTCCATGTCCACTGGCAGCAGTGTAGCTGCGTGCGCTGGACTTGCTTGTTGAATGATGATATTAGGTGCCTCAAGAACAGTGGACCACTTGGACCATCGAGCAGCTGTCACTTGAGGGGCCCTGTGCATGGTTAGTAGAGTATGTACTGAATGTGGACAGTCTGGTCCGGCATGATGTTAGAGGCAGTCATAACTGCCAAGTAGGTTGCCTGCACTGCTCATAGACATGAACACCATCCTAATGCTACATTGTGCAATTTGGCAGAGTAATAACCAACAGGACGCTGTTGGTCTCCATGTTCTTGAGTTAAAACTGCCATCATGTAGCCACGCTTCTCGTTGACATGCAGGGTAAATGGCCTTCCTGTGTCAGGGATTCCTAGTGCAGGTGCAGTACTTAATATCTCCTTTAAAGTTTGGAAAGCTCCCGTCTATTCTTCATTAAGAGCCAGAGGGTCGTTGGAATGCTTGCTGCCTTTCAGCAGACTAGTGAGGGGTTGAGCAATTTCCACATATGAATCGACCCATGCTCTGGTGTAGTTGCACAAACCCAGAAATGATCAAAGTTGCTGGACCGTTGTAGGTGGTCTTGCTGATATAACAGCCTATGCACAATCTTCAGTGATTTCTCGTTTACCTTGGGAAATTTTCTGTCCCAGGTAAATCACGTCCTCTTGTTCTAGTTGTGCCTTGTCCAGGTTTGCTTTATATCCTTTGGAGGCTAGGTAATCGAGCAGGTAAAGTACATCACATTCACTTCCAACTAGTAAGTTAACATACAAGGCATCTGTTCTTTGCTCTATCAAGGCAAACAAGGACTGCAGGGAAGGGCCTAGTCACTTATGCGACCTTGCCCACACGTCCATTGCATCCGAAGTGGTACTTTGAAGCTGCTCCATCCGATCAAAGTGCCCCGTTCTTTGTGAGATAGGGGATAGAACTTGCGGTTGAGGCTGTGGCTGGAATTGTTGCTGAGGATGTGGTTGAAATTGTTGTGGAGGCTGTTTATGCCAACACTTTTTTGCACTATGTCCCTTCTTACCACAAAGCTGACATCTCATTTTATTACCTTGTGGTCGTGGCCCAGACCAATATCGCTGTGCATTGCAGTCCCACTTGTCCTGTTGGTTAGCAGGTGTGGACAGTTGGTTCGTCTGTACCGATCTTATTTGGCCTTCAATATCCTGCTCCACTTGTTTGGCAGTTTGCACCAGGTCACTGTAGGAAACGGCAGCTTCACTCCAATTTGCTTTTGTTAGCCTCACCATTTTGGCAACATCTGCTTTCAAGCCATCCATGAATGCTGACTTCAGGGGGCCATATTTGGATTCCTCTATATTATCTTCAGTTATTCCTCAAACTCCTGAATAATTGAGCCAAACCGTCCTATACCGGTCTTCATATTCAGAAACATCCTCTGAAGCCTTTTGTTTGCAATCGACCACTTTCCTCCAATCGATCTGCATTGGGGCCTGTTCTCTCAACCATCTCTTAATTGCATTCCAACACCTCTTAGGTCCTGTCTGTCATCTCCCATGCCGTCATCAATTCTCTCACTCAACTGGTTTGCTGAGAAGACAACATAGTGCAATCATATGGATGCAGTTGGTATATGTTCTTGATTCGTTGAAGTTCAGTCCAAGTCCTTAAGTTTCCTTTTTTAGGATGTGGAATTTCTCTGGACCATTTGTCAATTTTTTCTGGATCCAGTGGTTGATGGTAAACCTCTTGTCTCCTTTCATAATCTCCGTTCTCATTCTTGTGTGCTTTGATTGCCTTCATTTTTATTGGGGCAAGTCGTGACATGGCTGCCAGACCAATCCTCTCATCGCCGTCACCATCACTTGAGTCACCAGAGGTTTCTGTTGAGTCAGTGCTACACCCATCCCGCAGTACCGTAGAGTTCCAAAGGTGCCACTGTTCCTGGGGTCTGCTCAATGCTGTGCCCCTGGGAGGACCGCCCACTGAAAGTCCTGACTCTTGTGTATTGGGGCTGATTCAGTCTGCCCTGGAGTTCCTCACATTTTGCATTAAGCTGGTTACATTTATTGCTTTGTTTTTTCACTCGTTCAGTTAATGCAGAAAGTTGTTCTTTGGACTTTTTACTCTATCATACAGTTCCTTCAGCATGTTACACACTTCTTCCTTCTTCCCCAATTGTTCAGTTAATTCACTTATTTGGCTTTTTAGCTCAGCATGCTCACTCTCAGATTTGGTGATTTGGCTTTTTAACTCGGCACGCTCACGCTTTCTTCGCTCTGTTAATACTGCAATAGTCCAGCCAGTTTTTGCCTTTCCCGACCACATTTTCTGAATCCTATTCCATATCTTTTCAACATCACTCATAAGCCAATTTTCACTAGACTCGGTATCAATAGCACATTTCTTCCTGTTACGAACCAGCAACAAAAGAAACACTGCGAGTCATGTATAAGTGTTAAAAACTATTTTATTAATAGCTACTTATGATAATAAGAAAAATAAAAGCAAAAATGTTAGAATGTTAGAAATAAAAATGTTAGATCTTAAACATTAACCCCAAAAGCTAAACTCGAAGTGTGTGTGTGGCAAATTCCCAAACTCCAAGTCCAGGAATATTTCTCAAAGTTCAGTTCAGCAAGCCGTAAGGTGAAACATGAGCAAAGGCTTCTTCAACAACCACCGTTGACTGAAGACAAAACGTGGAAAGAAAATGGAGAGTAATTACGAAACCCAAATGTTTCACTTTGGAACTCATACGACACCTCAATCACTGATGCTCCCTTAGTGTATACTCAGCAGTAACTACTGCACCGCTTTGTTCCGAAGCATCTGCCACCCCGAAAGGCATTCGAATCATCCACACAAATACCTGTTTCCTTCTACAGGTTAACGACAAAGTGGACTCCACTGCTTTGTTCCAAAAATCCATACGTGGATTGTAGTGACAGACACAGTTATTGTTTCTCATCCATCGATAGAGAAACTAGAAGGCTGGTGTCTCTCTCTCTCTCTCTCTTCTCACTGACTCCGACTGTCTGCTCCACCAACGTCATTATGTCCTTATTCTGTTGACATCATCACATCACACACACATAGACACACACTATACTATCTTAAAGGGACATTCACCAACAGTAACCTAGTCTGTAACATTCCGGATTGTTTTGTTAATCACATCAAATTGATATACTTGATCCAGGTAAGCACTTAAACTCCCAGTTATCAGTTCTCTCTCAGTTGGAGATGCTGTGGTTTGTTTCTCAACTCCAGCCATTGTTTCAGTTCAATCTCAGTGAGTACCCTTCACTTAGGTGTTAATCACAGTTATCAATAGATTTTCAACCCAAAATATTTCAAATAGCAAGGTAAAATAGAGTTTTCTTCTCACTCTTGAACTTCCTTCAGATGGTGTACTGAAGCAGAATCCGATGATTTCCCCAACAATTCAGAAATGGAAGATGTTCTTCTGTCTTTGTCTGAGGAATTTTCAAACTCTGTTTTTCATAACCATCCCTTGTCGGCTATGCCAAAATTGTCGGATCCGGTTACTGTCGAATCCACAGGTTCTTTCAGGAGTCCAGGAATGAGTTGAAAACAACTTGGTGCTTCACAAAGTTTTATTGGAAAGTTTAAAACAAAGAAACAGTCACACAGCACATGGCACTGGTTTTGATGAGCCAAGACAAAGGGAACAAAAGATGAGCTTGGGCCGGGGGGAGGAGAGCAAGAGAGAGATTAACAAAAAGTGACACCTTTTATACCTGAGATGAGAGATGCTCTTTACCTAACAATAGTCCAATCAGGAAACCTATTAGATACTTGTGGCCAAACCAACCAATGAAATAACCACATATTCACCTGATGGACGAACCAATAAGCTAGCAAGCGGCCATTCCTTGTGCAGCCACTTGAGGTGTATTAAACAATATACATGTTAAACAGCTAATTAAAACAGTCGAATCCAACACTAAGAAGGCTCCCACTCTCCAGCCTGAGGTGTCCCATTAAAATGGCATTAATGTTCAGCTGGTCTGCAACCACAAGATCACTCTCCAAGTGCATGCATGATACGTGTGGCAATGCTCCAACCTTCTTGATATATTCAGCCCTCGAAACAAACTTCAAAGTTCCAAGTTATTCACTTTGATTATTGCGTTGTTTCAACTTGAACCACGATACCAGTGTGGATTGGTCAGCAACACTTCTGCTTTCATTCATCGAAAACATCTAACCACAATATAGCCTCAAAACATACAAAGGTTTGTATTTTTTTTTCTTGCTCTTCTGCTTTGTGAACCCAAGAATGCCAAATGTCACCACAATATGAGTCCGTGCTATCTCTTTCAGTTTCTTTCAACCCTCATGCCTCCATATTACCCCACATCTGATTTTTAAGATGTTATTTAAGAGCTTTGATAATTCAATTGAAACTATCTGCACTGCCATTACTTTAGTTGCATGCCTTCAGTCTGGCTACAATACATTTCAATTGCTGCCTTCAATTGTCAATGGATTATTGTTGACTTTTAATGCTTGATCTTCTTTGAAGCAACACATAGAGAGTGAATAACAGGGCATAACTGGTGGAATCCCACACGGATTAATGCTAGGGCCCTAAATATTTGCTATCACAGAATAATACAGCGGGGAAACAGGCCCTTTGGCCCAGCAAGTCCATGTGAACCATCAAGCACCCATTTAAACTAATCCTACCTTAAAATAACTTATTCTCCCCACATTCCCATCAATTCCCCCCAAATTCTACCACTCACGTACACACTGGGGGCATTTACAATGGTGAATTAATCAACCAATCTGCATGTCTTCGTGATGTGGGAGGAAACCAGAACATCTGGAGGAAAGCCTCAAGGAGGAGGTTACCGAATACCTAGAGGCGCAAGGCAAGATTGGACCTAGTCAACATGGTTTTGTGAAGGGGAGGTCCTGTCTGACCAACCTATTGGAGTTTTTTGAAGAAATCACAGGTAGGGTGGATAAGGGAGAGGCAGCAGACGTTGTGTATTTAGACTTTCAAAAGGCCTTCGATAAGGTGCCTCACAAGAGACTGATTAATAAGATGAGAGGTCATGGAATTATGGGTAGGATAGCAGAATGGGTGGAGCAGTGGCTGGTTGGCAGGAAGCAAAGGGTGGAAATAAAAGGATCTCGTTCTGGTTGGTTACCGGTTACTAGTGGTGTGCCGCAGGGGTCGGTGTTGGGGCCGCTCCTTTTTACCTTGTACATCAATGATTTGGATGATGGAATAAATGGTTGTGTGGCTAAGTTTGCGGATGACACCAAGATAAGTGGAGGAGTAGGGAGCATAGAGGAAATAGAAAGGATGCAGAGGGACCTAGACAGTTTAGGAGAATGGGCAAGGAAATGGCAGATGAGATTCAATGTTGAGAAATGTGCAGTTGTACACTTTGGAAGCAGAAATAAGTGGGTAGATTATTATCTAGAAGGAGAGAAGATTGAAAGCACGGTAGTACAAAGGGACTTGGGGGTACTCATACAAGATACCTTAAAAGTTAACCACCAGGTTGGATCGGTGGTTAAGAAAGCGAATGCTATGTTGGCATTCATCTCGAGAGGTATAGTGTATAAAAGTAAGGAAGTGTTGATGAGGCTCTACGGGGCACTAGTGAGGCCTCATTTGGAATACTGTGCGCAGTTTTGGGCCCCACATATTAGGAAGGATGTGCTGACATTGGAGAGGGTTCAGAGGAGATTTACAAGAATGATTCTGGGAATGAAAGGGTTTACGTATGATGAGCGTTTGTCGGCTCTTGGACTGTACTCACTGGAGTACAGAAGGATGAGAGGGGACCTCGTAGCGACATTTAAAATGTTGACAGGAAAGGATAGAGTAGATGTGGCTAGGCTGTTTCCCTTGGTGGGTGAGTCCAGGACCAGAGGGCACAATCTTAGAATTAGAGGGTACAGTTTCAAGACAGAGATGAGGAGAAATTTCTTTACCCAGAGGGTGGTGAAATTGTGGAACTCCTTGCCACGCACAGCAGTGGAGGCCAGATCAGTGGGGGTGTTCAAGGAGGAGATAGACAGATATCTAAATAGTCAGGGTATCAAGGGATATGAGGATAAGGCTGGAAAATGGGATTAGAATAGTTTTTTTTTCCCACCCCATTTCTTTTCCCCTTTTCCTTGGAGCAGACTCGATGGGCCGAATGGCCTGCTTCTGCTCCCTTGTCTTGTGATCTTGTGATCACAGCCAAGGGAGAACCTGCAAACTCCACACAGAGAGCACTGGAGGTCAGGATTGAAAGCAGGTCACTGGAGCCAGGAGGCAGCAGCTCCATTAGCTCTGACGTTTTGCTGATAATAATTAATTTTGACTCATTTACAGAAGGGAAAATAAAAGATAAGTAAGTTCAATACATTCAAGACAGAGAGAGGTCAATAGATTTTTGCTTAGATGCTATATTTATTCGAAAGCCGCATATCAAAGTTTGCCGGTGATACAAAGGTTGGTGTCACAGTAAGTGACTTGGATGGGAACATAACATGAAAAGAGACATTTAAGTGGGTGAGAATATTATAGCAGATGTAAGGACAGAAGATGTTAGATGGCTTTCCTAGCCAGGCAGCATGACCCAGCTTATATACTACAATTCCCAGCTTTCCTAGTGCTCCACAGAGGCCTCAAAAGTTTGACTGTTGTTTATCACTTCGAGAGTCCGTCCTCCATAAGCTACCGCATAGACCATACCAGTGAAGTCCACCCACAACTTGGTATCATTCAGACACATTAAGTATAAGGCACATAAAAGATTTTCCAGCCTCCAGTCATATCCTGCCACCATCAGGAACTGAACACTAATATCGAGGATAACCCTCAAGAAGCATTCTGTAGGGCTTTAAAACAAATCTTCCCCATTTACTTTGGAGTCATAGAATCATACAGCATAGAAACAGGCCCTTCGGCCCAACTGATCCATGCCGACCCTGATGCCCATCTAAGCTAGTCCCAGTTGCCCACATTTGACCCATATCCCTCTAAACCTTTCCTATCCACGTACTGCCCAAGTGTCCTTTAAATATTATTAATGTACTCCCTCAACAACTTCCTCTGGCAGCTTGCTTTGTATACAGACCACCTCTGGGTGAAGAAGTTGTCCCTCAGGTTCATATTAAATCTCTCCCCTCTCACCTTAAACCTATGCCCTCTAGTTCTTGATTCCCCAACCTTGGGTAAAAGTTAATGTTAAAAGGTAAAAATTAGGGTTAATGATTGAAAAATATTGGAGTCTGACTGACAGTCGAGACTTTATCCATTCCTCCTTTCTTGAATGGGAGAAGCACGGGGAGCAAGGGGTCTGATGTCACACCATTACCTCCCTGCCTGAAGCTAATCCAGGCTATTCACAGCCTTTGCTCCTAAAATGACATTGCAACCACATTGCCAAGGCTGCCAATTTCCTCTTCCATAGCACTGCCCTACTCTGAGTCTCAGTTCATCTGCCAGTCGACCATGTTCTCTGAGCTGTCCTGCCTTGTGCTCATCCAGACTTAAGTAGCCTGTATAGTAACACACAGCAAATCCCATTCACCTGGAACATCAGCTCCTGCTCCAATGCCGCCTCATTTTATCATCTTACCTGCTTTTGGATCCCTCCATCCATCACTCTCCCTATCTCTGCCATCTTCTCCTGGCCTTTTGACTTCTAGAACTCTGTGATCAACTAACTGCCACATTATTGCCACCATACATTCAGCTGCCTGAGCTCTGGGGCTCCATCCCCAAATCAACACTGGAGAATGCAGCCCTCTCCAAGCTCAGCACCACTTCTGTATCGTGGGGGCCTGTTGATGAGGAGTACAATCCTAAGGCAGCAGCAGTGAATGTGGAATGTACTGTCAGGCACACTGACCATGACAGCAGAGAGACTGGAGGAATGTGTGACTAATGCTGCACCACATTTATGGGGCTGGACTGTCTAAATGCACCAAGAAGATCTTGTATTGATGAAGCCCCTTTTGTAAAGCTGGGATATCACAAAGTGCTTGCCAACCAGTAAAATTTCAGTGAACTATGAACAGAAAATAGAGAAACAAAGGACTGCAGATGCTGGAATCTAGATGAAAAACACTATGATGCTGGAGGAACTCAGCAGGCCAGGCAGCATCCGTGGAGATAAGCAGGCAGTCAACGTTTCAGGTCAGGACCCTTCTTCAGGGCTGACAGTCAACATTTTGGGTCAGGACCCTTCTTCAAAACAGGTCAGGTCCTGAACCGAAACGTTGACCACCTGCTTCTCTCCACGGATGCTGTCTGGCCTGCTGAGTTCCTCCAGCATCATAGTGTTTTTCACCTATGAACAGAAAATGCTGGAAACCTTTTCAACTCAGGCAGCATCTGGTTAATGTTTCAAATCAATGAACTTTCTGCTCAATCCTACTGTAACTTATAATACAATCAACTTAAAGGACAATAATGAAGAAAATTTTATCTACGAACCTGTTAACATCTGTTAAACATTTTGAGTTCTATTGAGCTGCGGGATAATACAACAATAAACTGAATAGATTCTCTACTTTGCCACAGGAAGGTGCTGTTTATCAATGTTAAACTCTTGATGATTTGGGCCAATTTCAAATTAGAACACAAGATGTGCAAACTCTCAAGCTTATTCTGCAGATCTGATTTTGGCCTTTATGCACCTTCCTACCTGTTTCCCACTATCCTTGAGTCTAAAATTCCAACAGCCTATCAGCCTTGAATATATATAACGATTCAGCTTCCACAGCTTTCCAGGGCAGGGAATTCCAAAAATTCCTCCTTGTCTCTATTTTAATCAAGTGACCCCTTATTCTAAAACTATGCCTGCTTGTTGCAGAATTCCCCACAAGAAGAAACCTTTCCTCTTTGTGGGGAATTGTGGAAATCTTGTTGTCCCCTCAGAATCTTATAAACTTCAATAACATCATCTCTTATTCTTGCAAATGCTGATGAGTATGTTTCCTGCTTTATAGATTCTCACTGTCTTCAGTTTCAATAAAAAATTGTTATTTCCAATCAAGGAAATACTTTTGGAACAAACATGACATGAGTCAGAGGGAAAAAGGCTTAAAAAGCATGGTGTACCTGGCCATTATCTAGGAAATATTAATAAATGGTTTAATTACAGTAGAAAGAAATAACTGCTGCAGACCTCTTGGGGATAGTGATCTAATGGGGAGATGGTAGATAGGAGATTAGTGAAGCATTTAGCCAAAGTAAGCTCTTTATAATGGTAAATACTAATTTTTCCATAGACTGGGGGAAGTAAAACAGGTTAAGTCGCAGAGGCCAGGAATTTCCAGAATGCATTTGGGATTTGTTTTCTGAAACAGTTGAGTTACTTTTAACCATTTTTATTCATTTATGAGATGTGGATGTTACAGCCAAAACAAAAAGTGTTTGGTGATAAAAAAACACAATGATACTCGAGGAACTCAGCAGGCCAGAAAGCATCCATGGAGAAAAGCAGGCGGTCAACGTTTTGGGACAGGACCCTTTTCTCCACAGATGCTGCCTGGCCTGCTGAGTTCCTCCAGCATCATCATGTTTTTCATCTAGATTCCAGCATCTGCAGTCCTCTGTTTCTCAAGTATTTAGTGATCCCTGATGTAGGTACAGCCAAGTGGTTCAATACACCATTTCAGAAAACAGATAAGAACCAACTGCATTGCTGTGAGTCTGAAGCTGGAAAAAGAACAGACTGGGGAAGGGATACAGATTTCATTCCCCGAAAGACATTAATGATGAAGTCAAAAAGATGAAACAGAATTATTGGCTTGAATATCAGAGAAACAATATGCAGTTGATTTGATATCGCTCTTAAACTTGATAAAAGTTACATGAACTCCCAATATATTTTGGAATCAGTAAGACAACAGGCCAAAGATTGGGTCCTGATCATTGAATTAGTTAATAATCCAGTAGGAAGGAAATTCTTGCACATCATGGCCAGAATATGATAGAATTTTAAGTTTGGTTTGAGATGCAGGAGGAAGCATCACGAAAAACTCAATAGACTAGACAGCATCTATTGAGAGAGAAACAGAGTTAGTGTTTCAGGTCAATGGCCTTTCATCAGAACTGTGACCAAAAAAAAATTGAGTTCGGGAACGTGAGGTACTTCTCTCTAGGGGATTAATTGATTGGATAGTTTTACTCCTCTCACGTTGTTCTGAACCAAAGAACTCAAAATTATTCCAATCAGCAGAGGGCGCCAGTGTTCTTTATAACGTGATGGCCTCCAGCTTTTCTCTGAAGACAAATTCCAAAATGAGGCACCTTGTTTTGGCTCCAGTGACGTCAGGGTTAAGAAACCTATAGCTCCCTCAGTTGCCAATATCTTACCAGAGTTTTAGACATTTGGGTCGTGCACCTGGGAGAGCTGCTGCCTCACACAGTGCCAGCGATGGTTCAATCTGTCCATGTGGAGTTTGCACATTCTCCCTGTGACTGCCTGGGTTTCCTCCGGGTGCTCTGATTTCCTCCCGTATCTCTTAGGTGTGCTGATTAGTAGGTTAACTGGATACAGTAAGTTGCCACTAATGTGTAGGTGAGTGGTGGAATCTGGAGGAGTTGGTGTGAATGTGGGGAGAATAAAATGTGACTAATGTGTAAATGGATTGGTGTAAATGGGTGGTTGATAGTTGGAACAGTTTCAATGGGCCTGTTTCTGTCCTGTACCTTTCTGTGGCTCTATGATATTATTCATCTTCCAACACATCACATTGTATTTCCCCAACAAATCCCCACCCAAAGATAACCACCCTATCCACAAAATTCCACTTGGACCAGATTTTGTGCCTGTGTTGAACTTAAGAGTCTTGCATCAGTATTTTCCCCAGATGGTTCTCTTTAATGCCCGCTCTGCTCTTCATGACTGTCACTTCCTCTTTTGGATCATTTCTAAACTGTGATTTTCCACGACTTCTACTCCCTTTGATTAAAAGGTGACTTGGTGTCTTTAACAGCACTTTCAGATACTGAGATGACGTTGGTTGAGGAGTAAGTTTCTCCAGAACTCCTCTATTCACCTTCAAAATAACGACATTGACCTCTTTTACATTAGTGAGTAAAGGAATGGTAAAACACAAAAGAGGATAGCCCAGCATTTGATCACTACAATTACCTGAATTAGCTGACTGGCAACTGAAGGATTGTCAACAGGTTTAACATCCAGAGTCGGGGAGAAAATTGTCTCCTTGCCAAATGGAGAGGGCAGAATCAGACCTTCCGGTTGTAGTCCCATGTTGACCAACAGTCTAATAACACTCAGTGTCAAGCCCACAAAACCACCAGTGATGCTGTCTGGGGAGACACTGACCACCTTCCGTGGAGAGATCTAATTAACTGTGTGATTTTTCCATTACAACAGTTGTGGAGCATAAAGTGAAAAATTCCACAGTGCTTCAAGGAAGTTATCAAATAAAATTGATTCAAAGTAGACAACTAAATTACAACAAACTAGACAACTAAACAATTAAAATTTATAAAACAGACTCCCGAAACATACACTCTGTTCCAAGCACAGTCCTGGGAGGAGATTCTGGCCCATGACTGCCCATGAATGGTACTGAGAACATCAAAGTTGTGCATCAGGAGCTGAGAGAAGCCTCACCAAAGCAGCAGAAGGAGCACACCCACCCACCCTGTGAGCCACCTCCTGCTCTTTCTGTGGAAGAGTCTGTGACCCCCACATTGGTCTCATCAGCTATTTCAGAATATACAGATCTGGAGTGGAAGCAAGTCATCCTTAATCCCGAGATACTGCCTAAGAAAAATAAGATGTTCTTCTGAAATTTCACCAATGTGATGTGTGCCCAATTACTTGTATACTGCTGTTAAAGAATCATTTTGCAGTAGCACATGTTGCTAAGTATAACAGACATGCTTGACTACTCAAATGAAAAGAATTGGAGGGAAGCTCAGTAAAACACCGAACTAATGCTGGAAGATAATCAAATGAAATGATCTAAAATAGATCTTACAGTCCTTAAAAACTCATATGAAAGGACCTTAAATAGATAATTAATTATGCAAAAAGAAGAAAAAAGCAACGTTAATCACAAAGCAAATAAGTGAGGTTCTGCGAATGTGAGAGTCTGGAAACTCCCTGTGCATGAAAGTGAAGAATTTCTGAGTAATAAAAGTGCATGCACATACAGGGATCTTATCAGTGAATTTCATATCTTTGAATTACTATCTGGGTCAGTCCCAGCCTCGGAATGTATTTTTATAGACCTATGCCAATCAAAGCCTGCTGCTTAAAAATTTCCCTTTTGCTTTACACACCATGGTCTATGGGTTTCAATATATAATTACAATTGCTTTAACCTTCTTAAGAAATCTAATGAGTGAAATAAAAAATTTATGGCCTTTCCATTGAATCAGCCCACAAATTTACTATTTAAACCAGCCAGTGCTTTTCACAACTCCAGTACTCGGAGCTCTAAATACCAAAATGCAACCTACCTTGACTTCTATCACTGCTCGTGCCAAAGTTCGGTGGGTTACAGGTTGGGGAGAGGGTCCATCAATTAGCATTGAATGGTTGGGATCAGCAGTACCAAGAGCATGACTGGGGGGCTCACCTGCTGAAGAGGCCAGACTGTGGGAGTTGAAGAGTAACCTGGCAAATTATTGCAGTGCCTTTCTGTAGGAGAGTGCACCACGACTTCATTTTAGACACATTACAATCACCGAGATCAGCTCCCATATATCAGAATCAGGTTTACTATTACTGACTGATATGTTGTAAAATTTGTTGTTTTGCAGCAGCAGTACATTGCAATGACATTAAATTACCATTCAGTAGAGGCTTGCCTGTGATCCAATTCCCAGGAAGATAAGAACAAGGACAAAAGAGACAAGAGACTGTCTTATCAACCCTTTGATCCTGCTTTGCCATTCAATTAGATCATGGCTGATCTAATCTCGGCCTCATTACAACTCTTCCATTCTCTCTCTACACACCTTGGTACCCTTGTCATTCAGATGCCTGTCAGTTTCTGTCTTGAATACGTTCAATGACTCCACAGCTTTCTGAAGTAAAGAATTCCAAGAGTCACGACTCCCTGATAGAAGAAGCTTCTCTGCATCTCCACCGTCAATGGGTGATTCTTTATTCTGAAACTAAGCCTCCTAGTTCTGTATATCCACACGAAGAAAAACATCCTCTCAGCATCCACCTTGTCAATCTCCCTCAGAATCTCATGTTTCAATAAGATCACCTCTCATTCTTCTAAGCATAGGTTCAGGCTGGTCAACCTTTCTTTATAGATCAACTCCTTCATTCAAGGAATCCCGTTGACTCTGCTTAATTGTCTTGATGCATGGGGAATCATTCAAGGCTAAGTCCCCATGTATGCAGATTCCAGCTTGAATTCTAAATAAGAAAAAAGATTTGCCTTTCACCATATCTGAACATCCCAATGTATTATGCAACCAATTAAGTACTTTTGAAGTGCGCTCACCAAGATAGTTCTCCTCAATCCACGTTTCACTCATTACAGTCACACAGTCATTCAGCATGGAAACAGGACCTTCAGCCCAACTGGTCCATGCTGACCAAGATTCCCATCTGAGCTAGTCCCACTTGCCAGTGTTTGCTCTGTATCCCTCTAAACCTTTCCTGTACATGAACCTGTCCAAGTCCCTTTTAAATGTTGTTAGTGCATCTGCCTCAAACACTTCCTCTGGCAGCTTATTCTGTATACTGACCACCCTCTGGATGAAAAAGTTGCCCCTCAGGTTCCTATTAAATCTCTCCCCCCTCACCTTAAATCTATGCCCTCAAGTTCTTGATTAAGAGTGCATTCACCCTATCTATGCCCCTCATGGTTTTATACACCTCTATAATATCACCCCTCATTCTACGTTCCAATGAATAAAGTCCCAACCTGCTCAACCTCTCTCCATAACTCAGTCCCTCAAGTCCCAGAAACATCTTCATAAATCTCTTCTGCAATCTTTCCAGTTAAATGGCATCTTTCCTATAGAACATAGAACATTACAGCACAGTACAGGCCCTTAAGCCCACGATGTTGTGCCGACATTTTATCCTGCTCTAAGATCTATCTAACCCTTCTCTCCCACATAGCCCTCCATTTCTCTATCGTTCATGTGGCTATCTAAGAGTCTCTTAAACATCCCTGATGTATCTGCCCCCACAAACTCTGCTGGCAGTGCGTTCCACACACCCACCACTCTCTGTGTAAAAAAACTTACCTCTGACATCCCCCTTATACCTTCCTCCAATCACCTTAAAATTATGCCCCCTCATGTTAGCTATTTTTGCCCTGGGAAAATGTCTCTGACTGTCCATTTGATCTATGCCTCTTATCATCTTGTACACCTCTATCAAGTCACCTCTCATCCTCCTTCTCTCCAAAGAGAAAAGCCCTAACTCACTCAACCTAAGATGTGCTCTCCAATCCAGGCAGCATCCTGGTAAATTTCCTCTGCACCTTCTCTAAAGCTTCCACATCCTTCCTATAATGAGGCGACCAGAACTGAATACAATACTCCAAGTGTGGTCTAACCAGAGTTCTACAGAGCTGCAACATTACCTCACGGCTCTTGAACTCAGTACCCTGACTAATAAGGGCCAACACACCATACGCCTTTTTAACAACACTATCAACCTGCGCAGCAACCTTGAGGGATCTATGGACGTGGACCCCAAGATCCCTCTGTTCCTCCACACTGCTAAGAGTCCTGTTATTAACCTTGTATTCTGCCTTTGAATTTGGTCTCTCGAAGTGTATCACTTCACACTTTTCTGGGTTGAACTCCATTTGCCACTTCTCAGCCCAGGTCTGAATTCTATCAATATCCTGTTGTACTGTACAGCAACCTTCTACACTATCCACAACACCACCAACCTTTGTATTATCAGCAAACTTACTAACCCCACCCTTCCACATCCTTATCCAAGTCATTTATAAAAATCACAAAGTGCAGGCATCCCAGAACAGATCCCTGCGGAACACCACTGGTCACTGACCTCCAAGCAGAATACGATCCATCTACCACCACCCTCTATCTTCTATGGACGAGCCAGTTCTGAATCCACACAGCGAAGTTTCCCTGGATCCCATGCCTCCTGACTTTCTGAATGAGCCTTCCACGAGGAACTTTGTCAAACACCTTACTAAAATCCATGTACACCACATCCACTGGTCTACCTTCATCAATGTGCTTTGTCACATCCTCAAAGAATTCAATCAGGCTCATGAGGCATGACCTGTCCCTCACAAAGCCATGTTGACTGTCCCTAATCAGCCTATGCTTCCCCAAATGCCCATAAATCCTGTCTCTAAGAATCTTCTCCAGTAACTTACCCACCACTGAAGTAATGTCGTCCCGGAATCAATTTCCCTATCCGTCCGCTGTAAATAACACAGTGCCACAAGGTCGATTCGAACAAATACCTTTATTAGCAGTGCACCGCTAGGAGAATTCTCTTCAGCACTCACTAAGAGTCGCTTCCCGAGTTCTCCCCAAACAAAGAGCAGACAGACAGTTATACAGGAATTGTCACGCACATCCCATGCAAATGGGGCAGTGAGTTTCGTTCATGCTATAGAGATCCCGAGACAGCTATCACACCTTTTGTCTTAGTATAATTGAGTTATAATCAAGGCTTTCAAAGGCAGGTATCACCCTTCATTGTTCATACGAAGTATTCACCTCGATGTTAATTACACTCAGTGTTGCCACCGTCTGACATATCGGAATGGTTCGTTAGCCGAAACAGTTAACATACTTAACATTCCAACCTAACTAGTGGGTCAGCAGCTTGCTAGCCCTTGCTAAAGAAATATAAATGCATATATATATTTTTTTTGTTTGCCAGTTATAGGTATGGTTGCAATTCTTAACCCTTCACTTCCTCAGTAAGACTCACTGGTCTGTAATTCCCAGGGTTATCCCTACTTCCTTTCTTAAACAAAGGAACAACATTTTCCACCTTCCAATCATCTGGCACTACTCCTGTGGCCAGTGAGGACGCAAATGTAATCACCAAAGGTGCAGCAATCTCTTCCCTCGCTTCCCATAATAACCTTGGATATGTCACGTCTGGCCCCAGTAAGATATCTATCCTAATGTTTTTCAAAAGTTCCAGCACATCCTCCTTCCTCACATCGACATGCCCTAGCGTATTTGGCCTGTTGTACGCCATCCTCATATTACTGGAACAGAGGCTCAAGCTGAGATGAAGGGTTTGAAAGCAATGAAACCATCAGGATGGGTAACTATAGAAGATGCATGGATTAATAACTGTGAAGCAGTGGAAACCCAGGTGAGGAGTGATAAAAACTGGGGAGATTCCAACAGATTATTACACAGGATCCATTTCCCTTTTTCAAGAAAAGCAACTAAAGGCCCAGTATCCATATCCCAGTAATGGAGTCAATATTCATCAGTAACAACAACAAACTGCAGTTATACAACATGTTTTACATGACAATTATTGCTCTATGGATTGCTGTGTAAAAACAGGAGTTTAGGAGGGATGACCAAACACATGGTGGCAGAGATCAGATGTGAAAAGGCATTTAAAAGAGAATGGAAAGGCGAAGTAAGGGAAGAATTTCAGATGGGAATTCTGGAGAGGTGGACTCCTCAGATGGCTGAGATAGAGCAGAGGCAGGGTGGATAAGGCCAGATTCAAAGAAATGAAGAGTCCCAAGGAAGTTCCAGTAAGACACACAGGAACTACATAAGACTGGATTTTGCTGGCAGCACAGAAGAGACCTGAGAGCAATTATGAGAGAAGGGTGAGGATACAAACATGAGGTATCAAGTCAGTCTAGAAATGTGTTTAAGGCTCTCAGGTAAGGTCTACCAGAGGTGCAATGGATTGAATGTGTTCTTTCCATTGTATGATTCGATGATCTAATCGTAATAAGCCAATAGATGCTATGCCAATATATCTAGAGAAGTAAAACAGTAGAAAGCTGAATAAAAGGTAAAGCATTTCTAGACTGACTTGAGGGAACATGTGACATTGTTTGCCTATGCTACCAGGGGCTTTTGGTAAAATATCACATGGAGCAATTTAAGTCCAGTGGATATCAAGTTTAAGGTGAATTATCATTGCAACTTAGTTCTTAAATATTTAAGGGAGAAACACAAATATTTAACAAGAACAAAGCTGCAGTAGTGATTACTGAGTGAAGTTCATGACATTCATTTGCGATCTCAATCCAAGCAGTCAAAATCCTAGAAGCAAGGTCTCTGAGCTCAGATGATAAAGAGAAAGCTTAATGGGGTTTATATTTAATTTGATCATGCCAAATGAAACCCAGTAACAACAATTACACGATAATAAACATTGGAAGAAATAGTAAACATTGGACCGCCCATTGCTGTAATAACACTCGTCAAGAGAGAAAGCTGATAGGGCTAAAGGTAACGAGTTGACGCACCAGGCTCAATCAGAAAGAAATAACAGTCAACAAAGAGAAGGTGTGCCGAGGTATCATGGCAAATGCACAGTCGCTATTTTCATAAAAGCTCAATTAGTTTTTAGTCAACATTTCCAAGCTGGCATGTCTGATATAGAATTGAACTAGTGTGGATAGCAGATAACCAAATAACCATTTTTTGGAGGATTTTATCATGACAAAAACTCCTGATGTTTCGTACAGCATCAAACATATATCATATACAGTCTACAGTTCTGAGTTTAGTAAAGCAGGGGTTCAAGGTAGGCTGAAGAGTTTGAAAGCAATGAACCCGTCATGGGTTAAAACTTGTGAAACAGTCGAAACCAAGCAAAGGAACAAAGGATGCTGGGGAGATTCCAACAGATTATTGCATGTAACTCAATTTCCTTTATTCAAGAAAGGCAACCAAAGACCCAATTTCCAGGTCTCAGTAATGGAATTAATATTTGTCGATAACAATTACAAATTGAATTCATATAACCCCTTTTGCATGACAAATATTGTAATATGCTTAAAGGATTGCTGTGTAAAATGAAAGTGTGGGAGGCACAGCCAAAGATTTGGTGGAAGTGAGGAAGTTTTTAAAGCAGGGTGGAGAGTTAAAGAAATGGAGTAATGTTTTTATTTCTCTTTTAGCTATTCTGCAGCTAGACAGTGCAGTAATCAGGAGTACTGCAAACATTGAGTCATTATAATATAAGACTTCTTATGCCTTCAAGGCAATGCAGATCAATAACACTGCTCAGTTTAACTTCCAATCATTCCCATGCAATTAAATTTTATTATTGTGCTCTTCTATTTCTTGACTAAATAAGTGAGCTATTCTGAGGGAGGAGCACTAATTGTGTATGATTGTAGCTAACCATTCTTTGACTGGGTTTCTGCTAATGATTGCTGAAACACATGGGTTCACTAAAAATAGCAACAACCTCTTACAGTCGAGAAAGTGTAATCAACTATTTAGCTGCAATCAAGTTCGTTTTAGTAAGCTCAGCATATCTCAGTTTCATTTTCAGACTTCCATTCACTTCTGCTCTGTGTAGATTTGAAGATGCAGAACAATGAAACTCCCCTAGATAAAAGCAATTGTACCCCATCATGTAAAAAGTGAAATTCCACTGGACCATCAAAGGGCTAGTTTTTCCTTCAATGAGATCTGGCTAACCCTTTTCACGAAGAGAAGAAAACAACAATTATATATTAATGGCCCAGAAATTCCAGGCATGAATCAGTGCCTGCAATTGCCACTCATAAATATGCCTTGCTTGAACTTACCTGGACCAATGCAGAGGGCCTCTTCTGCTGGCCCGAAACATCTCAGAGTCCGGTACCAAGATCCCTAACAGCAGCAGGGTCTCAAGCAATGAAATGGAAGTTCCTCTACAAAGCTTTAAAAGGCCCCTGAAAGCTTGCTGACTGTCAATCATTTCAGGGATACTTTAAATGTTTCTGAATGCCCCTAACATTCATGAACATTTAAGAACTATTAAAAGGATATATTTTGTTTTAAAGTTTCAAAAATCATGAACTTATCTCAGAATACTTCTAAATAATTGAAAACATGAAACTAAACAACTAATTACATAAAATAAATTGACATTTTCCTTGGAGACACAGGAGATTGCAGATGCTGGAAGCTGGAGTAACACACAAAACGCTGGAGGAACTCAGAAGGTCAGGTAGCATCTATGGAGGGAAGTGGACAGTCGATATTTCTGGACAGATGAAGGGTCTCGACCCCAAATGTCGACTGTCCACTCCCCTCCATAGATGCCGCCTGACCTGCTGAGTTCCTCCAGCATTTTGTACTACATGCTCCTTATCTGTCATCTCCACACCCCTATAATTCCCATTTAAATAATGGGGTCACAGATTGTGCGCCAAGTCTAACCTTGTGCAGGATCTGAGAGTTCATATCCTGGTGTACATGTTAAGGAAGATAGTTACACCACTGAACTCCATGGAGAATTCAGCAATGGAGTGTCTTAAAACACATAGCTCCTACTAATGAATCAGAATCAGGTTTATTATCACTGATATATATTGTGAAATTTGTTGTTTTGCAGCAACAGTACAGTGCAAGACATAAAAATTACTATAAGTTACAAAGATAGACAAATCGTGGAAAAGAGGAGTAAGAGATAGTGTTCATGGGTTCATGGACCGTTCAGAAATCTGATGGCGGAGGGGAAGAAGCTTTTCCTGAAATGTTGAGTGTGGGTCTTCAGGCTCCTGTACTTCCTCCCTGATGGTAGTAATGGGAAGAGGGCATGTCCCAGATGGTGAGGGTCCTTAATAATGGATGCCGCCTTCTTGAGGCACCACTTTTTGAAGATGTCCTCGACGGTGGGGAGGGTTGTGCCCGTAATGGAGCTGGCTGAGTCTACAACCCTCTGCAGCCTCTTTCGATCCTGAACATTGGAGGGTCCATACCAGGCAGTGATGCAACCAGTCAGAATGGTCTCCACTGTACATCTGTAGAAATTTGCAAGAGTTTTTGGTGACATACCAAACTCCTAATGAAGTAGAGCCACTGGCGTGCCTTCCTCACGATTGCATCAATGTGTTGGGCCCAAGATAGATCCTCTGAGCTGTTGACGCTCAGGAACTTGAAGCTGCTCACCCTTTCCCCCTCTGACACTTCAATGAGGACTGGTGTGTGTTATCCCGACTTCCCCTTCCTGAAGTCCTCAATCAATAATGGTGAGCAAGTTCAGAACTTTGTTTGACTACACATGTCCGGGACAACTGCACTTATTGCCACATAAACAGAAAATCTACAACTGTTGGTATTCACCCACTACATTGTTCTAACATCGATCATTGCATTGATGCATTGATGTTATTTGACCATTTTCAGCTTTTAAGTGTGTGCAAATTAAACCTTATGAAACCTTTTATTATAAAAGCAGCATTCATTTTAACTGAAAAAAAACTGTCAACATTTCCCAAGACATTAGACTCCAATCTTCTCTTCACACATTTTAGTTAAAATATTTGAAAAGAAAGTCTCTGCCCAGATATTTCATCTTTTGATATTTTGTTTAGCACCCCCTTCCCTCAAAAATACTAGGAAGTTGAAAATACATAATCTGTTCATGTAATGTACTTACTTTACCTCCAAGCTGTGTTTTTTCTGCTCTTGTAAAACTTATGAATAGCTTCAGATTCTCAGTACCAGGCAGCTTTATGTAATCCAGGTCATTTATAGCATGTTCACTGTCATTTTAACAGATCCTTTCCCATTACTACTGAATAAAACAGCATAATTGCTATTCATTTTATTTACAATGACATAAATCCAAAGCAATCACATGAATAATGGTAAACCACAGTCACTGAAAGCCATGTCACTCACTTAAGTGTTGCAGCTGGAATTTTTCAACTAGGATCTACCCCAGAATGTGAAGAATTTTGCCTTCAATGAAATTGAACTTTCATCAATAGGAACAAAAAAGATCTATAATTATTTTATATTAATGAGTTGCCATGTGAACACCACAAACTTCCCACAATTAAAAAACCCATTCCACATGTATCTTGCTGTAATTAGTCCAGGGGAACAGATGCACACATGTGATTTTGAAAAAAGAGTAGGAATATAGATGCTAGCTATTCTGGGCATTTTTTAAAATTCATTCTTGGGATAAGGGGATTTGTCATCCCAAGTTAACAGAGTACCAGTGAATATACAACACTGAAAAAAATGTTCACTTTAGTAAGCAATACACCACACTAATTACATCCGAGATGCTTCCAAGCACTTTTCATGGGCTGGAATTGCTTCCTCCAGCTTCCCTCTGTAACAGCTTCCCTCTATGAAAAGGGTTTTGGCATGAAAATTTACATGAATGGTCATCATATCCAATTACTTTCCCTAGACGTAGAGAAAGTAATTGGAAATGATGACCATTCATGTAAATTCTCATGCCAAAACCCTTTTCAAACAGATCTGCTGTTTCATCATCCCAATTCAATTATAAAGTCATACAGTACAGAAACAGACCCTTTGGCCCACTGCCTGGGTCAACCATAAAGACCCATTTGCATTAATCCTATACTAATTCAATGTTATTCTCTCCACATTCCCATCACCATCCCCCCACACTTCTTTGGGATGTGGGATGTAACTAAAACTGGAGAAAACACAGGCTGTCACAGGGGAAGCTTGCAATGTGAATGATTTGTTTCTGTGCACCAGAGGTCAGGATTGGACTGAATAATTGGAGCTGAGAGGCAGCAGCTCTACTCGCTTAGCCACTTTGCCATTCACAAGAGAGTGATGCAATGCTACTGATATTGGACCGCTGCTCAGGAATAATTTCTTCTCCTATGTTGTCCAGTTCCAAGACGAAACACCTGAAGATATTTTTGTATTAAGAACTTCTTGGTTATTGATCTACAGCCATCTCTCCAGCAGTTTATGTTCCATTAACTACATCAATATCACTGTATTTGATAACATATATGCTCAAACAAATTTTTCTTTCCAGCAGAGCATGCTAGCCACAAAATTACAGTCCAGGACAGTTACAGACAACACTGTAAACCAACCAGTTATATCCCTGAACACTTCCTTGTTATTCCTGTTTTGCATTATTATTTATTGTTGTAACTTACAGTAATGTTTATGTCTTGCACTGTACTGTTGCTGCTAGACAGCAAATTTCATGACATATGTCAGTGATAATAAATCTGATTCTGATGCTCTACCAGGAAGGCCTTTGCATCTGTAAAGTTTTTGGTTGCTTTCTTGACTAAATGAAGCAAACTTGCCTTACATTGTGCTTCCATATATAATTCAAAGTCTCAAGTAGCTGTCTATCTCCAACTTAACCATACAACGACCATAAGCAATGATCCCACTGACAATTCTGCTACACTGACTAGAATATCTTGCACGTTTTCTGTAACATTTCTATCACGTATTTCCAGAGCATGTGATGACTACCGTTAAATATTCCGCTATCTTTCAAACTACATTATAATCACCAAACTAAACGGATAATTGAATTCAGTAATCAGGCTCCTCACTGCCACCACGTGCCGTTTCCTCTTAATTATCAGTCGCCAATATTTGTGACGAAAGAGGTCTACTTTTATTTAAACTAAACTATACCAAACTGAGGAGACAAGTGTTTTAGGTTTTGACTGATGCTTTTACAGAGAACCCAAGAACACTAAAATACAATGCAAATAAATTGAACTACCACTAACCTCTGCAACTGTATCTATTTTGCGAGACCGTGCACTTCTTCACTGCGTTCTAAGTTTTGCTTTCGGAACGTAGTTTTTGTTTTGGAATAGCACATCCCACAATATTATTCAGAAAGCACGGTTCTGATAAGCGATAAGCCCAGACCCGTCAAACACTCCCGCGCAAACATAAAGCGGGCTCTACAAAACAAAAATCCTCATAAAATTAAGTAATATTCAGTTGAATACTGTGACATTCAACCGGGGTTTATAATCCAGTGCGCTAGAGAACAAATGCGGATTCGAATAGAGAGCCTGATACAAAATTACATGATGCAAAGAATAGTTACATTTACTGGGCTTGCGAGACAAGTTCTTGGCAAAATATCCCAACAACTTGTTTGAAGGGTGATTTTACCTACTCTAATCTCAAAATGACCCCTGAATTATTTTAAGGCAAAATCATTTTTAATTTTATCTATTTAAAAATTCAGAAATTATTGCCTGCAACAGTCCAATTATTTTGCCAGTCTGGAGATAAGCGATTACAGGCTCAGGAGTGCGGACCTTTCCCTCCAGAGGTTCCGCCCGTCTTGACGTGACTGCTCCGCCCCATCTGAGAATCATAAAAGGAGAGTGTTGCATCCAAGGCACCAGAAGGTACACGTGTCTCGCCACAATGAGCAGCGGTGTGTTGCTGACGGCTGTACACAACAACTGTTCTCTGGCTCCGGCCGCTCTCTGTTTACAGCCCCTTTGGGATCGGGTGCGCAGCTTGGAGAGCTGGATCAAGTCGCCCTTCTTCCCGGTGAGCTTTTCCTTGGGGGTCTACCTCGCTTTCTGCCTGCCTTTCGTCTTCCTGGATTTCCTGGCTCCAAGACTCGACTTCCTGAAGAAGTACAAGATCCAGGCTCAGAACAATCCGAGTGCCAGGATGATGGCGAGCTGCCTGGCACAGACCCTGTACAACCACATTCTCTACATCTTCCCGCTGTCGGTGGCGCACTGGTACTGGCGCCCGATGCAGCTGCCGCTCGCTGCGCCTGAGCTGCCCAAGGCGCTGCTAGACATTGCTGCTTGCCTGCTTCTCTTCGACTTCCAGTATTTCGTGTGGCATCTCCTCCATCACAAGTGCCTGGCTCTACCGCACCTTCCACAAGGCTCACCACAAGTACACGGCCACTTTCGCCCTGGCCACCGAGCACTCGGGCGCCTGGGAGACCCTCTCCTTGGGATTCTTCGCCGCCGTTAACCCGGCCATCCTGAGCTGCCATCCTCTCACCAGGTTACTCTTCTTCACCTTCAATATCTGGCTGTCGGTGGAGGACCACTCGGGCTACGACTTCCCCTGGTCCACGCACAGGCTGGTGCCCTTTGGACTGTATGGAGGGGCTCCTCACCACGACCTCCATCACATGAAGTTCAGAACCAACTATGCTCCTTACTTCACCCACTGGGACAGGCTCCTAGGAACTTATACCACACTACCCAAAAAGTCCCAGTGATTTGTTTGGAACTTACTTTGCAGAAAAGATTTTGAGAGACTGATTTATTTATTATAGACACTGAAAAGTATTGAGATCCATCGATGCAGGGTGGTGATTCACCACCAAAAGAACTGTTCAGGAGAATAAAGTTCTTGCTGTTTAGAAAAAACTCTTAAAATGTGTAGTTTTAAAAAAAAAGTACAAAGCACTTTCATAATTTTTGTTATTGAAGTTTTTGCTTAATGTTTTTACAGTTAATGTTCACTGCAGGTCAGTGATTAATATGAAATGAATTTAACATAAAGATATAGTTGTTTTTATATTGCAAAGCACTTTTATGATTATTTTTGTTGCTTGATGTTTTTTACAGTTCATAAAGTTACAAAATAATATATGCATGCATTTAATATATAAATAAAATTTCTATATAATTTACATTTATTGGCATTGGTGTGATGTTTGAAAAGTGAAAATATCTTGCGTGTTAAGATCTTGCACGTGGGTGGCAGGTTTAGCTTTACATTGTTGGGGGGAGCTTAAATTCCAGTGTAGACATCACTTCAAATGATAATTTTAATGTAAACAGTTGCCTAAAGTCCATATCCACAAGCTCTCCACTTGAACACGGTTTGAGAAGTTGCCAGTGACAGCATCCTACACACCTTGTACATAAGGCCCAGGATTTGCTAAGCTGCAGAAATCCTGGTTTGGTATTAGCTGAGAACTAAATAGAATTTGTAACACAAACTCTGCAAACTAAACATAAATTGAAAGAAGAGCTGCTTTTACATGGTGTTTTGGGGAGAACATTCTTAACTGTTTATGCTTTTCATGTGCATTTGTGTGGCATAAGAACAGGACAGTGACTTCATGCAGAGCAAGGTCTCACAAACCATGATGATGATTTGATAATCTGGTTTTATGATGTTGATTTACTTCACATAGGACAACTTATCTGCTTTTGGATAATGAGATTTTTTTTACATCTACATGAGAGAGCAGACAAGATATCTATTTAACTTCTCACCCCAAAGACAGCACGCCCACAGCAAGCACTCTCTTGGCACCGCTCTGGAGTGTCTGCCCAGATTTTTGTGTTCAATCTCCGGAGTCTGATTTGGACACAAAATCTAGTGAGAAAGGCAAGAAAGCAACCAGCTGAGTCATGGCTAACACAGACTCAGACCATTATGACCCACCACATATACACAGACTCCAGATCCAGGGCAATGCAGTTGATTTGTAACTGTTCTTTAAAAAGGCATGAAAAGCTATTTGGGTCAATGACAATTGAGGATAGACTATAAATATATGTACAAAAAGATGAAGGTTATTCGCAAGGTGATCAGTTATTGATTTTATGTTTTTGGTCTTGGTTGGGTGTGTCAGTGCAGCTTGGATCGCTGATTTGGTTGGCCCTGTATTGATGAATTTTGCTGAAGTGGACACAGGAATGATTGGCAATGGAGAGTGAGTGAGTACAATGGGAAATATGAGCAATGGAACACTACGGACCACCTCTTGTATACCATGAACTTGTCTCTGATTGTATCTCTGTTTTTTTGCACTGTCATGTTTTTGCACAGTCTTTTTCTCCTCTCTCTTTTCACTGTCTTATTTAATCTATGTATAGTTTATATTCTATGTGTTATCTGTACCTACGTGTCTGTGATGCTGCTGCATGCAAGTTTTTCATTGTACCTGTACCTCACTGTACTTGTGTACATGACAATAAACTTGATTGTGCTGGAGACAGTGCAGAGGAGAGTCACCAGGATGTTGCCTGGGTTGGCAGAGTTTAGTTATAGCGTGAGATTGGAGAAGGTGGGCTTGTTTTCCTGGAGCAAAGGAGGTTGAAGGATGACCTGATTATGAGAGGCATAGATAGGCGAGAAAGTCAATATCTTCTTCCCGTGGTAGGGGTATCAAAAACAAGAGGGCATAGGTTTAAGGTGAGAGGAAGGAGTTTTAAAGGGGAGCTGAGGGGTAAGTTTCTTTACACAGAGTTTTCTTTTGGATATTTGGAATTCACTGCCAAAGGAGGTGGTGGAATCACATACGATTACTATGCTTAAGAGGCACTTAGATTGACACTTAAATAGGCAAAGCATAGAAGGGTATGGTCCTAATATGGGCAAATGGGATTAGTGTAGTTGGGCAAAAAGTTCGGCATGGACATAATGAGTTGGAGGTCCAGTGTCTGTGCTGTATGACTCTAATAATTACTTGATTTATGAATGTTTGATGTATTAGTTTTTGCTATAATGCTATTAATTCTTTGGTGTACATATCTTCAACTTACCAAATTATTTTTCGCTATGACAAACATTGTGCCACTCTAAGCATGGAGGAATATTCTTCCCGGCCTTATCAATTAATGACATTTTGCTTAAAAAAACAATTTCCAGGAGTCCATCCCTTTCGTAGTTCGAGGATTACCTGTACTGAGTCTCCCAAGTGTGTTTAACACATGCCATTAGCAAGATTGTTGAGGCCAAATTTGGTGGGCTGGTTTTATTAGCTTTGAATGAGTGTGTTTTCAGAAACTGTCCACTGTGTATCCTTCAGATGTGCCCTCTGCGTAATCTATTGAACTGTGTTTAAAATGTCCAATTGCTGTCCAATCCTTGAAGTTGAAAGTAAATCAACACCTGTAGCTCCAGAAAATGCTGAATAACAGTCTTATTTCGTAACACTAACGTTATATAACATTCTACATTATCTACTTTTCTGAAGTCAATAATGAATCACTCTTGTCGTTGTCATAATTGTTTTATTGATAAACAAATCATTAATTTACAACCAAGAAAGTGCTAAAATTAGCAATTAGAAGACTAGAAGTTCCTGATTTTGAGAGTGCAACCTGGGGAATAATTGTTAACTAGAACCTATAAACATCCGAGAGACAACAATGAAATACTTTTGAAATGTACTCACAATTATAATGGAGGAAGTGTAATGGCTAATTTCCACACACTAAGTGACACAAGAAGCAACATGAGAAAGACAGGACTATTTGATGTTATTGAGCAACAAACAATCTGCTAGAGGAACTCAGCAGGTCATGCAGCATCTGTGGGGAAAGAGGAATTGTCGATGTTTTCCCTCAAAACCATGATACAGGGTTTTCAACCCAAAACATCAACAATCCCTCTCCCCTCACAGATGCTGCTGAAGCCATTGAGTTCCTCCAGCAGATTGTTAGTTGCTCCAGGTTCCTGCATCTGCAGTCTCCTGTGTCTCCTCTCGATGTAAACTAAGAGTTAAACATTGACCAAGGCACCAAGGACAACTTCTCCATAGCACTGTGATCTTTCATATTTCATAAGAGAGAAGAGCCTTGGTTTACTATCTCATCTGAAAGGTAGCATGTTTGACTGTGAATCAATCCCTCTGTATTCACCTGCACAACAGACATGATAATAGATCTGAGTCCTCGAAATTGCACTTGAACTTCAATAGAATGCTCTTGAAGTGTACTCATTATTGTCTTGAGGAAAACCAGAACATACTAACTTAGAGACGAGACCGGTACCATTTGATCTGTAGCTAACTCAAGGCCTGCATCATCTCATTCGTTGGCCTTCTCATTCTTCTGTTCCTATTTTTAAACCAGTTCTGATGTTGATTCCACCCCTAATATAAAATGTTATATTAGTGTGGTTTTGCATTTCTTTTGAGATCCCTTCATGACATTACACTGAGTGGAACACAAGCTTGCTTCAGCCCCTTCTATTGAGATATGGATCTTTAATCTTAAAACTGTTGTCACTCAAGTAGCAGCCAAAGCATCCAATATGTGGGATAGAACAATTCTTTAAATAGTTATCTCTAACAGCAAGGAACAGCTGAGTCACCTACTCCTATCAGCTTATTCCATTTCATGTGAATACGGTACTAATGTTATAAAGGGACTGATACATAGCACAACAGTGAGCACTAAAGAGTGGGCACATCTTTCTGGTAGATGTGCTGAAGATACAGAATGTCAGAAAATGAAACCAATATGAATCAAAGACCTATTAATAGACCGCTAAAATTTTACCTAAACTTTAACAATGTTCTACAATGATCCACAATACTTTCAAACAGCTTTGAAGATGAGAACCCTTCAGTTTGAAATGGAAAGACAGTCTCTGACATTTCCCAAATCTGCCTTGACATTTTATGTGGGTGTCTTAAGCCTCAGAGCTGTGTTAACGGAGTTCATCTCCTGCCTGACTCATGGATGTCAGTATGTGTGAAAGACAAAAGGGAAAATATCTTGTAAGTTACAGTTTCTAGTCCCACCCTGGAAACAAACAAATATGTTTGCTGACACTACTGCTGAGCTGAATAAGTGCTGCAGTCTCAGAAGTGAGTTTTCTAGATGAGATGACAACTCTTTTGTCCCTTCTGCGGCTGGTAAAATTCCCATGATGCTATTTTAAAGACCAGAAATATTTCCCCTGTCAAATATCTATCCTTCAACCAACTACTAGAACAGATAATGTGGTAATAAGAGCAAAGAAACAGAAGCAGGAGTAGCCCTGCCATTTACTAAGATAATGCTGTTTTTTTAACTTACCTTTTCTGTATTAGTCCCATGATCCTTGCTTCCCTTAATATCCAAAATCTATTAACCTCTTGGTTTGAATACACACAGCAATTGAGCTTCCTTGGGTGGAGAATTCCAAAGGTTCACTATCCTTTACACTTGTACTGAGATTGCAATAAAGGTGCCACAGTAGTGCAGCTAGTAGAGCCTCTGCTTCATGTCGCTAGACACCAAGGTTTAATCCTGAGCTCAGGTGTTTTAAATTTAAAAAAAAGTTTTAATTTTATTTACAGCGTGGTAACAGGCCCTTCCTGCCCAACGAGTCCGCCCCACCCATTTTTTAAACCCA
The DNA here is from genome assembly GCF_009764475.1 of Pristis pectinata. Lineage (NCBI taxonomy): Eukaryota > Metazoa > Chordata > Chondrichthyes > Rhinopristiformes > Pristidae > Pristis > Pristis pectinata. Next base: position 33,307,118 of record NC_067416.1, read on the forward strand.
TATTAACCTACCTGTACATCTTTGGTGCTGTCTGTGTAAAGTTCGCACATTCTCCCTGCAAACATATGGGTCTGGTTTCCTCCCACACCCAAAGACATGCAGGTTAATAGGTTAATCGGCCCCTGTAAGTTGCCCCTGGTTTATAGGTGAGTGGTAGAATCGGGAGGGAGTTGAGGTGAATGTTGAGAGAATAAAAATTAGGATCTCTGTAGGATTACTGTAAATGGATGGTTGATATTCAATGTGACTCATTGGACTGAAGGACCTGTTTCCACTCTATAACACTACAGGCCAGCGTACAGTTTGTCTTCCCAGCTGATTGTTGTTACTTCCATGTTAACTTTCAGTGACTTATGTACAAGGGCACAAAACAGCACCTGACAAACCTACTGCCTCTATCACCGAAAAGATTTACCACCTAAAGATTATCCTCCAAGTCACACGCCAACCTGACTTGGAAATATGTCACTGTTCCTTCATTGCAGATTCCAAATTCTTGTACCTGTACTCCAACAGCTCTGTGTAAGTACCTCCACCAGCAGGACAGCAGCAGTTCAAGGAGATGGCTCATCACTACCTCCTCAAGGGCAATTAGGGATGGGGAATAAAGACTGTCCTTGCCAACAATGCCTGGATCCTGAAAAATGAATAAACTGGTGAATTGGTAAATTGTTTTATTATTGTCACATGTACCAAGGTACAGTGAAAAACTTTGTTTTGCATGTCATTCACACAGATCACTTCATCACATCAGTACATCGAGGCAGTACAAGGGAAAAGCAATAAAAGGATGCAGAATGTAGTGTTCCAGTTACAGAGAATGCACAGTGCAGGTAGACAATAAGGTGCAAGGCCATGATGAGGTAGATTGTGAGGCCAAGAGTCATCTCTTGAATAAAAAAGAAAGTTCCCTCTGAACACTCACCAGTTTCAGTCTCTCACTATGTAAAAGTACCCAGCTTTTCCACTTTTCTTACTAATATAAATAACATGACATTTTCCTATTTTATTCCATCCACTGTGTCCTTGCCCATTCACTTAGACTGCCTACATCCCCAGACCTAACCCAGCTTTGTATCGTCAACAACAAAATAATTTTCCCATCGCTGGGCCTTGCTGTGTGAAAATTTGAGGATGCATTTTTACATTAATGACCAGAATTGCGTTATTGTGAGTAAAATCCTTTGGGACATCCTGAGGCTGGGAAAAGTATGTTGCAATTGCAAGTGACAAACAAAAATAAAACTATAGATGCTAGAAACCTGAAATAAAACCAGAAAATGCTGGAGAAACTCAGCAGGTCAGACAACACCAGTAGAGAGAGAAACGGAGTTAATGTTTCAGGTTATTGACTCTTCACTTGAACACTGTACAAACTCAAATGCCATTGCAAAGTTTGTTTTGAATTGCTTGGTCATAGAGAATATTAAACAACAAAACATTAAATGCAGGTCAGCAGGTCAGGCAGCATCAACAGAAGGAGAAACAGGTCATCTGTTTCAAATCGAGGATTCTTCGTCAGAACCGGGAAAGTGGGAAATCCAGTTAGTTTTAAATTGTTGAGAGGGTGGCAAGGGATGGATAGACAAAGGAAATATCACTGATAGGCTGACGCCAGGGTTACTATTGTAATAAGCTGTAAGTTATTTGGTTGGTAAGTTAATGAGGGTTGTGAGAGAGTACTCTAAGAAATAACCTTAAAAGCTTTGAAATGAGGGGAGTTAGAGAGAGAGAATGCAAACAAAGGAATGTAAAAGCTGTAAAATACAGAGCTCTTTTGACAGGGTGGGAGAAATGTGTAGCTCTCAAGGAGTCTGCTTGTTTACTGGCCAATTAATGACAAAGATGTGGTCTAATTACTCATCATGTGTTGACTGGCATGAGGTTTATGCGGTGAGTTGAAAATCACACAGAACATGCTAGGAAAGAAATATGCTCATTGATGCTTGCAAGTCTGTTAAAAACTCTGGACACTAGTCAGGAGTTTTAATGACTGTTGTGGATTTACAATACTTAGTTCTATAGTTGGTCAAAATATCCAGTGGTATGATTGGCTATGTCAAATGTAACCCTTACAATCTATAAAGAGGACAATTGCATAAATAAACACTACATGCGTGAGGAGAGCAGGTTACCGGCTCTCAGTGGAAGCCCACTGAGGAGAAATAATTTGGAAACTGACATGACCATGAGACATTTTCATGTTTATTGGCCAAACATACAGACAATAGGGCTATGTGACTTGGCCTGCATCAAACTAGATATCAGATATCTCCAGCTAAAATATTTTGCACCATTGTGGCAGAGTTTAAGGAAGGTTCCAGATAGTCTATTTTGCCACTTAGTACATCAAATGTGGTCATAGCATATTTGTTTTGTCAATCAATATTTGGAGTGTTTATGTACCCAGAGAGTCAGCCTCACAATACTGTGATAAAATAGATACATTTTGAGTGACTGGGGTTTTGTGCTCAGAAGCTTTTAGACCATCTGTGTGAATTACTTTGTCCCAAAAAAGGTAATTGAATATTCAGAGTTAGGCTTGTTGATTAAAATGTGCTCCTATTATAAATATATTATACTATGGAATCATTTGCCTACACCAAAGATATTGTAGCAAACTATGCAATCGCAACTACTGTAATTGTATCTAATCACGTGCTATTTTCTTTGTGCTTAAAGACTATAAAAACTTTATTTCCCCAGGAGAGTGTTCCACTAGGCCCTTTGTGAGTGCAAAACATGCTGGAAGATCTCAGCAGGCCAGGCAGCATCTGTGGAGAAAAGCAGGCGGTCAACATTTCGGGTCAGGACCCTTCTTCAGGACTGAAGATAGGAAAAGGGGAAGCCCAATATATAGGAGGGGAAAGCAGAGCAGTGATAGGTGGACAAAAGAAGGGAGGCGGGGTGGGCACAGGGTGGTGATAGGTAGATGCAGGTAAGAGATAGTGATAGGCAGATGCGGGGGAGGAAGGGAATGCAGATCCACCAGGGGATGGGTCAAAGGTAAGGAGAGAGAGAAAAGAAATTAGGCTAGGAAAGGGAAGAAGCATGGTGGGGGGTGCAGGGTTTGTGGGGAAGTTGGGGGGGATTATCTAAAGTGGGAGAATTCAATATTCATGCCATTAGGCTGCAAGGTTCCAAGATGGAAAATGAGGTGCTGTTCCTCCAGTTGGCACTTGGAATTCTCCTGGCAGTGGAGGAGGCCGAGGACTGTCGTATCGGTGATGGTGTGGGAGGGGGAATTGAAGTGACTGGCAACGGGAAGATGCAGGTCACGGTTACGGACAGAGTGTAGGTGTTCCACGTAATGGTCACCTAGTCTGCGTTTGGTCTCACTGAATGGAGTAGATGATATTAAGGGAGGTGCAGGTGGATCTCTTCTCACCTGAAAGGACTGTTTGGGTCCCTGTATGGAGGTGGTGTATGGGCAGGTGTTGTACCTATGGCGGGGACAATGGAAAGTTCCCAGGGTGGGGGGGGGAGGAGTGAACGAGGGAGTCACGGAGAGAGCGGTCCCTGCAAAAGGCAGAAAGGGGTGGGGAGGGGAAGATAAGCTTGGTGGTGGGGTCCCATTGGAGATGGCGGAAGTGGCAGAGGATGATATGTTGGATATGTAGGCTGGTGGGATGAAATATAAGGACATTTCACTGCTCTGCTTTTCTCCCCTATATGTTGGGCTTCCCCTTTTCCTATCTTCAGTCCTGAAGAAGAGTCCTGACCCGAAACGTTGACCGCCTGCTTATCTCCACGGATGCTGCCTGGCCTGCTGAGTTCCTCCAGCATCATTGTGTTTTTCATCTAGATTCCAGCACCTGTAGTCCTTTGTTTCTCCTTTGTGAGTGTATCTCATCTGAAAAACGCCCTTCCCCAGAACTGTAACCATTCCTCAGTTGAAATTTTGAGCTGTGAACAGATCAAGGCTATCTAAGATGGAGACACAGGGCTGCCATCCCCATTGCCCTATGCAGTTGCATATTAGGTGATAGCACACAGAATAGATTTCCATCATCAATATGAATATTGGCTGAAAATTGAAAAAGCTTGGAAAGTCTTGTTGCCAGGTACTCTGGATATCAGCAGAACTTGATGCTGGAATGCAAACTAACACAGCAAGCCTGCAGCCAAAGCCCATGAAGAAAGGGGTAGTTAGGTAGTTCAGAGCTCTCAACAAGGTGCAACCACTGCGACATCAGAGATGTCTCCAATATCAGAGAGGTCGTCCAAGTCCATGAGCTCAAGAGACATGTTGTATGAATTCGAGGCAACAACAGCATGCATGCTGACTGAATGATACCTGCACTTGATGTCAATTGTCGGAATCCATAAGTATCACGGAGGTTGGCTTCCAGTCAGTCAAAGAAGAAGAAGTCAACCAGGAGCCAGGGCGAGGTGTTGCAAGGCGTTGAGAGCCAGAATATACAGAAGATCCAGTGCCATTGAGAAGGTCAAAAGATCTGAATTCTGTACTTGTAATACAGAAGTTTTTGTATAGCTCTGTAATCGGGTTAGACATACAGCACTATGATTGGCTATAATGTCATTGTGTGATGTACAATATGCCTATATAAACTGTCTCTGCAAACTCCTGCAAATCCTCCAAAGGATAAGTGAACCAGTGTCAGTTACCTCAGTATGCTCAACACTGAGGCCTTGGTTATACCCAATCAGTCCATTTGGGTCATTTGTATCCCCGACACTAGTAGTCCCAAAACAGACACTATTCCATGCCCCATTACAGGACAAGATGATCAGGAGGATAGAGGAAGAGTTTCAAAGTTGTGTTCATCATTTCCTTGTAAAACTGCAATATTGCCCAATGACTCCTGGCAGCCTCTGGCCCATGACAACTGAAACTGGAGAAGGAATGATGTAAACGGCTGAAATAGCACACCAGCTATAAACAACCGACTCACTGGCTCTGTCAGGTGCCTCCTGTCCCTTCTGTGGAAGAGAGTGTGGTTCCCATATTGGTCTCATTTGTCATCCAAAAATCCATAGAGTCAGAAAGGATGTATCCCATGGGCCTGTCTAAGAAGGAGGAGAAGAGCATGTAAGCAATGGTTACCTTTTAGAATGGGTCCCATCTTCCATGCCCCCATCTGGAATGTACAAATCTTGTATGTTCCTTCATAAAACATGGAGACACAAGAGACTGCAGATGCTGGAATCTGGAGCAAAACAACAAACTGCTGGAGGAGCTCAGCAGGTTGAGCAGCATCTGTGGGGGAAAGGAGTTGTCTCCAGAAGTTTTTAGTTCCTTAACAAATTATATCTGCTTACTTAAGTAACTCTCATGGTCTGGGTATATGCTAGAGATGAGCAGAAGCCAAGTAAAAGAACACCCAGTACATTCAACAACTATGTGACAACTCTTTCTAATAAAGTTAAAAAGACTCTTCAGAGAGTTTCTAATATTCCAAGAAAGCATAGAGAACTGTCTGAGTAGCCTTGGTACTGTGCCAAGGTTATATTGACCCAGGTGGTGTGATATGACTTAATTAGTAGGGCATTACACAGTTACAAGGTCATGTCGACTCCAAATAATCTTCAGTATTAATGCACATTCTTCTTCCACTGTCAAGCCCTTGTACCACTTTCTCATGAATGTGTAGGAATGCCAGCTTTGCACTGATTGAAGAATAAAGAGCTTGTACCTCAAGATCAAATGGGGCTTCATTAGATAAGGTATCAGAACATGTCTTACTGTAAATCACAGGCATTGCCCTCCAAATACAGACACTCCCTTGGTGAGAAGAGTGGACAATTTGTAGAACAGGCACAGTTGACAGATAGTTTGTTCATTTCATGGTACTTCCACTGCTAACTGCTAAATAGCAAATACCTCTCATTCAGGCTCTGTGCTAATTCTCTGACCTGTAATTTAAAGGAATGAGGCTCTATAATGGAAGAAAAGTCTCACATTAACAGGCTGTGAATATTTTGAATATTCTGAATATCCACACATGTTAAGTTACAGATGAATCACACATTATGTGCAAATGTGAAGTGGCTATGGCTTTGCATCAACATAAAACTGGAGCAAGTGATGGCTGAGTTCTCACCGGGAGTGAATTATCAGGAAAGTAGTATCATTCCTCGGGACTGATACTAACTGCAGTTTAACTGCACCAGGATATGAAGTGAACTTTAAATAATTTAAAAAAGTTCTCTTTCCTAAATCTTTCAAGTCAACAAACTCTGCACCAATATCAAATTTTAAATGGCACCTATCCCAAAAACTTCCCAGAAACAAGCACCACACAGTCAGATTTCCTGTCCACTTTTCCGAGTACAAAGTAGACATAACAAAGAATAGATTGTGATAATTATTTCATTGTTCATCATGGGGAAATTTTTGAAACTTAGTCTAATGTGTAACTGCAGTTCAGTAGATTAGACTGTTGTAAGGAATTACCAAATACTCCCATTTACAACTACTACAGCTGAACTCTGTGGCCACAGAGACTGCAGTAAGGCCACACTGTTTCAAGTCATTTAAAAGAACTAACAATCTTCAGAACTGGCAGACTCAGGACTTCAGACCACCCAGGGAGTGAGTGCAGCAGCTGAAAGCTCAGGGAACTTCTCCGTTGTTTCAGGAAATGTGGCTGCAGGGGAGGGCTGCAGGTAAAACTGAAACACAGGGGCCTAAGGTGCCCTCCCCCCTCCCCCCAGTCATCCTCCTGGCTAATGTACACTCTCTGGAAAATAAAATTGAAGACCTCAGAGCAAGACTACAGTCCCAGAGGGACACAAAGGACTGTTGTGTACTCTGCTTCACAGAGACGTGGCTCCCCCCAGCACTCCGGACACAGCACTCCACTGCAAGGGCTTCACCATCCACCGCACGGACTGGACAGTGGCATCAGGTAAAGGCAGAGGCGGCAGTATTTGCTTCGTGATTAACTCATCATGGAGCACAGATGCGGTGGTTCTGTCTCAGTCCTGCTCCCCCAACATGGAACATCTAGCGGTCAAGTGTGTCTGTTTTATCTGCCGAGGGAGTTTTCCGCTGTCATCCTGGTAACAGCAAATGTCAAGCTGGTACTGGAGGAGCTGAGCACTGTGATCAACAGTCACGAGACAGCGCACCCTGATGCCTTCCCGATCATCACGGGGGACCTCAACCAGGCCAGCTTGAAGAAGTCTCTGACAAACTACAACCAACAGGTCACCTGCGGAACTAGAGGAGCCAACCCACTTGGTTACTGTTACGCCACCATTAAGAATGCTTATCGTGCCATCCCGCACCCGCACTTTGGCAAGTCCCATCACCTGGCTGAACTTCTACTCCTGGTGTATAGGCAGAGACTGAGGACCACAGCACCAGTGGTGAGGACCGCAAAGGTATGTATGGTCAAGGGAGGTGGAGGAGCGTTTACAGGACTGCTTTGAATCGGTGGACTGGACCATATTCAGGGACTTCTCATCAGATCTGAATGAATATGCCACGGTCGTCACCAACTTCATCAAGACCTGTGTGGATGAGTGCATGCCTTCGAGAACATATCCAGTTTTCCCAAACCAGAAGCCCTGGATGAACCAGGAGATTCGCAGTCTGCTGAGGGCTAGATCTGTGGCATTCAAGACCGGTGACCCAGATCCCTACAAGAAGTCCAGGTATGACCTACAGAAGGCCATTGTAAGAGCGAGAAGGCAATTCCGTGTGAAGTTAGAGACACAATCGGTTGCATGACAGCTGTGGCAGGGTTGGTATGCCATTACTTCCTATAAGGTGAAACCTAACAGCATAAATGGTAGTGAGGCTTCACTCCCCAATGAGCTCAACGCCTTTTATGCACACTTTGAAAGGGAAAATAACACCACACCGGTGCATATCCCCACAGCTTCTGGAACACCTGTGGTCTCTGTCTCAGAGGTCAACTTCAAGAGGGTGAACTTCAGTAAGGCATCAGGCCCTGACAGTGTACCTGGCAGGGTACTGAAAATCTGTGCCGACCAACTGGCTGGAGTGTTCAAGGACACCTTCAACCTCTCACTACTGCAGTCAGATTTTCCCACCTGCATCAATCATACCGGTGCCCAAGAAGAGCAAGGTGAGCTGCCTCAATGACTATCGCCTGGTAGCACTCACATCTACTGTGATGAAGTGTTTTGAGAGGTTGGTCATGGCTAGAACTAACTCCTGCCTGAGCAAGGACCTGGACCTGCTGCAATTTGCCTACCGCCACATCTACAGCAGATGCAATATCACCGGCTCTCCACTCGGCTTTGGAGCACCTAGAGAACAGCAAAACATACATCAGGCTGCTGTTTATCAATTACAGCTTGGCATTCAACACCATCATCCCCTCAGTACTAATCAACAAGCTTCAAAACCTGGACCTCTGTACCTCCCTCTGCAACTGGATTCTCGACTTCCTTATCGAGAGACCACAGTCAGTGTGGATCAGTAGTAACATCTCCTCCTCGCTGACAATCAACGCAGTCACACCTCAAGGATGAGTGCTTAGCCCACTGCTCTACTCTCTCTACACTCATGACTGTGTGTCTAGGCACAGCTCAAACGCCATCTATAAAGTCACCAATGACACTACTGTTGTTGGCAGAGTCTCAGATGGCGATGAGGAGGCATACAGGAGTGAGGTAGATTGGCTGATTGAGTGGTGTCGCAACAACAACCTCACACACAACGTCAACAAGACCAAGGAATTGATTGTGGACTTCAGGAAGGGGAAGTCGGGAGAACACACACCAGTATTCATTGAGGGGTCAGCAGTGGAAAGGGTGAGCAGTTCCTGGGCGTCAACATCTCAGAGGATCTATCTTGGGCCCAACACATTGGTGCAATCACTAAGAAGGCACGTCAGCAGCTCTACTTCATTAGGAGTTTGAGGAGATTTGGTATGTCACCAAAGACACTTGCAAATTTCTATAGATGTACGGTGGAGAGCGTTCTGACTGGTTGCATCACCATCTGGTATGGAGGCTCCAATGTGCAGGGTCGAAAGAGGTTGCAAAGGATTGTAGACTCAGCCAGCTCCATCATGGGCACAACCCTCCCTGTCATCAAGGATATCTTCAGGAGGCGGTGCCTCAAGAGGACAGAATCCATCATTAAGGACCCTCAGGGACATGCCCTCTTCATGTTACTACCATCAGGGACGAGGTACAGGAGCCTGAAGACCCACACTCGATGTTTCAGGAACAGCTTCTTCCCCTCTGCCATCAGATTTCTGAACAGTCCCTGAACTAATGAGCACTACCTCGTTATTCCTCTTTTGCACTATTTACTTATCATTGTAACTTACAGTAATTTTTATGTCTTAGCACTATACTGCTGATGCAAAGCAGCAAATTTCACAACATATGTGAATAAACCTGATTCTGATACAAGTTCCACTTCAGAAACATAGTCTTAATATTTAGGCTGACAGTCAAAAGTATTAACAATGAATTGCTTCTTTGTTGGACTATGGGTTTTATTGTTGTTACTTCCTTAAAATCATGACTATGATAAACCAAAGCCCTACCTGTTCTCTCAGGTAACCAAGGCCTGATTTCCATGAACATGGGGATCAGGTCTGTCATCATGATCAATATTTATCTCTCAACCAACAAAACTAAATCAGATTTTCTAATCACTGTGATACTGCTGCTTATAGGACTCTGATGTGTGTAGCTTGGCTGCCACATTTTCTCCATCACTACACCATCAATACTTCAAAAGATATTGATTAACTTTGAAACCCTTCCAGGTGTTCCAAAGTGATGAAAGACACTACATACATACAAGAATTGCCTTTTTTTCCTTACAGCGACAGTATGCAAAAATGAACATAGCTCTGAGAGCATTCATGAGTTACTATCAATGACATCTCAAACATGACATATGTCAAGCAACACCGAGATTGTTGAAAGCAAAGGATACGGTCAATAGTTTGTGGGTGACACTAAAATTGGTGGTACAATGAACAGTAAGGAGGGTTATCTAAGATTACAACAGGATCTTGATCAATTGGGCCAGTGGGCTGAAGAATGGCAGATGAAATTTAATTCAGATAAAGACGAGGTATTGCCTTTTGGTCAGACAAGCCAGGCAGGACTTACACAGGGCCCCAGGGAGTGTTGTAGTAAAGATCTAAGGGTGCAGGTACATAGTCCTGGTTGTTGTGACTGTGATCTTAGTCACTGGAGAGACACTGAAGCTGGCGATATAGACATCTTTATTCATCACAGCAAGCAGGCATCCTCCTGGAGAGCCTCTCGGTAGAGTCTCTCAAACTCAAAGTACATCAAATTTTTAAACCCTTGAGATCAAAGGTAACAGCAGGTGATTCAATACAATTTCAATAGTTACAATGTCATAGTTTACTTCAATATGTTGAGTCTGACAATGTTTCCTTTGAGTTACATATCTACAATGAGAGACATCTCTGAATGTTCAATTACCTTTGCTAGAACAAATTAATTCACAGGATGCTCTAAAAGCTTTTCAGAACAGAAATCGCAAACACCCTAAATTAATGTTGTGAGAGCTGACTCTCTGAGTACACAAATATCCCAACTATTGACAGGTCAAATATACCTGTGACCATTATTTGATGTACGAAGTGAGAACCTGGAGACGGTGCAAAAGAGATTCACAAAGATGTTGCCAGGACTGGAGAGCTTGGCTTATAAGGAGAGGCTGGATAGGCTGGCACTTTTTATCCCAGAATGTCGGAGACTGAGGTCTAACCTCATAGAGGTTTATAAAATTATGAGGGGCACAGATAAGGTGAATAACCAAGGTCTTTTCCCCAGGATAGGGGAGTCCAAAACTAGAGGGCATAGGTTTAAAGTGAGAGGGGAAAGATTTAAAAGGGACCTGAGGGGCAACTTTTTCACAGAGAGAGTTGTGAGAAAATGGAATGGGCAGCCAGAGGAAGTTGTAGAGGTGAGTACAATTACAACATTTAAAAGACATTTCAACATTTACATGGTTAGGAAAAATTTGGCGGGATAGGGGTCAAGTGCAAGCAAAAGGGACTAGCTCAGTTAGACAACTTTGTCAGCCGGGATGAGTTGGCCTGTTTCCATGCTGTATAACTCTATGACTCCTGACTTTTAATCTCCACCAGTTTGGTGGAGTTTAAGAGGCTTTTAGATAGTCACGTTAATATGAGGGGAATGGAGGGATATGTATGATACACAAGAGGAGGACATTTAGTATAGATTGGTATCAAGATCAGCACAACCTTGTAGGCCGAATGGCCCGTCCAGTGCTGTACTGTTCTATGTTCTATAAATCATTCTGCATTTTCTACATCCTTAAGGACCTCCAGCAATAAAATGGTGAGGAAGGCAACCGATAAAGCCCAAGAGGCTGTGGTTCAAAGTGATTTTCGTTATGCTGGTGAACTATTTCAGATCATGTGACTTGTCATGGGCTCCGGGTTTGTCATCCTACAGGCGGTGGGATCTGGCAGCTGAACAGTCCAGTTTACTGATGTCTGCTTCTCAGCAGCCAGGATCTGATTTCCCTTATTCTTACAACATAATTGGAGGAAATAGAGCAGCTTGTTATTACTGAATTCCCAAGAGACATGTACGGAGTCGAAAAGCCTTACTTGGGTCTGCCTCTATTCTCTGATAATCCCCATGGACACAAAAAGAAAATGTGGGAGCCCAGCCCATTTCCAGCCCAGCCTGATCCACACAACAAAACTCACCGAACTTCAGCAAATACAAATGGCCCAAACCATCTTCAGCAGCTTCATCAATGACCTTCCTTCAATCGAAAGGTTGGAAGTAGGGATGTTTGCTGGTGATTGTACAATGTTGAGCACCATTCACAACTCCTCAGGTAATAAAACAATCTACATCTAAATGCAGCAATATCCAGACTTGGGCTGATAGGTTGCAAGTAACATTTGTGTCACACAAGTGCCAGGCAATGATAATATCCAACAAGAGGAAATCCAGTTTTCAACCACTGACATTGAATGACATTACCATCGCTGAATGCCCCACTATCAATCTCCTGGGATTTACCATTGACCAGAAAGTGAACTGGAGTAGCTGTATACACAATGTTGCTACAAGAGCAGGTCAGAGGCTAGGAATCCCATGGCGAGTAACGCAGCTCCTAACTCCACAAAGCCTGTCTGGGCTGAAAGCAAACCAGCTCCTTTCAGAGACCACATTTTCTTCTTGCAATACCACAGTGACCAATGGCATTGGATGGTTAGGTATGGCAGATTTTGTGAAGGGGAACTATGCAATACAGTCCCCATGATGTTGTTGCTTGTGAGCTACCTGGATGGGATCAAAGAAATCTAAGGTGGATAAAAGTTAATCAGATAAGGGGAAACTGTTTGCACTAATTCCTTCTCAAACTTGTTTGCCATAGATCATTTTCTCCATCATATGTCTGCTACATGATGCACGCAAGCCTTGATGAACAAGGCTTCATCATGGCTTCACCTCCACACTTTTCTCAATCTTTTTCACCACAGTGTTGCACCTCACCTCCAAAAAGCCTGCATCTGAAGTGGAGCTAATCTACTATGCAAATAGGAAACTGTTCAACCGATGTTGCATCCACTCCAGAACAAGGTCATCTAAGCATCCGTCATCGAGACCGACGCTTAGATGACTGTGCATGTGCATGGACTTGGAGGCCAAGATCCATGTCAGCTTGTTCACTGAAACATACAAGAGAATTGGCTTTACACTAAACACGTGCAAAGCAAAGGTCCATTATGAATCTATTCCCACTGTACAACAATGTCCTCCAATAATAAAAGTCCATAACACGACCCTAGAAATTGTGGATTGCTTCTCATATCATGGGAGCCACTAAGATAAGAGTGAAATGCATCTTTTGCGTAGAGTGTTCTGGGGGCAGCCCACATGTGTCGCCATGCTTCCAGCGCCAACATAGCATGCCCACAACTTCCTAACCCGTACGTCTTTGGAATGTGGGAGGAAACTGGAGCATCCGGAGGAAACCCACTCAGACACTGGGAGAATGTACAAACTCCTACTCAACAAAGGGAGCCATCAGTGATAAAATTCACCATCGCAGCCACAGGCTTTGGCTGCCTGAAGAAAAGAATGTTTGAAGCTCAAGACCTCAACCCAAAAACCTACCTCATGGTTTACCATTTAGTAATGATCACTGCCCTGTGACATGGACAACCTATTGTAGGCACTTCAAAGCACCAGAGAGATACCACTAACGAAGCCTTTGCAAAATTCTCCAAATCCACTGATAGGACAAGCAAACCAACTTTGGTGTCACATCTCAGGCCAACAGCCCTAGTAAAGAAGTCACCCCCCCCCTCCCTCTCACCCTCCCACACAGTTTCATCCACAGGTTCAACCCCCCCCCCCCCCCCCCACCACCCCATCCCCATTCCCCTATCTGGTTCTGGTTCCGTCTGCCTTTCACCTCTTCCCTAATGGTTTCCATCATCACCTCCCTTACTTATCAGATTCCAGCACTGGTAGCCCTTTGTCTTCCTGCTTATCTCCCTCCAGCAACTGTCTCCACCTTCACCCACCCCTCCTCCAATTCACTCCATCTGCCTCTCCTATTTTTTGTCTGCTTCATCACCTGCCTCTGTCTCCCAACTCCACCCCTCCCCCTCCCCTACCTAGCTTGACCTACCCGTCATCCTTCACCCCTCCTCAGTCAGCAATCACTTTGGGCTCCTGTCTCACTATTCCCCTTTTATACTGGCTACCTCCCTCTCCACTCTCAGCCTTGATGCAGGGTTTCGACACTAAACATCAACAATTCCTTCCCCCTCCCCCCCCCCCCCCCCCCACCACCACCGCCACAGGTGCTGCTCAACCCACTGAGTTCCTCCAGTAGCTGGTTTGTTGCTTAATTACACTCAGTTGGTCTGATGGGATGGCTGCAATGTTCACAGGTCTGACACCAGAATCCCGAAACAGGCATTCCATTCTGAGCTCTGTCACAGGATGAAACTAGCAGGTGGACAAATAAAAAGGTTCAAGGATGTTTTCAAGTTCTCCTTGGAAAAATGTAACATTCCCACTGTGCAAATTGAAAAGCGGCATCGGCAAATGCATTGAGAACCTGCAGTCCTTTTGTCAGGACCAAACATTGACTTTTGCAGAAAAACCTTGAATCAAATTTCAAAGAAAAAAACAACATTGGAAAAGTTGGACATTTGGAAAGAAAGTAAAAATTACTGGAGATATAGTGTGGGTGTAATATGATCCATTGGTTAAAGTTCAGACAAAATTACACAGAAGACTGCTGAGGACAATACATCATTGCAATCTTGGAAATACGTATCATTTTGAAATATGAAATAGATGTTGGCTGGTCTACAATGCAAACATTCCAGCTTTTGACACAAGCATAGCTTGACTCCATTGATAGTTGCGTCAATGTTAATTCTGCTTATGCTGATCCCTGTTACCTTCATCTCTATTACAATGAGCATATTATGCGGGATTCATTCAGAATTTTCAGAGATTGTCCGGATTTCCCAAGGCTCCCATATCAAATTCCTGTAACAAAAGCCCAGAATAAATGATGGAAGGAACCCGCACGGCCTTCCAATTTTCCCACTTGCCTGCCCCTTCAAAGGTTCCTTGCCCACATCTGTCAGAACCTTTAGGTCTCCCACTGGCCTCATCATCATCTCAGAACCTGCAAAACTGGAGTGGGAACAAGTCATCCTCAATCCTGAGGGTCTACCTTTAGAGGAGAAGAAGAATTTACAGAACTCACTCTTTAAGCTCATACATAAAAAATTGTCACTTGGCCATATAACTGAGTGGGAATCACAAGAAGTGGATTAGACTTCAGTGAGACAGAAGGGAAGCAAAACCGTTGAAGCAAATAAAGATATTTTAACCTTTTTTTTATTTTAACATAACAGTTAATGTAGGGGAATGCCAAACCTTCTTATCAAACAGTTTTGTAAGCAAAATAAATTTCCTTCTGCTGGTAACAGACTTCACCTTTTGTCAACAAAACAGAGGTTCCTGTAATTTTGCTTGAGTTTTATACTCAAAGGTGATGGAAAAACCAAGCCAGTATTGATGTCTTAAAGTTCAAAGTATATAATTGTCATTTCCTGTGTTAATTTGGCCTATTTCAGAGTTTCTAAAAGCAAACTATTACAGGAATTTAATTTGGGAATCTTCCAATATCTGACCCACCTCTGAATATGACTGGAATAAACCTCTCATAATGTGCTCAGTCCAAAATAGATAAAGGTAATACGGGTTAACATCAGCAGCCTTAATATTGGTAAAACACATGCTGACGAAGACAAGCTGTGTTTATGGAAAAAGGAAACAGCCCTTCCAGAGTTAGAGCTGTTTTCATTGTAGAGCAGCCAAGTTCTATTTCACATTTCAGTAAAGAGACTGAAAATACTGCATATTTCTAGAGTTTCACTGATGCATTGTGCTCACCTGTTTTATTTTGATCTGGTCAGTAGTATTGTCTAAACTTTAACAAATGGATCCTATTGCACCCACAACATACCTCTAGCAACTTTTATTTTCTTCCCACATTTGCAACTTTTCCAAATTGTGCTTTTTTATGTCAATATGTGGCAATTTCTAAAAAAAGTCAATGTTTATTCCCATCCCCAATAATCCTTGAAGAAATGGTAATGGATAAATGTGTTACCTTCTTGAACTTGTTTTGTCCTGCTGGTAAGATTACTCCCATAGTTTTCCACTCTGTTGCCTGTCATAGTCACCATTGCCTTGAACTTATGGAATGATATCTTGCACAAGGCACTAGAAACTGATGAGTAAAGATTGAACTGGACTTCAGTAATGTGCAGAATACGTGGATTCAGACACAGCAATGATGAAAAGTAACATGTTGACCTTGGCTCAGGGATATTTCTTTGGCCTATGAATCAGGAGGTCCAAAGTTTGAACCCCATTCAAGAGACTGAGGATTATGTTATTCTCCTTTCAATTATGCCTGAAACCATTCTCCAATCCACTCACTTCGGAATTTTACAAAATTGTGCTGGAAATAAATCTACTCACTAAAGTTGTGGGTTAAATTAATGCAGGTATTTAACAGAGCAATTAATGTCCTCACAAAACATTGTGGTCTTTTCTCAACATTTAACATCTCTGATAGAGATTTTCCAAACCTTAGAGGATTGACTAGAGAAACTGAGGATAGATTCAGCCTTGGATTGGTATTCAAACTGTCTATTGCACTATTGGCTGTTGTCTGTTCTATATAGTATAGAATTTCCTTATATAAGTAAAAAATTGGCTATTCC
Source organism: Pristis pectinata (assembly GCF_009764475.1). Classification (NCBI taxonomy): domain Eukaryota; kingdom Metazoa; phylum Chordata; class Chondrichthyes; order Rhinopristiformes; family Pristidae; genus Pristis; species Pristis pectinata. The sequence goes on from NC_067416.1 coordinate 33,323,368, forward strand.
ACATATCTTTGTAATGGGGCACCAGTTTTCCTATCGAGGTCATCATCTACTCTATAAGCTACACTAGTTATACATGTGTAGTACTGGCCTAGAGGTATGTTGTGATTCAGAGGAGCAGGGTATGGGTTGAGTGCAGATGAATAGATAATGCAGGCTGTGGGGAAGCAGTTATAAGTGGATGCATTCCGGTGTTTAATACCAGGGGAAGGTAGGGGCTAGGAGGGAGGGTAACTCTAACAGAAAATATCTGAGCCTTGTTTTCAGAAATAATGCATTGAGCAATAACCACCCTGGGAGCACATGAAGCCCAATACTTTGCCTTGGGCATCAGCCTCCACTGGACTTTCCAGGGAGTACTTGATCTACCTCAGCACCACCTGGACAGTTGGTGCCACACTCTGAGGCCCCGATTTCCAAGTTTGTTTCTCTCACCCGATGCTCATTGTCACACTCCCGAGGCCCTTCCTTCCCTGCCCTTTGTAACAGCCCCAATTTCTGCTCCAAAACCTCATTGACCTGGTGCTGAGATGTAGTAATCAGCTGGTGAACCAAGAAATAGTGGGAAGCTACACCCAGCAGCGAATGGGGTTCAAGTGTTCTGTGGGCAGTTGCTACAAGTTCCTCAGTTTTTCTCCCAACGAGGAGCTGAGTGATGAAGCTGAGGAGTGTGGCTGCTCTGAACCCTCGCCCTGAGCAGCCCCAGTCCACCCCCTTCTCATTATCCACTCTCTCATGTTTTCTAAGCAGCTTTTCTGTGATAGTTCCCCAATGACTGTGCCCTGGTGCTGGTACTCGGTCTACTCACTTCTGTTTCCAAACGGTTGACTTCACGTTAACAACCCTTTGCTCCACTGTCACTGTCCTTCCTCTCCTCCCTCTCCCCTTCAAAGTCTAAAACATACTGCTCCTCAACTGCAAATCCTTACTTTGTGCTTGCAGGGACCAGAGGTCTGGCCTTAGGTTTAAATTGACTCTAATACGACTGTAACATTACATGGTCCCAACGTTGCCTAATCAAAGCATCTTTATCATTCACGGTACATCTCCTGTTTACAGGGCACCTCTAGAATCCAAGAATGCTCCCCTAATCCCTGGCTCCTGGAGACTCAGACCAAACTCTCAAGGCCACCCACACCATCTGTCCTGGCAGGGACAGGCAGCGTGACACAGCTAATAGACCTGCTGCCTCGTAGCTCCAGCGATGTGGGTTCAATCCTGACTTTAGACACGATTTTGCAGATTCTCCCTGTGACCTCAGGGGTTTCATTTGGTTGCTCCAGTTTCCTCCCACCTCTTAAAGACCTACGGGTTGGTGGGTTAACTGGGCCATTGCAAATTGCCCCTAGGCGAGCAGAGGAAACTGGGGTAAGTTGATGATACGATAAGACATCTTTATTAATCACATGTACATCGAAACACACAGTGAAATGCATCTTTTGCGTAGAGTCCCCTTGGGGCAGCCTGCAAGTGTCACCACGCTTCCGGCGCCAACATAGCATGCCCACAACACTTAACCCGTACATCTTTGGAATGTGGGAGGAAACCGGAGCACCCAGAGGAAACCCATGCAGTCAGGGGGAGAATATACAAACTCCTTAGAGACAGCAGCCAGAATTGAACCAGCGCTGTAATAACATTACACTAACCACTACGCTACTGTGCCTACCGTGAGAATGTGGGGAAAATAAAAAAGCAGGGAATAGTTCAAATGCGTGCTTGATGGTCAGGGTAGACTTGATGGCCTGTTTCCATGCTGAATTACTGGATAATTTCTATGAGCTGCAGGTGGATGGACAGTCCGGGCCATGCTCTCCGAGTTTGTTGCCGCTCGCAGGTGTCTGTAAGTGTTGTTTGGCAGCTCCACTCAGTGGCCACTGTGAGTAGGAAAGGTGGCTGGTGTGTCTCTGAGAAAGGAGTCTGGTATTACCCTGTCACTGCCGTCTTGCTGCATTAGCAGGAGCTCAGGCTGTGGACATTAATTGGGGTAAAGTCCTGCCAAAAATCTGCAGCTGCACTGTTGCTCTTGAACCATGTCCACCATCCTGTAAAAACCAATGCCCACATCCCCATCACCCCCACCTCCCAATGCCTCTCCATCCCGTCTGGATCTCCAGTGCTGGGAGTGACATCCTGACCTGCCAGCCTCCAGGATTGTGGTTAAAGGTGAACTCTCGACCTCACAATCTACCTCATCATGGCCCTTGCACCTTATTGTCTACCTGCACTGCACTTTCTCTGTCGCTGTAACTGTAACACTATATTCTGCATTCTGTTATTGCTTTTCCCTTTGTATGACCTTGATGTACTTACATTTTGAAATGATCTGTATGGATAGCTTGCAAAACTCAGTTTTTTGCTGTATCTTGGTACATTGGACAATAATAAACCAATTCCAATTCCAATTTGGAGGGTCAAGAAGTAGGGGGAGGATGATGAGAGGCTGGTGGGGTGAGAGAAGGAAATAGAGGGAGGTGAGAGATGGAGGGGAGGTGAAAGGCAAACGTGGGAGGGGGTAGAGTGAGAGGATGCCATAGGAGCAAGTGTAGTGTACACAGATATAGTTTTCCTAAATAAAGCATGTGGTCGGAAGTGATACATGAGATGTTTTCAGCATGACTAGGGAGTTCTTTGCTGTTGGACTTTGAATAAGCACTTTTGTTTGACCCACCCGTATCCTGTAACTGCAATTATAATTGGAACCCGTCAACATTCCCGTAATATCCAAGGTTCATCCGAGGATAGAAAACAATTACAACAAGGCCATTGAATTCACGGATGCATCAGTAACACAATGGGAAAAGCCAGATAAAGTAACCCTTATCTGACCTTCAACGTATTTCTTCCATGTTCCAGACCCAACAAAACAGCTGAAAATGGCAAAAAAGCAGCCTTGAACATGGCGGACCCATGGGTGGGTGAGGTGTGGACAGGAGAGGCACACATGGGAAATAAGATGGATGCAGAGGCGCTTCATCCCCTAGCACCTGCTCCACCATTCAATAAGATCATGGCTGACTTTTTACCTCAGCACCACCTTCTACACTGACCCCATATCCTGTGGTTCCCTTAATCTACCCACCTGTATCTTGAATATACTCAGTAACTGAGCTTCCACAGCTCTCTTGGGCTGAGAATTCCAAGGATTTACTTTCCTCTGAGTAAAAATATTCCTTCTCATTTCAGTCCTGAATGCCTTCATCCTTATTTTGAGATTGTGAGTCCTGGTTCTTGACCCCCTAGCAACGGTCAATGCTCAGCCCCATCGGGACCCCAGATTTTTCAGTGAGGTTTCCTCTCATCCTTTTAAAGGCTGGAGAGTATAGAGAGTCATTCTGCGTAATCTTTCATTGCTCAACCACTCCACACCCCACTCCCACCCCATCCCAGGCATCCCAGGAATGTCTGGTAAATCTTGCATTCCTTCCATCACAAGTAATTCTCTCAGCTGAGAAGACTGGACCTTATGCAATAGTTCTCATGCAGTCTCTCCAGGGCCCTATTATATTGCAGTCAGTACTTATGTACTCAGATATAAAGATTATAAAGGCCAACATATATTGCAGTCAGTACTTATGTACTCAGATATAAAGATTATAAAAGCCAACATACGTTTTGCCTTCCTAATTGCTTTTCGGACCTGCAAGGTAACTTGCAATGATTCATGTACAACAACATCAGGGTCCCCTTGAACACCAATACCTTTCAATCTCTCCCCATTTTAAAAGATATTACACCTTTCTATTATTTTACCATAGTTGATAAGGTCACCTTTCTATACATTATATTCCACTTGCCATGTCCTTGGCCATTCAATTATCCTCTCTATATCCCCCTGAAACTTCTCTGCATCCTCGTCACAATCCATACTGCAGTGTTTACCCACAACTTTTAATTTTGTTTGATGACCTATTTTATGGCACCTTATCAAAAGCTTTCTGAAAGTCCAACTACATCATCACATTCATTGGTTTTCACTCCTCTATTCCAATAGTTACAACCTTAACTGGTTAATTTGACTGGTTGCATCACCGCCTGGTATGGAAGCTTCAATGTGCAGGATCGAAAGAGGCTGCAGAGGGTTGTAGACTCAGCCAGCTCCATCACGGGCACAACCCTCCCCACCATTGAGGACATTTTCAAGAGGCAGTGCCTCAAGAAAGCAGCATCTATCATTAAGGACCCTTACCATCTGGGACATGCCCTCTTCACGTTACTACCATCAGGGAGGAGATTTAGGAGCCTGAAGACCCACACTCAATGTTTTAGGAACAGCTTCTTCCCCTCTGCCATCAGATTTCTGAATGGTCCACGAACCCATGAAAACTACCTCGTTATTCCTCTTTTGCACTATTTATTTATTTTTGTAACTTTTAGTAATTTATATGTCTTTATGTCTTGCACTGTACTGCTGCCACAAAACAACAAATTTCACGACATATGTCAGTGATAATAAATCTGATTCTGATTCTGATTCTTAAAAGCTCTTAACAGATTTGTAAAACACTATTTCCTTTCATAAATCAATGTTAACTCTGCCAAGTTCTATTATATCCTTATTAATATACTCTAGTATTTTCACTACCATTATCATCAAGATAGCCAGTCTGTACTACCCTATTTTATTTCTTTTTCATCAATTAAATAGTGGGTTTATGTTGTGATCTTCCAGTTTGTGGAAACAGTTCTAGAATCTCAGGAATTTTGGCAGATGACAACCAGTGCACCTTCCAAAGACGTGTGGATTGCTCACTATAAATTACCTCTGGTGTGTAAGTAAGTAGTAGAATCTGGGGGAAGTTGACGAGAATAAAAAATGATTAGTATAGCATTAAAGTAAATGGATGCTTGGTGATCAGCATGGACTCATTGGGTTGAAATGTATGATTCTATGACTCTAAAATCCCTTTCAATCATTATGTAAAATTCCATCGTATTATAATCACTCTTTGCTAAAGGCCCTCTAACAGGCAGATCATTAATTATTCTTTCTCATTGCACGATACTAAATCCAAAATAGCCTGTTTCTTTGGAGACACAAGGGACTGCAGATGCTGGAATCTGGACCAAAAATAAAACAAACTGCCAGAGGAATTCAGCAGGTCAAGCAACATCTATAGAGGCAAAGGGCTTGTCGACATTTCTGGTTGAGACCCTGCATCAGGACTGAGAGATGAGCGGGAAGATGAGTGTGTGTTGGGAGGGGGAGGGGGAAGGGGCGACGGACCAGGAGTGAGGGATGATGGGCAGAAGGAGGAGTGAGGGATGATGGGCAGAAGGAGGAGTGAGGGATGATGGGCAGAAGGAGCCAGATGAGTGAGGGGGAGGGGTGGAGTTGGGAGACAGAGGCAAGTGGGTGATAGCATTTGTCTTTGTTTATTTTGTAGATGCAGATCTAGAAAACCATGTGCTATACACTCCAGAAATTCACCCTCCACAGTATTATTGCTAATTTAATTTGCCCAGTCAGTGTTCAGATTAACGACCTCTAGATTAATGTATTAACCATGTTACCTCTTCATTCCTGATTTATACTATGCCCTTTTCAACTATTTTGAGGCCTCTAGACAACTCCCATCATTGCTTGCTGCCTTTTGCTGTTTCTTAGCTGGTTTTCTGTGCTAGGATCCTTTCCCTCTACTGACTTTATCCTGTCCTCTACTGTCAAGGCTAGCCCTCCTTTATTTATTTTGCCTGTCTCTTCTAAAAGTTAGTCTTGGTCATTTTGCAACCATGTCCCTCTAATGGATATTACAGTAGAAGTGAGCCTGATAACAGGAGGTCCTTCATTACACAAAGAAGGATCAACACATGGAATGAAATCCAAGGTTTATAGAGGTGACAAGTCCAGAATCATTTAACAAACAGTTATACACTGAAATGGACACAATGGGCTGAACAACCTTCTCCTATGTTCCAAATTTTCTATGATTCTGTGGGGAAATGCAGAGGAGGAAGGGGGTATATGTGGGGCATTATAGAATGATACATTAAGATGAGCCTTTTCTTTGTTACAAAAAAACAATCTGCTAGAGGAACTCAACAGGTCGGGCAGCAATCTGTGGAAGTAAAGGGTTGGTCAAAATTTCAGTCTCTGTCACTGCCACAGGACTGAGTGTAGAGGGAAGATAGCAAGTATAAAGTGGTGAGAGGGAGGGGTGACATAGGGGCTGATAGGTGATAAATGGAACTGGATAAGGGAGGGATGATGGGCAGGTGGATCTAGTTGGGGGAGGGTAACAAATCTAGGTAATGGGTTGGGAGGGGGTGGCGAGGAAGAGATGAACAAAGGGAAAGAGGACCAGTAGTAGGTGGGAAAGGAACACAGGGGGAGTGGGTGATGTGATATCGGAAAATTCAATGTTCATACCATTGGGTTGTAGGCTCCCCAAGAATATAAGGTGTTGCTCTAGTTTGTGTTTGGCCTCACCGTGGAGTGGAAAAGGCCAAGGACAGAGAGGTCAGTGTGGGAACGGGAAGGGGAGCTGAGATGCAACCTGAAGCTCAAGATGGCCAGTGCAGACAGAGCACAGGTGCTTCGCAAAGCAGTCATCTAATCTACGCTTGATCTCGCCCACGTAGAGAAGGCCACATCACGAGCACCGAATGCAACAGACCAGGCTGCAGGAGGCGCATGTGAATCTTTGCTTCAGCTGCAAGGGTTGTTTACGTCCCTGGATGGTAGTGAGTGAAGAGGGATAGGGACTTCCTCCCATTGCAGGGGAAAGTGCCAGGGGACAGGTAGGGGTGGGTGAGGAGGGATGAGCAGATCAGGGAGTCACGGAGAGAACAGGCACGGTGGTGTAGCGGTTAGCGTAATGCTATTACGGCGCCAGCGACCTGGGTTCAATTCCGGTCGCTGTCTGTAAGGAGTTTGTATGTTCTCCCCATGTCTGTGTGGGTTTCCTCCGGGTGCTCCGGTTTCGTCCCACATTCCAAAGACCTACGGGTTAGGAAGTTGTGGGCATGCTATATTGGCGCTGGAAGCGTGGCGACACTTGCGGGCTTCCCCCCAGAACACTCTATGTAAAAGATGCATTTCACTGTGTGTTTCGATGTACGTGTGACCAATAAAGATATATCATCATATTTTGATATATCATACCTGCTGCACTCATGCAGAGCTTGTCCATTTTATTAACTTCGCTACTAACTTCCACTCCCTCCCCCCACCCCCCCCGAAATTCACTCTGACCATTTCTGACACTTCTCTCTCTCTTCTGCTCTGTTGGCGCCGGAAGCATGGTGACACTTGCGGGCTGCCCCCAGAACATTCTGCACAAAAGATGCATTTCACTGTGTGTTTCGATGTACATTTGACTAATAAAGATACCTTATCTTATTTTATCTTATCTTATCTTATCTCTGCAAAAAGCAGAAAGAGGGGGAGAGGGAAGATGTGGCTGGTGGTGGAATCCTGAGGCAGCTGGCAGAAAGGGCAAAGGATGATATGTCGGGTGCAGAGGCTGATAGGGTGAAAGGTGAGGACCAAGGGAACTCTATCTCTGTTCTGTCCGGAGGGAAGTGGTGGGAGGTGGGGGGTGGGGGAGGGTGAGAGCAGACATCCAGGAAATGGAGGAAGTGTGAGTGAAGGCTCTATCAAATACAGTAGAGGGGAAGCCACATTTCCTGAATAAGGAGGACATTTCAGCTGTCCTGGAACAGGAAGCCTCATCTTGAGAACATATGGAGCAGAGATGGAGAAACTTAGAGAAAGGGACAGTGTCCTTATCGGAGAGATAGTGGGAGGAGGTCCAGTCAAGGTAGATGTGGGAGTCTGTGGGTTTATAGTAGATGTCAGTGGATGGTTTGTCTCCTGAGATGGAGAAAGAGAGACCCAGACCCAGAAGAAGGAGAGAAGTGTCAGAAATGGTCAGAGTGAATTTCGGGGGGGGGGGGGGGGGTGGTGAGGGGGTGGAAGTTAGTAGCGAAGTTAATAAAATGGACAAGCTCTGCATGAGTGCAGCAGGTATGATATATCAAAATATGATGATATATCTTTATTGGTCACACGTACATCGAAACACACATTGAAGTGCATCTTTTGCATAGAGTGTTCTGGGGGCAGCCCGCAAGTTTCGCCACACTTCCAGCGCCAATATAGCATGCCCACAACTTCCTAACCCGTAGGTCTTTGGAATGTGGGAGGAAACCGGAGCACCCGGAGGAAACCCATGCAGACACGGGGAGAACATACAAACTCCTTATAGACAGTGGCGGGAGTTGAGCCCAGGTCGCTGGCATTGTAATAGCGTTACGCTAACCGCTACACTACCGTAGCACCAATGCAGTCATTAATTTAACAGGGAAAGAGCTGGCAAGGGATGCCAGGGTAGGTTTGGAACAAGAACTGTTCCACATAGCCAGCTAAAGTACAGGCGTAGCTGGGGACCAAATGAGTGCCCTTGGCTATACATTTGATTTGTACAAAGTGGGAGCAATTGAAAGAAAGGTTGCTCAGGGTAAGAAGATGTTCTACCAGGCGGATGAGGGTGTTAGTGGAGGGGGATCTGGTTGGGTCTTTGTTCCTTAAAGAAGTAGAAGACCCTGAAACCTTCCTGATGGGGGATTGAAGTGTATAGAGGCTGAATGTCCATGGTGAAGAAGAGGCAGTTGGCACCAGGGAACTAGAAGTTGTCATGTGAGGTGTCCCAGATGTAGGTGAATGGGACTGGACAAAGGGGAACAGAATAGAGCTGAGGTATGAAGGGATAAGTTCAGTGGGACAAAGAGCAGGCCAAAACAATGAGTCTACCAGGACTGTCCTGTCTGTGGATCTTGGGTAAGAGATAGAAATGGGCAGTGCGGGGTTGGGGCACTGATGTTGGAGGCTGTGGAAGGGAGATCTCCTGATGGGATGAGATCTGCGAGAGAGTGGCCTGGTGTTCAATTGGGGGGGAGGGGGGAGGTATGAGGAGGTGTCTGAGAGCTGCCACCTAGCCTCTGAAAGGTGGAGGTCAGTCCGCCAGACCACGTTGGCACCTGCCTTGTCCGAGGGTTTGATGGGGAGGCTGGGACTAGTGCAAAGCGAGTGGAGGGCTACGCATTTGGTGGGGGTGAATTGATGTGGGTGGGGGGGGGGGGATGGAGAAGTTAAGGCAGCTGATGTCACATCAGCAACTGGAGTGCGCAAAAGGCAAGAAGAGAGTGTACAAGAGGAAGGGGGGTGTTGGAGACACGAGAAGGAATCATCATTGGGGATTCTCTCTCCCTTTTTTGTTTGCATTTTCCATTCCAACCCCCCCCCCCCCCCCCGTCCCCTTTCGCCTAGATTTGGCACCCTCTCTGTCCTGACTCCAATTGCCCATCACCCACACACCTGGGTTTCTTCTCCCTTGGCCTGCTGTTCCTATCCCCTCCCCCACCTGGTTCCACTTGTCAATCATCCCTCCCTTATCCGGTTTCACTTATCACCTTTGCATCTATCTTCCCCCTCCCCTCCCCTCCCCCCCACCTCACTCCATCTGCCTGATTTATTTTCCTCATCTGTTTCCAGCTATCACTCACCATCATCCATCTCGAAACTCCCCCCTCTCCTTCACCCACCTGGCTCCATCTGTCCATTATCCGCCCACTCACCTGCTTACACCTTTCACCTACCAGCCTCTGTCTTACCCCTCCCTCACACCTCTTTATACTGACTATCTTCCCTCTACCCCCTTAGCCCTGATGCAGGGTCTTACTCTGAAATATCGGCTATCCCCTTACTTCCACAGATGCTGCTTGACCTGCTCAGCTCCTCCAGCAGTTTGTTTTTTGCTCCAGATTCCAGCATCTTCAGTCTCTTGCATGTGTTTTCTTGGTTACATTTGCCTTAATATCCTGTGATTTAATAAGCCTTCTAAGGAAAGTTTATTTATGTTGGAGAGGACTTCCTAAAATATGATAAATCACTAAATAAACTTGAGAGTATGCTGGCATCAAGAACTACAATAACTATCAGCCAGTCTAATCTTAGAAAGTTCCTGTTCGTGTAATCTATAAGTTTACAGTTAATAATGCAATGTTTTCCAAGCTTCATATTGGAAAAATCTTGTTATTTCCAACACAGGAACAGGGAGTGTGACTTGTAATCAACCCACATCCTTCACTTCCAGCATAGGCAATGGAGCAGCAATCCTCGGCAGTCAATGGCGGAAGTCAAGCAGTGTGCAAGATGAATGACCTCAAATGGATGAGCACCTTTAGTACACCTCTGATCAAATATAGGTATGATCAAATACCACGCCCTATCGACTACACCAACAATTCTGTCAATCAACATGCATATCAATGGGCTGTACACCCACATCTTACAGTTTACACTCTCCGACAGCAATTAACTATGACAACTGCCTCGCCCAAACATATTGCATAATACAGCAGCAGACAGCTGAATAGGGACAGATGCCTCTGCATGGAGACACAAGAGACTGCAGATTCTGGAATCTGGAGCAACAAACAAAATGCTGGAGGAACTCAGCAGGTCAGGTGTCATTTGTGAAGGGAAACGTGTGGATTCTGTAATCTCTGTTGAGGAATGGGGGCATTGGGAAACCAGGAATATTTGCTTCTAAGAGAAAAATTAAAATGCAACTAAGGTCATTTCTGTTACTTCTCAATTAATTTAAGTTCCTTGTAACACCATCATATTCCCTCAGCTGTAATCTCAGCTCAATCTCACTCATACATGATACGAGTGATCAACTCACAAAGATTAACGCGGCATTCGGTAATGACCTATCACTCTCCTGAAGCCTCCTTCAATTATTAGAGATTAAAGTTTTCAAGGGACATGCTTTTCTCAAACCAGAGCAAAATCATTTGATATAAACTCTGTCTTTAACTTCCATTGTTTTTGCCACATTTGTGTAAATCTATGAATCCAGGATTATGACGAGTATTTCCCTTCAACAGAGATAGTTTAGAGTCGTGTGGTACTGCATTGTCACAGATAGATTACTAATGTATCAAATCTTAATATCCATCGACTGTTACTAAGACTATGGTCAATGACAGCTGAAATCATGTAAACTATGGTGTCTGTACACCTAACCTTTCTTCCCATATCTCTCACTCAACTCTCACACTCTTTCAACTCATTGTTTAGAAGCTGTAATTATGCATCTCTACATGGTCCCAACCCATCCTGCTTCCACCTCTTATCTCTGGAAGCAATGTTTAAGTATACCATTGGTCTGCTCTGTAAGAATTTGTGTGGCTGCATGGCTTTCATGTTGTGCACCAGAGTCCTCATGTCATCAACTGCCTTTGGCCTCACTGTGGTAGCACGAATGAAAATGGCACAGGAGAATGCCGCAGAAGGAAAGCATGATGACTGCTACCAGGATATCAGGAATTGAGCTGCACCCTTTTCACATTTTCTCATGGCAATGGGTCATCACTGACACTTGATGTCAGTCCTCTAACTGCAATGAGAAGATGGTGGCAAGCTATTTTCTAAAACAGCAGCAGTCTGTGAGGTGAAGGCTGGAGTGTTTTGATACAACTGACTGGCTCACTTGGTCATTTCAAAAGTAATTTAAACATCTAACTGCATTGTCTGATCATAGCTGAGAAAGAATATTTTTATTTTAATTCTAGCTTCATTTAATTATGAAACTAAATTCCCCAGCTGTGATGACAGCTTTAGAGCTCATATCTCTGGTTCTTTAATTCAGGCATCTTTTTGGTTTGAGCACATGATATGGTGTCTGAAGAGGATTGTGGGCCCTGAAGCCTGAAGGAGCCTACAAGTTTAGGAAAAACATATGCGTACTCTTCTTGCTATTCTCAGACAAGCGAGAATGAATGCAGTTAACCATTCCTGAATGGATGATCTGAGTCACCTCCTTATTTTTGTAACTTATAGTAATTTTAATGTCTTTATGTCTTGTGCTGTAATGCTGCCTCAAAACAACAAATTTCACGACATATGTCAGTGATAATGAACCTGATTCTGATTCTGAAATATTATATCTAGATTCTAGCAAGAAGACTTCAACGGCCATATAGTCCTTGTCCTGTGCTGAGGTTGGATTTATGTTTGCACCATTGTCGGCTTCATTCCATATTGAAGCTTAAATGCATGATATATTGATTCTTTTTGGGCTTCAAGTGGGAAAATGTCCCTCAGAACACCCAATGTCACTACAGCCCACCTGCTGAAGACCATTATTCCCATTTCTATTCATCTCCCAGCAGCTCAAGGAGTCTTCTGCTCATTATCCCAGTCATGCCATATTCCAAAGGCAACGCCGACTAATACTCTTGTGCTTGGCAACAATTGGTCTAAGCAAAAATCTTGAAGTCAGTAAAACCTTTTTAGAATTTTACCATTCCACTCACTGCAGTCTTTTTCAGCTTGAAACAACTATGGTAAGTACCAAACATTCTCAGAAACATAGCAAGAGCTTGAGGACTTCAGTCAGCCACTAAGCTGCAGGTGGTTAATAATCCTTTTAAATACCTCTGATGAGGGTCTTTCCCATCACTCAACACAGATTCATCCAACCAAGTTTAAGAGAAGTTAGCTGGAGAAAGAAATGTCACTGTCATCAAATCTCAAATGTGTGTGTGTATGTGCTCCAGTAATGATTCAGATTTCCAAGGGCAGTCATTGAACCCAAATGCACCGATGGTACTGATCCCAATGTTCTCAACTTTTAACATATAATTGGACTCCTTAAACTTGGTTTACACCCTAAATCACTTCTCAACTTGGAAATTTTCCCCAGGCGAAGAAACTCAAAGACCAAAAATTGTTTTAGTAAGAAAGTATTGCATACTTCCTCAATTAGGACATCCCCTAAATGTCATTATAAATGATGTTTTTCATGCTGCTGCCCTGCTTAGATGATGATTTATCTGGTATTGCAGATAAAACATACTTGCTCCTTTGGAAATTATCGCTGCTGGGGGGATCCATGTTATCAAGAAATGTTGAACTTCTTAATTCCTGTTTGCTTGCCGCTGTGATTAAGATTCCTGACCTGACTGTCCAACAGTAGTCTTGCACAGCATACAGTCAATTTTGATCATTTGATTCTGCATCTAAAATTTCAATTGCAGCACTATTTAATTCAAAAACATGTTTTTGTTTTCCAGAGTGTAATGCGATAACAGCCATTTGTGCACCTCGTGCCATCCTCCCACCACAGAGCATGGTCTGCAATCAAATCTGCAACTACTGCACCTCCCTTTCCCACATTCCCTTGAACCTGGCCTCAGTCCTGGGTGGTGCAGTTCCCTCCCCAAAATGCAACTGACTGCAACTAAGACACAAGAGGCTGAAGATGTTGGATCTGGAGCAAAAAAGGACAAACTGCTGGAGGAACTCAGCGAGTTGAACACCATCTGTGAGGAGAAAGGAAATGTTGTTGTGTCAGGTCGAGGCCCTGCATCAAGACTGTGCACCAGGACCCACTGAGTTCCTCCAGCTGTTTGCTTTTTTATCGCAATTGAAATTTACAGCAGGACTTCCACAGATGAAACAATCATGACTTCCCAGCTGAAACTATGATCTTTTTGGTGCACTAGAAATTCTAGGCATTGCCTTGAACTCTTAAAACATAGGTACCCAAAATGTTTTAACCAACCTGTTCCTGGCACTGTCGTCAATCTTAAAAAAGGATGGTGCCTTGTTCCAAATGCAGGCTAAAGGGGCATTTCATCAAATTGATTTAATTTTAATTAACTCAGAGGTTCTTCAGTGTGGGAAAATCAAAAAATCTGCAGATACTGGAAATTATCAACAAATACAGAAAAAGCTGGAAATACTCAGCAGGTCAGGCTACACCTGGATGTACTCAGGAACATTTCTGATGAAGGGTCTCTGACTGCTGAGTATTTCCAACATTCTCAGCATGAATTGATGCATCAGAAATGACAACGGGTTGATATATGGCCTGCACTTATCAGGACATTATGAAGTCATTTCCTGGAATTTACTACATTGTTTGAGAAAGTCTGATACTTGAAGCTGCATACATTGTGTAAGAGACATGCAAACTAGTGTTACAACTAATAACTTCGAATTCGTTGATGAGAAACTTAAAATTTTCAGCATCTGCAGTATTCTGTCCTTGGAACTGAAAGTTCTAGTTGGCCACACACAAGCTCTGATTAAGACCGTCTAATTTCACCTCCATAACCTTTCTCCCTGCCTCCACTTGTTTGCTTCCAAAACCCTCAGCCATCCCTTTGCTAAATTTGATTACTCTCGCGTTCCATCATTCATAAACTAAGATTCATCCAAAACTCTGCTGTTCAATTACGACGCAACAAGTCTCATCTACATCTCCAGACATCTTTACCTACAGAGACATGGAAGAAAATTCATCATTTTGTTAATACATCTTCAATGTGTGCCAGACACTCTTTGATACAGTTTAAGGTAGTTCACAGGACCCATATGTCAAAAGATAAGCTAGCCCGTTTTTATCACCATATAAATCCTATATGTGACAGATGTAAATTGAATGTGGCTTCTCTGACACATATGTTTTGGTCCTGTCCTCTTTTGGAAAAATATTGGAAAGATTTTTAACATTATCTCAACTGTATTGAATATTGATTTACCCTATCACTGCAATTTTTGGATTACCAAGGATAGAGTCTGGCCATTTATCTGCTTCTGCTTACCGTATGATTGCCTTTGTTACATTAATGGCCAAACGATCCATTTTGCTTAAATGGAAGGATCCAATACCCCCTACTACTTTTCAATGGTTCTCTCAAACTATATCATGTTTAAACTTGGAAAAAATTAGGAGTGGTACTGTTGATCCTTCGCTTAAATATGAAGATATTTGGAGTCCATTTATTCAATATTTTCACATGATATAGATCCCTTTTCAATAACTTTTCAATTTAGAGGAACGGAGTTGACGACATAATATTGCTCTGTTTCTACTGAGAAATTTGTCCAGTCTTTTTTTTTATTTTTTTTATTTTTCTTTAATTCTTTTTCAGTTTGGTTTGATATATTGTTTATAATTTTTCTTATTGATTTGGGGATTTTTTTTTCCTTTCTTTTATATACACAATAAATCTTTTTCTTTCCTTTCTTGTATATTATATTCATTTACTAAGAAATCATGGGATCTACAGATTTTTTTTATATTTTACTATTCTTTATGATTATCTATGCCATGATTGTTCTCCTGATCTCTTTGTATTGCATGTACAAACATCGATGTTATATATTAATCTGTATTAATTTGGAAACTAATAAAAGGATTGAAAAAGAAAGTCTCATCTACATATTAGCCCTGTAATCCCTGATCTACATTGACTCCAGTTGATCTATTTCTTGATTTAAAAATTCTCATGTTTCCTTTCAAATCCTTCCTTGGTCACACTCTTTCCCACCTCTGTATTACCCTCCAGCTCTACAACAAGATTTCTATAATTCTACAGTTTCAGTTTCTTGCTTTTAATTGCTCCAGAATAGATAGCAGTGATTTCAGCTGTTGAAGAACTAAGTCCTGGAATTTTCACCATTAAACTCTGTACTTCTCCCTCTCTTCCCAAATCTATGACATCCTTGAATTTTCAGTTAAACAGCTGCTAATTTAACAGTTTGTAGTTAACAATGCAATGCATCAAAGGTCTGTGCTATGAGTTTAAAGAGCTTTTATTTCTATGCTTAAAAGTCTGTCCACAGAGAGCAATTGGAAAACCTTCATATAAAACCGCAGAGATAAAAAAGGAGTACATTAATTATAGTCAGAGTATAGTAAGCATACATGAACTGCACCAAGATTACAGTCTTCTTCTCAGGTGGTCCTTCAGGATTAAGGATGACCTGTTTCCACTCCAGTTTGTGGGTTCTGAAGTGACTAGTAAGTCCGATGTTGGAACTGCAGACTCTTCCATAGACGGGGCTGGAGGTGACTGATAGGGAGGGTGCATGAATGGCTTGTGAGGTGGTCTGCTTCTTCCACTGCTTATGCAGGGTCTCTGTGTGCTCCCGATGCATGGCATTGAGGTTCTCAACATCATCAGTAATTGAACAATTACAATTAGCAAACATTCAAAAATGTCTAAAATATCTAAATGTACATTAAAAAATGACTGAAACTTTCAAGCTTATTTATACAGAAATGCTGCACCTTACAGCATTATATTGTTCTACCAATATGTCTGCAAAACCCCGTAAATTAAAATGTGCTGTTTTGAACAATGGTGCATTTGAAAATTTGGAAAATTCAACCACTCTCAAACAAACAGTTGTGAGTATTTTAATAACTTACAAAAAATTAAGTGAATACCAAACAGTCTGATGCCTTTTAATTTGTTTTGGTGTGTTTTGCATTATTCTTTGCATTACCTGTGTTTTTGTGTTATGCATGAAGACATTCCTCTCCATTTCCCTGGAGAGCAACTATACCTGAACCTACCCCTTCAACCAAGTTTTGATTAACTGCTATAATAATTCCTTAGTGTCATATTTTGACATTGCATCACCTTGATCATCATTGCCACTTCAAAGGTGTATGAAATACTGAAAAAAGCACAGAAATGCTGGAAGCACTGAACAGGTCAAGCAGCATCTGTGGGAAAAAAACAGAATTAATGCTTTAGGCCAAATAAAAACGTGATGGTTTTAAGTTGCAGAGAGGTTGAAGGGAGAGTAGATCGAACAAAATGAGTGTCTCTGGTAAGGTGAGGTCAGGTATTGGTATTGGTTTCTTCTTGTCTAATACTAGAAGCTATGCATTTAGGGTGAGAGGGGGAAAGTTCAAAGCAGATGTGTGGGGCAAGGTTTTTACACAGAGAGTGGTGGGTGCCTGGAATGCACTGCCAAGAGTGTTTTTTTCCCCTTTTAGAAAGGTGATTTATTCAGTGATTACAAGAATCACATTAATACAATATTACAGTACTGCTTGATACACACTATTTACAGTTTCAAATTATAACATGGTCATCACTACCTAGAACGCACTCAAGCCCCTGTGGTGTCCACCGGTCCCGGAAATCCCCCATTCTACCCGTGGATACTGTGTGCTCCTTCTGCAGGGACGCACAGGCACAGACGTAACCCCGGAAGAGGGGCTGGCAATCGGCTCGGGCAGAACCTTTGATTGCCCGCCGCCTAGACCCATGAATGGCCACCTTGGCCAGGCTCAGGAGCAAACCGACCAGGAGATCCCCCGACTGAGCCCCCCCCACCACTCCCCCTCCACCTCTGCACCAGGTGACCGAAGATCAGGAGCATGGGGCTGCAGACAAAACTTGAGGAGCAGCCCCTTCAGATACTCAAAGGGGGCTGTAACCTCTCACACTCCGTATATACATGATACACTGTCTCCTCCTCCTGGCCGCAGAAAAGACAGGCAGCTGGGGAGTCCGTAAGCTGATTTAAGAATCTGTTACACAGTACTCTGCCAGGGGTGGTGGTGGAGGCAGACCAGATAGAGGTGTTTAAGAGGTTCTTAGATAAGCATATGACTATGCAGAGAATGGAGGGATACGGACCATGTGCAGACAAAAGGGATTAGGTGTCATTAGCTTAATTAGTTCGGCACAACATTATGGGCCAAAGGGCCAATTCCTGTGCTGTAGTGTTCTGTGTTCTATGTTCTACTTTCACATGTACATGCCATCCAGGCAGATTATGCCATATAAGTACATCAAGGTAGTAAAAAGAAAATGCAGAATATAGTGTTGCAGCCATAGAGAAAGTGCAGAGCAGTTAAACAAATAAAGTGCAAGGACTGCGACAAGGCAGATTGGGAGATCAAGAGTTCATCTTTAGTGTATGGAAGATCTGTTCAAGAGTCTGATAACAGCGTGATGGAAGCTATTCTTGACGATTCCAATGTTTACACAGCTATCTGGTAAACAGATTAATGAGTTCCGTTCTGACCCAGAGGAAGCAAGTTACCTAAAATTGTGCAATTCCATACTGAGCCCTAGAGACTGTAATGTGCCCAGATGGAAGATAAGGTGCTGTTCCTCAAACTTAAATTGGGTCTCATTGAAACAGTGCAGAAGGCCTGAGACAGAGAGATCAGTGGGAGTGAGATGGAGAATTAAAATAACAGGCAAGGGGAAGCTCAGGATCAACCCTGCATCTGGAATGGAGGTGCTCTGCAAAGCAGTCACCCGATCAGCATTTGATTTCTCCAATGCAGAGGAGACTATTTTGTGAGTACTGAATGCAATATACAAAAAACTGGAAGAACTGCACAAGAATTATTAGTCTACTTGGAAGTACTTTTGTGAGTCCCTGGATAGTAGGAGGGAGAGATGAAAGGGGAGGTGTTTCTTCTCCTGTAGTTGGATGGAAAGTGTTGTGAGAAGGGGAATGGTTGGCGGAGATGGAAGAGCAGACCAGGGAATCATGAAGGGAAGTTGCTAAAAATTTTATTTAATCCTTTGTAGAACTATTTTCTCCATAGAGTATTGGGTACTTTACTTATAGCTAATTGCCTTAGCTTTTGGGTCCAAAGTTAATATCATTGACCTATTCTTATGGCCCTAAAATTAGAACAGCAGGTAATTCAGCAGGACATTAAACACATACTGTGTCTAAATTGATCTGGGCTACCTTTTATTTTGGAACTTGGATTAGTAAATCATTTGCAATAATGTAAAGCATATCAGCCCTGATTTCAGCTTTCAGCAGTTCAACCAGCAAACCTGAGGGCTGGATTGATGGAGACAGTTCACAAAAGGATCCTAAACCTTAGAAGATTTTGTATTCAATGGAGTCAGAAAGAACAGAGGTGTTCTTCTTGGCTTTACAAAGCACCTACTGGATCCTTTCGTTGCTTGCTCCTCCATCATCCCTCTGATACCAAGGAACTTCTGCAGAGTGGCTTATGACCGTCAAGGTCATTGAGGCCAAATTGCTTCAGGACAAATGATGCTCACTGAATTATGGTGATGAGTTACAAGGTCAAAGTTAGTTCAGTCCTCAAGCCCCATCAGGCAGACTATTTTGGAATCCGAAGGAATTTACCGAAGGATTATCGAATGAAGCAATGAAGAGAAGGCTAAAATGGGAATCCTGTGTGATATCCAATGGCTCATATCACAGTAAATGTTCTTCCTGGCCATGGTATATTAGCACAGTTATAAATATTTGTTTTGCAGGAACCAGTCTATTTATTATAACTGATCTTTTACCATGTGAATACGACAAACCTCTGAGCTGCCTAAGAAGTTCTAACCAGCGCTTCCGAGATGTCTTCCCTTTTCATTAATCCCAGCTTCCTCTCCATCATATTTGACAGAGCTGGTAATCACATCTGTCCCATTTCCAGCATTTCTGCACTCACCCACTCTTCCTACACCCAAAGCGAGGAGAAGTTATCCATTGTCCTCCACGTCCACCTCACCAGCCTCCACATTCAACAGATCATCCGTCACAATTTCTGTCACCTTCAACACGGTTCCACCACCAGAAACATATCCCCCGCCTCTCCCATTTCAGCATTCTGGAGACCTTTCCTTCTGCAGTTCCTTGGTTCACCTTCCACCAACACCAGCCCCCCTCTTCACAGCACCTTATGATGCAACTGCAGGGGATGCAAAACCTGCCCTTTCCTCTATCCAGGGACCCAAGTGCTCCTCCTAGATGAAGCAGCAATTCACTTACATGTCTTCCAATTTAGTGCTCACAATGCAAACCCCTCTACATTGGAGAAAGAAAAGACAGCTTTGGTGACAGCTTTCCAGAACACCTCCAATCAGTCCGCAAGGGTGACTCATCTTCCTGTTGCCTGCTATTTTAATTCTTCATGCTACTCCCACTCCGATCTCACTGTCCTTGGCCTCTTACAGTGTCCCAACCAAACTCAATGTAAGCTTGAGGAACAACATCTGATACTCTCGCTAGGCACTTCTTATTGAATTTAACAATTTCAGATAACCAGCTTTTCAGTTTATGTCAGAACTGGATGGTTCTAATGAAAGGTGATCAACCTTTAACATCAGTTCTATTCTCCTCTGTGTAAAGATGCTGCCTGAACTTCTGGGTGTTTCCAACATACTTTTATATTTTGGATTTCCAGCAATTGCAGTGATTGGTATCTCACAGTTGCAGCAATTTATTTCCCCCTCCTCTGTTCTTGTTCATGTTCTGTTTACACCTCCTGTAGATAAATCAGCTGGTGTTATGGAGCCTTTGGCATTCTCTCTTAGCCAGCATTGCCACTGTATGTGTCATGCGCTTTCTCTTGGTCATGTTGATAAAGCTCCTTTGAGTTGGGGTGAACTTAATAACTTTTTTTTCAAGTGCTAAAGCTGGCATATATAGAGTCTTGTTAAAAGCAGCAATTACTGCAGAGAACATGCAATCATATCACAAACCCCAAAATACAGACCCAAGAGGTCAGAGTGAGAATAAGTTTATGAAGACCAATATAATTTGAGATCAAGTTTTCAAATTGACACAAAAAGCTAAAAGAAACCAAAGTTTTGCACAAAAAGGGGAAAAACAAGCCATCATCAATGCAACAAGGAATAAAGTTATTGTATACGTTGGATAATTACCTGATAGACAAAACAGACACCCGTCTCCACACTCCCAATAACCTACCCTTGTCCCAAACCTAAGAACAGAGAGAAAAAAAAACAACATAACCAATTTGAAATCTGACCTAGTCAATGTATTCCTCACTCATCATCACCATCTTTGGTGATATGTTCCTAACTGGGCCAAATTTCAAACTCTCTGAGTTAAGTCTCAGTGTTGAATGTAGGGAAGGGAATCCAAGAAATGGCCTATATCGTTATAACCAAAAAGAGCAAGCGATCAAAGGTGTGCTTGCACCTCCTGATCTTCCTTTACCACCTCTTTGTATCACCTGATCTCTGTAGCCTTCTGCAGCTATGTCTTACGTGCCCTATTGTACCCCATGTTCACCTGACTTTGGAGCCTCCAACCTCTGAAATTTGCTTCCCCTTCCTCTTCACCTTTCTCCTCCTTTAAAAATCTTTGGTAAGCTACCTTTATGAGCAAGCTGATAGTCATTCCTCCTAATCTCATTTTATTTTCCTTTCCATGTCCCAATTGTGATATTAGCTATTCATAGGCTGTGATTTCTGACTGTAAACCTCAGATGGAAGGGTCTGAAGAGCTGCTTGTGCATATATGTGTGTGTGTGTGTGTGTGTGTGTGTGTGTGTGTGTGTGTGTCTGAGTTTGTTGTGTACATGTGTGCTTGTTTGTGTGTTTATGTGTGCATGTGTATGTGTGTGTGTATTTGTCAGTGTTTGTGCGTGTGTATATGTTTGTCAGAGTGTGTGTGTCCATCTGTGTTTGTTGTGTATGTGTGTTTCTGGTATATTTGTGTGTGTGTGTGTGTGTGTGTGTGTGTGTGTGTGTGTGTGTGTGTGTGTGTGTGTGTGTGTGTGTGTGTGTGTGTGTGTGTGTGTGTGTGTGTGACTATATGACTGCACGTGTGTGGGCATTTGTTCCTGCTTTTGTACTGTCACAAGCACCAAGACCAGCAGGAATTACAGGAACAGTGATGCAATCTTTGGCTTAAGTGTCACAAACGTAACAGAGGGAAGAGTTCAGTGCCCTGAAATGTTATGAAAGAATGAGCAGACTGCATGTTTGGCACGTAGTTGAAAAGTACACCATGAAAAATGTCATGCTTTCTTTTTCAGAGAAAGAATGTGTAGCTGCTTGATAAAATCAAAGGAAGCAGCCAAATGGGGAGATCTGGAACATAAATAGAGCTTTGGGGTTAAAAAACACTTCACTTGCTTTATTTTTGTTTGGTGTTTCTGAATATGACTTTACCTAGAGGGAAGTGGGAATATGTGATGAAATTGGGACCAATTTGGATATTCATGTCATGTATTAACATAAAACATAAAATGAAAGTTCACGTGAAACAAGCTGTCAGACAAAATCAAGAGTTATCACTCAGAGTAGAAGTTAGGATATGGCAATTGTGGGAAATCTTCAAATCTGACCGCTGCTTAGCCAAAAATTGCACTTGAATACAAAGCCACACTGGTTGTAGCAAAGCTAGAAAAGAGTAATTCATTCATTGTTGCGGGCCTGATAAGCCTGTGCCCATGTCTGCAACACACTTACACAACTTGGAAATAAAAGCAGAAGATGCTGGAAACACTCAAAAGATCATGCAGTATCTGTGTATAGGGAAACAGAATGAACAATTCAGGTACCTTTCACCACAACGAGAGCACCAGACGCAATCCACTGGATTGGAAGAAGTGCACATGAATTACTTCTTCATCAGGAGGTACTGTTTATGCCCTTGGAGAGTGAGAAAGGACAAGGTAAAGGAGCCGGTGTTACATCTCCTGTGGTTGCATAGGAAACTGCCATGAGAATGGGAATGGTTGCTGGACATGGAAGAACAGAGCAGGGAGTCAGAAAAGGAACAGTCTTTTTGGAAGGGGAAGGGGAAGGTATGTCTGCTTGTGAAATCTCTTTGAGGGTGATGGAAATCAGGCAGGATGAACTGTTTTGCACTATTTATTTTTGTAACTTACAGTAATTTTTATGTCTTTGTGTCTTGCACTGTACTGCTGCAGCAAAACAACAAATTTCATGACATACATCTGTGATAATAAACCTGATTCTGATTCTGACTGCAGAGGGTTGGTGCCATGGAAGGTCAATACTATATGAACAGTATCCTTATTCTGGCTGAGAGGAGAAGCAGTGAGTGCAGAGGAGCAGGAAACAAACAGGACAAGGTCAAGGGCTCCATCAACTACAGTATAGGGGAAGGTACAGTTATGACACAAGGAAGACTTCTCAGAGGCACCCATGAGGAAAATCTCACCAGCAGAGCAGATCTGATGGAACTGGAGGTACCGGGAAATTGCAATGGAATCCTTGCAAGAAACAGGATGGAAGGAATTAGAACCAAAATAGCTATGGAAGTCAGAGAAATTCCCCGAAATCCAGAAATACAGAGTTTTGTAAAAGTACTGGTAAGAGTTAAAGGAGGTAACCTGAGCTGGGCTGAAACAGGAACAGTTCCACAGAGAGTTTGAATCATAAGTTCAAATGCATGAGGAAGTCATTTCTGTTGCCTGGTTGAAAGGAACAAGATTTCCATTACATCACCAATTTATTCTGAGTCTTTTAGTGTGACAAGACTCAGCCTTTGTTCCATACGAGGAGTGGAAATTAAGAGATCATGAGATTTTTAAATATTTGGGATCGTGCTCAACAATTATTCCATATCTGTGGATTGCAGCAATGCCTTTTTCTTCCAATGACTTTGGTGTTCAGCCAGCATCATTGCTTTGTTGCACATATTAGTGGGGAGTATGATATCATAACTTGTGAGCAACAGTTAAAACTAGCTTGAAGCTGCAGCATTTCCCTCTGAAAGGGGAAATGTGACAGTCATACAGGAAGTGAATTTAACCTGGGAGACTGTGGAGAATGGCAGATCGTGGGAGAGAATGAGCTCCAAGGTTTTCAGATTTACGTAAGTAGCCATGGTGGAAGAGGCAGAAAGTAGAAGAAATATCCTAAACTCACAAGGGAACCAGGAAGCTCAACAGTCACCACCAGAGAAGGCAAATGAAGCAATAGCCACACAGGTCAAAGCCAGAAAGGCAACATTAGAGATAAAACAGAGAATACTGATCAATCAGCATCTGTGAAGAGTGAAACAGAATTAATCTTTCAAGTTGCTGGTCTTTCATCAGAATTGGGAAAAGATAAATCAAGCTTTAAGGGGCAAAGAAGAGAGGTAAAGCATGTCTTAAAATGAAAAGAAAGGGGCAAGGGATGGAGAGTACACAAGATAAGATAAGATATCTTTATTAGTCACATATACATCAAAACACAGTGAAATGCAGCTTTGCATAGAGTGTTCTGGGGACAGCCCACAAGTGTCATCATGCTTCCAGCGCCAACATAGCATGCCCACAGCTTCCTAACCTGTACGTCTTTGGAATGTGGGAGGAAACTGGAGCACCCGGAGGAGACCCACACAGACACGAGGAGAACGTACAAACTCCTTACAGACGGCGACCGGAATTAAACACGGGTCACTGATGCTGTAATAGCGTTATGCTAACCACTACAGTACTGTGCCTGTGAAGGGCCTATGATAAGATACCGGGCACAATAGATTAAATAACAAAAGGGGTGATAGACCAGGGTGATGGAGGAGGGTAAAGTGATTAATAAATAACATAAGTCCGGCCTGAAGGAGCAACACACAAAGTGCTGGAGGAACTCAGCAGGTCAGGCAGAAATGGGCAGTTGACGTTTCAGGTTGAAACTCGCCCCTGAACATCGACTGTCCGTTTCACTCCACGGATGCTGCCTGACCTACTGAGCTCCTCTAGCGCTTTGTGTGTTGCTCTAGATTCCAGTATCTGCTATCCCTTGTGTATCTCCATTCAACCTGAAGGAGTTGTAAATAGGAGGTGATGAATAATTATATGGAACTACCACACAAGAAGATTATAGTTGCATAGGACGGCATTGCTGATTATCATGTAAACATTGAACTCAGTATTGAATCCAGAAGGCTGCAATGTGCTTAATCAGTGGATGAGGTGCTGTTCCTCACGCTAACCCTGGGCTTTGTTGGATGCCCAAGAGGGAGAAGTTAGAGTGGGAGGGGAGTGGCGGATAAAATTCAAAGCAGAAAATTGAGAAGAGGCATATTTCTAAAATGGGCATAGGAACAGAGATTTGGGAGCTTGAAAAGTTGCAAAAACAACTACAAAAAATCTGGAAACCTGGATATAATAAATCGAAACATAGCGTTCAAGAGACATAATGTCAGGGTGAACCTTTATAAAAGACTGTTTTGCCACCATTGGAGCATTTTGTCCCATTCTGGATATCTTGGGGAAATATGTGAAAACCTTTTAAAGAGTGCAGAAGAGATTTATTAGAATGGGCTGCAGGAATGTATTTACATGAATGGACAGGGAAATTAGTTTTGTTCCCCTTCCAACGTGGAAGGTTGAGAGTAGAGTTGATAGTGCCACAGCCAGCTCCCATGTATCCAGCAGTGGTATATTGCACATCGGGGGAGTGTTGTAAAACAGAGGTACCTAGGAGTACAAGTACATAGTTCCCTGAAAGTGGAGTCACGGGAAGACAGGGTGGTGAAGAAGGTGCTTGGCACGCTGGCCTTCACCAGTCAGGGCATTGAATATAGGTGTTTGTACATTGTATTGCAGTGGGTACAAGATGCTGGTGAGGCTGCACTTGGACCATTGTGTAAGTTTTGTTTAGCAAAGATAATTAAGCTGGAAAGAGTCCAAGGAAGATTTACAAGAATCTTTCCCTTCTCACCTTAAACCTCTGCCCTCGAGTTTTTAACTCCCTTTCCCTGGGAAAAAGACTGTGTGCATTCACCCTATCCATGCCTCTCCTGATTTTCACACCTCTATAACATTGCTCCTCAGTCTCCTATGCTCCATTGAATAAAGTCCTAGCCTACCTATCTCTCCCTATAACTCAAGCCCTTGAGTCCTGGTAACATTCTTGTCATGGTCCCTTTCCTTATCCTCTGTGGCTAACCATCTGTACGGTCATGCTGCAAAAATGAAAGCTGCTACAAAATAAATACGAAGGCAAAATTTATAAATGATATCACGCTCTGACTAATCATCCTTTTGTGCCTGAATTCTATACCTCTTCACCGGTCTTGCTGGTCACACCCAGTCCTATATGATGGCTGTAGGATGGCTTGATGAAGTCCACTGACTGTTAGTAGAAGGTCTGTGAAAAGCTTTGGAGGATGACCTGGAAACGTTCTGGGCCCATCCTGTCCCATCGTGATATGGGTGGCAACAAGTTATCCTAAATAACTGATAGATAGCAGCCTGAAGTGTCGGGTTGGGTCCATAAAAAGTGTCTTCCTTAGAGAGAACTGGTTTGTTCAATGTGGAGCCACTGTTGCTCCACCTGGGCCGTGCATCAGTAATACTAACTGTCTTTTGGAGGACAGGTTACTGGCCAGCTATGACGCTCTACCAACTTCCCTTCACAGTGCAATTGATGGTAGTGATGCCAACAGATTTAGCTGCAATGGAGTTGCAAAATCAGCCATTTGATGCCATATCACGGTCAGATCCACCAGTTGCAAATGGAGTCAGCCACCAATTCCACACTGCATAGGACTGGGGATTTGTTAATTTCTAACACAATAGTTCTTCACAGTCCAGGCAGAGAGACACTGTTGGTTTCCTACTCCCATTCTCTTCCTCTATTCCCTCCTCCTCATGTTTCTGTTCCACAGCTGTTCACTGTACAGCTGCTGGCAAGTGCTGTGCAGCACACGAGACCACAGCAAGCGCTGATACTTTTTCTGCAGATTACTGCAGCGATCCAGGCAGCAAAAAACCTTCTTTCAGCATGTCAATGGACTTTTTACATATGTTCTGCAGCAACATTGCTTGCATTGAAAAGCAACCACATGTGCTTGGTTGTGCAACAGATTTATCAGCCTAGTCCTCATCAAACAATAACCACCCCTTAATTTGCAGTGCTGCCTCATATATAGATGCCACAGTGGGCTGTAACAGAATCAGGGCATCACAACCGCTGCCAGGATTACTGAGCACTGGCTCACCAGTTTGGCTGCCCCTGCTTGCACTGCATGGAAGTTGAAAAAGAGAAGGGCACAAGTGGCTCTGCTAGTTGTGCAGCTGTCTCTGTTTCTGGTGCTGAACTTCGCACGTTCTCTGTGATTGTATGAATTTCCCCTGGGCTGCTCCGGTTTCCCCTGGAATCCTAAGGACGTGCTGGTTGGTAGATCAACTGGAGACTGGAGGCTGCCTATAGTGGGTGGCAGGAAGATCACGATGGACTAGATTGGGAAGTGAGAGAGGATACATTACAGGGAAATAAGTGCAGGAGTGGGATTGATGAGTTTGCTTTATGAGCCATCACAGACTCAATGGGTCAAATTACTACACATATGGAATAAGGAAATACTCTTTATGTTTCGTGTGCATGGCAGAGAAGCCACATGGCACCTGAAAGTCAATAAAGCCTTACCCTGGGGAAGTTTCCAATACCAGTAAGACCATCAATTCTCTCTCATTTATTGGTCCCTGGCAAGGTAGATTGAAACATAGTTATTGGTTTTAAAACTCCCCCACTGAATAGTGAGGAAATCTGTGAGTGGTTACAAATAGGTCCAGTTTCAGGTTAGAAGGAAACATGACTCTGGTCTGGGAATCACATTCATCAGGTCACATACTTTGTGTGCCCTTTCCAAACAGAGCAAGTATCTCTGAACACTTCGTAGACAAAACTGTAGAAAGCAGCAGTGAGCCTCAATGTTGTCAGTTTCATAGGACCATACAGGTGCAGAAACTGGACCACTCAGCCCACGTTCTCCATGCCGACCATGATGCCTCTCCACACTAATCCCATTTGCCTACATTAGGCCTGTATCCCTCTGCACCTTTCCTGTGCAAGTACCTGTCCAAACACATTTGAAGTGTTGTAATTGTATCTGCCTCCACTGGCAGCTGGTTCCAGATATTCACACCCTCTATGTGAAAATCAAACCCCTCAGATCTCCTTTAAATTTCTCCCCTCTCAGTTTAAACCTGTGCCCTCTAGTTCTAGTCTCCTCTGCACTGGGAAAAAGATTCTGATGATCGATCCTATCAATGCCCCTAATAATTTTATATACATCGATAAGGTCAATCCTTAGCCTCCTAAATTCCCGTGAGAATAAACCCAGCCTATCCATTCGACAGTAGGCAAATTGTAGTGGGTTGAGGTTGTCTGGGAGGCTGGAGTTAATGCATGCCATGACCAGCCTCTCAAAGCACTTCATGATGGTGGACATCAGAGCCACTGAACGATAGTCCTTAGGGCATGTTATCTTGTTTTCCTTAGGTACTGGGATGATAGTGGTCTTCTTAAAGCAGGTGCGAACCTCAGATTGAAGCAGGGAGAGGTTAAAAATGTCTGCAAATACTCCCGCCAGCTGATATGCACAGAATCTGAGGACACGGCCAGGGACGCCATCCAGGCCAGATGCTTTCTGCAGGTTCACTCTCCGGAAGGCTGATCTTACATCCTCAATGGTGACCATGGGTTCAGGTGCATAGGATATGATGGATGTCATCTCCCTGGCCCTACACTCATCTCTGGAGCATCTGGACAGTAAAGACACCTACGTTAGACTATTGTTTATTGACTACAGCTCCACCTTCAATACTATAGTTCCAGGCGAACTCATCACCAAACTCCAAGACCTGGGACTCAACACCTCCCTCTGCAACTGGATTCTTGACTTCTTGACCAACAGACCACAATCAGTGAGGATAGGCAGCAACACCTCCGCCATGATTATCCTCAACACTGGTGCCCCACAAGGCTGCGTCCTCAGCCCCCGACTCCACTCCCTATACACTCACGACTGCATGGCCAAATTCTGCTCTAACTCCATCTACAAGTTTGCAGATGATACCACCTTGGTGGGCTGTATCTCAAATAACGATGAGTACAGGAAGGAATAGAGAGCTTAGTGACATGGTGTCATGTCAGCAACCTTTCCCTCAATGTCAACAAAACAAAAGAGCTGCTCATTGACTTCAGGAAGTGGGATGGTGCATATACAGTACACCTGTCTACATAAACAGAGCTGAGCTTGAGAGGGTTGAGGGCTTCAAGCTCCTGGGACTGAACATCACCAATAAACTGTCTTGGTCCAACCACATAGATGCCAAGGCCAAGAAAGCTCCCCAGTGCCTCTACTTCCTCAGGAGGCTAAAGAAATTTGGAATATCCCCCTTGACATTTTTATCCCCCTCAACTTTTATCAATGCACCATATAAAGTATCCTATCTGGATGCATCACAGCTTGGTATAGCAACTGCTCTGCCTGGCACTGCGAGAAAATGCAGAGGGTTGTGGACACAGCCCAGCACATCACGGAAACCAGCCTCCCCTCCATGGACTCTGTCTATACTTCTCGGTGCCTCAGTAAGCAGCCAACATAATCAAAGACCCCACCCACCCCAGACATTCTCTCTTCTTGCCTCTCCCATCAGGCAGAAGATACAAAAGCCTGAAAGCACATACCACCAGGTTTAAGGGCAGCTTCTATCCCGCTGTTATAAAACTATTGAACAGTTCCCTAATACGATAAGATAGACTCTTGACCTCACAATCTACCTCGTTATGACCTTGCACCTTGTACTTTCTCTGTAACTGTAACACTTTATTCGACCTCAAAGCACTATTGTAATTAAATGATCTGTATGGACAGTATGCAAGACAAGTCTTTCACTGTGCCTTGGTACAAGTGACAATAATAAACTAATTTCAATTCCATTCTCTCCTTATAACTGCAGCCCTCCATTCCTGGTGAATCTCTTCTGCACTCTCCCTATTGTTACCACATCCTTCCTGTAATGTAGTGATCAGACCATACTTAATATTCTAAGTGATGACTAATGAATGTTTTGTTTCCTGACCATCTTTGCCATGTTCACTCTCAGCAGAGGCCACAAACCCTGTGGACATTTGTTAATGCCCAGAGGCTACCGGGGAGAGCCACAGAGGAGATCTTGACAGCTGGTAAGTATTATTCAGTCTGTTTGTAGTTGGAAAGGACTAATCAAATGGATTGAGATGAAGTATAAATCATAGACCAGTACAGCACAATACAGGCCCTTCGGCCCACATATCCCTCTATCTTAAATTCCTCCATATGCTTATCTGGTAATCCCTTGAATTTGACCAATGTACCTGCCTCCACCACCACCCCAGGAAGCACATTCCATGCCCCAACCACTCTCTGGGTAAAAAACCTTCCTCTGATATCTCCCTTGAACTTCCCACCCATTACCTTAAAGCCATGCCCTCTTGTATTGTGCATTGGTGCCCTGGGAAAGAGGCGCTGGCTGTTCACTCTATCTATTCCTCTCAATATTTTGTACACCTCTATCATGTCTCCTCTCATCCTTCTTCTCTCCAAAGAGTAAAGCCCTAGCTCCCTTAGTCTCTCCTCATAATGCATACTCTCTAAACCAAGCAGCATCCTGGTAAATCTCTTCTGCAAGACAGTATATCCAGTACTCACAAAATTAAGCATAACCCAAAGGTGCTGCGTTAATTGGCCACTGTAAATTACTGCTAGTTTGCAGATGAGTGATAGAATCTGGGTGGAGTTGACAATAACATGGGGAGAATTAATAATGAGATTAATGTAGGGTTAGTGTAAACTAGTGGTTGATGATTAGTTTGGACTCAATGGTCTGAAAAACCTGGTTATGCTGCATGTCTTCATGATGTTATGACTCATATCCTTCAATGCAGCTATTACTTAAGTAATGTGGAATTGTATTACCTCTCTGGCATGTATCTCTTTATCATACACAAAAACACTGGGAAGGTGGCGGGTTTTATTTCATCAATCTTCTTTTAGGTTCTGCAGCATAGACTTCCTCTTTCCATTGTTAGTGCAAAAGTAAGAGACCAGTCTAGTTTGTGAGTTGTGATTTTTTTAAGGAATCTTTACCTTCTCCATAGAAGTCCAGAAGTTTATCTTGTGTTCCTTGCTCAAGCATCCAGTATCTCATGGAAAGGGGAAGTTCCATTCCAGAACCTCTGAAATGTCTTCCTTTATCAGGAAAGGTGTCACCTCTGCCATAGCTGATGGAGCCCTCACTCGCATTTCCTCCATTTCCCAGACATTGGCTCCCACCCACCTTTCCCCCAGATGGAACAGAGATAGAGTTGTCTTGGCCCTCACTTTTCACCCCACTGGCTTCCGCATCCAGCATGTCATCCTTTTCCATTTCTGTCAGCTCCAACCTGATCCCACCGCCAGTCACACCTTCCCCTCCCGCCTTGCTGCTTTCTGCAGGGACCACCCTCTCTCTGTGACTCCCTGGTCCACTCATCTCTCCCCACCCACCCCTCCCTGTCCCCTGGCACTTTCCCCTGCAACCGTAGGAGGCACAACACTTGTCCCTGCACCTCCCTCACCACCATACAGGGAGCTAAAGAGCACTTCCAGGTGAGGTAGAGATTCATGAGCACCTCCTCCAATCTTGTCTATTACTTTTGGTGTTCGTGACGTGGCCTCCTTTACATCAGCGAGACCAAGTGCAGATTCGGCGGAACACCTGCACTCCACCTGCAATGACCACCTTGAGATTCCAGTTGTATGTCCTTCCAACTCCCCTTCCCACTGCCACACCACCCCGTCTGTCCTCAGCCTTCTCCGCTGCCTCAGTGAGGACAAGCACAAACTCAAGCAACAACACTTCATATTCCACTTGGGTAACCTACAACCCAATTGTACGAACATTGAATTTTCCCATTTCAGGTCACCCACTCCCCCTGATTTCCTTTCCCACCCCTCCCCAGGTTCTCCCTGCTTTTGTTCATTCCTTCCATTCTCCTCTCCCCTGTTGCCTAGATCTGTTACGCTCCCCCACCTGATTCCATCCAACCATCACCCACACAGATATCCACTTGAGTATCTTCTCCCACGGCCAACCTTTTCTATCCCCTCCTCCAATCGGGCCATCATCCCTCCCTTATTTGTTTCCACCTATCACCCACCAGCCCCTGTCAAAACTCTCCACCCCCCTCCCCCACATGGCTCCATCTGTCCAATATCCCCCCCCTCACCTGGTTCCACCTATCAACTACCAGCTCCTGAATCACACCTCCCTCTCACCTCTTTATACCGGCTACCTTCCCTTTACACTTTCAGCCCTGGTGCAGGGTCTCGGTCCAAAACGTCGACCCTCCCTTTACCTCGACAGGTGCTGGTTGACCCACTGAGTTCCTCCAGCACTTCGTTTGTTGCCCCAGATTACAGCATCCACAGTCCCTTATGTCTTCAATGTGGATAGATTGGAGGAGCTGGAGTTGTTTTCTTAGGAATAGAGGAGGTTGCAAGGAGGTCCAAGAGAAGTATTTAAAATCATGAAAGATAGAGAAGATACAGAAAATATTCCCATTAGCAGAGGGTCAACAACCAGGCAACATAGACTGAAGATGATTGGCAAAAGAGCTAAAAGTGATACAAGATTTTTGTTTACAAAGCAAACGGTTAAGGTCTGGAATGTACTGCCAGAGGCACATTCAATTGTAACAATAAAAGGCAGCTGGGTAAGTATCCAAAATGGAAGTATTTGTCAGACTGTGGGAAGAAGACAAGGATTGTCCTTACATGAAGAGCTACAGACTTGATGAATTAAAATGGCCTCTTTCTACATTTCACCCTGACGCAATTCTATGTGTAAAATATAAAGGAAAAATGAATCCTCTGTACAAAACCTGGTAAAACAGAAGTTGGTCTAAGGACGGTGAGATAAAATGTACTTTGTTAAAGCTGCACTTTAAAGCCATAGAAAAGCTGTTCCTTCCTTACAGAAAGAGAAAAAATATGAAGTAGGATGTATGAAGTAGGGTCACTACCTCTGGGTAATATTAAAGCATCAGTGTCTTCTCGGTGTGGGAGGCAGACACTGTTAATCTGAAGTTTATGGCCAATGAGGTTGGTACCAGTGCCAGTACAGTATGTAGGTGACAATGTGAGCTGCCATAAGTTGTGCTTCTCAAAGGCCAGAGCTGGGTACCACAAGCGCTGAGCAAAGAGGGGAAGCAAAAAAAGGAGGTAAAGGGCAAGGGGCAGGGTGAGCTTGATGATCTGCTGAAGCTGGATACTCTGCAGGTATTCGATTTTAGGGATAATGGTAGGTAACAGGAAAATGTTGCACTGTCACTGAGTTCACTAAGTGGGAGCCCTTGGAGGTGGTCAGACCCAGGGCAGACACTCCACAATGGCCAGGGAAGTTGTCTTGATGGCAAGGATGACCAAACCTTTAACTCAAGCTACGGATTCTGAAAGAGCAGAAAGACAATGTGCCCGGAGGCAGATTTGTGGTGTGGGGATTCTTCATTCTGCCCGGCCTGATTCTGTGACAGCCATAATTCCCAGAGTCATTTCTAATCAAATAGGAGAAACACAAAACAGCTCTTGTTTCTGCCTTGGAGAAGAATGCAAGGCACACTTCCTCATTGCTCCCAATACGCCACTGCAAGGATTTTCCACCCGTCACTTCTTCTTGCCAAACCTGACAAGGAGGTGACAGGATCAATGGCAATGAGAGGCATATCCCCCAAGTCTCTCATTTGAAGACGAAAGCAAAGAGCAGATAAGCACTGACCAGAGACACTACCAGCTTGTTCTTCAGATTTATGTTACCGGGTCTCACGACGAAGTCCGCAATTTGCACATTAATGCAGGAGACTTTAACTCTTGTCACAAAGCTCAGTAGGGTGAATGGCCCATTCCTCTCCCCTATAACCCTCCTGTTTTTGTAAGCTCTCGGATAAGAAATGTACCCTCTAAGCTCCAGCTTCAAGCAGGCTGAGCAACCTAACTGATGATCTTGAATTGTGTCATCAGGACTCATCAGAGTACCAGGAGAGGAGAGAAAATATCAATGACCAGGAACTTCAGAGGAGTAATCAGATACCGTCCTGTACTCACTTCTTACAGCTTAAGGGATGTGTCAATTAGCAAAGCACTGAGATGGACAGATTCAGAGGAACATGTTTTCAAACTAGCTCTCCTCGATCATTTGTGTGTGTGTGTGTGTGTGTGTTTGTTAAAACAACTTTTACATTTATTATGGTATAACAACTAGACAGAAAATAGGTTTTAGTTAAATATCAGTCCAAATATCTGCCAGTCATACAGCTTCCACTTTATGCAGTTGGAAATTGTTATCTTTCACAGCTTCTAGAGAATTTAAAGAATTCATCTGTCCTATTGCATGTTGGAGCACTATTAACACTGAGTTTTTATCAAATTACATCTTCAATTTATTCACTTATTGGAGGGAAGTACTTTACACTTTAAACTATGGCTAAATTGCATTTGGCCAGGTTACTCATATGGGTTCTGAATTGTTATCCAGTGATGAAAGTGCAGTTTAATGTAATAAATTAAAACACTGCATTCACAGATTAGCCTCATATTTACCTGTAGGGTTAAACACACAATGCTTTGTAAACATTACACACAGTATTGCAGTAAAAAGAGTTACTGATGTTTCAGGAATGATGACTGACACCTAGGTACCTCCCAGGATATCATTATGCAAGAATTCAATACAGTCACTGCACCCTTCTCTGACTTATTCTGAGTCAAGGAATGCAAATAAACACCTTTACAAAGGAAGACTTCCCATATCCAAAGTACCTCCATAATGAAAATATGCCCAGGACCAGGAAACAGGGAACTAGCAGTGTCTGCATTCCCTTTGTACATGTATGGCATTTGAGGTCCTAATATTTTGCACCAGTCCATCAGTCAAAAGTTGGCACAGGCTGCTGATAATTTTCTCCCTGAAATGTGCAGCAGGAGCCAAGAGGAGATTCTGTAGAAATCAGGACAAACAATGATCATTGCTCAGGAGTCAGCAGAAAGACACTAACAACAGGATGATCACATTGGATGCCTGTTATATCCCTTGCTCTGTGCTATTTTCAATTGAAAGTTCTTGAAAAAAAACATAGATGCAGTAAATCTAAATAAGTTTCCAGAAAATGCTGGAAACACTCAGTAGATCATGCTGAGTAAACATTTCAGATCAATGACTTATGCCAGAACTGGCATACCTGTTGTACAAAGTGTGCAAACACAAGCAAAGCGTCTTACAAGCAATTACAAACCATTGAAGAGGTAGATTAAGATTTATTGGAGCTCTTGGAAAACAGACAATTGGAGCCTCTCTTCCCCATATTCCATTAAAAATGTATCAAAGAGTATTACGACATAGAACCACTAATTGCTTTACTTGATGCATTGAAAGCACAGATCCATTCCACCCTGGAGCTGCCCTATCCCACACCAACGCTAGCGACATCACTCATGCCAGAGGGGCAGTAGATCACCTAGCACAACCCAACCGATGTTGTTCCAGATGCTTTCTCCCACCATTCTGTGGGATGGTCGAGGGTCCGTGGGCAAATGTAGTCAGGTGGAGTGGAGGTCTGCTCGGCTATAAAGTTAAAACCTGACCCAACCGCAGCCAGACTGAATTTTGAACTGAGCTCGAGGATTTAGACCATTCCTCAAAACTGACCTGACCCGGACACAACAGGTATCGATGAGTCCTGTCAGCTTTGAGTCAGATAGTCAGGTTACCGATTTAACAAAGCAAACACTTCAACTTTCTAATGGAAGTGCTACTCTCTTAACACTCTCATTTTCAACAAAGTAACCTTTTATCCTTCACAGTGAAACAATAAGTTCCCTGCCCCATGCCAAATCAAGAAATTGATTGGCATATAGTGCATAGAATGTTACCTTGTGTTCATGGATTGTTCAAACATATCTGCAAACCAGGAATGTATCCAACAATTAATAAATCAAGTTGTTCAAACATCAGGTACCCAAACAGTGCCGTATTGTTGTGGAATGATAGACGCTGACCTGCTGACATGCACTACAATAACCCAGGAGCTCTGATTTAGTCACACTTCTCAAATGAGCC
The DNA here is from genome assembly GCF_009764475.1 of Pristis pectinata. Taxonomy (NCBI): domain Eukaryota; kingdom Metazoa; phylum Chordata; class Chondrichthyes; order Rhinopristiformes; family Pristidae; genus Pristis; species Pristis pectinata. The sequence goes on from NC_067416.1 coordinate 33,358,818, forward strand.
AATCTTCTTTCCTGTGTTATGCTTCATACTTCTCTAGGACCAATAGAAATGGAGGCAGAGAGACCAGTAAGAGTAGGAAAGGTTGCAAACTGGATCTTAGCACCAATGCTTGCTGAATATGAACATTCAGATTGACTTTAATGAGACTGGGCCTACGATGCAAAAAGTCATTATTGAGGTCATAAACAGTAAAAGGAACAATGGGATAATTTGGAGTGGATATTTGTGATCTTACACTGGGAGTTAAATACTCAGTGTCTACAGGATAGAAAGAAACACCTTTTGCTTCTTCAGGATGACCAAAGTGTTTTGCAGCTGATGAAGTAATTTTGAACTGTAGTCACTATTGTAATCTTGGAAACTCGTGAACCAATTTCCTCAAAGCAAACTCCCACAAACAGTGATTTTGGTTAAGAGATAAATATCACCTTAGGCAGGGGAAGAACGTTGCAGTTCCTTGAATAACACCACTGGATCTTTTGCTTCCTCTTGAGAGACAAATGGACATCATTGTAAACATGGTTCCTCAGGACAGCATTTTCAGCTTCTGCAGCATCATTTCAGACAACCAACAAGCAAAGTCTGGTGAAACAATAACAACAGGCCACGATAAATTACACACAACCATCAGATCGGGATACACGAGGAGTCAGTAGAGGCAAAATCTACAAATGACCAGCAGCTACAAATGACCAGCAGTTGGGCTAAAAGGCAAGAATAGCACAGTTTCTAGATCATCAGAGATTGCAGTTCCATAGAGGATTCAGATGGGATGTAGCTGGAACACATTAAGAGCAGGCATGGTAGTGTAGCGGTTAGCGTAACGCTATTACAGGACCATTGATCCGGGTTCAATTCCAGCCGCTGTCTGTAAAGAGTTTGTACGTTCTCCCCGTGTCTGCGTGGGTTTCCTCCGGGTGCTCCGCTTTCCTCCCACATTCCAAAGACGTACAGGTTAGGAAGTTGTGGGCATGCCATGTTGGCGCTGGAAACATGGCGACACTTGTGGGCTGTCCCCATTCTGCGTAAAATATGCATTTCACTGTGTGTTTGGATGTACATGTGACTAATAAAGAGATCTGATTTTATCTTTAGTAAGTGGGAATGGGAGAATTGCACCCAGAGATTGATAGGAGGAAGTGGAGGAGCAGATTGGACCTAAGGACTGAGAGGAACAAGTAACTATGGGAGAATAAAGCCAAGGACCATTTGGCGTGAGATTTCTTCCCCTTCAGCTGCTTCCCTAAGGAGCTTCTGATTAGTCAGGGTCCTGAGCCCAGTTCCTGCATGCCCACATGTTAATCCACCCGGTCACAGTTATAGAAAATGTGGCAGATGACTTGCCAGCAGTCAGTTCCCATGAGTCCCTAGGTTATAATGTTCTGGTGATCAGGATGAGGAAGAGATATTGACCAGGATACCAGAAGAATTTCCCTGCTCTTATTCAAAAAGTACCTCAGGTCCAGAGCATTAAACTCAGAAAATTCATTGCGTGCAGCCTTTTCTGAATTTCAGGAGAAATAACCCATACAATCATCTAATCTAAAGGAACAAAAAAGGTCAAGTATTTGTGTCATTACTATACCAAGAACTTTAAGGGTTATTCCTAAAGTTTTAACCTTCAACTAAAAAGGAATTGAAAGTTTTATAGTAGAAACTTCATTAGTCATATTGGCAGCAAGAGATTACTAGATGAATTTACATGCAGCTTACTGAGTGCTAGCTTGCTGAATGTGAACACTCAGATTGACTTTAATGAGACTGGGCCTACAATGCAAAAAGTCTTTATCGAGGTCATAAACAGTAAAAGGAACAATGGGATAATTTGGAGTGGATATTTGTGATCTTCCACTGGGAGTTAAACACTCGGTGTCTACAGGATAGAAAGAAACACCTTTTGCTTCATCATTTTGAACTGTAGTCACTATTGCAATCTTGGAAACTCGTGAACCAATTTCCTCAAAGCAAATCCCCACCAACAATGATTTTGGTTAAGAGATAAATATCACCTTAGGCAGGGGAAGAATGTTGCAGTTCCTTGACTAACAGCACTGGATCTTTTGTCTCCACTTGAGAGACAAATGGACATCATTGTAAACATGGTTCCTCAGGACAGCATTTTCAGCTTCTGCAGCATCATTTCAGACAACCAACAAGCAAAGTCTGGTGAAGCAATAATAACAGGCCACTTGATAAATTACACACAACCATCAGATCGGGATGCACGAGGAGTCAGTAGAGGATAGCAAAGAGGCAAAATCTCCATGTGGTGAGACAACAGCCACAGATGAGCAGCAGTCAGGCTAAAGGGCAAGGATAGCACAGTTGCTAGATCATCAGAGATTGCAGTTCCATAGAGGATTCAGGTGGGGATGTAGCTGGAACACATTACAAATGAAGACTGATGCTTGCTGCAGTGGCAGGCCTGCCAGAAAGCTTGAGTTCAATGTGAACAAAGCAGGAGGAGTCTGGCACCAACCTTGCACAGAGATCAGAACCTAACCTTCCCAGCTTGGAAATGGTGGCCAACTCCCTTCACACACTTGCGGAGCCAACAATATACTGCAACTAATTGTCAATGTCACAGCTTGCGTTGCTGGACAAGCAGAAGCGACCCTGTGTCTGAGTGCTGCAATGGATACATTGTGTGCGGTTCAGACTGATATCATGACTGTGGATGACACTGCGCAAAGTGATTTTCAGACTGTCACACAGTTCAGCAACCAGTAGGATTTAGAACATAGAACTGTATAGCAGAGGAACAGGCCCTTCAGCCCACGATGTTGTGCTGAACTAATTAAGCTAATGACACCTAATTAAACTAATCCCTTCTGCCTGCACGTGGTCCATATACCTCCACTTTCTGCAATCTCATGTGCCTATCAAGGAGCCTCTTAAACACCTCTATTGCATTTGCCTCCACCACCAGCCCCGGCAGTGCTTTCCAGGTACCCACTACTCTCTGCATAAAAAACTTGCCCTGCACATCTCCTTTCTACTTACCCACCTCACCTTAAATCCATGACCTCTAGTATTAGACATTTTGACCCTGGAAAAAAGATACTGGCTGTCTACTCTCTCTATGCCTCTCATTATTTTATAAACTTCTATCAGATCTCCCCGCAGCCTCTGCTGCTCCAGAAAAAACAACTCTAGTTTCTCCAACCTCTCCACGCACAACATCGTGGGCCAAAGGGCCTGTTCCTGTGCTGTACTGTTCTATGTTCTAAAGTGGAGAGACACAGCAACATGTTTTCTGGAATGGATACAGCTGGAGATTCTTGAAGAAATGTTTTGTAAGATCTCCTGAAGGTCCTTTCATGGTTCCTGCAACAGTGCCCAAAAAGAGGTGAGTGTCCCTTTAAGTGGTGAGTATCTGTTCAGTTGACAGCTAGCTGTTTTAGTAGTTCTTGTTTACTCCCAAGCTGAAGGCCACTGTTAGGAAAATTTTCAGTTGAGTTGTGAGCCACATAATCACTGTGCAACTTCTTTGATGAGGCATTTTTAGTGGCAGTCAACTGTTCAATAAGTCACTGGGTTCCTGTTGCTAGGATGGGCTTCAGTTCCATCACCAAAAGTCAAGGCAAGTCAAGTTTACTGTCATATTCACGGTGAGATACAGTACAATGAAAGACTCGCTTACAGCAGCACGTAGATTCTGACAGCACACTGAACATAAATTATTCATACACTATACAAGACAGTGAAAAAACAAAACCATGCAAAACAAGACGTTAGTGCAAAAAAGAGACATAATCAGAGACAAAGAGACAAGTCTGTGGTAAAGTCATGGAGCAATACATCACAAATACAGAAACTTTGGCCCAACCAGTCCACGCCAACCACAGTGCCCACGCAACTAGTCTCAGTTTCCTGAGTTCAGCACATATTCCTCTAAGCCCCACCCCTCTGTGTCCCTATCCCAGTGCTTCTTAAATGATACTATTGTACCTGCCTCAACCATTTCCTCTGGCAGCTCATTCCATATACTCACCACCCTCTGTGTGAAAAAGTTGCCCCTCAGGTCACTTTTAAATCTTTCCCCTCTCACCCTAAACTTATGCCCCCTAGTTTTAGTTTCCTACCCCAGGGTAAAGACTGTTACTATTCACCTTATTTAAGCCTCTCATAATTTTAAACCCTTCTAGTATGTCACCCTCATTCTGTTACATTCCAAGGAATAAAGACCTAGCCTGGCCAACCTCTCCATGTAACTCAGGCCCTCTAGTCCTGGCAACATCCTCGTCAATCTTCTCTGCACTCTTTCCAGTTTAGCCATGTATTTTCTATAATGAGGTGATCAAAACAGTACACTGTACTCCAAGGTACTACAAGAGGTGGTCGATAGTGTTTCATTGCTGAGGTAGGATTAGGGTTGTGCAGATCAGTTCAAGAACCTGATAGTTGTAGGGAAGTAGCTGTTCCTGAACCTGGTGGTGTGGGACGTCAGGCTTTTGTACCTCCTGTCTCACGGTAGCAGCGAGAAGAGGGCATGACCCAGATTGTGGGGATCTTTGATGATAGATGCCACCTTCTTGAGGCAGCGCCTCCAATAGACACTGTCAAAGGTGGGGAGGGCTGTGCCCATGATGGAGTGGGCTGTGTCCACAATTCTCTGCAGCCTCTTGCATTCCTGTGTATTGGAATTGCTGTGATGCAACCAGTCAGGATACTTTCAACAGTGCATCTGTGGAAGTTTATCAGAGTATTTGCTGACATGCCAAATTTCCCTGAGCTTCTAAAAAAGTGGAGGCACTGGTGCACATTCTTAATGATTGTATCTATGTTCTGGGCCCAGAAAGAGACCATCCAAGATTTTAACGCCCAGGAATTTGAAGCTGCTAACTTTCTCCACCTCTGATTCACCAATGAGAACGGTTTTGCACTCATATTCAGCCAATCAGGCTTTCCTGATTAATACGTATTGTGATCACCTCTGCACAGTTTAAAGCATTTGGCTAAAAGAAAACTCCCTGGGGAAAAATGATTACATACATAATTGCCGAAGATAGCATTATTACAAATTTTAGGGGCTTTTTTAAGCATATCCATTCCACAGAACCAAGCTGCTGCTAGTTGGTACAACAGGCAAAGGCTGCCTATTATTTAAAGGATGAAATGTCACTCATCTAGAAGATCAAGAGGGGTGAAGCTACACAAGGAGCTGGAGATTTGTGCCATCTTTATCTGACTTCAGTCTTCAATAAGGAGCAGAAAAGTTGCAACCACTATTGCAATTGGTTCATTCACTGTGTGTTGGTGACCATCTTTCACACTTTCTACCATAAGATTTTATCTGTGGCACCATGCAGCTGCAGACAATTTTGATTGGAAAGAATGATCTTGTATTTCAGATATGCAAATTATCTGCTAAACCTGCTTAATAATGCATTGTTCAGCATATTGTTCACAAGTTATGATGTATGAACCTTCACCACCCTCTCCAAGCAGTCACCACCACCACTTGTGCCAACCAATCTTCCTTCATCTCCATCCTATCCTCTTTGTTCTCTCTACTCCCCACCTCCCTTCACTACAACTTAAAGCACATTTGATGTCTAATTTTTCTTAGTTCTGATGAAAGGTCATGAACTTGAAACATTATCTCTGCCCTCTAATCTGCTGAGTACTTCCGGGGTTTTTGTTTGTTATGCATGTGGCAGATGAAATTTAATACAGAGATGACCTATCCATTGGTAGGTTGTTTCCTTTTTAGTCAGTGTTGTGAAATGTAAACACAATTTACCTAAAGAAAAAGCCTTGATTAGCCCAGCGAGCTGGTGCCACAGCATGGCAATTGGCATGGAGTAACATTGTAAAGGGGTGGTTGTGTTAAAGTTTCTCCTGAGACCACACTTGATGTGTGTTCATCTGCATCCTTCCCTTGGGACTGCAGTCCACAACACCTGCTCCAACATACATCCCATCCCTTCTAACCTGTTAGGATAAAATGGGTTTGCTGAGGAACCATTAGATTTATCAGCAGACTCCTCAAATGCCAAGACAATGATTCAAGCATTCAGCTATTTCCACTGGCTTTCCATGTGTGATTAAGTAAGTCCCCAAAACTGGCAGTCTGTTTGCGGAACTGTATTTTACATCCATCTTTCGTATCATAGAAGGTCCCAGGGTCTCCACAACTCCACAGAGTCTCCCCTACCCCTTTATTTTGGAAAATGTTGCATGACAATTCCTCAGCTCCTCAGTGCCACTGTGTATGTTCAAGCCATGTAACAGACCAAGAGAGTGAGAGTGAGTGAGAAAAGGCAGAGTGAGAGAGAGAGCAACAGAGAGAGATGTCCAATTCATGTGGCTTTTGATCGTCCACAGAACTGTAGTGTTCACAATACTGTATTAAATTAGGTTTCTTGTATCATAAGAAGATTTTTAAAAATTAGATACCAGAGTTATCTCATTAGACATAGAACGTCATACAATTCTGTGTTTTACTTGGTTCAACAACAGGAAGCAGGTGTTGGGAAGATTTTAAGAATTTTTATTTTCCCAGCTGCGATACACTCATTGTGATTGTGTCATTCCATTGAACTGTCTTCACACTTGAAGTATTATTGAAGTCTACCCTGCAGTAACCACTGAAATTGTGTTTGAATTTACCTCGAATATAATTCAAAATTATGATTTTGTGACATTAAAAACTGTAACAAACAGCTGACACAAAGAGGAGAGGGGAAGGGAACTGAAGTATTCAGTGCATCTGGTAGATCTGTTGCATCTCAGCTCCAGTGGCCTAGGTTTAATCCCAGCCTCCAGTGCTTTATGTGTGGAGTTTACACGTTTTCCCTGTGACTGCATGGATTTTGCTCTGGGTGCTCCAGTTTCCTCCCACATCCCAAAGACATGTGGGCTGCTAAGTTAATTGGTAAATTGCTGCTGGTATGTAGGTGGCTGATAGAATCAGGGAAGAATTGATGGAAACATGAGGGGGATAAAAAAGGAATTAGCAAAGATGGGGTCCTGATGGTTGGTGCAGGCTCAGTGGACCTCGGAGTCTCTGTCCTTGCTTGGCACAACTCTTGGCCTCATACTGTTTGCCCAGGCCAGCAGGTGATGGGCTTTGCCAATGTTAGTTTGAGATTAAAGGGAAAGCTGCAGTGTCCAGAATTTATGGCTCATGGAGTTTTACCTTAAGAGTAAGAACTCACAGCCACAAGAAAGATATCAGAAATTGTTCCTCATTCAGTTGTTGGTGGATGGACTTCCAGGGCAGTTTGGAGTATATGCAAGGTTCAGTTCATAGCACAGATAAACTGGTAAATAAAAATTAGTAAATTGGTTTATTATTGTCACATGTACCAAGGTACAGTGAAAAACTTGTCTTTCATGCCATTCATACAGATCAATTCATTACATAGTGCATTGAAGTAGTATGAGGTAAAACGATACAGAATGCAGAATGAGATGTTACAATTACAGAGAAAGTGCAATGCAGGTAGACAAGATCAGATATCTTTATTAGTCACAAGTACATTAAAACACACAGTGAAATATATCTTTTGTGTAGAGTGCTCTGGGGGCAGCCCGCAAGTGTCGCCGCACTTCCAGCGCCAACATAGCATGCCCACAACTTCCTAACCCATACGTCTTTGGAATGTGGGAGGAAACCAGAGCACAACATACAATCTCCTTACAGACAGTGGCCAGAATTGAACCCGGGTCGCTGGCGCTGTAATAGCGTTATGCTAACCACTACACTACCATGCCTGCCCTTGCTATAAGATGCAAGGTCATAATGAGGTAGATTGTGAGGTCAAAAGTCCATCTTAACGTACTAGGGGACCGTTCAATAGTCTTATAAGAGCAGGATAAAAGCTGTCCTTGAGCCTGGTAGGTAGAGAGAAAGGGAATGGAGTTATTTGCAATGGAATTCCATTTAAACTGCCTTCCCACCTAAAGCCCCATTGAAACTACTGCAATTAAGTTTGACCAATTGAATGTAATTCACAAATGTAACTTTATAATGTGGCAAAATTGAATCAAATAGCTTACACAGACACCAGAAAGGAGAGGGGGAGAGAACTGAAGGCCTATTTGCTCAGTTCAAGGGAAGAGGGGTGAGTGTGAAACTTGGTGTCAGATCACTGGGAAAACTGCAATTATCAACTCTTAATGGTGGTGGAGTTTTACATTAAAAGTGAGACCTCTCAATCACAAGGGAACTGCAGGCAAGCAAAGGTGACCTAGTCGGTCACCAGCAGATATTGGCAAGTGGACTACTGATGCAATCAGAGAAAGATGACCTAGAGCATTAGCCAGAACCATGCCTCCGTAGTTTGTCAGTGGATTGATTCCCCTTGAGTAAATGGTAAAAGGACTCACTTTGTAGCTTAGAGGGGTCGAGATAAATGGAAGAATACTATAGCATCAAGCTATTACATTAATCGCACTGTAATCTCTCAACCCCATGTAAAGTTATATCACCACAGATTATCATTTACTAAATCCCTGGTCAGGACTTGTGCACAACCCAGTTACCAACCCATTGTAAACATAGGTATCAGAGAAAAGACACCAACCCTAAGAGTTGAATGTGCCTTCTTAAAGACCACCTCCTTACTAGTACAATACACCCTTAACACTGCACAGAGGAGTGGCCATGTTTCTGAAGGCAACAAACTGCTGCAGAAACGAATGGCGGGTTAGGAGCAGAGCAAATGATATCAAACTCTTGAGGGCATGGGAGGAGTCAGAACTGGGAGATTGTTGTTTTTGTGAGGTAGGAAGTTGGAGACCTGGAGATCAGTACTGGTTGATTTACAAATAATTGGAAGCCAGGAGATTAGCATTGGTCAGATGGGGATAAAATTAGGGTATCGATGTTAATCGTCGGAGGGGTGGCGCGATCAGAGAATAGTGAATTGGCACTTATCATTAGGGGGAATCAGAAGCTGTGTGATCTGGGCTGGTTCAGGAGGGAGAAAGTAGAGGTCAGGCCAAAGAATCATTGTGTGAGCGGGAAGCAGAGATTGGGGGATTGCTGGGATGGTTGGGGGAGGCAGAGGTTGCAATTGGCAGCTGGGCAATGGATGATGATGATAGAAGCAGGGAAGGAGCCAAGGGGAGGATATTGGTTTCAGGGGAGTGGAGTAAAAGCAGATGCTGGAGAACTGATATCAGTAAACAAACAGGGGAGTCTGGAGATCAGAAGCCATGAGACTACCTGTGGACATGGAGAGATCAGAGGAAGGCACATTGCTTGAGGCTAGGGGAAAGATGCTGTCAGATTGTCAGGTGGGAGGAATTGCATGGTTGAGGGGCCATGACTGTGGTGCTCAAGAGCAGATCAGCAGATCAAGTACTGTGCAAGAATCCTGTTGCGAAGACCAGGTGTGCCCAACAATAACTGGCCTCAGGAAAACATGGTCCCAGTTCCTTTCCATGCTGCAAAAGGAAAAATGTTATTATGTGTGGACCTGATGCAGAAACATCATTGAAACAGCAAGTGACCTGCCAAATATTTAAGAATCACAAATTGAACAGAAATGATTTTTAACATTCTTTCTCAAAAAAATCTATTTTAAATTGTGCAACGCTGATAAAAACTGTCATGCGATTGAACTTCCCTTCAAATATTTCTTCAAAACTGTGTGAGCGGGTAGATAATGTTATGTTAAGGCCAATATCAGTCTGAGTTTATAAACCGAGTACAAGAGGAAAGAGGAGCAATGGTTCGGCCCCAGAAAATTGTGAAGATTCAAATTCATGGAATAAACAGCATATTAGATACATATTTGAAGGGAAGGATGATTTGTTATGAGGAGAAAGCCAGGCAAAGGGATTAGTAAAGGATTCCAGTCACAAAGAGCCTCCAGGGAGCCAATGGGCAGATTTAACTTTAGGGCAACCAACAGGTGGAGTGAGCAGGTTGCCACCTGAACAGAGTAAATATGCTGATGCCACTTTAAATGGACCTGGTGAGCTGCAGATGCCAAGTATCCGGGTCCTGGTGAAATGCACCTGAACTGGGTGTGTGCAACTTGGGATTATTTGGGTGTGCGGAGGTGGGCCTGGGAAACACAGATTATTTCCTTGGAGGTGCAGGGACATAAGCTTCAGTAACATTGATATGGCTGGCACCTCATTTGTGCCCAAGCTACAAACCACCTTCAGTGGTTTCCTTATCAGGAGACCACAGTCAGTGCAGATCAGTAACAACATCTCCTCTTCATTGACAATCAACACAGGTGCACTTCAAGGATGTGTGTTTTCCCACAGCTCTGCTCTAATCTACACATGACTGTGTAGCTAGGCACAGCTCAAACACCATCTATAAATTCACCAATGACGCCACTATTGTTGGCAGAATCTGAGATGGCGATGAGGTGGCGTACGGGAGTGAGATAGATCAGCTGGTTGAATGGTGTCACAACAACAACCTCACACTCAACGTCAGTGAAAACAAGGAATTGATTGTGGGCTTCAGGAAAGGGAAGCCGGGAGAATACACGCCAGTCCTCATTGAGGGGTCAGCAGTGGAAAGGGTGAGCAGTTCCTGGGTGTTAGTATCTCAGAGGATCCATCTTGGGCCCAACACATTGATGCAATCATGAAGAAGGCACGTCAGTGGCTCTCCTTCATTTGGACTTTGAGGAGATTTGGTATGTCACCAAAGACTCTTGCAAATTTCTACAGAGGTACAGTGGAGAGCATTCTAACTAGTTGCAACACCACTTGGTATGGAGGCTCCAATGGGCAGGAACAAAAGAGGCTGCAGAGGGTTGTAGACTCAGCCAACTCCATGACAGGCACAAGCATCCCTTCCATCGAGGACATCTTCAAGAGGCAGTGCCTCAGGAAGGTGGAATCCATCATTAAGGACCCTCACCATCCAGGACATACCCTCTTCATGTTATTACCATCGGGGAAGTGGTACAGGAGTCCAAAGATCCACTCAATGTTTCAGGAAGAACTTCTTCCCCTCCACCATCAGATTTCTGAATGGTCCATGAACACTACCTCATTATTCCTCTTTTCCACTATTTATTTATTTTTGTAACTTATCGTAATCTTTATGTCTTGCACTGTATTGCTGCCCACAAACAACAAATTTCATGACATATGTCAGTGATAATAAACCTGATTCTGAATGCCCTCCTCTGTTTTCCAGCACTCTGGACTTTTCCCTCATCTTCAGCAGCTCACTCTCTGCAAGCTGACTGGCACAGCCTAACTGCATGAGGGGGAGGACACTGACGAGCTATATAGAAGCTGCCATCAGTGCTTGGCAGCGGGATGTAGATCAAAGATCTAACAACATTCATTAGCTGGGACCTTCAGCAGAAAATGCACAGGCAAACTCTGTAGAAACCCTTCAACAGCCTCAGGCATTATGGAAGACAGAGGACAGAAAGAATAGTGGGCTTATATTCATTTTGCACCTTTCACGACATTTCACTTCTGTAGCATAAGAAACCCAGCAGTCAACTAGCACACATTTGGTTTTCACAAACAGTAATGAAAGTGGCTCTTGTAGTGGCTAGCTACACTACTATAGAATAAAGGCACAGAGTCTGTTGCTTGGAGTCAGAAGTCGATTGCTCGACAGGGGCGTGGTGCGCCTTTTAATCCCGAAACTCTTCCCGTGCTTCAGTTCCCACGCTGACGTCACGCGCGGGTCTCCTGACCTTCCCACGCGTGGGCTTTCCTAGACCAACGATGGAGAAGAAAGAGGGCCCTGCGCCATCTTGGGTCGGGGCCTCCGACGACGCTCGCGATCTCGGGAGCCAGTTCGATACCGGTAAGTTGAGTTGCCACACTCTCATATTTCAAGGAATGGTGTGTAGATCATTTACAGAATCCTATTGTGCAAATCAGTTTATCATCAACAGCTACTTTATATAGCACCCTTGTAGAAAAACGTCAAGTGGTTTGCAGAAAGGCAAGTTTGAAAAGTGCGAAGAAAGAGAACTGAAAGGTGAGATAAAAAACATAATCAGAGAGGTAGGTTGCAAGGAAATTCCCAAAGCAAATGGGGATGTGATGAGCAGATATGGGGAGAGAACTCCAGAGCGTAAAGTACTGAGACCACAGAGGTTACAGAAAGATTTTAAAGAGAAATGAAGTGAGTCATGTGATAAGAGAGAGTGAAGGAAAGGATAAGGGACTTGTACTCATTTTGTTACTTTCATAACATCATTTATTAAAGTGCAGTCATTGCTGTAACATAAGAAACAGAGCAGCCAATTTGCACACTGTCTTCTCAGATTCAGTGCCACTGGTGTCTTGTAAAAGAATTGTGTTCCTTAAGGTCAGAGGCTTAACTTTGCTGTCTTTATTATTCTCATAGCGTGATTCAAGAGCCATTGTCTAAGGAACTTGACATTTACTCCCACACAGAAACTCCCAGCTCTTTATTCTCTCTAACCACATGCTCTCTACTCACTACATTTGACCTCCTCTACTTCACACACTCTCCCCTCTATATTCCAGCCCTGCTGATAGATGTTACATTATGTTGTATTCTTAAGAAACAAGGAGACACACGAGACTGCAGGTGCTGGAATCTGGAGCAACACACAAAAAGCTGTAGGTCAGGCAGCATCCGTGGACGGAAATGAACAGTTGACGTTTCAGGCCAAGACCCTTCATCAGGACTGGAAACGAAGAGGGCAGAAGCCACAATAAAAGGGTAGGGGGAGGGGAGGACCATGAGCTGGAACATAACAGCCACAATCGATGTTTCGGGTCCAGACCCTTCATCTACCAAATTTCAAAACTGTTGGAGTACAGTTAATGAATTAGATAATATTCTGGTGTTTTATACAATAATACAATCTTGCTGGTATCTTCAAACTTTGCTTCTAAAGTCACAGCCAAATTTCTCAAGGGTTGGAAGCTTTCCTTATGTACTTAAACATTCTCACATTCCCCAAGAGGGACTGGCAGTTATGCCCTCACAAATGCACAAGAAGAATCCACAGGTACATACATGTTGGTTCCGTTATTTCTTAAGGAGAGAAATCACCCTACAGCTACAGTATGGGGCGGCATGGTAGCGTAGCGGTTAGCACGATGCTGTTACAGCGCCAATGATCGGGGTTCAATTCCCGTCGCTGTCTGTAAGGAGTTTGTATGTTCTCCCGTGTCTGCGTGGGTTTCCTCCGGGTGCTCCGGTTTCCTCCCACATTGCAAAGACGTACGGGTAGGTTAATTTGGGTTTAAAATGGGCGGCGCGGACTCGTTGGGCTGGAAGGGCCTGTTACCATGCTGTAAATAAAATTTAAAATAAAAATCTAAAGCAGGCCCACTGACAAGTACTGCCAAGCTCTCTTTAAACGAGAATTATATCCGTAATTGTTATGTACCATTTGGCTGGCTAGAATCCTGAAAATACCTGACATTATTATGAGGTTAACAAGAACACTGTTGATTATTATATAGCACTATAACATTGGTAATTTTTGCCCTTAAACATGGCAAAAGGAGAATCATTTTTATTCCAGTCTCTCCCCCACTCCTAATTCCTCAGCAAAAAAGGAAGCTGGAAGCTTGATCACCATCTGTCACTCAGGGATGATATTGGTTATTAATGCTTCCTGTTAAAATGTGAACACTGCTCTCCTCGCTGGAGCTCATGGAATCTATCCCCTGCAGTTGTTGAGTTAATAAGGTGATATAATGTAAATGATGGATCAGCTGTAAATACACATTTTAGACTGAAGCAGCTGAAGCAGAAAATCAGTTTTATTCTTTGCTTGATCCATGAGTTTAACCCTTCAAGAGGAGTGGCACAATGTTGCTGCTGGTAGAGCTGCTGCCTCACTGCTCGGATGAACTGGCTCCAGTCCTGTCTGTGTGGAGTGTGCATGTTCTCCCTGTGACCACATGGGTTTCCTCTGGATGCTCCGGTTTCCTCCCACATCCCAAAAACTTGCAGGTCAGTAGGGTAATTGCCACTGGAAATTGCTCCCAATGTGTAGATGCGTGGTAGAATTTGGGGTGAATAGATGGGAATGTGGGTGAGGCTAGAATTAATGAAAAATAGGTGCTTGATGGTCAATGTGCACTTAGTGGGCCAAAGTTTACATGCCATATCTCTCTATGACTTTATGACTAAGAGTTACATATGATGTAAATAATGTCCAGATCTTTTTGTAGAAGTAACATTGGAAATCCTAATAAAAACAGAAAATGCTGGGAACACTCAGCAGGTTAAGGAAAATTTGTGAAACAGAAAACAGTTAACATTTCAGGTCAAAGACACTTTCTCAAAGTTCTGATGAATGGTCTTCAACTTGAAACGTTAACTGTTTCTTTCTCCACAGATGCTCCCTGACCTGCTGAGTGGTCCCAGCACTTTCTGTTTTCAAATGAAAACGAGGTGAGTGTTCCCAGCACTACATAATCAACAGTTTTTTTCAATTTTCAGAAATCCAGAGATATGACAACAAGGGTGGAATTAAAGTGAAGGATTTCAGATTTGTTGGGGACCAGGAAACAATATTAGAATCAAAAATATGAAATATATGAATTTGGGACCAATTGAAAAACATCACTCTGAATAACAAATAAACCTTTCTATTCCTGTTAGCGTAGTGCTATTACAGCGCCAGTGACCCAGGTTTGATCCCGTCCACTGTCAGTAAGGAGTTTGTACATTCTCTCTGTGTCTGCGTGGGTTTCCTCTGGGTACTCCAGTTTCCTCCCACATTCCAAAGATGTGTGGGTTAGGAAGTTGTGGGCATGCTATGTTGGTGCCAGAAGCGTGGTGACGCTTGCGGGCTGCCCCCGGAACACTCTACGCAAAAGATGCATTTCACTGTGTGTTTTGATGTACACGTGACTAATAAAAATATCTTGCATCCAAAAAAACAAGCACAATTCTGTCCAGTATTAGACTTGAAGGCTGATATTTTAGTTGATCAATAAAAGTTCATAGTAGCTAATTTTCCTCATTCTATCCTGGAGAATGGACATCAACAGAGGTTCACAGGATTCCTAGGCTCTGTTGCTGAGATATGAGTTATCAGGTACTCCATTCATTGTTTCATGGACCCAGGCAAACATTGACCTTGCGATAATGTAAAACTAGTGACAGTGAATCGAAGCTTATTTTATATCATTTACATCATCCAGGTTTTTGTTTATCATAAAGACATACATGCAGGGACTTGTGTTAAGCCAGTGCCCAAGTATGCAAATGTTAATTCAATGGCTTCATTGTTTCTTTGATGTAACAGAATATTTACTCAGATACCAAAGTGGTTCCTCTACTTAAATCTGGGCATTATCAATGCATGCTAATTTAAGACCAAATTCTTAACTTGTTGTGCTTAACAGGTTGAGTTCTTTCTATACAAGTTCCAGTAACAGATGAGTATATTAAATGGCTAGAAGTATTGTTTCCCAATCATTTAGTCTTACCTCAACAAAAACAGAATGCCGGACTTGTATTCCATTCCAAAATCCCACACATAATCCCACCAGTTGTTGACCTGTAAATTTGCAATGTGTCACTGCACCTTCTCATTCCTTTGCTGTAGGAGATAGTTCTGCACTCAGTCCAGCACTCGCCTGACCTTTGTAATGTGATCTAGCAAAGCAGGGATGTGGTACAAGAATTGATTTATGCTTCACTTCTGTTTGTTCCTCAGGTCACTATATTGCATACTATGTCACCATCACCCCTCCTCCTTTACCCCCACCCTCTTCTCCCTTTGGTGCACTTCCACTAATTCCATCTGGCCGCTCCTCGAAAAAAGCATTAGGATAAAGCACATTGTGTTGTTTTCTCAGGGACTCTGTGTCTCACTGTGTCAGAAAAATATTTGGGAATTAGTCACATGGTACTGGTATTGGTTTATTATTGTCACGTGTACCAAGATACAAAGAAAAGCTTTGTTTGCCTGCCATCCAGACAGATCATGCCATACATAATTACACAGAGGTAGCGAAAAGAAAACATTCCGGTTACAGAGAAAGTGCAGTGCAGCTCGACAAGTGAAGTGCAAAGGCCACAATGAGGGAGATCAAGAGTTCAATAGTTTAACCTTTAGCATATGAGAAGGCTGTTCAAGAATCTGATAATAGTGGGATAGAAACCGTCCTTGAGTCTAGTGGTTCTCAGGCTTTTGTATCTTCTACCTCACAGGAGAGGGAAGAAGAATACATGACTAGGGTGGGAGGGGTCCTTGATTATGTTGGCTGCTTTCCTGAGGCAGCAGGAAGTGTAGACGAATCTTCCTTTCCACATATGTGACAATCGTATTAAACCTATGACTGTTGGTACTGTTTCCAGGGAGAATTTGGTTGTTGCACTGAGTTCATATGTGGCCTCTTCAGTGGTTGGATGGGGATGCACCATAGCCAACTTCACTGGACTGCACCCTCCCCCTCCAAGCAATGTCCCAGCTTCATATCTTTGAATTGAAACTTGCAGGGATGAACATTATATTATATGACATGATGCCTTTCTCTCTTTACCACCTGGTACACAACCTTAAGTATATAGTACACAGCAACAACAGGTAATTCAACTGTCCCTAACAGCATTCCATACCTTACAATACAATCAACATTAGTAGAATATAGCCACATTAATCCCAGTCACAATGGTAGGTATTGAGTCCCTAATCTGGTCATTGCTGATCCATAGGAACATCTTCTTCTGGTGAATGTGTCTCAGGTTTTCCCAAGTTTGCTCAACTATCCTACTACGCAGTATGTGACTCCCTGTTTCTTTTCCCAATTTCTGCATTTCCTTGGGCAGTGGGCAACACAGCGATGCAGCCAGTAGAACTGCTGTCTCACAGCTCCAGCGACCTGGGTTCAATCCTGACCTCGGGTTCTGTCTGTATGGAGTTTGCACATTCTCCCTGTCACCACGTGGGTTTCCTGCAGGTGCTCTGGTTGCCTCCCATACCCCAGAGATGTGCAAGTTGGTAGGTTAACTGGTGATTGTAAATTTCCCCCAGTGCACCCTTAAGTGTTAGAATTGGCATAGGATGGGGGAAGTTAACAGGAAGAGTAAAATGAGATTAGTGTGGGATTAGTGTAAATGAGTGCTTGATGGTCAGTATGAACCCAGTGGGCTGAATGGCCTGTTTCCCTATTGTACAGCACTATGGTTCTAATTCATAAAGTCTCCCTGCATGATCTTCAACAGCCAAAACCAGACCCTTAACCCTTTTAGCCAATTTATGGCCAGATTAGAATCTTATGTCTCCTTCTCAAATTCCCCTGAGACTCTCAGCCATGCCACCTGTTCCTGAGTCCAATCCTCCTCTGGAGCCTTGGATCCTTGAGCCGTTTTGCCCGTGGTTCTTCATCATTCCATTTTCAACACTAATATAAAGTATGAATGCTCAGTCAGTTCTTAATCTTCAAAATAGTCTTTCAGACAAGTTTATTCTCAGGACTTACTTTGGAACTTTCTATACATATTGCTGTAGCCTGGAGATCAGTAAGTTACATGGCACAATCTTTAAAGAGGTGACAATCTAAAATCAATAGCTGTTTCTCATAATCAATATTGCACATGATTCAGCGAAGTTGACAAGAGTGATCATGCAGTCAAGAGATTGGAAGGTGGATCCAAGGCAACTGAAAGAGGGCGATTGATGGGTGTGGGCCTGAAAGGTCAAAATGTACAATATCCAGGGTCACAGCCATAGAGTTATAGAGTTGTACACCATAGAAACAGGCCTTTAAGCCCATCACATCCACACCAACCAGTGGGCACATATCCATACTAATCCCATCTTTCAACACTTGGCTTCTAGCCATCTATGCCTAGGCAATTCAAGTGCTCACTTAGACAATCCTTAAATGATATCAGTGACCCTGCTTCCACCTCTCTCTCATACAGTGTATTCCTGGTACTCACCATTCTCTAGTCAGAATGGTCTCCCTTTAAATCTCTTACTACTTACCCTAAATCTATGTGCTCTAGTTTTTTTCTACCTCTGATATGGGGAAAAGTTTCCCACAGTCCACCGTATCTATACCCCTCATATACCTCCAGTACAGAGCTATTGGAATGCTCAATAAAGGGCCCACCCTGAACAGTATATACTAGTTTCTCTGGCCTCGATTCGAATGAGTGTTGCATGGAGAGTGAAGTCATTTGCTGCATGCTTGGCTGAATTTCCAGATTTTCCAGTGCAGAAAAAGTCATCATTTAACGTCACTGCAGGCATGTTCTTCATCAATCATTTGGCATCAAACAAAACATGTGGCATGTGATCAAATTTTCAGTCATTTTTATTTACACCTAACAATTTTGTTGTTAGGAGAAGGTGATTGAATCACTGATCCCACAAAATGGTAAGCAGCCTCAATAAAACACCAGCAAGCACTTTAAGTGGAAGTCATATGATGAATGAACCTTTGGACTATCCTTTCGACAGTGGGTTTCAATTCATTTACCAGCATTGTATCTTGAACTAAGTATAGGTAGACCAATACTTTAGCTTAAGACTAGTTTAAGGCCTTTACGTTACCAGTCTGGAGCCTAGTTATTTGGTGAAAGTCTCTCCTTAAGATAATTACTTTTCCTAAACAACTCAGTGGGAAAAAGGACAAAATATCATGAAACATGACTGTGCATAAGGTTTTCTTGACATCAGTTATTATTCATGAGATGAGACATTCGTGATTCGGGATGATTCTTGGGATTGGGATAAAGGAGTGCTCATTCCCTGGTACTTTCCAATGAAGGATTACTGCCCTGCTACAAATGCTGCAGCATGTCCATGTGTGATGGAACGTAACAAAGCAAATTTTGAGGATTCCGATCAATGATGGAGAAAGAAAACTTCAAAAGTATAAGGTTACAAAATATTAAATTCATTAAGATATAGTAAAGTACAGGAAAGAATTAATGAAACTATGAATAATTATTACCAATTTCAAGAAGTAGATTACAATGTTAACTGAACTGGAGGAGCAAAATCCAGATGTACTGTAAAAGATTTATCCTGCATGACATTTCTGTATCATTTATCACCGTCCTTCTTCAGTTCGATATGGGATTGAGTTGTTTTTTTTTAACAAACTTCTAGCTATCCTTCTTACCTGCAGGGAAATGAAAACAATTGATGAAGTGCATGATTTTATTGTACACCATCGGTGGGATGTCTTTAAGGGATAGTCCCCCAGAGCAAATGTTGCTCTTATTTTGCTTTTGCATCTTGTTACTTTACTGATTTTTTACTTACTTTACTCTTCTTTGTTATTATCTTAATATTGTAATGTAAACTGTAACATTTGATATCGCAAGTGTTGTAAAAACTGGGGTTATTCCATTAGTTGCTGGATATCAAAGGGTGGTTTGTAATTGGACTAAAGTTAAAACTGTAATGATATCCAGCAATAAACAGATTAAACTGGTATGTGCAGAGTAACATGTGCGGCTGTATGAAGTTTTTTTTTGCTGAAATTGCTGATATGGCACAAGCAATTGTCATGAGAAATTGTTTATTTTGGTGCAGTTTTACTGTATAATGGGAGAGTTTTGTTACGACTCTTCGGATGTCTCCTCAGACCGGGATTGTGGATAGTGACAAGAACCTCCAGTTCGCCGAGACAGCCGTCAATCATTTCTACAGAGTCCCTGACAGGCAGAAGGGCGTGAAACTCATTGCTTTATTAATATACTTCGTGATTCATTATTTTATTAATAGTTTTATTAATCCTTTTCTGTACTATATCTTAATAAATTTAGTATTTCGCAACCTTATACTATTGAAGTTTTCTTTCTCCACCATTGATTCAAATCCTTGAAATCTGCTCAGTTACATCCCATTACATCATGCTGAACTCAAAATTGCCATCAGTTCATGAATCCAGAACGGTTCCAGCAGAGTATTACTTGATTGCCCCTTTAGCTTGCATGTGGCACAGCGAGGAAGGAAGAAGGCAGACAAGACTTCAGTGATACGGAACTTGGTGGTCAAGGGGACAGACAGGAGGTTCTGTGGCCTCAAACGAGAATCCAAGATGGTGTGTTGCTTCCCTGGAGCTAGGGTCCGGGATGTCTCAGAGCAACTGCAGAGCATTCTCAAAGGGGAGGGTGAGCAGCCAGAAGTCGTTGTGCACGTTGGCAAATATGACATAGGTAGAAATAGGGATGAGGTGCTGCGGAATGAATCTAGGGAGTTACGGAATAAGTTAAGAAGCAGGGCCTCCAAGGTAGTAATCTCTGGATTGCTACCTGTGCCATGCGCTAGTGAGGGAAAGAATAAGAGGATATG
Organism: Pristis pectinata; assembly: GCF_009764475.1. NCBI lineage: Eukaryota > Metazoa > Chordata > Chondrichthyes > Rhinopristiformes > Pristidae > Pristis > Pristis pectinata. Next base: position 33,379,028 of record NC_067416.1, read on the forward strand.
GCAGATGAATGCATGGATGAAGAATTGGTGCAGGGGACAGGATTCAGATTTTTGTACCATTGGGATCTCCCCTGGGGCAGGGGTGACGTGTACAAGAGGGACGGGTTACACCTAAACTGGAGGGGAACTGTAGTATGAGAGCACATGGCTGTCACGTGACAGTAACAATATTGACCCCTCTGGTCAAAGGACAGCATTACTTATCAGATCAGAAGTGACACCACTGTCAATCAAGGTTTGGCTTCACCCCACCCATCAGGTGTGGGCATAGGGTTTGGCCTTGTATAGCACCTTTGTTCCTGAATCTGTCTGACCATTGGCCTTGGCAGGCACCTTTGTCCTTGACCTCCAAGTCATTAGCCTGTCTAAATTACCTGGCCAGTCTCCACCCAGCCTCCCATCACTATAAAGAGTGTCGCACTCCCCTGGCCCTTCCTCTTTCGACTGCCCCAGGAATAGTGAGACAACTCTACAGAGACCACTGGTAAGAGTCTGCACTACCATGTGGGTTGGGAGCATCTTAGTCATATTCCAGGGAGTGTTAGGGCCAATGCTTATTTGAGTCAAGGTATTCAGGCATTGAAGTGTTTATCCCTTGATAAGCTGTACCTTGTTTATTGTGTGTTTGTGTGTGTGTATCTCATCCTCGTTGCGATTCCCCCTCACATTCGTGGTCTCCTGCGTGTGTGTGTGAGTGTGCATCTGTTCCCATTCATTCTGTCCCCGCGTTTGTCCTTGTTAATAAACCATTTTTAAATTACAAAGACTGTGTCCAGAGTTCCTCTACCTTTAAGATTCCAAAAGAACCATTTCACACAACAGGGACCTATATCCTTGCTGGCAGATTTGCTAGTGCTACCAGGTAGGGTTTAAACTAGATTGACAGGGGGGTGGGATCCTAAGTAGAAGTGAGACAATTGTGAGGCAGGAGAATGATAGAGAAGACAGTGACAGCAAACTGAACAGGCAGGACAGGAAGAAGCATGGCGAAGAGCAAGGAAAGTCAGTTGGATTAAATTGCATTTACTTCAATGCAAGAGGCCTGACAGGTAAAGTGGATGAATTTAGGACATGGATAGGTACGTGGGATTGGGATATTATAGTCATCATGGAAACATGGCTAAGGGAAGGGCAGGAGTGGCAGCTTAATGTTCCAGGATACAGGTGCTTTAGGCAAGATAGAGGTGGAGGGAAGAGAGGAGGGGGAGTTACTTTTTTGATTAAGGGGAACATCACATCAGTAGTTAGAGATGACATTACTGAAGGAACATCTGGTGCGGCTTTATGGGTGGAACTGAGAAATAAGAAAGGGATGATCACCTTGTTGGGATTGTACTCTAGGCCCTCAAGTAATCCTCGGGAATTCGAGGAACAAAAGTGTTGTGAGATTGGGGAGAGTTGTAAAAATAATAGGGTTGTCATTATAGGAGATTTTAACTTTCATCGCGTCGACTGGGATTGCCATAATGTTAAAGGTCTAGATGGGGTGGAATTTATTCAGTGTGTTCAGGAAAGTTTCCTCAGGAAGTATATAGAGGGCCCTACCAGGGAAGGGGCAAAGCTTGATCTACTCCTGGGAAATAAGGAAGGGCAAGTGACTGAGGTCATGGTAGAGGAACACTTTGGGACTGGTGACCATAGTTTTGTTAGTTTTAAAAGTTATGAAAAGGGACAGAACTGGTCCGCAGGTTCAAGTTCTGAATTGGGGCAAGGCAAATTTTGACAGTACTAGACAGGAGCTTGCAAAGGTTGATTGGGCTAGGTTGTTTGCGGGGAAAGAGACCTCTGGCAAGTGGGAGGTTTTTAAAATTGAGATAATAAGCATTTAAGGACTACATGTTCCTGTTAAAGCAAAAAGCAAAGCTACTGGGAGTTGGGAACCCTGGATGTTGTAAGTCTGGTCAAGAAAAGGAAAGAGGCTTGGGTCAGATACGGGCAGCTGGGATCAAGTGAATCCCTAGATGTATATAAAGGATGTCAGAGTATGCTCAAGAAGGAAATTAGGAGGGCCAAGAGGGGGCATGAGATGGTTTTGGCAGGGAAAATTAAGGAGAATCAGAATAGAATTTTTATCAAGAAAAAAGAGTGATTAGGGCCTCTCAAAGACCAAGACGCAAATCCACGTGTGGAGCTGCTGGAGATGGGCAGAGTTCTCAATGATTATTTCCCCTCTATGTTTTTACCATGGAGAAAGATGTAAAGACTTGAGAACCTGACAAAGATAATGGAGATGTTTTGGGAGCAGTCCATATTACAGTAGAAGCAGTGTTGCATGTGTTAACATGTATGAAGGTAGACAAATCTCCAGGTCCAGACAAGGTATATTCAAGAACACTGTGGGAAGCTAGAGAAGAAATTGCAGGAGCCCTCACTAAGATAGCTGCAAATTTGCTGTCCTCTGGTGATAGCAAATGTGGTGTCTTTATTTGAGAAGGGTTATAAGGATAGACCTGGCAATTATAGACAGGTTAGCCTCACATCTATGGTAGGTAATTTTCTGGTAAGCATTCTGAGGGATAAGATGTACTTATATTTGCAAAGGCAGGGGTTGGTTAGGGGTAGCCAGCATGGCTTTGTGCATGGGAGATCTTGCCTTATGAATTTGATTGAGTTTTTTGATGAAGTGACAAGGAACGTTGATGAGGGGAGGGCGCTGGACGTAGTATACATGTATTGCAGTAAGGCTTTTGATAAAGTTCCACATGGTAGGCTACTCTGGTAGGTTAGATTGCATGCCATCCAAGGAGAGCTAGCAAACTAGATACAAAATTGGCTGGATGGTAAGAAACAGAGGGTTATGGTGGAGGAATGTTTCTCATACTGGAAGTCTGTGACTAGTGGGTGCTAAGGCTTTTGATAAAGTTCCACATGGTAGGCTACTCTGGTAGGTTAGATTGCATGCCATCCAAGGAGAGCTAGCAAACTAGATACAAAATTGGCTGGATGGTAAGAAACAGAGGGTTATGGTGGAGGAATGTTTCTCATACTGGAAGTCTGTGACTAGTGGGTGCCCCAGGGATCAGTGCTGAGCCCATTGTTATTTGTCATCTATATTAATGATTTGGATGAGAATATACGAGGAATAGTTGGTAAGATTGCAGATGACATTAAAATAGGTGGTGTCGTAGACAGTGAAGAGAAGTATCAAGAATTGCACTGGGATCTTGATCGGCTGGGTAGGTGGGCTGAGGAATGGCAAATGGAATTTAACTCAGGTAAGTTTAGATGGCCATGGGCCAAACACGGGCAGATGGGACTAGCTCACTGGGCAGCACAGTCGGCATGGACAAATTGGGCCAAAGGGCCTGTTTCCATGCTGTATGGCTCTATGACTCTGAAGTGCGAAGTGTTACACTTTAGAAGGCCAAATCAAGGTAGGACTTTTACACAGTAGTGTAGCAGTTAGCGTAACACTTTTGCAGCGCCGGCAACCCAGGTTCAATTCCGGCCACAGTCTGTAAGGAGTTTGTACATTCTCCCCGTGACTGTGTGGGTTTCCTTCAGGTGCTCCAGTTTCCTCCCACATTTCAAAGACATATGAGTTAGGAAGTTGTGGACATGCTATGTTGGTGCTGGAAGCGTGGCGACACTTGCGGGCTGCCCCCAGAACACTCTACGCAAAAGATGCATTTCACTGTGTGTTTCGATGTACATGTGACTAATAAAGATATCTTTTCTTTTCTTACATTGAACGGAAGGGCCCTGTGTTCTGTTGTAGAACAGAGGGACCTTGGAATACAGGTGCATAGTTCCTTAAAGTGGAATCACAGGTAGATAGTGCAATGAAGAAGGCTTTTGGCATGCTGGCCTTCATCAGTCAGGGCATTGAATATAGAAGTTGGGAGGTTATGTTGCAATTGTACAAGAGGTTGGTGAGGCTACACTTGGAATATTGTGTTCAGTTTTGGTTACCCTGTTATGGGAAGGATGTGATTAAACTGGAAAGAGTGCAAAAAAGATTTACAAAGATTTTTCATGTAGAGGGTGGTGAGTATATGCAATGAGCTGCCAGAGAAAGTGGTTCAGGCAGGTACATTAGATACATATAAGAAGTATGTGGACAGCGGTTTAAAGGGATATGAGTAAAGTGCTGGGAAAAGGGATTAGCTTGAATATACATCTTGGTTGGCATGGACACATATGGGCCAAAGGACCTTTTACTGTGCTGTCAACTCGATGACTCTGTGACTCGATGACTCTATATACTGCAGGTTCACACTCTGGATTTTTTTTCTGTCATCCACATTTGATGTAACCCAGCATATCCTTGTCCAATACACTCTTAACATTCAGATTGAGGAGTGGTATTGTTCTGGGGCTAAACTGTGCTGTGGCAAGATCTGACATGCCAATACATTTGTCCTATCATGCAAAGAATCTCTAAAATAATTTAAGGATGAAAACATAATGAGCTGACAAGACAACTTGAGATAAGGTATTTTGGCACAGCATTTTAGCAAGTGCAGTCTTGATCACAAGAATCAAAACAAATGAAAGAAGGTGATTTCAGGGGCATATTTACCACCTGACAGAGGCACACCTCCAAATTAATTCCTAAAAATCTGGAATTTGTCCAAAACATTAACAAGCTACTAAACAAGGCTGGGCTCCTTTTGGAATTGCTTTTTTGATAGTGGCATTCTACTTTGGCTTGTAAGCATATGTTTAGGAAGACATTATCAAATATGCAAGCATCTCAGTTCCTTCATTATGCACTTTGTATTTTGTTGAGTAGGCTGATTGTTAAACTGTTAGAGAGAAGCATTCACTCGAACTCCCACTGTGGCTCTGCTATGCATATTTCATTTTCTGAAGGAATGCAACGAATGGACCAACTCACTTTCACGTTTCTTTACAATTATTTTATCACAAGGTATAGGCATTGCTGACAAAGCTAGGAGTTATTGCCCAACTCTTTCTGACTTGAGAGAAACGTAGAAAATTACCTTCTTAACTTACCTGCAGGGGCTTGATACAACTGAAGTGGCCGAATGAACCACTTCAGAGGGCAGATAAAGATTCAGCATGTTGCTGCAGCTCTGGATACAACAGTGTGGGTAAGAATGGCAGTTATTTACACTATACTGCAACCACATTGCAACAAATTTCTTGTCATATGTCAGTGATAATAAATCTGATTCCGACTCTATTGTTTCCTCAAAGATTCTGATGAATCAAACGGCTCTTTGCAGTAATCCTGCAGTTCCACTGCAATCATAGCAGCAAGTAACTTCGTTTTACTTTAATTAACTGAATTTAAATTCTCCGTCTCCTGTGGTGGGATTTGAACTGGTGTCTTGGGACCATTATAACATGCCTCTAGATTGCTGGTCCAGTAACTATGCACCATTATCTCTGTCAGAAGCCTGGAAATTCATCTGCATAATGCTGGAGAAGCAAGCATTGCGAAGCGGAAATTCCTGTCAACAGCTGAGATATCTCAGTGAGTGTAATAACATGATTGCCTGTGATTGAGTCACCATACCATGGAAATGCAAGGTGACCACACTGGCAAATGCCTCTCAGGCATGCATGTGAAATGGTTAATGTGGCTCAGGAGAGAAATAACTGTTTAAACACTGACATACTTCAGGTATCTTTCTATCCTACTCTGATACCTTTTCATCTTGAGAAGAGTAACATTATGATTAATTAAATATTGTAATTAACCAGACTCATCTGCTTTTAATTTTTTATCCTTAACCACTTTCTAAGTGAATGAATCTACTGTCAGGCATCTCTTTTTTTTATCTTTATCTTACTTAATAACTTTATCTTTCTTCATAACTATCCCTCTTTATCTTACTTAATAAATAATATTCCTTTCAAAAGTACACTTTATCTTTCATTTATTACTTGCCCTTTCTCCTCGTCTGCAAATCGTATCATTCCTGGCATGGTACCTTTATGCTAATAGTCTAGAATTCTATAACAAAATTCATTTACTTCAGTGGTATAGTTCTTTAAATATTTCAAATCCTCTTTGTTCTCTTTATCTCTTAATTAGTGTTCTGTCCATACTCGTTTAAGTACCTTACTTCTGTAGAAGATTCCTGGTAGATTAAATGTAGTTGTTCTGTCCCAGACTATTTGTTCCATAGTTAAGTTAAAATCAAAAGAACTGCAGATGCTGGAAATCTAAAATAAAAGCAGAAGATGCTGGAAATACTCTGCAGATCAGTCCGCATCAGTGGGAAGAGAAACAGAGTTAATATTTCAGGTCAAAGACCCTTCATAAGAACTGGGAAGGGCACAAACAAAACAAAAGTTGTTAAACTGCAGGAAAGGTGAGGGAGGGGGATGTTTCTTCCCGCATATTTTCTTTTGTCTTCCTCTGGGAGTGGCGGACCTGCCCATCCTGACCTGTCGGGCATGTCTTCCCGCTCTACATTTCACAACTCCCACACTTTTGCCCATGTTCTTTTGTACATGTTCTCACTCTCCAACTGCTCCCATTAGCTCACTGACAAGATAACTTTGTTTACAGTTTATCCCCATGGTCACCCCAGTTTTGCTCTATCAGAGACATCCCCCACCCCACCCCCCTCGCTGCAGCCTAACAAGATTCTTTTCTCTCCTTCCCAGTTCGGGTGAGGTGCCTGTGAATGCACAAGGCTTGATCAGCAAGCTTGCAGATGACACAAAATTAGGAGGTGTTGTTGATAGTGAAGAAGGTTATTGTAGATTACAGGGGGATCTTGATCAGTTAGGGAATTGGGCCGAGGGGTGGCAAATGAATTTCAGTCCTGATAGTTCTGAGGTGATGGATTTTGGAAAGTTAAACCAGAGAAGGACTTATACTATGAATGGTAGGGCATTAGAGAGTGTAATGGAACAGGGGGAGCTAGGAGTACAAGTGCGCAATTCGTTGAAAGCGGCGTCACAGGTAGACAGGGTGTTGAAAAAGACATTTAGCATGCTGGCCTTCATCAGTCAGGGCATTGAGTATAAGAGTTGGGATATTATGTTGCAGTTGTATAAGTCGTTGGTAAGGCAGCACTTGGAGTACCGTGCAGTTTTGGTCACGCTTTTATCGGAAAGACATGGTTAAACTGGAAAGAGTGCGGAAGAGATTTATGAGGATGTTGCCCAGACTAGGAGGCCTGAGTTATAGGGAGAGGTTGGCCAGGCTAGGTCTTTATTCCTTGGAATGGAGGAGAATGAGGGGAGACCTTATAGAAATGTTTAAAATTATGAGAGGCATAGATAAGGTGGATGGTATGTCTTTTCCCTTGGGTAAGGGAGTCCAGACTAGGCGGCATAAATTTAGGGTGAGAGGGGAAAGATTTAATAGAAACCTGAGGGGCAACTTTTTCACTCAGAGGGTGGTGAGTATGTGGAACGAGCTGCCAGAGGAAGTGGTTGAGGCAGCTACAACAGTATAATTTAAGAAGCACTTGGACAGGTACATGGAGGGGAGGGGCCTGGAGGAATATGGGCCCAACGCAGGAAATTGGGACCAGCTAGGTGGACAACATGGTCAGCATAGACTCGTTGGACTGAAAGGCCTGTATCCGTGCTGTATTGTTCTCTGACTCTATGCCAGGTGTTATCTGTGGGGAGAGAAACAGAGTTGATATTTCAGATCAATGACCCTTAATTAGAACTGGGAAATATGTTACAGTTTTACAGACAATGGATTTCAAATCAGCACAGATTTTTAAACCTGAGAGCTTGTCATTGGTGAAGCTGTATAATGACAACAGGAAATTAGAAGTATTGAAATAAGAAAGCACAATTCTCAACTTTTGAATATTCGTCTAAATTTCTGTTTGCCAAAGGTTATCATATATTGCAGAATTCATTGTAAATTAATTGAAAAGTATGCCTCAGATTGTACTGATGTTGTACTTTCTTTAATTTCAAAAATAAACTTTATTCATAATAAAAAATATATACAAAGGAAGTACACTTGTTCAACCATCCAGAGTTGACTTAGCTTTTTCTATATGGTAAAGGAAGGGAATAGTATGTTTTCGTGATTTATTCATTGATAACTGTTTTTCATCTTTTGAACAACTGTCTAACAAATACAATTTGTCTAGATCACACTTTTTTTGATATTTGCAGATTAGAAAGTTTTTAAAAGCTACTATACCCTCTTTTCTGACACCATACAAAACTGAAATTATGGAAAAAATTTTAGGTCTTAAGCCTTATCAGAAGAGCTTGATAGCAATAATCTATGATTTAATTATGAAAATATGTCCAGAATCACTGGACAAAATTAAGAATGAATGGGAAAGCGAACTCCAGACATCTTTACCTACAGAGACTTGGAAGAAAATTCTTCATTTAGTTAATACATCTTCAATGTGTGCCAGACACTCTTTGATACAGTTTAAGATAGTTCACAGGACCCATATGTCAAAAGATAAGCTAGCCCGTTTTTATCACCATATAAATCCTATATGTGACAGATGGAAATTGAATGTGGCTTCTTTGACACATATGTTTTGGTCCTGTCCTCTTTTGGAAAAATATTGGAAAGACATTTTTAACATTTTTTCAACTGTATTGAATATTGATTTACAACCTCACCCTATCACTGCTATTTTTGGATTACCAAGGATAGAGTCTGGCCATTTATCTGCTTCCGCTAACCGTATGATTGCCTTTGTTACATTAATGGCCAAACGATCCATTTTGCTTAAATGGAAGGATCCAATACCCCCTACTACTTTTCAACGGTTCTCTCAAACTATATCATGTTTAAACTTGGAAAAAATTAGGAGTGGTACTGTTGATCCTTCGCTTAAATTTGAAGATATTTGGAGTCCATTTATTCAATATTTTCACATGACATAGATCCCTTTTCAATAACTTTCCAATTTAGAGGAACAGAGTTGACATAATATTGCTCTGTTTCTACTGAGATATTTCAGTCCAGTCTTTTTTTTTCTTTCTTTTGTCTTTTTTTAAAATTTTTTTTCAGTTTGGTTTGATATATTGTTTATAACTTTTCTTATTGATTTGGGGATTTTTTTCCTTTCTTTTATATACACAATAAATCTTTTTCTTTCCTTTCTTTTATATTATATTCTTTTACTAAGAGATTGTTGGATCTACAGATTTTTTTATATTTTATTGTTCTTTATGATTATCTATGCCATGATTGTTCTCCTGATCTCTTTGTATTGCATGTACATACATCGATGTTATATATTAATCTGTATTAATTTGGAAACTAATAAAAAGATTGAAAAAGAAAAGAAAAGGAAGTACACTTGTACTCAATGTCCAAACCAATGGAGGCAAGTGTGCCAAATGCATTCTGTCTACCTTCATTGCTATTTTTTGGAAACAATGTACCCATGGCGTAGCAGTTAGCGTAACGCTATTACAGCGCCAGCGACCCAGGTTCAATTCCGGCCACTATCTGTAAGGAGTTTGTACGTTCTCTCTGTGTCTGCATGGGTTTCCTCCGGGTGCTCCGGTTTCCTCCCATATTCCAAAGACGTACGGGTTAGGAAGTTGTGGGCATGCTATGTTGGCGCCGGAAGCGGGGCGACATTTGCAGACTGCCCCAAGAACACTCTACGCAAAAGATGCATGTCACTGTATGTTATGATGTACATGTGACTAATAAAGATATCTTATCTTGTAAAAAAAGCAGTGCAAAAATAAAACCCTAAAATTCAAGGTTGTTACATTCAGTTGTGTAAATGTTAAGGAGAAAAACACACAGACAAACATAGAACCATTGCCACTTATGTTACTCCCTGAGGTGATACCCCTTTCATTGTTCCAGGGGCTTCCCCACCCATCTCTGCCCCTCCATGTGTGGTAGCGGATGGAGCCTATACTGTAGTCCTTCCCCGCAGAGCCTTTGCGTTGTCTGCACCGAGCTTCAGTGCATCCCTCAGCACGTACTCCTGCAGCCTGGACTGTGCCAGTCTGCAGCTCTTCCTTATGGATATCTCACTGTGCTGGAAGATCAACAAGATTCGGGCAGACCAAAGGGTGTCCTTCACCAAGCTGATGACCTTCCAGCAGTGTTTGATATCTTTCGTGGTACGTTGTACTTAGGAATGTCCAGATGAAATTTTTAGGGGAAACACACCAATTTCAGCTGGAGTATTTCCAGATTTTTTTACTGCTCTTTTAAAGTGTTGTATATTTTTTTTACATTTTGTTCTGGCTGTTGGATGTTTTGGGGAGTCTTGGTCTTTTCTAGACAATGAGAACATGTTTTCTCAGTACAAAAGGAAAAGAAATGTGGATGCCAAAGTAATATTGAAATTGGCAAACTCTCAATATGAATCTGTACGTGGATAAAGGAAAAAAAACTTGTAATAAACTGCAGGATTCCAGTTTGCCTGCTGGAGTTCACATGTTTCTGCCTCACGAGAACATCTACATATCTCGGCTTTGCACAGCCCTAAATGGCAAAATACAAGGTTTTCCAATGTGAGTAACTCTGCATTGAAAGTTCCCATCATGCTAATGTTATAGCTGTTGTTCATTGCAGCACTGATGATATTAATTTTCCACTTTTCAGTGCTTTAGCTCCCAAAGAGGAGATTTGAAGCACACTGTTATCGGCTCATGGAGTCACACAGCACAGAATCAAACCCAACGGCCTACCAAACCTGTACCGACCATCAACCACCCACTTACACTGAATCAGTTTTATTCTCCTCACATTCCTATCAACTGCCCCCAGATCCTACTACTCACCTACAGACTAGGGGCAATATTGATATTAAAATGACAGCACTTTTTCCACGTAGGGCTATGATTGCCATTTCAAACATGACTTTTAAATGCCAGCATTTGAAGATAGTGACACTATCTTCAAAATTAGCATATATTTTAATAATTTAGTTGGCCTACATAATCAAAGACCCCACCCACCCCAGACATTCTCTCTTCTCCCCCCTCCCATCAGGCAGAAGATACAAAAGCCTGAAAGCACGTACCACCAGGCTCAAGGACAGTTTCTATCCCGCTGCTATAAGACTTTTGAATGGTCCCCTAGTACGATAAGGTGGACTCTTGACCTCACAATCTATCTCATTATGGCCTTGCACCTTACTGTCTGCCTGCAGTGCAGTTTCTCTGTCGCTGTAACACCTTATTCTGAATTCTGTGATTGTTTTCCCTTGTACTACCTCAATGTATTGTTGTAATGAAATGATCTATATGGATCGCATGCAAAACAAAGTTTTTCACTGTACCTCAATACATGTGACAACAATAAACCAGTTTACCAGTTTACCAAAATGCATGGAATTTTATACAAAGAGGAAGAAGCTAAACATTGTCTGGACAAGCAAGCCAAGTGGAATTTAAAGAAGTTACCTAAGTTCAGTGGGACAGGAGAGTGGAAAAAATGAATAGTGATAAAAAGGAAATTCAGTTCTAGTTTTAGTGGCGTAGCAAGGCATCTAACTACAAGAGGATTAGACCTGGTGTTGGTTGGCGATCAAGTAAGCTTTCAGAGCACTTTAATTGCAATGTTTATGGGTTGACATATTGCAAGGTGAAATAAGACATGAGAGGTAGATCAACAGGTGGACTATCTGTACCTTTCTGCCTCAATCTCTTTTCAGGAGAGCATTGTAAACAATGGCAGTATTAACCATAAAATTACTCACGGGACATTCAGTATCTCCATTTAGCTCTGCATTGAATACCAAACAGCTGCTAAGGAATTCCCTGAGAAAAATGTGGAAATTTGGCAGATTGTTTTCAGAAGTGGAAACTTTGGAAACTGCAAATTAAAAAAAAATTCAGATGCTGGAAATCTGAAATAAATAAGAAAATATTGCAAGTACTCAGCAGGTCAGGCAGCATCTGTAGAAAGAGAAACAGAGTTAATATCTTCAGGTCAGTTTTTCTCTCTCTAGAGATGCCACTGAGTATTTCCAGAACTTTCTGCTATTATTTTATATGGTGAGCACAGCCTCCTTGGTGGAGCTGGTATTTTTGGACCCATGATTCCTAACGTTCTCTACCCTTAGAATTTTCTCACCCCTTGTCTGGGTCTATTGCAGATGTATTTGTATAAATCTATCAAATTATTCAGTTAACCGTTACAGTATCATGTGCCATCCAAGATTGTAGAGGATGAGGTAAATTCACCTTATACTCTCTTTGTCTCATACTTTCTACATTCTTACAGATGTTAGTAAGACCAGCCATGTAGACATTTGCAAGTGGACAACCTGCCACAACCACTTCTGCGACACTACTTATCAATCCTCTTCCACCACCTGTGGTTGGTCCCTCTGAACTCACTAAGACTATCCTCTGGGATATGTACAGCTGTGCTTGGGTTTTCCAGTGTTGTTGCAAGACATTGTCTGGGCAGCAGTACTGTCAGGCTGCTCCTACCAACCTGACAAAGAAGAGATGTTGAACTGCTGGCTGCTAGACCCTGCAATCTGAGCTCCTGCTGCAAAATGTTGGCTGTGTGTATGTTTTTGTGGGTGTAGCAGGTAAAGGGAAGCGGACGCAGACATTAGACAGTCTGGGAGTGAGAAGAGGAAGCAGCTCATATTTTGCACATCATCTTGTCTGGTTCTTTGACCTTATGGTGATTAATCAGTATACGAGAAAGAAACGTGGATGCCAATGTATTATTGAAATGGGAAAAACCCTAAACATGAATCTGTCTTTGACAAAGAAGAAACTTGGGTATAAGCCAAAGATTACAGATGTCAGCTTCTCTGCTGGAAAGCACATGGTTCTGCCAATAGAAATATCCAAAAGCGTAGCTGCCTCAGGGGTATGTACTGTACACAGCCCAATGTGTGAGAGAATATTGTCAAGCTTTGCTTTGACAGTTCACAGTTCTAACAATTAATATGTTCCACAGCCCTGCATGAAGACCCAATATTTCAACAGTGCACCAGCTGAGCAGCAGACCCCACTTCAGATTACATCATGAAGCATCAGAATGGAGATACAGGCATGATGAACACTGCTGATTAATAATGGTACTAAAACATCTGTAACTTGAATTAACTTACATCCTTTAACATAGAAAAAAACATCCTTGAGCAATGCACAGGAGTGTTATAAAACAAACTTACTACTTCAGGTAAATCTACATGCAAGAAGTGGGAGTATTTTAGAAGTGAAGTTCAGGACAAATGGGTATCTATAGGGGTGAAGGATAAGGACTGAGAACCATGGATGTCAAGGGATATCAAGGGATATCAATGAAGAAAGAAAAGAGAGCATCTGGTGGGTAAGAGACAAAAAGAGGGAGTACTAAAAACAGGAAGGTTTTTCAGGAGTACAGTGTGTTCAGGGTTGCTGAAAAAAGAAATTCGGAGAGCAAAGAGGAGCCACAAAATAATACTAGCAGACAAAATTTAGGAAAATTCCAAAGCATTTTATTCTTCAGAACAAGAGGTAACCAGGGAAAGAGTAGTGCCAATTAGGAACCAAAAGGGTAAATGAATGATCTTAAATGAATGTTTTTCACCTGTATTCACTGTGGAGAAAGATATTGTAATTGGAAATTTCATTCAGGACATGGTAATTCTGGAGCATATTAAGGTTAAAAGGGGGAAAGTATGAGATGTCTTAGTGGGCGTAAAGATGGATAAAGCCCCAGGGCCTGGTGAGATGTATCCCAGGCTACTGTGGGGGGAGATTGCTGGGGCCCTGGCAGAGATATTTTAATCTGCTGAAGTGCCAGATGACCGGAAGACAGCAACTGCTGTACCTTTATTCAAAAAGGGCAGTAGGAAAAGGTCAGGTAATTATTGGCCAGTTAGTCTAACATCAATGATAGGGACATTATTGGAAAAAAAGTCAGAAACACGGGTTTTAACTACACTTGGAAAAGCAAGGATTGATCAGAGATATTCAACATGGGTTTGTTGGTGGGAGATCCTGCCTAACTTAATTGAGTTTTTTGATGAGGCAACTAAATATATTGATGAGGGCAGTGCATTTGATATGGTCTGTCTAGACTTCAGTAAGGCCTTTGACAAGGTTCCAAATGAAAGGCTTGTCCAAAAGTTTAGTGCCCATGGGATCCAAGGAGAGTTGGCAAATTGGATCCAAAATTGGCTTGGTAACAGAAGACAGGGGTGCTGTTGGAGGGTTGTTTTTGTGATTGGAATCCTATGGCCAGTTATGTACCACAGGGATCAATGCTGAGACCTTGTTGCTTGTTACATACATTAACAACTTAGATACGAATGTAGGAGGTATGATTAGTAAGTTTGCAGATAACGTGAAAATCAGTGTTGTTGATGGGGAGGAGGGTAGTCTCGGGCTACAGGATAATATTGATCAGCTGAGAATTTGGGAAGGCTGACGGCAGCTGGAACTTAATCCTGATAAGTACAAGAGAATGCATTGTGTGTGTGTGTGTGTGTGTGTGTGTGTGTGTGTGTGTGTGTGTGTGTGTGTGTGTGTGTGTGTGTGTGTGTGTGTGTGTGTGTGTGTGTGTGTGTGTGTGTGTTCAGGGTGGGTGGCTACAGTTTTAATAAAGATAGGACATATACAATGAATGATGGGCCCTAGGGAGTACTGAGAGACAAAGGGACCTTGGTGTACAATCCAAAGCTGAAGGTGGCAATGCATGTAGAAAGGTTGGTGAAGAAAGCATACGAGATGCTTACCTTCATTAGCCAGGGCACAGAATATAAGAACAACTTTCTAAAACACTGGTTAGTCCACAGTTGGAATATTGTGCACGGTTCTGGTCACCACACTATAGGAAGGATATGATTGCACTGGAGAGACTACAAAGGTGATTCACCAGGCTTTTGCCTGGGATGGAACGTTTCTGTTCTGAGAAGAGAGTAGACTAGCTGCACATATTTTTCTTGGAGCAGAGGAAGCTGACAGGGGACTTTTTCCCAAGAAATTTTTCCCCATGGCAGAAGTGTCTAAGACCACGGTGCATAGGTTCAAGATGAGAAGGAAGAGGTTTAGAGGGGACCCAAGGAAGCATTTTTTTTACGCAAAGGGTAATTGCAATCTGGAATGCACTGCCTGAGAAGGTGTTGGAGGCAAGTACTCTCACAATATTTAAGAAGCATCTGGACGAGAACTTGAATTGCCAAGGCATACTAGCCTATGAACCAAGTGCTGGTAAATGGGAGTAATATAGGTATGTACTTGATGATCGGCATGGACTTTATGGGCCAAATGGCCTGTTTCTATGCCATATGACTTCACAAAAATTTGACCAAGAGATGGTTGGGTAGGTGACAAATGCTTGGACAAGGAAGTAAGAAGTAGCGATTCAGAACTTTGTACTAAAAGTGCACTGATAATATTCAGAATGACAAGCTCATGGTAATTTAAGAAAAAGATTAGCACTCAAAGATCAATCTCCATTCTCAAATGGGAAGATTAAAATCCTTCAAACCTCTTTGGTGTTCAGGTCAAAATCTTCCAAAAATAGATTAAACTGTGTCTCTCTAATGAGAACACATATTCATTGTCCAAATTCGGCAGGCCGTCGCTCTGATTTGGGCCAGTGGGTGGAGAGTACATGCCACATGTTTCACCTAAAAATTGCCTCAGAACGCTACTATTAGCAGAGGACCCTTACACTGGAGTAAGGGTCCTGTGTTTTTTAGGCAGGTTGTTCAGGTGGCCTCTGTCAAGGCTCCCTCAAGAAATGAGTC
The DNA here is from genome assembly GCF_009764475.1 of Pristis pectinata. Taxonomy (NCBI): domain Eukaryota; kingdom Metazoa; phylum Chordata; class Chondrichthyes; order Rhinopristiformes; family Pristidae; genus Pristis; species Pristis pectinata. Next base: position 33,394,633 of record NC_067416.1, read on the forward strand.
ATGCTTGCCTTAGGCATGCGAGATTATTTATAGAATATCTCTGTCTGCTGCTACCTTTCTCCTGTATAAATTAATTCAAAGAAAATATTTATTAAAATGAGTGAGGAACAAATAACAATGGAGACACAAAAATATTTATTTGACAGAATGAATGTATAACAATATTATTTTGAATTGGGAAGGATGCTTCAATCAACAGTCATAACTTGATTTTGTGATAATAAAATGAAATATCCTTCAATGATGCTGATGAAATATTCTCAAAATGCTAAATACTCTGTTAGATAATCTAATAGTTGTATTTCCTCCTGTATTACACCAATACATACTTCTATTATGTTAATAAAGTTAAGAGCAAGTGGAGTGCTTCTGTTTCTACATAGAGCAGCTGCAACGTCACATTTATTATTGAATGCAGAAATCATTTCAGCAGAGAGACTGACACAGCAAAGTACAGTGCAGGGACTGCTGAGGAAGTGGGCAGGCACGGTGGTGTAGCAGTTAGCGTTGAGCTGTTACAGTGCCAGTGACCTGGGTTCATTTCTGGCCACTGCCTGTAAGGAGCTTGTACGTTCTCCCCGTGTCTGCGTGGGTTTCCTCCTGGTGCTCTGGTGTCCTCCCACATTCCAAAGACGTACGGGTCAGGGAGTTGTGGGCATGTTATGTTGGCACCAGAAGGGTGGCAACACTTGCGGGCTGCCCCCAGAACACTCTACGCAAAAGATGCATTTCACCGTGTGTTTCCATGTACATGTGACTAATAAAGAAATCTCATCTCATCGCCCCACAGTGAACTTTTATAAATACATTTATCATGTGTGATACAATGGAGCCAATTATTCTGGAACTTAGTTCTGCTTCCACATTTGCTCTCTGTGAATCAGACCTAAAACCAGCTGCAGATTTTTAGAGCAAGGAAGTGGAACCTTAATGATCCATATTATAGATGCCACAGACACCCTTAAAGCTCCAGAAATATGTTTCTGCCATGTCTGCACATCAGTGAGGTGAGCATGCCAGAAACCATATTGATGAGGCCACAGTGAATAACCAGAGCAGACAATCAGTGCACCACACTGACTCAACACCCCGTGCCATTTTAGAACTGAATATCTCAGCTAACACCCTTTTTCTTCAGCTGACTTAACTGGAGACAGTAGGAAGGACAGACACCCTGCCCCACCAACCCCAGACCATTCCCAGTTAAATCCCAGGCTCACCAGTACTGTTTAAGGGTACCTCAACCATCTACAGGTTAATTCTTGCTGTTTTTTTTCTTTCCTGGTGATAAAATTTGACAGGTGCTTTCGTTCTTTCTAGAAATGTATGTGGCAGATGCTGAGGGACATCTTTTCCTCACTTCAAGCTTTCTACCTGAGCCAGCTGCTTCCAAAACAATGGATGAATTGTCCCCTGGGAATACAGAATGGTTGGAATATAACTAAAAGGTCCAAAAGGGTTAAGTAGCACAGAACTTGATCATTTTGGGTGAAGTTTTGAACAAGTTTTTCACTGTATCTCGGTACAAGTGACAATAATAAACCAATAACTAATACCAATACCAAGTCTTGACACTGTGTTCCACGAAGTCTTCAGATGTATTTCAGAGATCCTCTTTACAATCTCAACAGCAAAGACCATGAAATCATGTGCCTCCTTTCAGCTACATGTGCAGATTGACCTCAGTGCCATTTTTACTCATAGCTGGTCACTGTTGAGAGAAGGCAATGATTAAAAGGATAACCAGAATTAAATTCAGCTTCCTTATTGAGTGCCAGTGGTATCTTAGGCAGCAATCAGCAGTTTAAGAAGCATCCATGTGCCCATTCTTAATATTGATTTTGAATCCAATGTCAGATTCCTATCTTGTACTAAATGGAAACTAAATTAGCATTGCAGTACAAGAGCCTGCCATGGCCACCTTTTTCTTTGTTCACCCAGTGCATTATGTGAAAATCACTTCTTTAGCTGACTGTATTTCCGCTGTAGTGCTCTGTATCTTCAGAATGAAATGCTAATGAATTAAAAGGAAGTAGAGTGAAAGGAATTCTCATGTGGTATATTAACATCTGCAAAGAATAGTCGGGCCAGGTGGTCTGTTTCTCTGCTGTAAGTTCTGCTGTTTAATGCACAAGTGGTATCAGGTAGCTAAACCCAGGGAGGTTGCTTATGGGTCCAACTTGCACAGTCCTTGAGGTGTGGGAGGAAAACTCGAGGGAATATGAAAAAATGTGATGTCATTCACTTTGCGGAGTACTTATTACATGATGATAGTCTGGGAAATGTTGCTGTTCTGAGGGAGCTAGGTATCCTTGTACACAAGTTACTGAAAAATAACATGCAGGTGCAGCAGACAAATAGGAAAGTGTTGTTTATTATGGGAGGATTTGAGCATGAGAATAAAGATGTGTTATTGCAATCGTATAAGACGTTGGTGAGACCACATTTGAAGTAGGATGTACAGTAGGATATATTTGTGATAGAGGGAGTGCAGCGGAGAACCACCTGAGGGGATTGCCATCTGAGGGGAAATTGAATAGGCTGGGCTTCTTTCTTCAGACCTGAAGATCGAGAAGCGATCTCATTGAAACATACAAAAGGGACGCAGGGTGAATGTTTCCTCTGGTTGAGAGGTCTAGAACCAGAGGTCACAGTCTCAAAATAAAGGGTCAAAATTTAAAGACTGAGATAAGGAGAAGATTGTTAACACAGAGGGTGATGAATCTTTGAAATTTTCTTCCCCAGAGAGCTGCAGAGGATCAACTGTTTAGTTCATGCGAAGTGGAGGTGAGTTGACTTCTGGATGTTAAGGGAATGAAGGGGATATGGGTATAATGCAGGAAAATGGTGTTGAGACAGATCAACCACGATCTTGTCGATCAAGGTCCTACTCCTCTCCACAGACTTCTACTCCTCTTATTTCCTATGTTCATGTGTTCTTTTTGAACTCCAGGGAGTTCCATTTTCATATGTGAACATTTTAAACTGACCTGGGCTTAATTTTGGTTTCATAGGGTTACAGGCTTGATATGGTCTTGGCTTCTCTCTTTGCAGTTGTGCACAGCATGTCCGGAACACATGTTCCCTGCTGCAGCTCAGAAACAAGTCTCTTTATCAATGTCCCTGAAAGCCAGTATCTGCATCAAGCTAAACAAAACATCTGCTTTCTTGTGAACTATGAGTCATGGTGAAAATTCAGCCTTCTCACTAAGTAGGAATACTTAATGTCTCTGATCAAAGTGTGGCTACCTGATGTACATAAATACCTTTCTGGTGCACCTTCAGGGGGAGTCAACATTGTTGGTGGTGTCAACTGCCTCCAATTGGATGCGTGAGAGTTAAAAGCTGTGAATGAACACTACCAAAGTACACATGCTGGACGTTTATGGCCCCATGTCGCTTGTTATTGACATCAATTCATCATGACTGAATATTCATGCCAAACATTTGTCTTTTTTCCAATGCTGCCACTAGAAAGTTTGCAAACCCTGTGACAGCCTGGTCCACTGGAACTCTGCTATTCTCCGCCTCCTACTCTGCAGCTGTTACTTATGAGGACACCTTATATTCTCCTCCTCTGCCTTGTGTTCTGTGGTCTCTCCACTGGCAGAGCAGAAAGGAGGATACCCGATAGTGAGAGTAATAGCATGTGTTGAATTGATGGTTGGAAATATTTCATCTGAGTGACTAGGAAAGGTAGCCTGGCATGGCATAAGAATGAGGGTGACTGTCAGTGATGAATGGTTAGATATGGATATGAGCAAATCTATACGTAAGGAGGAAGTGTGTACCCCATATTACATTGTGAAGAGTGATTGTGTTAGATTGGACTTGAGGAAGAGGAAATGATGTGCACATATGTGTCAGGCTCTGATAAAAAGTCATCAACCTGAAATTTTAACTGTCTCTCCATAGATTCTGCCTGTCATGCTGAGTATTTCCTGCACTTTTGGATTCTGTGCATATCAAAATGTAGGGGAATGATTTGTTGCTCTCAAATGAGCTGCACTAAGTTCTACATTGGATAAAGGTGCATTGCACCATGCACCTGATCTCCAGCACTACCTCCATTGCATTGTTTTTTTTCTTTGTTCTCCATGTCAGCTTGAATGGTTGAAGTGTCCCTTTAAACAGTGTTTTGGCATAATGCTTTGTGGGGCACAATTCTGATTGGACAAGAGCCCTAAAAACTAAATGTCAATGAAGTGGCCAGGTTATAAAGCAGCTTACAGATGCACTGCACATGCTTCAGGATTTTCCTTGAATTTTCTCTGACCTGCACTTCCCTCCACCAATTTTCAGTGTGCCTGAAACTAGTGACTTACCAGTCTCATCCCCCTCCTTCTGTCTCTGGTGCAGCTGCTTCAGATTTTGATAGATCCATCTTATTCGTCTTTCTTCCAGGGCTTATTTGCAACTGTCAATCATCAGGCATGTGTTAATCTATTTATTAGCCAAATAATGAGCAAAATACCATACTGTGGAGTCTTTTCAAAAAATATATCCATGATTTCTTCTTTCTATCTGGAATGGAAATCAAATAGCATTTTCAGATGTGATGACTCCATCATTGAATTTAATTGTCTGTGGAAGCTTCATGCATTCAAAAATAACTCTTTAAGGCCCTGACCAGCAAAATGAATCATATTTTCCAAATAAAATTACTAATACATGATTCTTTCACAATTTTGAGGTCCCAGTTCATGTGTCATGTTTCTTTTTAAATCCACTTCAACATCATTTTGAAATTTGATAAACATCTAATTGTGCTTTTACCATAAACTTTACAATTGGACCCAATGTGAATGCGAAACATTTCTGTGCACAAAATTCATAAACATCCTTCTTTTGGATTAATGCATTGGTAAGATATTTCTGGTCACCCGTAAAGGAGAACACTATATCACAGAGATTTTGACAGCATATGCACAAAAGAAGAAAATGGAAACACAAGGATTCTTTTGTTTCCTGCTGAGATCTTTTTTTCTGAATGCAGCAGGAAGTTCACCATATTTGCAGAAAGTCACAACGGAAACCAAGCCCTCCCTGATAACTTGCTGCCAGGCACACTGTTTAAGACGTCCACCACCAGAAAGGGGAAGCATCCGTGCGTCATCAGCACGTGGACTACTTTAAGTTGACATTTTATGATAGTGATCAACAACACATTATCTTTAACTTAAGTTCAGGTAAATAAAGAACGTTCATCTATTAATGACATAGAGGATCTGATGACTCATTTCTAATAATGGAATAAATAATGTTTTTATTTAGTAAAGTTAAAGATATTAATAGAAGAAAAAGAGATGAGGTCCTGAAGAGAGAATATAGGGAGCTAGGTAGGAAGCTGAAAAGCAGGACTTCAAGGGTAGTAATTTCTGGATTTCTGCCTGTGCCAGTGAGGGTAAAAATAGGTTGATTTGGCAGATGAATGCAAGGCTGAGAAATTGGTGCAGGGGGCAGGGTTCAGATTTGTGAATCATTGGAATCTCTTCTGGGGAAGTTACAACCTGTACAAAAGGGACAGGTTACACCAGAACTGGAGGGGGACCAATATTCTTGCGGGCAGGTTTGCTAAAGCTGTTGGGAAGGGTTTAAACTAGTTTGGCAGGGGGTTGGGAACCCGAGTGATAGGTCAGAGGTTGGTGCATTTAATGTTCAAGTAGATGCAGCGTGTTGAAAGACTGTGAGGAAGGATAGGCAGTTGAAAGGACAAAATTGCAGTCAGTTGGATGGACTGAAGTGTGTCTACTTTAATGCGAGAAGTGTCAGGAACAAGGGTGATAAACTTAGAGCGTGGGTAAGTACATGGAACTATGACATTGTGGCCATTACAGAGACTTGGCTGTCACAAAGGCAGGAATGGCAGCTGGATATTCTGGGGTTTAGATGTTTCAAAAGGGACAGGGATGGAGGTAAAAGAGGTCGGGGAGTGGCTTTGCTGATCAGGGACAGTGTCACAGCTGTAGAAAGGGAGGATGTCCTAGAGGAATCGTCCACTGAGTCAGTGTGGCTGGAAGTCAGAAACAGGAAGGCAGCGATCACTCTATTGGGAGTATTCTACAAACCCTCCAATAGAAGCAGAGACACTGAGGAGCAGATTGAGAGGCAGATTCTGGAAAGGTGCAAAAATGACAGGTTGAGGTAGATGGGGCAAAGTTTGTTAGGTGTGTCCAGGAAGGATTTCTGACGCAGTATGTGGACAGGCCGACTAGAAGAGAGGCCATTCTGGACCAGGTACTAGGGAAATGAACCTAATCAGGTTCCAAATCTCTCAGTGTTAGAGCATTTAGAGACAGTAACCATAACTCCTTGACCCTTGGAGAGGGATAGGAGAAGATAATACGGGAAAGTATTTAATTGGGGGAGGAGGAACTATGATGCTATTAGGCAGCAACTTGGGAGCATAAGTTGGGAACAGATATTCTTGGGGAAGTGCACAATGGAAATGTGGAGGTTGTTTAGGGTGCTTGCATGGGGTGCTGGATAGGTTTGTCCCACTGAGGTAAGGTAAAGATGGTAGAGTGAAGGAACCATGATTGACAAGAGATGTAGGATATCTGGTCAAGAGGAAGAAAGAATCTTACCTAAGGTTTAGAAAGCAAGGATCAGACAGGGCTCTGGAGAGTTACAAGGTAGCCAGGAGGGAGCTTAAGAATGGACATGGGAGAGCTAGAAGGGGGCATGAGAAGGCCTTGGATTAAGGAAAACCCCAAGGCGTTCTACACATATGTAAACAATAGGAGGATGTCTAGAGTGAGGGTAGGACCAATCGGGGATAAAAGAAGAAGCAATTGCCTGGAGTTGGAAGAGGTAGAGAAGGTCCTTAACGAATACTTTGTTTCAGTATTTACCAGTGAGAGAGACCTAGATGTTTGTGACGATGGCGTAGAACAGGCTGATACACACGGGCATGTCAATGTGAGGAAAGGGGATGTATGGAACTTTGGAAAAACATTAGGATAGATAAGTCAGCAGGGCCAGACAGGATATATCCAAGGTTATTGCGGGAAGCAAGGGAAGAGATTGCTGCGCCTTTGGCGATGACCTTTGCATTCTCACCGGCCACAGGAGTCGTGCCAGATGATTGGAGGGTAGCAAATGTTGTTCCTTTGTTTAAGAAAAGGAGTACAGACAACCTTGGGAATTACAGACCGGTGAGTCTTACTTCAGTGGTGGGCAAATTACTGGAGAAGATTCTTAGAGACAGGATTTATGGACATTTGGAGAAGCATAGGCTGATTAGGGACAGTCAGCAGGGCTTTGTGGGTGGCAGGTCGGGCCTCATGAGCCTGACTGAATTCTTTGAGGATGTGACAAAGCACATTGATGAAGGTAGAGCAGTGGATGTGGTGTACATGGATTTTAGTAAAGTGTTTGATAAAGTTCCTCATGGAAGGCTCATTCAGAAAGTTAGGAGGCATGGGATCCAGGGAAACTTAGCTGTGTGGATTCAGAATTGACTTGCTCATAGAAGGCAGAAGGTGGTGGTAGATGGAGCGTATTCTGCCTGGAGGTCAGTGACCAGTGGTGTTCCGCAGGGATCTGTTCTGGGATCCTTGCTCTTTGTGATTTTTATAAATGACTTGGATGAGGATGGGGAAGGGTGGGTTAGTAAGTGTGAAGATGACACGAAGGTTGGTGGTGTTGTGGATAGTGTAGAAGTTTGCTGAAGGGCATTGACAGGATGCAGAGCTGGGCTGAGAAGTGGCAGATGGAGTTCAACCCGGAGAGTGTGAAGTGATACACTTTGGAAGATCGAATTTGAATACAAGGTTAATGGCAGGACTCTTAGCAGTGAGGAGGAGCAGAGAGATCATGGGGTCCACGTCCATAGATCCCTCAAGGTTGCGACGCAGGTCGATAGGGTTGTTAGAAAGGCGGGTGTTGGCCTTCATTAGTCAGGGTATTAAGTTCAAGAGCCGCAAAGTAATATTGCAGCTCTATAAAACCCTGGTTAGACCACATTTGGAGTATTGTGTTTGGTTCTGGTTGCCTCTTTATAGGAAAGATGTGGAAACTTTAGAGAGGGTGCAGAGGAGATTTAATAGGATGTTGCCTAGATTGGAGAGCATGTCTTAGGAGGATAGTTTGATCGAGCCACAGCTTTTCTCTTTGGAGCAAAAGAAGATGAGAGATGACTTTATAGAGGTGTACAAGATGATAAGAGGCATAGATCGAGTGGACAGTCAGAGACTTTTTCCCAGGGCAAAAATGGCTAACACAAGAGGACATAATTTTAAGACAATTGGAGGAAGGTATAAGGGGGATGTCAGAGGTAAGTTTTTTACACAGAAAGTGGTAGGTGTGTGGAATGCACTGCCGGCAGAGGTTGTGGGGGCAGATACATTAGGGACACTTAAGAGACTCTTAGACAGGCACATGAATGATAGAAAAATGGAGGGCTTTGTGGGAGGGAAGGGTTAGATAGATCTTAGAGTAGGATAAAATGTTGGCACAACATCGTGGGCCAAAGGGTTGATACTGTGCTGTAATGTTTAATGTTCTATGTTCAAGGGACAGTGGATGTCAGCAAAGGGCCCAGCAAACTTGGGAGTGTAGAAAGGTGGAAGCTCTGTTCAAGTTGCATTTTTTTCTCTGCATCATGGTTGGCACTACTGAGTATTGGAAAGTCAATGCCAAAGTATCACAGTGGGGAGTGGAGAGGGTGATCACAGGTGATGGAGGGAGATCTCCAGTCAAGGGGAGATTTTGAGTTTGGGAGATTACATAACAAGGAGACTTTGCAGGTGATATATGGGCATAGTTCTGGGAGGAGGTCAGGAGTAGGGAGACCTCTGTGTCGAGGGAAAAACTGCGGGTCAGGGAAGGATGACTTGGTGTAAGTGCTCTCCAGTCAAGGAGACCACGTGTGTGAGGAGGGTTGCAGGTTGGAGGTGATCATGGATCGACTAGACTAAAGTTCGGGGACAGATTGCAGCTGAAGAAAGTCACAGTTTGGGAGCGAACATAAGTTAAGGAGACATTGTAGGTGAAGAGCGTTTTCTGGTCACAAACAGGGGACAGAAGATGTGCTAGGTGAGAGATTTTAGGTCAAGCGAGATCCTGATTCTGGGAGGTCACAGGTCAAACTGGATCATAAATCAATGCGAGATCACAAGTCAGGGTTAGGTTCAAGAAGACGCCAGGAGAGTTTTGAAGAGATCCATGGGTAGTAACTTAATGGCAACTACCTGATGTGGGAGCGGAATTGTCTGGGTTCAGCTGGTCAGAACTGACAATTGCAATTGAGTGGATCTGGTTAGTTTTAACCTTCAGCTTTCATGCCTCCCAGGACCACAGGTGGTGCAATGTGCCCCATGATACAGCCCCACCTGTGTGAATGAAAATTGGAGAGGCAACTAATGAATGGAGGAACTTGAGCAAGTGCAGCACTCAGATTCACTGCTGCATCACTGGATGTGCTGCTGCCTGTTGTTGGGAGCAGAAGGGCTGTACTTTCCCCCAACGTTGTGAGAAAGTTCAATGCCTCACATTGCTCCTCATGTGCACTCAACTTTCAGCAGCTTCTCTTTCACTTTCAAGGCACTCGGTCAGCTCCATATTTGGCCATTTGCCTTTGCCATTCAGCGTTTTCCTTAAACAATGTGTTGGTTCTGTCTCCGTCCACTGAATACTGGACCTTCACTCACTGTAGTTCAGTTTCCCCACTCTTTATTGGAGAAGAAAATGCAAAACACAAGGGAGAGAGGCAAACCTGGAGCTGGCTGCCACAGATTGTTCAACTTAGAGATACAGAGGAGAAAGCTCTGGAGATAATCATGCAGGCATGTCCCTCTTGGTCAATGATGGAATTATAAATATTCTGACACGTAAATGCTGACTTTATTTCGTCAATGACTGAGCTATAAAAAAACTGGTGACCATAACTGTAACCATGCTGACTTTGCAAAGGCCAAATCATAATCCTTCTTTTTGTCCTCCAGGACCTTCAGATGTACAGTAAAAAGCAATCTTGAGGATAATCGCTTGGAGGATTCATTCCTCTGGTAAAAGACTAGATCCGTGCAACAGTCAAGGAACTATACTCCCTCCTTCATTTGCTATCCTATATCCCATGCAATGCTGTGCTGCTGTCTGCCTCACGGACCCTGCACTCACCCTGATAAGACCTTGGCGTGTGGGGAGTAGGCAGAGTGACAGTGGGGACATTTGCCCGAGACACAACCCAATGCTGTTTGGCAGCCAGCAAATCTGGGAGAATTGCTTTCCTGGCTGTGGAAGCTGTAGCTTGTTTTTAATAGTTTTCCAATGTCTTTGACCTTCAGGGACATTTAAATGTTAATAAAATTGAGAAAAAAATCTTTTTGAACGGAAAAAAATTAAAATCATGATTATAAGTAATTAAAAAATACAGCATAAAAGTGTAATGAAAAGAGGATGTACCTTTCTTCCCCATTTGCTTTCTCATCCTTTGCTTTACAAACCCCATTTAATCAATAGAGGCTTGGGTCGTGAACTAGGTCTGACAAGGGAGAGCATTCCAAAGAAACTCCTTGGCATAGTAGCCAGGGAATTCTACAACTAAAAATGCACAGTACATTCATTGACTGAATGACGGCAGTTCAGCTCAGAATTACTGAGAATAGCCATCAAGATCTGGAGCAATAAAATTCTTTTAGCAAATAGATATTTATTGGCATCAAAATGCGGTTACAGTAAACCCCAATGTGGTTGTATCAGAATTAGATTACACTCATATTTAAGAAATGAGTAATTCAAGGCCCAGCCTCCCAGTTCTGTGGCAAAATTTAACTTCTCGGTGGTGACCACAGATTGATACTTCAGTACTGAAACTCTGCTGCCCTGTTTGTCATGTCAGGCAGCAGCTGTGGGGGGTCCATTTCCCTCCACAGATGCTGCCTGACCTGCTGAGTTCCTCCAGCAGTTCGCTTTTTGCTGCATTTTCTTGTGTCTCCTTGTTTGGAGTGTTGTCCTTCAACTGCAATGGTAGACTGAGGCCCTGTCTATTCCAGGGACCAACATAGAGACCTCAGTCAACGTGAAAAAGAAAAAAAAATTGTTTGCTATCTGTGGTATCTTGCAATGCATAAATCACCCACTACATTTCTTCACATTAATAACACCCATTGGACATAAAGTTTTCTGGGGTGATGTGGCATCATTACAGACACTAGGATATGGGAGTTCCTTCTTTGTTTAAGCATTACAGTTAATGCAGGCCCATTCTGTCAGTGAAAAGCTTCCTTTCATCTATGGGGTCCACGTCATATCACACAGGGTCATTACGAACCTCAGGGTGAGCACCCTGCATGGGTGTTTGAGCATTAATTGCCCCTGAATTAATGGAGGCCCAGAATGTAGGAGACCAATGTCATGCATCTTGTTGCATTTCAAGGGATCTAGAGCTTTATCGTCTTTGAGTAATCCAACTGGAAGTCTAAAGTGTTTAAGTTAATTTAAGCAGGGCATAATTTTTAAGTTGACAGAAGTAATCACATTTAACAAGTACAGGTAAAATTAGGCATGTTGTACCGGTAACTTAAGAAAGAATTTTTATCAGAAGAAGTGTTGAAATACTCAGTGAAACCATAATCTGCAAGTCATAGTCTAGACACCAGTTGAAATATAAATTGAGCTCTAAATGTAATCTTCATAGAATTTTCATATTTCCTTACAGTACAGCCATTCTGCCATCGAGACCATGCTGAGACTCAGAGCCTCAATCCCATTCTTTGACTCATCTCCCTGTAACTTATTCTCTCACACACACCCGTCAATTCCCCCTCGATTCCCCTGCATCCCACCTACACAAGGGATAATTAACATATCAGCACATCTTTATAATGTGGGAGGAAACCGGAACACCCAGGGGAAACCATAGGGAGAACATTCAAACTCCACACTGACAGCAGCTGAGGGCAATGCCAAAGCGCACTAGCTTTCACACAATGACAACTATTATTCACCATGGCTTTAAAAATGTTGAAAAAGTCCCTAATCATTTCACCAAAGTCTGATGATATTTTAAGCAAATAGAGAGTGAGTCAAAGAAAGAGAAGCTGGAAGTGAGAGATGATTTTCATCCTCTTTCTCCATCTTCGTCACATGTGATGAAGGGTCAAACACAAAGGCCACCCCAGTGATATAAAGATCTTGATAAAAACAATTGACATCTCATTTAATATTTTTGACATAGGCATACAAGAAAATGCATTGACTTCATTCATCGGGATCTGATCCAGATAAATAAGTTAAACTATGCTGGGACTTTGACCAGTTTCGGTGGATAAGATAAGAATGATTGTTTCACTTACAAGCCCAGTCACTGGATTTCCCTCTTTTTGATGAACTAAATCGTCGCGTTTCATGCAGATGTCAAATCGGTGCCCTTGTAAAAAAAATTATGAAATGGCCAAAAAGATATTTAAAATAGTGTTACTGTGGATTATTATCAGAAGCATGTATTAAAGCAGAATGTGTGCAACTCCTGATGGAACTACAGACAGTTTTATTTGGCCCCAACACCAGTGACAGGAAGGCCCAGCCCTTAAACTCACACTCCCCAGAGACCAGCTTACACTGTCTGTGTGCAGTTTGCAAATTCTCCCCATGACTTTGTGGGTTTCCCCCGGGTTGTCCAGTTTCCTGCCTTTAAGTTACCCTTTAGTGCAAATGAGTTGCAAAATAATCCTGTTCAGTCGATGGGGAAATGAGACAGAATAAATTGCAGGATTACAGGGAAATAAAAAGAGTGCAAGTGGGACTGATGGAATTGCTCTATTGTGAGTAGGGAGACTTTTAATAGGCCTACTGCGCCACATTGAAAGGACATTCACACATATACACAGACAGACATACACATTCTTACATACACACACACACACACACACACACACACAAATACACATACAGACTTGAAAATCCACCTTCTCCAGCACCCACACAGAGACTATATCTCCAGATGGGCAAAAGTAAAAAGGTTACTCAATGTCATTCATTACCTCCCCAAGTGCACTGAGGAATAGGTGGGAGGCCACAAGCAGGAAGGGGTCTCTTGCAAGTATACCACCTGACCCCAATAATGGCAATCCCAAAAATAATAGGTGAAGTGGCCATTAAGCCCCAAACCGCCTCAAGTGTAAGTGGGCAAGTGCAATCTGCAGTTCTTCAGGCACACCCTCTAATACTGTTTCAGTGCAATCACTACAAACCCCTTTGATATGATCACCAGTAAATTCCTCCATTATTATCTGTACTGCTGCATCACAATAAAGGTTTGGCCACAGCACAAGTGCAACTACCTTCTGTTTTGACTCTGCAGAATATTAGGATGGGCCAGCTATTTCTGCTACTATGATGGAGAAATCTTCTTCTAACGCCTTTAGTGTTCATTTGTTGCCTCCAATTTTGTTGTGACTTTTGCATAATTTATCTTGGAAAGGCATCGGTCATGGCATTTTGCTGGTTGCTACACACTCAATGTCATACTTGTACTGAGACAGTAAGTTGGCCCTCAGTAGTTTCATTGATGCCAGTATGATGGGAATAGCAGACTTTGATCCCAGAATGGACAACAAAGGTTTGTGGTCAGCATGGTGTGAATGCCCTACTCAGCAAGAATCGAAACCTTATAAACCCAAAAGTAATCACCAAGGTCTCCTCCATGTGAGCACACTTTTCATGTGATGTGTAAGTAATAGGATTCTCATGACCCCTGTCCATGACATGGCTAAGCACTCGTCCAATTCCATGGTTAGTTTTAAAGTATAGTTATTGACACAATAAACCAAAAAGGCCTCATTACTAAGGCTTCCATTGTATAGCTCAAACACCTATTGCTGCTTTTTTTCCCACTATAATGGTTACTTTTCTTTAATGGTTGATAAGGGGGTGTCAACATTGTGGTAAGTCAGGTACAACTCCAGTGCAGCATTAGCACCTGCCAAGGGTTAACTGAATATTTTCCTGTTCTGCTGATGGCCTGACCTTCTCTCTCATTCACTTGCATCAACACATAGATATAAGTAGGTCATTATCTTCTGCACAACACCCTATCTACTGCCAGTTTCTTTCGTCCTTCCTCTACCTGAGGTTTCAGTATATAAGGTACCACCTGTGGTTTACAATATACTGGTTTGGCATTTGTTTTAAGTTGAGCTTGGTGCCCTTCAAAGCCCTTGACTGAATCCTTAAACACATCTCCATGTTGTCCCAGAAGCTCCTTTTAAGATGGTCATGACAAATTCACACTTAATTCCTTTCTCAAATTCATTTTCAACTCTTTCAGCCAATTTCGCCTTTTCAGAGATAGTTAGTTCATATAATTTGCCACCATAATGACATAACTTTGGTTTAAACTTATTATCATGACCTAAAATTCCCAGAAAATGTTCTCAACTTTAATATGCTTTCTACAATTAAAGCATCTGGTTACCCTGAAAAGAAACAGATGTACTGATTTTTTTCCACAGGTCATAAGAAATGGGAGCAGGAGTAGGCCATCCAGCTCCTCATGTGTGCTCCACCATTCATCAAAACTGTGGCTAATCTACCACAGCTGCATTTTTCCTTAATATCCAGAAATCTGTCTATCTCTGTTTTGAATGAACTCTGTGACTGAGCCTCCACAGGCCTCTGGAGTAGAGAATTCCAAAGATTCTCAACCTTCCAAGTGAAGAAATCATCTCTATCCTAAATGCCTTGCCTTTGTTTTGTGACTGTGATCCCTGGTTCTAGACTCCACAGTCAGCAGAAATATCCTTCCTACATCCTTTGAGCTGGTAAGAATTTTCTAAGTTTGAATGAAATAATTTCTAATTCTTCTAAACTCTTGACAGTACAGAAATAAAAACGGAATTGCTGGAAACGCTCTGCAGATCAGACAACATTTGAAAAAGAGGAACAGAGTTAACCCTTCAGGTTGAAGAGCCTCTGTCAGAATTGAAACATTAACTCTTTCTCTTTCCACAGATGTTGCCTAACCTGCTGAGTGTTTCCAGCATATTGCTTTATTTTGCATTTCCATTATCTGTAGCCTTTCAATTTTCATGTGGAAAATACAGGAATAGTCTATTCAATCTCTTCTCATACAGCAATCCTGCCATCCCTGGAACAAATCTAATAAATCTTTGTTACATTCCCAAGTATATATATTTTTTAAGTAAGGAGACCAGTGCATAGATGAAATCATAAGGAAAGTGAACCAACGTCTTTAATTTTCTCAGGAGGTTGAGGAGGTTTGGCTTGTCACCAAACACTCTAACTTCTACAGGTGTGCTGAAAGTATCCTGACTAGTTGCATTATGGTCTGGTATAGCAATTCTGATGCGCAGGAATGTAAGAAGCTGCAGAGAGTAGTGGACTCTGCCCAATATGTCACAGGCACATCCCTCCCCTCCATTGGTAGTATCTGCAGGAGGTGCTGCCTTAAGAAGGCAACATACATTATCAAAGATCCCCACTATCCGGGCCATACCACCTTCTCGCAGCTACCATCGGGCAGGAGGTACAGAAGCCTGAAGTCCCACACCACCAGGTTCAAGAACAGCTACCTCCCTTTAACCATTCGGTTCTTGAAACAACCAACAAAACCCTAATCACAAAAGTTTAGCAACACTATGACCACTTTGATCACTTTGCACTAAAATGGACTTTGTTTTTTTTTGTTCTAATTGTGTTCTCTCTCATAAAAATGATGTAGAATTTATGTTTCTGTTTTTCTTGTGAATGCTGCTGCAAGTAAGTTTTTCATTGCACCTGTGCATACATGTACTTGTGCATATGACAATAAACTTAACTTCAACTTCAAAATTCTACACAATACTTCAAGAGCATTCTCACCAAAGTCCTATATAATTGCAGTGAGACATGTTTAATCCTTTTCTTAAATCCTCTCATAATAAAAACCAATCAACCATTTGCCTTCCTAATTGCTTGCTGTACCATATGTCATCCATCAGTGTCTGGCAATGGGGACAAATCTTCTTGCTTGACTTCATTTTCACGTCACTCACATTAACATGATCTAGACCCCCCAAGTTTGTCTTTAATGTTGATCCATGTATTGCACAGAGACCAACAATCCCTGGCCAATCAAACTTCCTTTGCACTTTTTTGGGGCCATTTCCACAGATGTGGTTATCCAACACAATTACAAAGCATTTATAATAAAATTCTGCTTACCGAAGGATAGGTTCAAGCAGAAGCAATTCTTTACATCACAGATTATGATGCTGTATGATTCTTCCCATTCACGATGTAGATTGCAAAGACGTGGCATCAACCTGGTGGCACCTAAGACTGAACACGTGTATATCCCTTTGGGATGGAATCTACATGTGTGGGCACTTGATGTAATATTGAGCACAAGAAAGGGGAAATTGCTGGTGGAATCAGGGGAGACACACATATACAGTTACAAACAGTGCTTCAAGGCCTTCCCCTGCTCTGCACTAAAGCAGGCTTCTCATGAGCTGCATAAAACAAACTTCCACAGAGCAACATGAGCATTACGGGTTATTTAATGCTATGCCGTTCCAAGCTCAAAGGCCTTGGGTCCAGGGAGAAAGGGGCTCCAATCCAGAGAACATCTTTTTCTCTTGATTGACTATCCTGGAGAAGTAACACTGGGCATCCAAAATTGAGGGTTATAACCACCTTAATGATCCCCAGAAGACTGCGTCCACCACAAAGCTTTAATCATAAGAATGCCCACCAGCTGGGGAATAAACTAATTAATATCAGTAATAGAATTATTAATTACTGTCACATCATCCCCATTTCCTGTCCATGTCATTCAAGTGACTGATTGATACTTCAGTGCAGTATTGAAAAAGATGTGCACAGTCAGAGATCTTCAAGGTGTTATGTTAAACCAGATCCTCGTCTGACAATTCAGCTAGAAATAAAAGATTCCATGGTGCTACTGAAGAGAATGGAGGAATTTTACCACCATCCTCGCCAATATTTATCCTCATATGATAGGATTAAAACAAATTATCTGCTTAGTGAGTTACCACTGTCAACAAGACCATGCTGTCATGGCTTAAATTGGTTGTCACGGTTCCCTGCAGTCCAATGATGATTACACTTCAAATTAATGATTTGGGATGTTCTGTGAGAAGTTGGCTTTATACTTAATCTGTCAGGATAGGCAGACAGTGGAATAGAAATGGTACATGCCAGAAACAGTCGCTGGGTCAGGCAGTATCTGTGGAAAAAGAAATAAAATTAACACAATTTCCAGCATCTGTAGAATAAAAGAGATCATAAATAGCATGATACATTGGCTCACAGAAAGGCAGCAGCAACCATAAGTATCAGAATGCAATCACATAAAATAGATTTATAACCCATAACAGAAGGAACGAGATGGCTTTTGCCCAATAGGGCAGTTCACTGTAGTGATTTCCTCTTTCTTGGTCTTTTCTTTGGGCTGGCAAGCCAAGGATCCGCCTGGGTAGTTTACACCCCAAAATTCTCCAATTTCCAGTAAAATGCTCCCCCTCTGACTATTTTCTGTCTCCTCCTGGTCTACCCAGTTCCTCTTACACCCACCTCAGCCCGCCATCACCCTGTTTCTTTTCCTTGCTTTCTCCTTCTCCGCCCACTACATCTGCCCATCACCCACACATTCCTCCCACTCACTCCTCCCACTGGCTCCCCTCCCCTTCCTGTTCCCACTTTCTCCACTTCCATTTCTGTCATTACTTGCGGCACTCTGTTGCCTCCAACGATCACCTTCCAGCCTCTCTTGCTATTTCCACTCGTCCCTGCTCCATCTGCCAATCACCCCTCCTCACCTGGATCCACCTATTGTTTGCCGGCTCTCGCTCCACCCCTTCCCCTCACCTCTTTATACAGGCTTATCTCCCCTCCATTTCTCAGTCCAGATGAAGAGTCTTGACCCAAAACATCAACTGTTCACTTCCTTCCACAGACACTGCCTGACCCATTGAGTTCCACCAGCAATTTGTTTGTGCTCCAGATTCCAGCATCTGCAGTCTCTTGTGTCTCTATGCCAAGGATCACACGGAATCCACCTCAGAAAGCCCTAAATTCTCTGAAACTCTCTTCTCCTAGATTCATTCCTGCTTAATGGTTGATTAAAGGGGCAGGAACAGCTTAACAGAACCCCTTTACACCCATCCAATTGTAAGAAGATAGATAGTAAAATGGACTTCTTAGTCAAGGCACCTGCCCCAGGACACTTAACTCTTGTTTTGTTATTTAGCTAAGTTCAAAGGGAAGTTAGTTAAATAAAAGGGTTTAATCAGCCCCATTCCCCAACTCTTTACCAAGCTGAATTGTTTACATCTCTGGAAATAATTTCTGCAAATAATTTCATACTGTACTATTCAGGACCATGCTAACTGAGCTAAGATAGCTGGTTAGCACAAGTAGGAAGGAATCCCAACACCCCTCCCCCCCCCCCCCCCCCCCCCCATACACACACACCCTTGTGTGAAGGCATGTGTGAAAGGAAGCTGATCTCCTCATAAACCTTGAATCATAACAAGCCCCAAAACCTTTGCAAGTTTTGTCAGTTATAAATCTCTTCACATTCATCTGCTAAAGCACTATTTCTTATAATTCTGGGCAGTGTTATATAGACACAGAGAAATAGCCCAAAGTGTGGTATAGACAGCCAGCAGTATGGGTCACCTCCGGGAGCATCTGAGTCAGCAGAAGAAGAATACCTTGACATAAATACTAAAGCCCAGCAAGTGTCCATCTCTGTCCTGTCTTCTCACTAGTGGTGCATACACAAAGAACACAAGACTAGGATGTAGACTTCCATCAGATGGGGGAAAAAACAACACCTTGGGGCAATATTCAGTGAGATTTCATAGAAAAGTTGTGTTAACTGGTCTCTGATTGTGTTCAGAAGCCTCTTTTGTTCTGAAGCCTGAGCCAATTACTGAACAGAAGTGAGGTCTAATATACATTTGGGCCCAGTGAAGAATCCTTTACATTTTAAGACCCCACTCCATTAACCCAACAAACACACTATACTCAAAGATGATTGTGTATCTACTGTATACATTGAAAGATAAGGACTTTATTAATAGATGTATCCCAATTATTCATGCCTAGTTTGAATACCCCAGCCTGGTTTTGGGTGGATGGATCAGATACATACTGATACAGCCAGAATAAAATGAAAGAAACATGTGTTGCAGCTCCTCTAGCTTCTGCTATATTCATTAGAGAGTTACATTGAAGCTCTGAAGATATTGTGGGAGATTTCTATCTGCATTGCTTGACAGTGCTGATAGATTGCTTGATGCAGCAGCTTACGATTTTCCTACAATTGACCTCATGGATGATAATCAGACAGATTTGATAACCTGCAACGTCAGGGTAAGCATACAGCTGGTAAGATGATTTTAAAAAAAAGGCCACATATTTCATAATAAGTGGTGAGGTCTGATATCTTTCTACTGCAATCTTACAGCTTTCTCCTAAATAGGAAAAATCCAATAACGCTGAACCCTCTGGACTTCGGTGGTGCCGGACTATTAGATTTCCCAGACTATTGGATATTGCTCCTATTAATACACTGACACACTTATATTTTTGTTAGATTTTACACAGTACTAGAATAAATTTTCCAGTGAATCAAGTGACTTTAAAGGGAGTGTGTGAATGGGGTCCCAGTGAGCCAGATGACAAACTTTACAAAAAGAATGATACAGCAGATTATTGGAGTTTTATTGTACTGGCACAGTGGGCAGCACAGTGGCCCAGCTAGTAGAGCCACTACCTCACAGTTCCAGTAACTCCGGTTCAATCCTGACCTCTGGTACTATCTGTGTGGAATTTGTATGTTCTCCCTTAGATGCGTGGGCTTCCTTTGAGGTGCTCCAGTTTCCTTCCACATCCCGAAGACATGCAGGGTTTGTAGGTTAATTGGCCACTGTAAGTTATCCTACATATAAGAATCTGGGAAGAGTTGAAGGGAATGTGGGGAGTATAAAATGGAATTAGTTGTAAATCAGTGCTTGATGGTGCAGACCAAGTTGGCTGAAGGGCCTACTTCCATTGACTCTGGGGTCATAATTTAAAACAATCTAAAGTTGATAAATTAAACTGATAAGAAAACTAGTCAGGTTTTTCATTTTCACAAATTACAGCAATGGGAAATATATTTATCCTATCTAAGCCTTTCATGCATCATTTAGTCATAAATGATCATTGCTTAAGGGAAAGAAATGGTTAACTTTACAGGAAATGTACTTTATGACAATATTTCCTTAGAACAATAATTTTTATTTACTTTTCTAAGGCTGTCTCTCCACCCACTTCAATCAGTTTTCTTAAAAGGTTACGCAAACCATGTGTCTGTATGATGTTTGTTTGTGCAAACTCCCATTATAAAATGGACAAATTTAAATTCCTGCATGCATACTGGAGTGGAACATGTGTCAGGTTTCTTTGGTACTGTCACACTGGTCAGAAAAAAAGATGAATTTCATTATTTTTTCATGCAGAATGTGTCACAGAGCATATACAAGTAATACAGACATACACAAGTAATCATTCTTTGAAGTAAGAAGGGTTAAGTTGCTATCATTTACATTCCTGGCTGGAAAAAGCTCACTTCTCAATCCAGAATTTTGCCTTTTTTTCATTTGGGTGAGATCATGTGTACTTCAATATTATACAAAGAAATGAGTAAACAATATCACACTGACAATTCTCTTTCTTTCCAGTCCTGATGAAGGGTCTCGACCCAAAACGTTGACTGTTCATTTCCCTTCATAGATGCTGCCTGACGTGCGGAGTTCCTCCAGCATCTTGTGTATGTCATTCCAGATTCCCAGCATCTGCATTCTTTCTTGTGTCTCACATTGACAACAACACACCACAGTCGATGTACCTTAACATAAATGAACTATTGCCTACGATGCAAGTGCAACAGCCTTGATTATCAAAGCCCAACATATTAATTTTAATACATCATCATATTTAGGAGGAAAGGAGTTTGTTAACTACTTTAATTTCATGCACTGACAGTAATTTCTATGGCAATTTGGTCTAATGGAGAACTACTCCCAAAGTTATAATGCAAAGACCACTTAAATTTCAGGTACGATCATTTTTCCTGATTCCTGATATTTTTTAGTGTAAATATGGGTGAGTTTCATTGTCAGGACTCATTACTGATGTACAGTATGCAGCTCCTTTAACTATTCCAGTTAATGTCATGGGAAATTAATACCTGAAAAGATGATTTACTTGATATGAGTCACATCATTCCTTTCAGTATTAGACTATCTTTGAAGATAAGCAGTTTAGAACATAGAACATAGAACAGCACAGCACAGGAACAGGCCTTTCAGCCCACAATGTTGTGCCGAACTAATTAAACTACTAATTAAATGCCTAACTAAACTAATCCCTTCTGCTTACACAATGTCCATATCCCTCCATTCTCTGCACGTTCATGTATCTAAGAGCCTCTTAAAAGCCTCTATCGTATTTGCCACTACCACCCCTGACAGCGCATTCCAGGCACCCACCACTCTCTGTATAAAATACTTGCTCACACATGTCTTTTGAACTTACCCCTTCTCATCTTAAATGCATGTCCTCCAGTATTAGACATTTCAACCCTGGGATAAAGATACCAGCTGTCTACTTTATCCATGCCTCTCATAATCTTATGAACTTTTATCAGGTATCCCCTCAGCCTCTGTTGCTCCAGAGAAAACAACCCACGTTTGTCCAACCTCTCCTTATAGCACACACCCTCTAATCCAGGCACCATCATGATAAACCTCTTCTGCACCCTCTCCAAAGCTTCCACGTCCTTCCTATAATGGGGCAACCGGAACTGAATGCAATACTCCAGATGTGGCCTAACCAGAGTTTTATAAAGCTGCAACATAACTTCCTGTCTCTTGAACTCAATGCCTCTACTAATAAAGCCAAGCATGGAGTACACCTTCTTTACCAACCTATCAACCTGTGCAGCCACTTTCAGGGAGCTATGGACTTGGACCCCAAGATCCCTCTGTACATCAACACTGTTAAGGGTCTTGCCACTAACAGTGTACTGTTCCTTTACATTTGATCTCCCAAAGTGCAACACCTCGCATTTGGCTGGATTAAACTCTATCTGCCATTTCTCCCCCCATATCTGCAACAGATCCATATCCCAATGTATCCTTTGACAATCATTGACACTATCCACAACACAACCAATCTTTGTGTGATCTGCAGACTTACTAACCCACACATTCACATTTTCATCCAGGTCATTTATATACCTCACAAACAGCAGAGATCCCAGTACATATCCCGACGGAACACTGCTACTCACGGACCCCCAGCCAGCATAAGTCCCGTCGACCTCTACCCTCTGTCTCCTATGGGCAAGCCAGTTCTAAATCCAAAAGGCCAAGTCACCGTGAATCCCATGCATCTTAATCTTCTGGATGAGCCTCCCATGAGGGAGTTAGTCAAATGCCTCACTAAAATCCATGTAGATAACAACCACAGCTCGACCTTCATCAATCACCTTCATCACCTCCTCAAAAAACTCAAGTTAGCAAGACACGACTTGCCCCCCACAAAGCCATGCTGACTGTCCCTAATTAGGCCATGCTTTTCCAAATGCTCATAAATCCTATCCCTAAGAATCCTCTTCAATATCTTCCCTACCACTGACATTAGGCTCACTGGTCTAGTACTTTCCAGAACTATCCCTAAATCCCTTTTTGCATAATAGAACAATATTAGCTTCTCACCAGTCCTCAGGGATCTCGCCTGTGGCTAGAGGGGACATGAAGATCTTGGCCAAGGCCCCAGCAATCTCAGTTCTTGCCTCTCTCAATAACCTGGATTATATCCTATCAGGCCCAAGGGACCTATCCATCTTAATCTTCTTTAAGGGATCCAACACCACTTCTTCCTTTATCTCAAAATGCCCTGGCACATTAGCACACTCCACACTGATCTCACTATCCTCCACGTCCTTCTCCTTAGTAAATACTGATGCAAATAACTCATTTAGGACCTCGCACACATCCTCCATTTCCAAGCACATGTTTCCTTCCTTATCCTTGAGTGGTCCTACCCTCTCCCTGGTTATCCTCTTGCTCTTGATGCATGTTTAGAATGCCTTGGGATTCTCTTTAATCTTACTTGCCAAGGACTTTTCATGGCCCCTCCTGGCTCTCCTAATTCCCCCCTTGACTTCTTTTTTAGCTTCTTTATAATCCTCAAGGGCTCTGTTTGATTTTAGCTTCCTAAACCTTACATACACATCCTTTTACTTCTTGACTAAATTCACCACCTCTCTCAACATCCAAGGTTCCCTTACCTTACCATCCTTATCCTTCCTTCTTACTGGAACATACCTGCCCTGTACTCTGTGCAGTTGGTCTTTAAACATCCTCCACATGTCAGATGTGGACTTGCCTAAAAACAGCTGTTCCCAATTAACTTTCCTTTAATTCCTGCCTAATACTCTCGTAATTTGCCCCACTCCAATTTAATACTCTCCCGCAAGGTCCATACTTATCCTTTTTTATATCTATCTTAAAACTTAAGGAGTTGTGATCACTGTTCCATAACTGTTCTCCCACTGAAAGGTCAGTCACCTGGCCAGCTTGATTTCCCAACACCAGGTCCAGTATGGCCCCTCTTCTCACTGGACAATTGACATACTGATTTAAGAAACCCTCCTGGGTGCACCTAACAAGTTCTGCCCTGTCTAAAACTCTTACATTAAAGAGGTCTCAGTCTATACTGGGGAAGTTGAAGTCACCCTCAACAATAACCCTGTTGTTTTTACACCTTTCCCTAATCTCCATGCATATCTGTTCCTCAATGTCCCAGTGGCTACTGGTGGGGTTTGTAGTATAATCCCATCAGAGTGATTGTACCTTTCTTATATTTGAGTTCTACCCATATAGACTCAATTGGTGAGCCCTCCATTATGTCCCCTCTGAGTGCAGCTATGATATTGTCCCTAATTAATATTGCAACTCTCCCCTGCCCTCTTTTGCCTCCCTCTCAATCTTTTCTAGAACATTGAAACCCTGGAACATTAAGTATCCAGTCCTGTCCTTCTTTCAACCAAGCCTCTGTACTAAGCCAAAACATCATAGCTCCATGTACTGATCCATGTTCTAAGTTAAAATAAACACACTTCAACCCATCTGTCCCACCATGTCTATTACCTTGCTCCTGCCTGTCCTTCCTTACAGACTTACTGGTCATGACATCTACTGACCTCTCAATCCCTCCACTTTCTGATCTGGTGCTCTGGTTCCCATCCTCTTGACAAACTAGTTTAGCTTCTGCAATTCCATTACCAGTTGTTACCTTTTCTTGATTAAATTGAAAATCTGATTGAAAATTTTGCTGCCAAATTCACCATGTTTTCAGCAAGATCAAATACAAATATGTTTTAATAATGCACTTACTAATATTTCAACCAAAGGGAAACATCTATCAGTTATGCTATCTTGTTTGCATTGAAGATGTTTCCTGTAAGTGGATGAGAAATATAGTAAATGTCATGACACACTTTTACATACTTTGGAAGTTTTATTTCTTTGAAATATGATAAAGTACAAATGAGTTGGAAAAAATGTTAAAAGATATTTTTAAAAATAGAGGAAATTTGGTTCAGGCAAGTATGAAATATATCTGATAGCAAACAATGATGGGATAATCTAGGTATCTTTGTTCACAAGTCACTGAAGGAGTATTGCATGTTCAACAAGTGGCCAGATAAGCAAATGATATGTAGAACTTTATTTACAGGAATAAGACTGCCTTACTGCAATTATATGTAAGCTGAGTGAGATTGCAGCTTAAGTATTGCATACACTAGTGGGCTATCACCCGGTAGCACTCACATCTACTGTGATGAAGTGCTTTGAGAGCTTGGTCATGGCTAGAATTAACTCCTGCCTGAGCAAGGACCTGGACCCACTACAATTTGCCTACGGCCACAACAGGTCTACAGCAGACACAATCTCTCCACTCTGCTTTGGAGCACCTAGACAACAGCAAAACATATGTCAGGTTGCTGTTTATCGATTACAGCTCGGTGTGAAGCACCATCATCCAGTCAATATTAATCAACAAGCTTCAAAACCTGGGCTTCTATACCTCCATCCACAATTGGATTCTCGACTTCTTTATCGGGAGACCGCAGTCAGTGCGGATCGGTAACAACGTCTCCTCCTTGCTGACAATCAACACAGCCGCACTTCAAGGATGCATGCTTAGCCCACTGCTATATTCTCTCTACACTCATGACTGTGTGGCTAAGTGCAGCTCAAGCACCATCTATAAATTTGCTGATGACACTACTGTTGTTGATAGAATCTCAGATAGCGACGAGGAGGCATAAAGGAGTGAGGTAGATCAGCTGGTTGAGTGGTGTCACAACAACAACCTTGCACCCAATCTCAGCAAGACCAAGGAATTGATTGCGGACTTTGGGAAGGGGAAGTCAGGAGAACACACTCATTGAGGGGTCAGCAGTTGGAAAGGTTAAGCAGCTTCAAGTTCCTAAGCATCAACATCTCGGAGGATCTATCCTGGGCCCAACACATTGATGCAATCACTAAGAAGGCACACCAGCAGCTCTACTTCATCAGGATTTTGAGGAGATTTAGAATGTCACCAAAGACTCTTGCAAATTTCTGTAGATGTACAGTGGAGATCATTCTGACTGGTTGCATCACCACCTGGTATGGAGATTAACAGATTTCTGAATGTTAAGGGAATCAAGGGTTATGGGATAGTGCAGAGAAATGGCACTGAGGTAGAAGATCAGCCATGATTTTTATGAATGATAAAGCAGGCTCAAAGAGGCAGATGGCAATTTCCCACTCATGACTCTTATGTTCTTCAACGCTGTGAATGTGTTGAGGATGCCTCAGGATGAGGTTTACTTTGGCCAATCAAAGCAGAGCAGCAGCAAATAACATTGGTCAAAGGTGTACTTTGGCCAATCAAAGTAGAGCAGCAGCAATAACACTAACTGAATACTAAACTACATGGTATAAATCCATTAGAGGATGATGGGTTCTAATTGTGTGTTGCTCAGTCAGACTGCACTTGAGGACCATGTTCAGACACAACAAATGCAACACAGGTGGTAGTGCTTGGAGAAGCCACACTGTTAACTATTTGAGGTCATGTTTAACACTTGATTTCTGGTGAAATCTCAGCAGGCAGGTAGCTAAAAATGGTCTTTAATCACACTCCCAAAACTTGGTCTCCAAGTCTCACCAGGTCAATGATTTAATGTTTTCAGTGCAATGGGAATCTCCACAATCCTTGACAGCAAGCAATTCAAAGAAAGAATCTATAACTTGTTTGGACCCTAATCACTATAGTTTAGCAACACTATGACCACTTTGCACTAAAATGGATTTTGTTTTTTTTTGTTCTAATTGTGTTCTTTCTTCTAAAAATCGTGTATAATTTATGTTTATGTTTTTCTTGTGAATGTGATGCTGCTGCAAGTAAGTTTTTCATTGCACCTTTGCATACATAGAGTCATGGAGTCACAGACTACTACAGCACAGAAACAGGCCCTTTGGCCCATCCAGTCCGTGCTGACCTGATCTTCTGCCGAGTCCCATCGACCTGCACCCAGACCATATCCCTCCAAAACCCTCCTATCCACGTACCTGTCCAAACTTCTCTTAAATGTTACAATTGAACCCGCATCTACCACTTCTGCTGGCAGCTCGTTCCACACTCACACCGCCCTCTGAGTGAAGTTTCCCCTCAGATTCCCCTTATATATTTCACTTTTCACCCTAAATCTATGCCTTCTAGTTCCAGTCTCACCCAACCTGAGGGGAAACAGCCTGCATGCATTCACCCCATTGAAACCCTCATAATTTTGTATACCTCTATAAGCTCTCCCGTGTACTTGTGTATATGACAATAAACTCAACCTTGACTTTGATAAGGGAGCTGATTCAGACTGATTATTTCCCCACCCACCTACACTGGGCGGAACAGTTGTCAATGTGCCACACTTTGTTTCAGATTTCCAGTATCTGCAGGTTTTTCTTTTGTTTCTTCAAGACTTCTGTTGCTCACAAAATTCCTAAATGGACTGAATCAAGCAGAGTTGTGTGCCATCTGTGTAGGTTTGGCCTTGAGTGCTCCACTTTCCTTTCACATCCCAAAGGCTTGGTAATTCATAGGTTCATTTGTCATTGTAAATTCCGCCTAGTGTAGGTGGGTAGGGAAATAATGGGCATATGAGAGAGAATCGGTTAAAGGGAAATAAATGGAGGAATAGGATTAATGGGAATGCTGTGAGAGTTGGCATAGATTCAAAGGGCCAAATGAGATACTCCATGTCATAAGGAATTATGAATATAAGAATACAAAATTCATCTGGACGCTTTAAGGGAGAAGTGAATTGCAATGTGGAAGCCTTTCAAAAAGTTCTTATGAGAACTGTCAAAGTGAACATGGACTTACTAAAACTAGTCCAATGTGATAAGTGCAACCAAAACAATTGTGGCAAAATGGAGGTTTCTGGAGACAATCCAGGGACCGAAAGTCAGAGGAGATGATTTAGAAGAAACAAACAAAAGGCAGAAACTTCTGGCGTATAAAGGGAGTCAAAGTGTAAGTTATTTCGTGAAAGCAGAGCACAGGATGGAGAGCTTTCAGTAATAATCAAAGTAGAAATCATTGTCATTTAGTCCCAAGATGTCTAGTGTATAAATGTAACTATATTGTAGTTTATAAGAGTTTTTAACCCATGTTAAATTTAAGGTTAACAGTGGATGTTTAGAAAATAAACGATATAATGATTTCATACCCATGCACAATTTGAAGGCAACTAAGGTAACAGCTGTAATACAGGGTGTGAGACCAGTTGTATCTGAAGTCGATCTGGAGAAGCAAGCTACTAATATTGTCAATACCTGGAGTGGATACATCAGAGATGTTACATACCGCTCATAGTGAACTGTTTTGCAGTCAAGAGGTTGAGTGAATTTATGTTTGGTTAAATGTGCTAGGTGTATAATTGGTTAATTGAATAATTCCATACATGTAACCAATGATATAATATTTTGTAAATAGGTGGTTTGTGATTTGCCTGAGGAAACAATGTAGCATACATGGGTGTTAGTGTATCTTCAAGAACTGTGTGTGGAATGACTTTATACAAGTTAATACCGTTAGTTGAGAGCTGATTCTCTTCAGAAAGGCCATTTTGTCGCCAACTCTACATCTGTTATTTTGCCTAGTAAACAATAACACCTAAGAGTTTAGAGATACTACACTCATCTATACTTATTTCTTGAGCAGCTCCTCTCTCTAGAGAATCACCCAGAATTGAGGAAATTCAGAATGATTGGTGAGTAAGAAAATCTGGAGAAATTCAGCATTATTTGATAAGAACAATGATATTCTTAAAGCAGTCCATAAATCATCCAAATTCTAAAAGGATATAAGAACAGAGAGATCTGGAGGTACATATCTATATTTTGTTGAAAATGGCAGAGCAGGCTGAAGAAGTTAAAAAGCATAAGGGATCTGGACTTTATAAATACATTACAAGAGCAAAGAAGTCACAGTGAAATGTTAGAAAATATTGGTTTGGCCGCAACTAGAGTACTGTATCCATTTCTGTTGGTGTACTTTAGGAAAGGTATGAAGACTTTGGAAAAGGTGCAGAAGAGATTTGCCAAGAATGATTCCAGTCATGAGGGACTTTAATTATTTGGATAGACTTGAGAAGCTGGAGATTTTCTCCTTGGAACTGTGGAGGTTGGAAAGAGATCTGATAGAGGTATTTAAAATCTTGAAGGGTATAGACTGAGTAGATACAGAGAAACTTTCCAGTTGATAGAGAGTTCAAGAACCAGAGAACATAGAGTGGAGATGATTGGCAAAAGGATCAAAGGTGACGTGACGGACAAAAAAAATTACACAGCAAGTAGTTCAGATCTGCAATATATGACGGGGGCAGTAATGGAGGCAGATTCAGTTACCACCTTCAAAAGGAACTTGGATGAGTATCTGAAAGGAAAGAACTTACAGGGTTATGGGAAGAGGTTGTGGACGTGGGACTAACTGGATTGCTTTTACATAGAGCTAATACTAACTTCTGTGTTGTAGCCACTCTGTGAAACTGTGATAACAGATATAGGGTCATACAGCACGGAAACAGGCCCTTTGGCCCAACTCATCCATGCTGACCAAGATGCCCACGTAAGCACGTCGCATTTACCTACATTTGTCCCATTTCCCTCAAGACCATTCCTATCCATGTAACTGTCCAAATGACTTTTAACTATTATTATTGTTCCTGCTCAATCACTTCCTCTGGCTGCTCACTCCATACACGCACCAACCTCTGTGTGAAGAAGTTGCCCTTCAGTTCCCTTTTAAATCTTTCCCCTCTGACCTTAAACCTACGCCCTCTAGTTTTTAGTTCCCCTTCCCTGGGAAAAAGACTGTGTGCATTCACCCTGTCTATTCTCCTCATGATTTTATACATCTCTATTAGGTCACCCATCAGTCTCTATGCTCTAACTCGGGACCTCAAGTCCTGGCAACATTCTCCTAAAGCTTCTCTGCACTCTTTCCAGCCTAATAATATCTTTCCTATAGCAGGGTAACCAAAACTGTGCACAATACTCCAGGTGCAGCCTCACCAATATCTTGTACAACTGCAACGTAGCGTCCCAACACCTATACTCAAAGCCCTGACTGATGAAGGCCAGCATGCCAAATGCCTTCTTCACCACCCTGTTTACCTGTAATGCCACTTTCAGGGAACTATGTACTTTTACTCCTAGGTCCCTCTGTTCTATAAAACTTCCCAGGGCTTTAACATTCACTGTGAAGGTCCTGCTCTGGTTTGACTTCCCAAAGTGCAGCACCTCGTACTTATCTGCATTGAATGATATTTACCATTTCTCAGCCAAATTACCCCTGTATTTCTTGATAACCTTCTGGACTGTCTATGATACCACCTATTTTAGTGTCTTCTGCAAACTTACTAACCATGCCTTGTACATTCTCATCCAAATCGTTTATATAAATGATGAACAACAAAGGGCCCCACACCGATCCCTGTGGCACACTACTAGTTACTGGCCTCCCATCAGAATATAGTGTTAGAATGCAAAGCTGTACTTAGCAATACTAATTGATAGGGCTCAGTAGAGCACAAAGTATCGTGAAGCAAATGTGAACTTCAGCAATTTTCAAACATGTCCCACAGAACACAGAGGTTTTCTAACATATATATCTGTGGCTTTATTCAGGAATTATCTTCTGTGCCTACAACCCTTTGGGATGGTATCTGTCAAGGTGCATAGATTGATTAGAGCTTTGCATTGGGATTTGGTTTGACCAGTTTTGGAGAGACATATTACATAGATGTATATTTCCCATACTTGCTCATTCACACATCCTTAATGTGCTTAAGGATTATTGGGGAATGCCCTACCCTTTGCTTACACCAGCTACACATGCCAGCTATACTAACTGAACTGCTGACTATAAGCATGCTTCCTGTGCTGATTTTTATTCTCCTCTTCCTCTTTCAGAATGTTAGTAATAAACAGAGGGGGGGATTTCCCATTAAAGTAACATCTTTTGCTATTTTCCCTTTTAGTTCAAAAGAATTCTCCCAAACAAGAACTTGTGTCAAAAGGCTCATAAATTAGGCCAAGAGGACGAAAATAAAAAGCACTGCAAAACTGACAGAAGACCAAATCAAATTTCAGCTGTAGGTCTTGCATTGCAGCATAAAGAGATCACAATTTGTCTTTCAGAACACAGCAACAAGCTTCCTGAGTCCAAGGAATAAATCCTCCCTATCATACAATGGCATCTGTTACATTGGAGGCTTCTAGGATTGAAATAATGGATCTTAGGATTGATTCAGCTATCTTAGCCCCATGCAATCCTATTCATAGTTACAAATCAGCTGAGGCAGATTCAACATGCAGCCCCCATCTCTTGCAGCATAATTTAAGGGGAGAGCTTAAGTGCAATGGTCCTTTGAAAGAAATGCATTTTTAACAATAACCATGAAAACATGCGTTCATATAATGCCTTTAATGAGGGAAAACATCTGGAAATTCCAAAACAAATGGATAGATAGTCAGGTTAAACTCTAGCAAGCCAGCAGAAATTCAGGGTTAAGAGATTATGTTGCTCAGACTGTACCAAGTAACTCACTTGCATAGAAAGAATCGATGCAAAAGATCTCCCTCATATTGATGTGGAAGAGCTACCTCAGGAACACACATTCATTTCTTGAATGCGTGTTCCTGAGACAGCACATCATATCAGTAGAGTGGCATAAAGCTCTTGGGCTCACTGGACTGTTCTTGTTGTGTAAATTCCACATAATTCTATATAAATATAGTAGGTTTCGACAGCTGGCAACTCACAGCTGAAAGAGAATGTGGGTGAGGCTATCTTGAGAATGCAATACCATTTGTCACCATACAGCTGGATAAGGGCAGGGCAAAAATGGGAAGCAGATCAAAGTTCAGGACTTGAATCGATCCTCAAGGATGAGGTTATGGAATACCTAGAGGTGCAAGGCAAGATAGGTCCAAGCCAGCATGGTTTCGTGAAGGGAAGATCCTGCCTGACCAATCTATTGGAGTTTTTTGAGGAAATTTCAGGTAGGGTGGATAAGGGAGAGTCTATCGATGTTGTGTATTTAGACTTTCAAAAGACAAGGTGCCGCACAAGAGGCTGATTAATAAAATGGGAGCTCATGGGATTACAGGTAGGATATTGGAAAAGGGGGAGTATTGGCTGGTAGGCAGAAAGAAAAGGGTGGGAATAAAGGGATCCTGTTCTGGTTGGCTACCGGTTACTAGTGGTGTTCTACAGGGGTCGGTGTTGGGGCCACTTTTTTTTACGTAGAACATTAATGATTTGGATTATGCAGTAAATGGTTGGGTGGCTAAATTTGCAGATGACACCAAGATAGGTGGAGGAGTAGGGGGTACTGAAGAAATAGGAAGGTTGAAGAGAGACTTAGATAGTTTAGGAGAATGGGCAAAGAAATGGCAGATGAGATTCAATGTTGAGAAATGTGCCGTTGTACACTTTGGAAAAAGAAATAAATGGGCAGATTATTACCTAGATGGGGAGAAAATTCAAAGTACAGAAGCAAAAAAGGACTTGGGGTATTCATGCAGGATACACTAAAGGTTAACCACCAGGTCAGATCAGCGGTAAAGAAAGCGAATGCTACGTTAGCATTCATTTCGAGAGGTATAGTGTATAAAAGTAAGGAAGTGTTGATGAGGCTCTATGGGGCACTGGTGAGGCCTTATTTGGAGTACTGTGCACAGTTTTGGGCCCCTTATCTTAGGAAGGATGTATTGATGTTGGAGAGGGTTCAGAAAAGATTTACGAGGATGATTCCCAGAATGAAAGGGCTTACTTATGATGAGCGTTTGTCGGCTCTTGGACTGTATTCACTGGAGTACAGAAGAATGAGACGGGACCTCATAGAAACATTTAAAATGTTGAAAGGACTGGACAGAGTAGATGTGGTTAAGCTGTTTCCCCTGGTGGGTGAGTCCAGGACTAGAGGGCACAATCTTAGAATTAGAGGGTACCGGTTTAAAACAGAAATGAGGAGAAATTTCTTTAGCCAGAGAGTTGTGAAACTATGGAATCCTTTGCCACGTACAGCTGTGCAGGCCCAATCATGGGGGTGTTTAAGGAGGAGATTGCTAGGTATCTAATTAGTCAAGGTATCAAGGGATATGGGGATAAGGCTGGAAATTGGGGCTAGATAAGAATAGTATTAGTTTAGCTCATGGAGCAGACTTGATGGGCTAAATGGCCTACTTCTGCTCCTTTGTCTTGTGATCTTGTGATCTTGCAACTTGACAGCAGTAAAGCAGGAGCAAAATCTGCCTGGTAACTAAATTAATGGAGGAATATTTAATTGTGAGTAAGAGAATGGAATTATAACCCAAACTATAGGAAAATAGAAAGAGGGCTAGAAATTGTAAATCATGTTTGAACTCACTACTTTTTTTTGAATGGCCCATTGTCCTGAGATATGAAGCAATCATGCCAAGCATGGCACACGTGTGCTCCTTCAACAACAGGGGAAAGTACAGAAAGTGTAAAGTGCTAAGCAAGGAAATAGGAAAAGCAAATAAGTAAATAAGTAGATTAGACAGATAGATAGGTTGCTCATTATGGCAAACTTAGAAAACATCAAAGGCATCCAGTGCACTTTGTTACCTCACAAATTATCAAGTGCTGTACAAAGTAGAAGTTTCAAACTTCACTTGTGCAGGCAATAAATTCCTAAGCTGAGAGCAACAACAGCTGCTACATGTAACAACAAAGCAAATCAATCATTTGAACGGGTTTTTGATTCAGCTGCCTTTAATTCTTTTCTACCTAACCATTTAAACTTCTTTAAACATTCAATAAACACACTATAGAAGAAATGTGAATAGGAACCAGTGCAACAGGCCATCAGATGGAGGGATTGAGGGGAATGTAAGGGTTAGGAGAAGTAAGCCTGATAGGAGAGACAGACAGAGCCAGGTAAATGAACTCATTGGGACTGATAGGCTGAAGTGTGTTTAATTCAATGCAAGGAGTATTATCTTCTGTAAGGCAGCTGAACTTAGAGCCAAGATCACTACATGGAACTATGATATTGTGGCCATTACAGACACTTGGTTGAGAGAGTGAGAGAGTGAGAGAGACAGAGAGAGAGAGAGAGACAGAGAGAGAGAGAGAGAGACAAAGGGGGGGGACTGGCAGCTCAACGTTGCAGGGTTTCGATATTGCTGGCGTGATAGAGAGGGAAGTAAAAGATGTGGAGAAGTTGCATTACTAATAATACTGGAGGGCTCATTCACTGAGACAATATGGGTAAAGCTCAAAAATAAGAAAGGTGCAATCACTCTGATGGGTTCCCAATAGCCAGCGGGAGATAGAGGAACAGATACGTAAACAGATTATGGAAAGATGTAAAAGTATCAGGGTTGTCGTAGTAGGTGACTTTGACTTCCCCAATATTGAAAGGGACTTCCTTAGACAGGGCAGAATTTGTTAGGTACATCCAAGGAGGTTTCTTGGAATGGTATGTAGATAGTCCAACTAAAAGAGGGGCCATACTAGACCTTGTATTGGGAAACAAGCTTGGCCAGGTGATTGAGGTTTCATTGGGAGAGCAATTAGGAAAAAGTGATCATAACTCCTTAAGTTTTAAGATAAATATAAATAAAGATAAGTCTGGACCTCGGAGTAAAGTGACCATTTGGGGGTAAGGCAAATTGCAACATTATTAGACAGGAGCTACAGAGAGTAGAATGGGAGCAGCTGTTATTGGGCAGGTCTACATCAATCATCTGGGAGTTGTTTAAAGACCAGCTGTCCAAAATTCAGGAGCAGCTGGTTCCAGTAAGGAGGAAAGGCAAGGATGGCAAAGTTCAGGAATCTTGGATGATGAGGGGTGTTATAGACTTAGTCAAAAAGAAAAAGGAGATATATGTAAGGATAAGCAAGCTGAAATCAGACAGGGTCCTTAAAGAGGTAGCGTCACAATATTTTATGGTGCCTAGGATGGAGGAAGCAAGTCAATTTAGCTCACCCACAAATTTGATGGGTGCAGGGAGAGGAGCAGATAGCGGACTATGGGGTTCAATTAGCTTTTAAAGTCTACTGATCTCTGAACCATGCATGTTCCAATTGTTTTAAACATTGTGCACTTTCTAACAGCCACTAAAGCAGAAGTAAGGCTGAATCCAATTAATAACTAGTCAAATCAAATTCTTCCAATCCTTTTTTAAAAATTCTCTTCTCTTCTAAAAGGTTCCAGCATTATTACTGAAGTATGCAACAGCCAAGGGGAGCCTAAACACTGCACTATTGAATTTTGGCCCCCAGCAGGTGGCCATGCAGAACCGGCTCTCCCTGTTGAGCCAGTTGTCTCAACTTTCACAGATCTCCCACCTACAGGTAGACAACAATTTATTTCTTTTGAATACATAAGTCTTTATAGAAACTGTTGTTTTGGATTGTTGGTGACAACCCAACCCAAAATTGACTGAGCTTATCCTTGAAGGTGAGTGGAGGAAAGTTCAGGGGGATGTCAGAGGTAGGTTTTTTACGCAGAGAGTGGTGAGTGCCTCGAATGCACTGCCGGGGGTGGTGGTAGGGGTCGATACGATAGGCTCATTTAAGAGACGCTTAGCTAGGCACACAGATGAAAGGAAAAGGGTTATGGGAGGTGAAGTAGAGAAGGCGATAGATTGAATATGGATAAGGTTTATACAGGTCTGCACAACATTGTGGGCCGAAGGGCCCGTACTGTGTTGAACTGTTCTATGAATTTAAAGAAAGCAGGAAAGATCTCAAGCAGGGTAGAAGGAGGGCCAAAGGGCCCATGAAATGTCCTCGGCAAGTAAGATCAAGGAAAATCCAAAGGCATTTTATATGCACATTAAAAGGTAAGGGGATAGATAGGGAGAGAGTAGGACCACTGATGGATAAAGGAGGGAATTTATGTCTCGAGCTTGAGGATGCAGGCAAGCTACTAAATGGGAGCTGAGGGGGACCTAACAGAGGTATACAAAATGATGAGACATATATAGGGTAGGAAACTTCTCATAGCAGAGGTGTCAAAAACTAGAGGCTATAATTTTAGGGTTATAGTAAGCGGGTCTTACGCAGAAGGTGGTTGGAATCTGGAACACTGTGGATAGTGAAGACGGGTCCTCTCACAATATTTAAGAAATATCTCAACAAGCACTTGAATTGCCAAGGCATAGAAGACAACAGAACATGTTCTGGTAAATGGGATTAGTGTTGACGGGTATTTAATAGTTGGCATGGACATGGTGGACTGACGGGCCTATTTCTGTGCTGTATGACTCAGTGACTCTATGGTGATGTTGGAGGACTCAGTGAAGATGTTGCCTTTTAATGCCAGAGAAATGTTAGACCTTAAGTAAGTGGAGCTCTAATGTTAGACTGCCACTTGTTAAGAACAGTCTGAATTTCTTTTGATGGAGAAGGGCATTGCCTGGCACTTGTGTCATAGGAATGTTATTTTCATGCCACATCCACGCACAGAAAGCACTAGATGAGGAGTTATGGACAGAACCGAACTTTGTACAATGTCAGTGAACAATGCAATCTATAACATAATAAATACATTGACAGAGCTGCTGAAGAGGACTGGATATAGGTCACATCCCTGAGGAACTCCTGCAATCATGGTCCAGATGTCTTTCGTCCAAGGCCCTTTGGGTCTAGCCATATGGTGCAGGCTGTCAACACAGCATAGAAACAGACACGGCCACATTTTTTTAGACCTTTGAGTTAGAAGGTTGTGACTTCCAAGTACCACTGCAAAGATTTGAACATATGATCTAGTCTGCTATCCTGGAGCAGCACTGAGGGACCGTTCTATTGCTGAAAGTGTCAGAGCCTTTAGTACTAATACCTGACAAGGAAAATAGAAACTGAATTTTATCTACAGGTGATCTAAATTTGGGAAGTGGTTGTTGTCAACAAACTAATTTCTATACAACTGAAACATTCAGCTGATGATACCTGAATGTTGGCTCTTCTCCCATATATAAATCAAATAACTATAGCATTATCACTTTCATCCTTTTACAATGGCAAGGTAATGGCATTGTGTGAAAGTGCAATGTAATTAGCAAGAAACACAACCCTCAGCTGGCCTGAAGCCTCTTCCTGCTGTCTTCCTTCTGAGAGAAAGCCATTGCAGTTTTCCATAGACAGAGTTAAATGTAGCGTTAGGCTCGAGACATAATCAGAATCCGATGTGTATATTTAACAAAGGACCCAACAGCGCCAGGTTGGTGCCTTTGTGTCAGTTATCCGCCTGGTTTCTGCTTGACAGGGAGAGAGGAAGAAAGCAAAGGAAAAGACAAAGTAGAAAATGGCAGGGAGGAGAAAGCAAAAGAGGGAGGAAAAGGAAGAAATGGAACCAGAAAAGGATGAACATCCATCCTGATGAAAGGTCATTGAGCTGAAACATTAACTCTATTCCTCTCTGCATGGATGCTACCTGACTTTCTGTTTCCAGCATCCTCTGCTTTTATTTCAGATTCTAAAAACTGCCACTTTTCACTTTGCAGTGGAAGAAGACCATCAAATCCACACCAGCTATCGAAGCAATCCCATCTGTCCCATTACCACGTGGTTCCCTGTAATCCGATCTCTCTCAGTCCATGAAACTACTTTTGAAGTGTGATCTCTGTAATAATGTAGGAAATGTACCATTCTTTCTGTGCACAGCAAAAATCCCACGACCAGTAGCATAAATAATGACTGGAACTGAATGAGGGATAAGCATTGCTCCAGATTCTGGGAAATTTCTGGAGACACAAGAGACTGCAGATGCTGGAATCTGGAGCAACAAACAACCTGCTGGAGGAACTCAACGGGTCGAGCAGCATCTGTGGGAGGAGAAGAATTGTCGATGTTTCAGGTGGAAACCCTGCATCAGGACTGAGAATCTCTCCTTGCCTCACTGCTCCCAGTCCTGATGCAGGGTTTCGACCCGAAACGATGACAGTTCCTCTCCCCCCACAGATACTGCTTGACCCACTGATTTCCTCCAGCAGATTGTTTGTTGCTCTGGGAAACTTCTCCCCAGATCTTTCTTTGATATTGGAGTCATGATCATTTTTCCACCCACCTGAGAGGATGGATAAGGCTTTGGTTTAAAGTCCCACCCAGAGGTCAATATTTTGTGCACTGCCTCCTCAGATTCCCACCTTGTTTTCAGTTCTCTAAAACAGGGTTTGAAACCACAGCCCTCTGATTCAGAGTAGAATGTCTGAGAAACTGAATTATGGCTTTGATCTCCTGACCTGCTCTGAGAATTTTTGCAATTGCATGCCATAGATATCAGAGAGAGACTTTGGACATGCAAATGAGCTGCTCCTCACAGCTGAAGTTCCTCCACCTTACTCTTCATCTTGTTATGATACGTTATGCAAAATTTGTTGCCAATGATCTTCTATTACTCATTCTTCTTTACAGACTGTTGATTTAATCCCCCTCATGAACCTCAATTAATTTAACATTTCACTTTGACTTTTATTTGACTGAGCTAATCTAATCTGCTAGTATGGCTAGCTACATTTACCTATGACAACATTTAGCTATGCAAAATAGCAGAAGTTAATTGCTCACCTGAACAGTGCGTTTTCAGTGCATTTTGTAAGTCAGAGGTTTTTTTTATCAAGAATAGGGAAATTCCAGACCAAGATTTTTCTTGACTTAGAGATAAAAAGTGTCACGACTAAACATTAAATATATAAAAGAGCAAGAGAATCATAGTTTTTATTTTGGTTGTAAATAAGTAAAAGGGTAAGTTAATCTCATCATGTAGTTCTGTGGATCAAGGTACAACATAAAACACATCAATATTTTGACCAGATCATTTGTCCGATAAAGGCAGTTGAGAAAGAAATATTAACCCAGACATTGAGAGAACTCTTTGAAAGATCTTTGACCTGTTAAACATTAACATGGACAGGCAGGTTTTTTTTGTTCACAATTGAAAGGAAGGACAACGCCTCCTACAATGTGACACCAAACAGTACTGCATTACATTCCCAACCAAAACTCATGCCTGAAACTAAGATTTATAGCTAGTAGTTCAAAGTCTGCCAGTAATTCAATATTCTTGTAAAAGATAGGTTCATGTATGAACTATGACATGCAAAGCAAGGTTAAAATTAAGATTTCATTTTCTGAACAGCCCTGACCCAAATCATAAGGATTCTTCTTATTCAGTAGTGGGTTTTGGGCAGATATCCAAACCAACATCAAGTGAGGAAGTGAAATTTTAAAAAGATGCTGGAAATTTTTTCTTAGCTCATATTTATTTTGTATCATATTCCCTATGTATCATATTTTGCATGCAATCACCTCCCCTGCCCCAATCTATATACTGACCCTCTTGGTGCACCAACCATTGGTGGGCACACAACCCCTAAGATCTTGCCAGCGTTGCTACCAAAGTGATTCCATGTGATGGAGCAGGTCATGTGATGAATATCTGGGCTGCAGGCACTACAAAGTAAGCCCCTGGCCCTGGAAAATCTGGGGGCCTTTTTGCAGCTTGTGCCATCAGAAAGCCTTTTGCACTGCATCCAAACATCTTTAATGACCAAAGGCATTTAGAAATGATTTAAAAAAATGTAAATAATTATAAAAAATTAAGACTAATAATAAGACAATTAGAAATGTAAAAGCAAATGCAAATTAACTGAAAGATTCGTACTAATTAACCTGAAGTAATAAAAATAACTCACTTAACTTTTTACCAAAGCTCAATGACCCCAGTCACATGAATGTGGCCTGCTAGATATGGTGAGTCCAGGGGCAGGATGAGAGGTTAGATGCAGATGAGAGTGTAAAAGTCCAGAAGTCTGGAATGTGCTGATGCATGCATTGCAATAGCTGGTAGTTTTCCAAGGATCCAGTCTATTAATTATGGAATTTATCTGTTATCAGTTCCACATTAGACATTAAGTATTCAAAATGGACAGGTTCCAGGCAGTTATGCTGTCCACTGAAAGTGTGATGGGGTTCAATCTGTACCACAATAGAAACGTTGCCAATATCAGTTAAGATACAGGCTGTAGCCAAAATCATTCACAGTATCAGCCTACTTTCTACCCCTGGTATACCAAACAAGCTTTGTTCAACAGGTCCCTCACTTGAAGTTCCTTTCTCATTGAGGCAGCGTAACGTAATAGGTGAATTTCTCTAGAGAACTCCCAGTTTTAGTTGGGGATAGTGGCAACCACATGTCCCTCTGCATTTCTATTCACAAATACTAGAGCTTTCATCAAAAGAAAGGTGTCTGTAAGAACCACCTTTGCAGAAATCGCCTGTAGGTATGGATGTAGACGTTGGTGGGGTGGAGAGGTGTGTGTTAAAACCAGCAACACCTCAGCAGCTCCAACCACGATCCCCTTCACCCCCCCCCCTCCCCCCCACCGTCCCCCAGCTTCTACACTTGACTGCAGTAACCACACTCAGGAAAGGCACGTTTCTTGGAAATACCTGCCAGCAAAGGAAAGTGTTGTGGCATTCAAACAAAGACAGGGAAATAAGCCAATAATACGTAATCTGCTCTTTGAAGGAAATGGTTTATCCACATGACTTGTAATTTGTGGTTATTCTACACAGAATCATTGGTGCTATCAGCTATGCAGTAGAGGTGAAATCTGCAGAGAAAATTTGTAGTCTGGCGTGAGCTTTGAGCTTTATCAGATCATTTATGTTGCCAGCATTGGATCTCCCATGACAAGCAGCACCTGCAGTGACATCAGCAGGAACCAGCAAGAGCAGGACACAGCAACGTCAGCAGAAGGAGGGCCAACGGCACCAGCAGCACCTCCCAACCTGCAGCCTCTACCACCAAGGAGGACAAGGGCAGCAGGGGTATGGGAAAACTGTCACCTTCAGGTTCCGCTCCATGTCCCACAACATCCTGCTCCAGAAGGTATATCGCCAGACCTCCCAACAGTTCTGTGGGAGTGCATTCACCAGAAGGACGGCAGCGGATAGGGATAGAGCAATAGGAATGGGCAATAAATGCTGGTCCTGCCAGTGAGGCCTGCATCCCAAAGGTGAGTAGAGAAAAGCACCACCAGCACTAGCAGCACCAACAACACTCACAGCACCAACTGCTTCAGTAGCAGCAACGGCTACACCAGCAGCACCAGCAGAGGCAGCACCAGCACAGGCAGCAATGGCAGCACCAGCAGAACCAGCAGAGGCAGCAACACCTGCACCAGCAGAGGCAGCAACACCTGCACCAAGTCAAGTCGAGTTGATTGTCATGTGAGGTACAGGTACAATGAGAAACTTGCTTGCAGCAGCATCACAGGCATGTAGGTACAGACAACAGCACACAGAACGCAAGTTGTACATAACTTATACAATGAAGGGAAAAAAGACACAGAGACAAGTCCATGGTAGTGCAAAAGGTGGTCCAGGGTGTTCCATTGCTGAGGTAGGATTAAGGTTGTGCAGGCCTGTTCAAGAACCTGATGGTTGTACAGCAGCACCAGTGACACCTACAGTACCAGTAGCAGCCACCTGCACCAGCAGAGACTCCAGGAGGACCAAGAATAAGCACACTCAACAGCAGCAGAATTAACATCACCAGGACCAACAACAGCATCAGTAGCAATGAGCAACAACAGCAGAATCAGCATCCTAACCAGCAGAGCCGGTGGCAGCTGCAGGAGCGGCCTATTGCTTAAATACCTGCAGCTCGTGTCTGGCACACAGAGTCCACTGAATTACAGTTCTCCGAAACCTGAGGATGAGGCCCAGGATCCACAGGGTGAATGAGCATTAAGCTGTCCCACTGAACAAGGTAGAATCAACATAAATTTCATCTGCCTGGGGGTATCTTTCAATAAACATCAGCCAGTGTGCCCAGAAAGGCTGGGGTGGTCCATCCTGTCCAGCAGCACCCAGTAACAAGGGTTAGACCTGCAGCGTGCACAGAGACAATGGAAGGTGATATGGGAAACACATCCTCACTGGCTCACGTTGACATCAGCCATGAGAAACATTTATTCCCTCCACTACTGGGACGTAATATTTGCAATATTTCCCATCTCCAAAATACCACTGCGGTTACTCACCCAGGCTACTCCAACAGCACTTCTAACTTTATCACCAAGAAGGACAATGGATGCACAGGAGCACCACCACCTACTGGTTCCTCTCTGAATAAGACACCATCTTGACTTGGAAATGTATCACTAGTTCTTCATTGTCACTGGGTCTAAATCAAGAACTGCCCACCCAACAACACTGTGGAAGTAACTCCACGAGAAGGACTGCAGCAGTTCAAGAAGGTGGTTCACCACTACCTTTTGAAGGGCAAATAAGATTGGGCAATAAATGCTGGCCTTGCCAGCAATGCCCAGACCCCAAAAGTGAATCTTAAAAAATTAACAACACAAGTTTCGAGTGACTAATGTTTATGGCCCAGCTCACAACCATTTGCGACCAGCTTGTGTGGTCATCAGTCCTGTACTGGAGAAATTAGTAGTGCTCAATCCTACTAGCCAGATCCATCTCTGTTTGAGAGCTTTGTAATCTCTCACCAATTTGTCAAAATTAAGATCATTCCTTTAAGTTGTGTCAGTGAAACCAACCAAAAACCAGATCCAAACCATTTTGGTTGGCCACATCCATCAATTAGTCAATCATCACTTTCACTATCATTCACTGTTCGCCACCCTCCCAATCCACAGCTGAAAAGATCTCTTGCCAGACAGGAACTAAAAATGGACAAGATGGGAAAGAGATGAAAGTTAAAACCAATTATACAGTGGCATGCAAAAGTTTGGGCACCCCTGGTCAAACTTTCTGTTGCTGTGAATAGTTAAGTGAGTAGAAGATGAACTGATCTCCAAAATTCATAAAGTTAAAGATGAAACATTCTTTTCAACATTTTAAGCAAGATTAGTGTATTATTTTTGTTTTGTATAATTTTAGAGTGAAAAAAAGGAAAGGAGCACCATGCAAAAGTTTGGGCATCCCAAGAGATTTGAGCTCTCAGATAACTTTTACCAAGGTCTCAGACCTTCATTGGCTTGTTAGGGCTATGGCTTGTTCACAGTCATCGTTAGGAAAGGCCAGGTGATGCAAATTTCAAAGCTTTATAAATACCCTGACTCCTCAAACCTTGTCCCAACAATCAGCAGCCATGGGCTCCTCTAAGCAGCTGCCTAGCACTCTGAAAAATAAATGATGCCCACAGAGCAGGGGAAGGCTGTAAGAAGATAGCAAAGCGTTTTCAGGTAGCCGTTTCCTCAGTTCGTAATGTAATTAAGAAATGGCAGTTAACAGGAACGGTGGAGGTCAGGTTGAGGTCTGGAAGACCAAGAAAACTTTCTGAGAGAACTGCTCGTAGGATTGCTAGAAAGGCAAATCAAAACCCCTGTTTGACTGCAAAAGACCTTCAGGAAGATTTAGCAGACTCTGGAGTGGTGATGCACTGTTCTACTGTGCAGTGACACCTGCACAAATATGACCTTCGTGGAAGAGCCATCAGAAGAAAACCTTTCCTGCGTCCTCACCACAAAATTTAGCATCAGAAGTTTGCAAAGGAACATCTAAACAAGCCTGATGCATTTTGGAAACAAGTCCTGTGGACTGATGAAGTTAAAACAGAACTTTTTGGCTGGAATGAGCAAAGGTATGTTTGGAGAAAAAAGGGTGCAGAATTTCATGAAATGAACACCTCTCCAAATGTTAAGCACGGGGGTGGATCGATCATGCTTTGGGCTTGTGTTGCAGCCAGTAGCACAGGGAACATTTCACTGGTAGAGGGAAGAATGAATTCAATTAAATACCAGCAAATCCTGGAAGCAAACATCACACCGTCTGTAAAAAAGCTGGAGCTGAAAAGAGGATGGCTTCTACAACAGGATAACGATCCTAAACGCACCTCAAAATCCACAATGGACTACCTCAAGAGGCACAAGCTGAAGGTTTTGCCATGGCCCTCACAGTCCCCCGACCTAGACATCATTGAAAATCTGTGGATAGACCTCAAAAGAGCAGTGAATGCAAGACTGACCAAGAATCTCACAGAACTAGAAGCCTTTTGCAAGGAAGAATGGGTGAAAATCCCCCAAACAAGAATTGAAAGAGTCTTAGCTGGCTACAGAGAGCATTTACAAGCTGTGATACTTGCCAAAGGGGGTGTTACTAAGTACTGGCCATGCGGGATGCCCGAACTTTTGCTTTGGGCCCTTTTCCTTTTTTTGTTATTTTGAAACTGTAAAAGATGGAAATAAAAAAGTAACCTTGCTTAAAATATTAAAGAAATATGTCATCTTTAACTTTATGCCTTTTGGAAATCAGGTCATCTTTTACTTGTTTAGCTATTCACAGTAACAGATATTTTGACCAGGGGTGCCCAAACTTTTGCATGCCACTGTATATTTCAAATACACAGCAGAAATATAGCAATCTGATAATTCATCTTCTCTTTCTTCATAGGTAATCATTCAAGATTAAGGACAACTTGTTTACACTCCAGTTCTGTAGGTTCTAGGGTAGTTGTTGAGCCCAATGTGGCATTCTCTCATGGGTAAGGCAGGTATTCCTGGGTGATTGGGATGTGGTGCATTCCCTCTGTCACTTACGCTGGACTTCAGTGCTCCTAACAAGTAGATCAGACATTCCCAATCCTATCCCGAATGCTCCTTCTCCATTTTGAGCACTCATGGGCTAGTGATTCCCATGAGTTGTTGTGGATGTTACTCCTTTTCAGGGAAGCTTTGGTGGAGCTTGGAAAAGAATCTCTGTTTCAGCAGTCTAGGGTCAGACAAGCATATAAAACGGCCAGTCCAGCAGAGCCATCTGAATGTACTTAAGGTCTCAACACTGGGGATGTTAGTTTGGGAGAGGACACTGATGTTGGTTTGCTTATCCCACCAGTGGATTTTGCAGAAACAGGGTGGTGATGTTTCCCCAGTGCTTTGAGGTGCCCGCTGCAAGTAGACAATGATTCAGAGCTATATAACCTGCTTCCAGTAAACTATAAGCTTTATGCTGTGTTTCAGAGACATAAACATTCTTTTCCTTTCATGGTTAAATGTTGTTCTAGTGTAGCCAAGGCAATCATGAATTTCATCATCAATGCTTGCCATTGTTAAGAACTGACACTCACAACGTGGGAAGCGCTTCATGTTTCTCAGGGTATTGTGCAACTTTATTGTCAGGGGGTGGGATTGTGCAGTTGGGGCAGATTGGTCGAGAGCCTTTGTTAAATATAAGGCCTGTCTTCCAATATGCTTAAATGAATGAGCCAGCAATGCCTTGGAACTTAGCCTTGTAGTGTGCACATATGCAAACGTCACCTATGCACTGCAGCTG
Organism: Pristis pectinata; assembly: GCF_009764475.1. NCBI lineage: Eukaryota > Metazoa > Chordata > Chondrichthyes > Rhinopristiformes > Pristidae > Pristis > Pristis pectinata. The sequence goes on from NC_067416.1 coordinate 33,439,555, forward strand.
GATGGCTGAAGTTGGGATAACCATGGTTCAGGGGTGGGGCCAATGTATACTGAACAGTTTAGGATTTATCCTTTTAGTTAACTCCAAGATATTGGCATTACTTCACACCCATGAGAAAATGCTTTTGCAATTACAAAGCTTTCCGCTTTCTTTGTGTTGCAACCATTGTGGCTTCAACAGAGATAGAGACAGAGACGGACTACTCACTTCCCTTATCTGACCCACCAGTGCACAGACTATGGGAAATGAAGGAGCATATCAGCACTGACCTTGGATAGTCAGAGTAAGTGAGGGTGGGTGAGACTTTGAGCATAGCCACCACTTCCATGGTCCCTTGTGTCCCCCTTCACCATATCAGCACACTAAACTGCAAGTAACGTGAAATGACAGCGTCCAACTGAGAATCAGCAGGACAACAGAAAGACAGGACTAAAGTTGAGTGGAGGCCCTGCTCTAATATTGAAAGGGAGATCTTGCAGGTAGAGTGAAAGTGGAATCCACTTCATGTGCAGGAAAGAAGAGACCCTAATACAGGAGGGGGGGGGCGGCGATCACCCCACAGGTGTGAGATCGGAGATCCTGACTCTAGAAAGAGAAGGGAAACTCTTCCACCAGAATGAGAATGGAGACCCTCTGGGGACGGAGTGAAAGTGAGGACCTGGCCCTGCAACGGGAGTGAAGACCCTGCCCCTATAGTTGGAATGGGGACCCTGCCCCTACAGTGAGAGTGGGGCAGTTGACACTGCAGTGACAGTGGGTCACGAAACTAGTAAATGTTCGAGTTTTTAAATGCACCCAAATATCTGGAGGTTCAGAAAGAAGACTTAATTTCTTTAAAACCTGAAATAAATGCTTCCTCTATTGGTCTTTGATGGAAGGTCATAGTCAGAATATCTTACAGAAGCAATACTTTTCACGTGTGTTACGCTGTCAACTTCTGCTTGGCTGAACCATCAGCAGGAACCTGATGTAAAACAGTCACATCATAGACCATTATGAAACCTGAACAGCGTATTCACTGCATCAGTTCCTGAGCTGCAGCTTGTGCAAATAAGACACGTATCCAGAACGTGCTTGATCCTGGGAACAATATATTACCTTACTGGCCCTTTTACATTATGGTCAATCTGCTCTGGAAAGAAGAACATTTTCTCAAGCCTAATTTGTTATAATCTTCACCACATAATCATTCAAAGCCACAATTCCACATAAATGAAGAGATGAAATCTTAAACATGCTCTCTATAAGCCATTTATAATTTCCTCTTCACAACAGAGTGAGCCTATTTTCGTTAATGTACAATTCAATAATTTAATAGAAATGATAATGCTTTCACGCAATTTGCAGATCATTGTTTGCAGTGCATTCAGTTAGTGGTGTCACATTTACAGAATGGGCTTCTTCAAGTGAAATGCTCTTCTTTGCATTGCCTTCTCCCTCTGTAGCACCATTCCTTCTGTTTGAAGTGCTGAGACCCCCACCTTCTTTACATGGACTTTGAGCCCTCCCTTGAACACAGAACACAAAATCTCCACATTTCATCAGGAACCTTTATCGTAGGTTGGCGGCGTTGTACAGTGAGGGCAGGTTGATGGATGAACTTCTGTCTTGTGGATTTTGACTGTAAGGTCTGTCCTCCTACAAGCATTTGTGAGCAAGTCAACAATGGCTTTGGAACCCAGCTTCCGAATGCATACTGTACATACACAAGCACCATGTGCAAAATGCAGTTCATCTACTGAAGTTGCATTATGCGTGGTTCTATTGTACAGGGGCTCCCCGGGTTACAAATGACCTGACTTAGAGAAATCCAATTTTAGGCAAATTCTCCCATACAATTTTAAAGCAATTTTTCTAGCTAGTAGTAATAATAATAAAATGTTTGATGGTATTCATTAAAGAATGGATACTGTATATATTCTATTAGTTTAATTATGTGTAGGTTAGGGCGACTATTTGATGAAATGAAGGAATTATAGCAAGTGTATACAGAGTGATATAATCTGGTAGCTATAGAAACAGATATTTCTGACTTGTAGAGATATACACTTATGTGGCTTATGGGCCGTTCTCAGAAACGGAAGCCTTATGTAAACTGAGGTTTGCCTGTATAGGTTCAACAGTTTCCCATCAGTCCTGTAGATTAGCTGCACTCTAGCAGAAAGCTCATTGAAGATCAGGTGCAGAGAGAAAAATTGAAATGACCCAACCCTGAAACTGGCACTGTTGTGGATCCTTTGGTTAGGGTCATGTTTTGCAAGTTTCATGAACAAATTTCTGTGGGCAGCTGACTTTATTAGCTTTTGACATGTGGGTGAGATAACTACCACTGACAGACAAATGTGACTAGCTCAGATAGACATCTTGGTCGGCACGGATGAGTAGGGTCAGAAGGGCCCGTTTCTGTGATGTATGACTGTACTACTCTATCACACTTTAACACCTTTACAACCCTGGTAGCAGAACATGGGCAGGAGCATAGCTGGGAGTGGGGAACAGGACTAAGTGTGAAGATGGAGTGTGGTGACCAGTTTGTGGATGGTGCGTAGCTGGGAACAGGACTAGCTAGGAGTGTGGTTGGGAACCAGGGAGCAGAGCAGTGCCGAAATCAGGAGCTGCACACCAGAGCATAGGTATGTGCCCAGAGAGGGAGGGGGCAGTAAAGGCTGAAGGGACAGTGCCTGTGGGGAGGTGAGAGAGATCAGACAGGAGGGGCAGAGAAGTCAAGGGGTTCAGGGCCAGGGAGGACTGAGGGCGTGAGGCATCAAAGGGAGGGTGGGTGGGGCACGGTGGGGGGAAGTGAGGAGATGGCAGTGAGAAAGGGAAGTTTGACAAATAGAAGTAAATGGGAACAACCATAGATTCATAGAGTCATACAGCACGGAAACAGGCCCTTCAGGCCAACTCGTCCATGCCAACCAAGTGCCTACTTGAGCTTGTCCCATTTGCCTGTGTTTGGCCCATGTCACTCTAAACCCTTCCTATTCATGAACTTGTCTAAATGTCTTTTAAATGTTGCAATTGCCTCTATCACTTTCTCTGGCAGCTTGTTCCGTATACGCACCACCCTCTGTGAGAAAAACATACCCCTCAGGTCCCCCTTAAATCTTTTCCCTCTCACCTTAAACCTACGCCTTCTAGTTTTAAACACCCCTACTCTGGGAAAAGGACTGTGACTATTCACCTTATCTAGGCCCTTCATAATTTTATAAACCTCTGTAAGGTCAGATCCGTTTATTGTCAAACACACCAGGGTGAAATGAAATTCCTTGCTCACATGAAGCCCTCATTTGCTCCAAGGAAAACAATCCCAGCCTATCCAGTCTCTCCAAATAACACAAGCCTCCTGTCATGGTAATGTCTTTGTGAATCTGTTATGCACCCTCTCCAGCTTAATCGCATCCTTCTTTTTGCATGGTGACCAGAACTGCACACAATACTCCGAGCGTGGTCTCACTAACATCTTAAACAGCTGTAGAATGACGTCTGAAATCTTGTACCATCTTTGCTCTTTCCATAAACTAAATATCCTCAAACTCAAAACATGGTATCTCAGAATGAAATAACATAATTGATTTGAGAGATGAAGTGCACAGTGATTAAGTTCGGGTTAAGGTTGTTCCACTAAATTGAACATTATTATATGATGTTACATATTTAGTGACTTCTATTGAAATATGCATTGAGAATTCTTTTTCTTGTGTTTCTTGTTAACTCAAACAGTTATGACTTAGAAGTTTATGGCAAAGTTAATAAAAAAGGGGGAAGTTGGTGAGAAAATGAGAAAGTGTAAATTGCAAGCCAATCAGGGAATTGCACTGATGGGCTTGCTCTGAGATGGCTTGGATTCAATGGCTTCCTTCCATGTTGTAATTAGTATGTGAGCTTCTAGAGATATCTGAAAAGGAAAAGATGAGTAAACACTGAAGTGGTTCCCTTACAGATTGAAATTGGAGAGATTAAATATTTTGTGTCTGTCTTCATGAAAGAAGAAGCAGAAAACCTCTTGGAAGTAGTGGTGAGTGAGGTCAAGAGTGAGTGAAAAGCTGAATAAAATTACCATTAACATTGGAATAACACTGGAGAAATTACTGGGACTGAAAGCACTGGTTGTCATCTTCCAAAATTCAATAGACTCTAGAACTGTTTCCACAGAGTAGAAAGTAGAAAGTGTAACACCAATATTTACAAAGAAAGGGAGAGGAAAAATGGGGAAATATACAATAGTTAGTCTGAAATAAGTTGGTGGGAAAATGCTAGAATCTAACATTAAGCAAGTAGGAACAGCGGATAACAACTCAGTGGAATCTTTTGAGGTTTTAACTAGTAAAGTCGATAAGAGAGAAGAGTGGATGTGGGGTATTTGAACTTGCAGAATGACTTTGATAAGGTGCCATGCAAGAGATTATGGAACAAAATTAGAGTACATTAGGATTGAATGTAATTTTCTGGTGTCGATGGAGATTTGATTAGTGGACAGAAAATGGGATAAGCAGGCCATTTCATTTCGGGAGGTGATGAGCAGTGGGGTGCCACAGGGATTGGTGCCGTGGACTGAAATGCTCACAATCTATGTCAATGATTTTGATGAAGGGATCAAGTGTAAAATACAAAAGTTTGCTCCTTATACAAAGCTGAGGGGTAGTGTGGCTTGTGAAGAGAATGCAGAGATGCATCAGGGGGATAAAAACAGATAAAGTGAATGGGCAATGATATGGGAAATGGAATTTAAAGTGGAAAAATGTGAAGTCATCCAGTCACTATGTATATTCAAGGCAGAGACTGATAGAATTTTGGATATCAAGTGAATAGGATTAGTGCAGGACAGTGGTGCAAAGGTAAAGGATCAGCCATGATTTTATTGATGGCCTGTTCCTGCTGCTATTTCTTACTTTATTATCTGATGGATCTCTGACTTTACCATATATTTTTATCAGTGATTTCTATTTTCAATTTTTTCTGAAGTACGAAGTGATAATGAGGAAGTTGGTGGTGTTAGTTACACAAGGACAGCTTTGCCCTGGACCAGAATATGCCCAGGAGAAAAGGTGAACAAAGAGATTTACTGACCAGAATACCCATTGTCAGTGCCAATGCAATGCGCCACCTACAGCTGAGGTCTCTTTATTCAGCCATTTACTAACCCTTCACCAGCCATTCACAAGTTAAATCTGCACAATGATCATCATGTAAAAATAAACCAGGTTACCATGATCTGAGTGTGGCATATACAAATTTGTCTAGTACCTTCCAATACTTCTCCCCTGTGAAATGCAAAGGACTCCCTCTTATCCTGATATCAGGAACAGACCAAAAGACTGGCAGTGGCAGAGCCTGTAGTCTCCTCCAATCCTCCAAGACTTTTGCCCTCTTCCAATTCTGACCACTTGCACAAGCGATACTTTCGTCGATCCACCATTAGTGGATACCTCTAGCTGCTATGGTCATAAGCTCTTACATTTACCCCCCAATCCTTTGTAATCATTTAAAATCCTTCCTTAAAACCTAGCTCCTTAATGAAGCTTTTGAGCACTTGCCCTAATATGACTTCAGCTTTAAATTTTGTTAGGTAACATTCCTATCTTCGGATATTTTATTACATTAAAGACATTTCTCATATGAAAGCTATTTAAAAATAAATCCAAGAATGCAAGAACATGTATGTTATGCAATCAAATGCCATTTGCACTTCATATAAAAAAGAGGAATTAAGCTATAATGAGCACTGGAACAAAACTCAGCTGGCCGGATATCTGCTAGCAATTCAAATGATGCAAAGGAAAGACATGAATTTTTCCAAGCCCCAGCAACGAAGGATCAAAAAAAGATTGACTACAAGCAGCATATTGAATGGCTAAAAAATAGTGTTCTTCACTCAAATATCCACTTAAAAATTGTGATATTTTAACATTTGCAAAATTCACACGGAGTAAGAATGAGGTAACAGAAGACTAGAAGATAGCTAATGTTGTTCCCCTTTACAAAAATTGCACAGGGATAAGCCTGCAAAGCTTATGGATGTTGTTGGAGAAGATCCCAAGGGACTGGATTTATGTTTACTTGGAAAAGCAGGGATTGATTAGGGGGAGTCAGCATGGCTTTGTGCAGGGGAGATCATGTCTCACAAATCTGATCAAGCTCTTTGAGAAGTTAACTGTGAAATTTGACAAAGGCAGAGTGGTGGACATGGTTTACACAACCTTGCTTTTGACACGGTCCCGTCTGATAGGCTGATCCAGAAGGTTGTCTAAGAATAAAGTGGGACATAGATTAGCTGAAAAATTGGACACAACAGTGGCAGATGGAATTTAATCTAGACAAGTATGAGATAATGCACTTTGGGAGGTCAGATTTTGATAAGACATATAGGGTAAATGTCATAGAGTTTAGGAGCATTGATGTACAGATAGAACTTGGAATGCAAGTCCATAACTCCCTGAAAGTAGTAATGTGGGTAGATAGGGTAGTGATAAAGGCATTTGGTATGGTTGCCTTCATAGGCTGAGGCATTGAGTATAAGAGTTGGGGCATCAATTTGCAGCTGTACAAAATCTTGGTTAGGGCATTGCATACAGTTCTGATCACCACACTACAGGAAAGATGCAGTAACAATAGAGAGAGTGCAGAAGAGGTTCACCAGGATTCCACCTGGAATGGGGGGCTCTAAATATAAGGAGAGATTGGACAGGCTGGGTTTATTCTCACTGGAATATAAGAGGCTGAGGGGTGGTCTTATAAAGGTTTGTAAAATTATGAGATGTATAGATAGAGTAAGTCATCAGAATCTTTTCTACAGCACAGAGTCCAGAACTAAAAGGAATAGATTTAAGATAAGAGGGGAGAAAATTAAAGACGTTCTGAGAAGCATGTTTTTCACACAGAGAATGGTGATTATCTGGAACAAGCTGCCAGAAGTGGTGTTGGAGGCAAATACGATTATAACATATAAAAGGAGGTTGAACAGGTCATAGAGCAATACAGCATGGATACAGGTCCCTCTACCCAATGAGTCCATAGGAAAGGTGTGGAGGACTACAGGCCTAATGCAGGCAAATGGGATTCGAGAATGTTGCAACTGTGACTAAGTCACTGGAGAAACTGGTGGAAAGAAAAGTCTTTATTCATCACGACAAGCTTTTCTTAATCTTTCACAAATATACCTTATTCATAATAAAAAATATATACAAAAGAAGAAACAATGCAAAAAACTTACACTTCATGGTCGATAGATTCAGTAGTGTAAACATCTCTTTTGAAGAAAAAATAAGCAAACAAACATAGCACCATGCCACTGGTGTAGCCCCCTGAGATGATACACCCTTTTCATTGTTCAAGGGGCTTCCCCACCCAGCTCCATGCATGGTAGTGGAAGGAGCCCAGACTGTGGTCCTTCCCCACAGAGGCTTAGCATTGGCTGCACAGAGCTTCAGTGCGTCCCTCAGCACATACTCCTGCAGCCTGGACTGTGCCAGTTGGAAGCATTCCCTTACAGACATCTCGCTGTGCTGGAAGACCAACAAGGTTTGGGCAGACCAAAGGGCATTCTTCACCAAGTTTATGACCTTCCAGCAGCACTTGATATCTGTCTCAGTGTGTGTCCCTGGGAATAGCCCATAGATCAGATAGTCCTCTGTTGCGCAGCTGGAGATGAACTGGAACACAGACCCTTGCATCTGTCTCCACACCCTCTTTGCAAATCCACAGTATCCAAAGAGGTGAGTGACCATCTCTTCTCCACCACAGCTGTCCCGGGGGCAGCATACATTGGGGGTGATATGTCCTCTGTACAGGAAGAATCTGGTAGGGAGGGCCCCCTCACTATCAGCCAAGCGAGGTCCTGGTGCACGTTGGTGAAATATGGCAATGAGGCATTCTGCCAGATGGTTTGGACAATGCTCAGGGAACCCCACCGTATCCATAGAGTCCCTGTCCCACAGACTCCTCAGGACATTCCGTGCTGACCACTGCCTGATGGACTTGTGGTCAAAGGTCGTTGAAGTGCTCTCAGGTAGTGTGGCCACATCCAGTTGACTGGGACGTTGGGCAGTAACAGGGCCAGGCCTATCTTCTGCAACACCAGGGTCCGGTAAATCCTTAGCATTTGGAGCACACGTACTTTGGACCCACACACTGACTGACACAGCCACACACGAAGGTGGTCATCAGGATGAGGGCAACGTTAGGAACACTTTTGCCCCCATTCTTTGAGGACTTGTGCATCATGACAAGCAGGCATTCTCTTGGAGACCCTCTCAGTAGAGTCTCCCAAATTCAAAGTACATCTAGTTTTTATACCCTTAAGGACAATGCTAATAGTAGGTGATTCAATACAATTTCAATAACTACAATGACATCATTTACTTCAATATCTTATGTCTGACAAATAGTTCCAGTGAAGTACATATTTACAGTGAGAGAACCTTGTAACTGATAGGACACCTCTGAAGGTTCAAACACCTTTACAAGGACAAACTAATTCACACAGATGGTCTAAGAGCTTCTGACAGAGAACCAGACACCCAAGATTAATGTTGTGAGGGCTGACTCTCTGAGTACACAAATATCCCAGTTATTGATGGAGCAAATATGCCTATGACCATGTTTGATGTGCTAAGTGACAAATTTAGTCTGGTCTGGCAGCCCTCCTTGATCTCTGGAAGAAGGTGCCAAAGAGGTAAAGTGGATGGTGACAAGTCTTTCCCCCAGGGTAGGGGAGTCCAAAGCTAGGGGGCACAGATTTAGGATGAAAGGGGAAAGATTTAAGAGACCTGAGGGGCAACTTTTTCACACAGATGGTGGTGAGTATATGGAACGAGCTGCCAGAGGAAGTGGTTGAGGCAGGTACAATAGTGTAATTTAAGAAGCACTGCGATAGGTACATGGAGGGGCCGGGCTTGGATGGATATGGGGCAAATGCAGGAAATTGGGACCAGCTAGGTGGACAATGTGTTCAGCATGGACTCATTGGGCTGCAGGGCCTTTATCCGTGCTGTATTGTTCTATGACTCTATGACTCTAACTTTGTTGTAGGTGCCTTGTTTGATGTAGGCTAATTAACATAGCTCATTGTCTTATGTTTGGCTGATGTAGACGAGAACGTCTCATGGTCATATCACTTTACAAACCATATCTCCTGAGCAGCCAACCCCCTGCTGTGGGCCAGTAGCCTGTGCCCTGCAGACACCTTCTAATTTCAAAATTGATTACTGCTTGTACTTTATATTTAAACAAGATTTTTGAAGACTGGTTGGTTCTTCTATTAATACCTGCTGCCCCTATTCTGTAACCCATAAAAGATGTCCCATGTCTGACAATTCCCTAACAGACAAGATAGGCATCATAGGCATGGACAAGGAGGGCCGAAGGGCCCATTTCTGTGCTATACCTTTCTTTAATTCTATGAATGTGGAAGGGAAAATAACAGGTTCTGCAATAAAAAGCAAATGTAATGTACTGGATGTTGGAAATAGTCAGCAGACCAGGCAGCATTGACAGAGATAAATCTGTACTCTCAATTGCACTGGATAATTTGGAGATAAAAGAAGTTTCAAGATGCAGAGAATGTGGAGACGGGTGGGGAGAGAAGGTCAAAACACACAGAAAGGTCTGTTATAAAGTTGAAGGATAAAGCTATTTAAATGGCAAACCTGGCTAATAGAGCAAGATTACAAAGACCAGAGAAGGTGAAGGTGCAAAATGTTCACCAGAACTTAACAAAATAATTTGGAAGAAATGCTGGAAATGTGTAAGGATGCTCATTACTTGACATCTTGAACACAAATGTTGATTGTGTAAGGCAGTAAGATCCCCAGACACAAAATGAGCAGGTGTTCCTGGAACTTAGGCTACACTTTGTTGGTGGAGCCAAAAGAAAAGACAAATCAGGGGAATATGGAGAATTAACAGGAGGCTGGAAGCTCAGGAATCACACCTGCAGATTGAATGGAAACGTTCTTCGGAGTGGTCATGCAACCTCCTGAGTGTAGTGGCCAAGTTATGAGGTGCAAACACAGTATAATCAATTGAATAAAGTTCAAGTGGGTCACTGTTTCACTTGGAAAGAATGTTTGAGGTCCAGGTGAGAATGGAGGAGGTAACTGGATAGGTATGGCATCTCCTGTGACTGCAAGGCAAGGTGCAATAGGAATGGGTATAGGATAGGTGGAGATTGAAGGATAGACCAGAGTGTCATGGAGGAGACAGTCCATTCAAAGTGCTGAAAGGGAAGGGGAGTGGAAGAGATGTCTGATAGTGGCGATCAGTTTAACATTTCGGAAGCTATGCAGGCTGATCTGTTGGATAAGAAGGCTGTTGGGGTTGAAGGTGACAATAAGGGGAATCCCATCCTGTAGTTGCGAGAGGGGGAGGTATGGGAGCAGAGTGCAGAAAGAGGAACAGAAAGGGTTGAGATCCCTGTCAACTCTGGTGGGAGGGAAAGCACAGTTAAGGAAGAGGGAAGGTGTAGGTGAAACACTGTTGTGGATGGTGGGACCATTGGGCTAGATACCAATGGGAACAACGAAACTCAAAAGGGCAGAAATAGAATCCCCAGAAGAAACGGAGTTGAGAATAGTAAAATGGAGGTTCAAGAGACTGCAGATGCTGGAATTTGGAGCAAAAAATAAACTGCCGGAGGAGCTCAGCGGGTCGAGCAGCATCTGTGGAGGCAAAGAGATAATCGACGTTTCGGGTCAAGGCCCTGCAACATTCCCCAGCGCAATCGGGAGCACTGATCTGAAATGCTAACTATTTCTCCATCGATGCCACCTGGTCTGCTGACCATTTCCAGGACTGAGAGTGTGGAGAGGAGATAGCCAGTACAAAGAGGTGAGAGCGAGGGGTGAGGCAGGGGCTGGCAGGCAATAGGTGGAACCAGGTGAGGAGGGAGATGATAGGCAGATGGAGCCAGGTGGGGAAGGTGGAGAGCGAGGGGTAGAGTCAGGAGACAGTGACTGGTGGGTGATAGGTAACAACAGAAGGCAAGGGGAAAAAAAGGGGGGCGGAGAGGGGAGGGGACGTTGGGAAAAGGAAGGTGGTGCTGGAGACACAAGAGGCCGCAGATGCTGGAATCTGATAAATAAGGCAGGTGATAGGTGGAATCAGATAAGGGAGGGATGATGGGCAGGAGGAACCGGGTGGGGGAGGGGATAGGAGAATCGGAAAGTATGGTGTGTGAATGATAGACAGGGCGAAGAAGAGTAGGAGTAATCGTAGGAGTTTGTGTCCTTGTGGTCGAAGCTGCTGCTTTTGGTATTTTCCAAATTTCAGATAGTTTCACATCCTCAAGGCTTTTGATACTTTTCACAATTATCGCTTCTGTCTTTTAACCTCTCCCGTCCTCCACCCCATCACAGATCCTTCTTTTTGCTCTCTACCCCCACCCCCTCTGCCTTCTCTGCAACCTAAATCCTGTGTATATCCCTGTTTGGATGAAAGGCCCAAAGACTGGAAACATTAATCCCTGCCTGGCTTGTCAAATATTTCCAGCAAACTCTGCCTTTATTTCAGATTTACAAATCCCATTTACTTTCTTTGGCTTGCTGAGGATATCAATGAGGCACAACAAGCAGAAGTACCGGAGTTGGGATGTTACCTTGAAGTTGTGTAAGGTGTTGGTGAGGCCAAACTTACAGTGTTGCGTAAATTTAGACAGATGTTGCCAGGACTTGAGGACCTGAGTTACAGGGAAAGGTTGAATAGATTAGGACTTTATTCCCTGGAGTGCATAAACAAAGAGGAGGTACTCGTGCCTTAGAGGCTTACATCCCTGGGGTCTGATGAGACTTATCCCAGGCTACTAGAGGAGGCAAGGGAAGAGATTGCTGGAGCTCTGGCTGAGATTTTTAAATCTTTGCTGGCCGCAAGTGAGATACCAGGTGACTGAAGAATGCAGTCCCCTTTTAAGAAAGACCACAAGGAAAAGCCTGGTAATTATAGTCCTGTGGGCCTAACATTAGTAGCAGAGAAGTTATTGGAAAAAGTTCTGAAGGACAAGATTAATGGTTACCTGGAAAAGCAGGCACTAATCTGGGACAGACAAGCATGGGTTTGACAAGGGCAGATCTGGTCTGATCAGTCTGATTGGATTTTTTGAGAAGGTAACAAAGTGTAATGATGAAAGCAGTGCAGTAGATGTCATTTACATGGACTTCAGTAAAGCCTTTGACAAGGTCCCACATGGGAGACTGGTCCTAAAGGTTAGGGTCCATTACATCCAGGCAAGTTGGTAAATTGGAATCAAAATTGGCTTGGTAATAGGGTGATGATAGAGAGTTGACTTTGTGACTGGTTGCCTGTAACTAGTGGTGTTCCATAGACATTGGTGCTAGGACCCTTGCTGTTTGTAATATACGTGAATGATTCAGATGTAGATGTAGGAGGCGTGATCAGTAAGTTCGTCGATGACACCAAGATTGGTGTGGAGGGTAGTCCTGGGCTACAGGGTGATATTGATGTGTTGGTGAAATGGGCTAAGAAATGACAGATGCGGTTTAATCCTGATAAATGTGAGATGATGCATTTTGGGAGTACCAATGAGGCTAGGGTATATACCAGGAAAGGCAGAGTATCAGGGAATATTGAGGAACAGAGTTACATTGTACCAATGATCCTTAAAGGCAGCAGAGAAGGTAGATAATGTGGTTAAGAAGGCACATGGGATGCTGGCCTTCATTAGTCAGGGCAGTGAATACAAGAGAAGGGAGGTTATGCTCCAACTTCATATAACATTGGTCAGACGTTAGCTGGAGAACTGAGGATGGAGCAGGTCAGTTATGAAGAGATACTGGAGAGGCTGGGTCTGTTTTCCCTTGACCAGAGGAGGTTAAGAGGGGACATAATTGAGGTATATTCAATTGTGAAGGGTATAGACTGGGTAGACTGCAGGAAACATTTCCCCATATTGGAGGTAGATAAAATGAGATGACATGGGTTTAGGGTAAGGGATACTGGATTTAGAGGAGATCAGAAGGGGTCCTTTTTCATCCAGAGAGGTGAATGCATGGAAGACACTGCCTGAGAGACTGGTGAAAGCAGAGTCACTGACAGTATTTAAGAAGTGTCTAGACGAGCACTTGAATCACCTAGGCATAGAAGACTATGGGCCAAGTGCTGCAAAAGGGGATTAATGCAGATAGTTGCCCACTGGTCAGCATGGATATGTGGGCTGAATGGCCTGTTTCCATGCTGTATAGCACTGTGACTCTATGACACTCTATGTTCCCTTGAATCAGCTTGCAACTTTCTTTGGCCTTCTCTATGTGTAATCCAGTGGTTAGAATTGAGTCTGAATGCAATGGAGTCCATCTTGCAGATTCAAAACTGATGTGAAAATCTGAAAAGAACTTACTTGGGAGTTGTTAAACTGGGAGAACATCGCCACCTGCTGTCTACAGCAAGCATTTCCTTTTCAATTGCCCACACAAAGAGCAGGGAGGTTATGCTCCAACTTCATAAAACTTTGGTTGGATGTCAGCTGGAGAACTGTATACCAATGAGGCTAGGGTATATACCAGGAGAGGCAGAGTACCAACAAGCTGGAGAAAATAACGAAACTAAAAAATCCTACATTTTGAAACCAGTTATATGTAACTGGTCACTGAGGTGCAGGAAGGATGTGATGGCACTGGAGAAGGTGCAGAGGAGATCCACCAGGATGTTGGCTGGTATGGAGCAGGTCAGTTAGTCTTTAAAAATTCCTGAGTTGCATCACAGAAGACGTTTTCAAACAATATTTGATGCCAAGCCAGATCATGAGATACTAGTGTAGGCATGATGAAGTTTAAACAACATTGTAAAAAAAGAGAGAGGTGAAAACTTTGAGGAAGGGAGTTACAGAGCTTTGAGACTAGGGCAACAGAAGGCTCGATCACCTGTGGTGAAATGATCAAAATTAGGAGGCAAGGAGGTGAATCACCTGGCTCAAATTGAAGTGGACATTAAATAGTCACCAGCACCTTAGAAACACAGAATCAGACAACAGTAAAAGAGGCATTGTGCCTATGCCTGCCCTTTGGTTGAACCATTAAGTAATCTCATTTCCCTGATCCTTTCACACAATCCAGTAACCCTTCATGCTTCGATAACATCCAATTATCTAGAAAGTCATGAATAACCCATTTCCAGCCAGATCAGAAAAGGTAGTTATGTTAAAATACATTTTGAGTACTGTCACCTCAGGTTGGAAGATAGTGTGAAGTATTATATAAGTATATATACTTATGAAGTATTATGTATCATTATGCTTTCCCAAGAGTTATGAAGTGACCTCTCTTTTATTGTCTTTAATCAATATACAAGTCTTCATAACATGATTGTTGCTGTACAAGCTGCTTTGAGGAGAGATAATTTAGACTTGAGGAATAAAGATTGTATCAAACTAACGAAGCTAAAATATCCTACATTTTGAAACCAGTTATATGTAAATTATGAGATTAAAGAGAAAAACTAAAGTTGCTATTAAAGAAGTACAGCTTTAGAAGATGCAGCCTAGATTGCGGACAGCCTGAAGTCATACCATTACTCAGAATACACCATGAGCAGATCTCCTTCCAAATGTGACAAACGCATGGATGTAGAAGGACCAGACCGTCTTATAAGAGGTTACAGTATGTCTGGGCACATGTAAGACTGGACACATTGAGCTCGCACTACCATCGGGCAGGAGGTACAGAAGCTGGAAGTCCCAGACCACCAGGTTCTAGAATAGCTACTTCCCTTCAACCATTCAGTTCTTGAACCAACCTGCACAACCCTAATCACGACCCCAGTATAGCAACACTATGACCACTTTGCACTACAACAGACTTTTTTTTGTTCTCATTGTGTTCTTTCTTGTGTAATTTTGTACAATTTGTGTTTAATTTATGCTTTTCTTGAGAATGTTGTGTATCACATGCTATGTACCTGTGATGCTGCTGCAAGTAAGTTTTTCATTTCACCTGTGCATACATGTACTTGTGTATATGACAATAAATTCAGCTTTGAGTTTGACTAGGAACCTGCCAATCTGCCCCTTCTCGATAAGATTTCTCTCTGACAATAAGGGTTCATGGTGAGACAATGGAAAATATGGACCATTGCCCATATCACGGGAGCCACCTCTCAATAAAGGCAAATATCGATGACAGAATTCACCATTGCCTTAATGCACCAGCACAACCATTGGTTGATTAAAGTAAAGATCAAGAACTAACACCAGGCACAAACTGATGCTATATTGGGAGCAGGCACCTGGGAAAATACCACGAACAAAATCCTCCAAATTCACTGGAAGGATAACCAAATCAACCTCTGTGCCCTCACCTAATCCAACAACCCAATCATTGAGGCCCCAGTTACACTGCGTTGTCTACATTGGACAGGCCACATCATTCACATGCCCAAAACCAGACTCCTGGAACAGACACTCCATTCCAAGCTCTACCATGGGAAGAGATTACCAAGGGAACTGGGAAACAATTAAAGGATCTTCTCAAAACCTCTTTGAAAATATGCAGTGTGCTCACTGACTGCTGGGGATCTCAGGCACTCCAAGTGGTGAAATAGCACTCATATTGAGAAGCTTAAGTCATAACACTGAGAGCACACAGAAACCCTTCAAAAGCAATGAGAGGAGTGGACCACTTCATGAACTATCCACCCACACACCACGTCAATCCGTTCTCCTCTATCTGTTCAAAAGCATATGTTTCCCACATTAGGCTCAATAACCACCTTAAAAACAACACTGAAGTGGTAGCTAGACATCGTCACTCTTAAGGGACTGCCTAAGAAAAAGAAGAGAAAGAGGAAGAAAAGGAAGAAGACGAAACTAATCCAACCCAAATTCTGTCACAATCAGAGATTAAAAGAGGGAAGACTTGGAGGCTATTAGAGTTATGATTGATGTGGGGACATTTATGAGTGTTTGCATATGCAGTAACCTACAGCATTCCTTTGTTGTTCAGCAATAATGTTTCAAAGTCTCCTTTGGAGTATGTTTGATTGTGTTTTAAACTGTTCTGCTTGTTTAATCCTTGAGGGTAAAATTTGTGAATGCTCTGTGAATTTTAAAATGTTGCATGAGGTTTGGCAATATTTGAGCTCCTTTTGATTTCAGAGAAAGAGAGAGAGAGAAAGAGAGAGAGAGACAGTGAAGAAATGAGAAGGCTGTTAGGTGTTGTTAGGTCAATGTTTGGAGGAGATTTGTATGTAACCTATGTTCTATCTATACTAATTCTGTACCAAGGAATGAGATGCAGCTATGTGAAAGGTTCTGTCCTACTTAATGTGAAATAATGTTGTTGACTCTCATATTTTAAGAAGCAGAATGAATATGAGAACTGAGTGAAGCTCCACCTGTTTTATATTCTTTTACCATTGGTATAAGTGCAATTTTATTATACTGAGGGAGCTAACCTTTTTAAGTTTTAGTTATTTACAAAGATTCTTAAAAAAGGAAAACACAAGTTTGGATGTTGTTTTTTTTTCCCCTTGTTTTAAGCAAGTGTTCTTTTTTCCTTCTTGGTTTAAAGCCATTGTATTTTTATTACTAGTTTTTTTTACTTGAATTAATAGCGACACACCTGAAATCCATAAAGCACATGTGCAATGCCACTTAATATTGTGTGAGTATTTCCAATTCCAAATATGAGGTTGCTGCATACTAAAAATTGGTGAAAGATGAATGATTTGAATTGGCATTTTTGGTTTGGAAACAATTGGGATGTAATCTTAAATATTGTTTTCCTTACTGAAAACATTTTCTTTCCTTAGGTTAACCGTAATATTAATTATCATTACTGATAGCATTTGATTGTGGATCCTTAATGTGAATTCTGTGTATGTTTTAAAAGTTAAAAAGCAGGGCAAATGAATACATTTATTTTAATCATTCCTATAATTCACCGGTTGAAATGCTGCCATAAATGTTTGCAGTTGTCACTTTGTTGCAAGACTAGTTAGACATAAATTGCTGCATTTAATCTCTAGAAAGGATATGATTGCACCGGAGATAGTGCAGAGGAGATTCACCAGGATGTTGCCTGGATTGAAGGACTTTAGATATGAGGAGAGATTGGATAGGTTGGGTTTGTTTTCCCTGGAGCAAAGGAGACTGAGGGGTGACCTGATTGAAGTGTATAAGGTTATGAGAGGCATAGATAGGGTCAATAGTCAAAATCTTTTTTCCATGGTTGGGGTATCAAAAACAAGAGGGCATAGGTGAGTAGGAAGAGTCCTAAAGGGCATCTAAGGGGTAAGTTTTTTACACAAAGAGAGGCTGATATCTGGAATGCACTACAGAGGAGGTGGTGAAATCAGATACAATTACCACATTTAAGAGGCATTTAGACAGACACTTAAGTAAGCAAGGCATGGAAGGATATAGTGCTAATGCAGGCAAATGAGATTAGTGTAGATGGGCAAAAGGTGGGCATGGACATAAGAGGAAGAGGGACCCATTTCTGTGCTATACAACTCTACAAATCTTTAACTCCACAAGAATCCCACATGATAAAACTGTCTTATATCAGAAACTTCCTAATGTAAAAACCTTAATGTATTTTCAGCCAACACATATCATTTAGCTTTGTGCTGCTGACTTATTCAATTGATAACTAGTATCAGGATTTCAGCCTTTAAAAGGAACTACTAAACCACAGAATTGCCGGGAGCATTTGACCTGTGGTTAAATGATATAGAGAAAGTCACAGAGTTATCCGGCATGGGAACAGCCCCTTCAGCTCAACTCGTCCATGCCGACCATGGTGTTCACCAAGCTGGTCCCACTTACCCGGGTTTGGCCCATATCCCTCTGAACCCTTCTATCCATGTACTTGTCCAAGTATCTTTTGAGTGTTGCTTCTGTACCTGCCTCAATCACATTCTCCGGCAGCTCATTCCATACGTACACCACCCTCTGTCTGTAGAAGTTGCCCCTCAGGTCCCTTTTAAATTTTCACCTTTCACCATAAACCTATGCCATCTAGTTTTTAGTTCCCCTGCCCTTGGAAAAGGACTATGTGTGTTCACCCTATCTATGCACCTCATGATTTTATACACCTCTATAAGGTCACCTTTTAATCTCCTCCGCTCCAAGGAATAAAGTCCCAGCCTCCACAGCATCTCCCTATGACAGGCCCTCGAGCCCTGGCAGCATCCTCGTAAATCTCCTCTACTGTCTTTCCAATTTAGTGATGTCTTTCCTATAACAGGGCGACTAAAACTGTACACAATGCTCCAAGTGCAGTCTCGCCAACGTCTTATACAACTGCAGCATAGTCCTACCTCCAATATTCAATGTCCTGACTGATGAAGGCCAGTCTTCATCACCCTGTCGACCTGTGACATTGCTTTCAGTGAACTATGTACTTGTCCCTCTGTTCTTCCCAGGGCCCAACCATTCACTGTATAAGACCTACCCTGGTCTGACTTCCTAAAATGCAACACTTCACACTTATCCAAATTGAAAGCCATTTGCCAGTCCTCGGCCCACTTACTTAGCTGACCAAGATCACCTGGTAATTTTTCATAATCTTCTTCACTGTCTACAATGCCACCTATTTTAGTTTCATCCGCAAACTTACTAACCATGCCTACTACACGTACATCCAAATCATTTACAGTATATAAACGACGAACGACAATGGGCCTAGCACAGACTCCTATGTCACAGGCCTCCAGTCCAAGAAATAACTTTCATCCATCACTCTCTGCTTGCTGCCACTGAGCCAATTATGAATGCAATTAGCTATCTCTCTCTGGATCCCATGCTATCTTACCTTCCAGACTAGCCTTCCATGTGGGACCTTGTCAAAGGCCTTGCTAAAGTCCATATAGCTGATGTTCACTGCCCTACCTACATCTATCCTCTTGGTTAACTCTTTGAAAATCTCTAAGAGATTTAGACTCATAGAGTCAAAGATTAATACCACACGGAAATGGTATTCAGCCCCACTCATCCATGCCTACCTAAGGTAGTCCCATTTGTGCATGTTTGGCCCATATCCCTCTATACCTTTCCTATTCATGTACTTATCTTTTAAATGATGTTATTGTTCCTGCCTCAACTACTTTGTCAAACACGATTTCCCACACACAAAGCCATGTTGACTATCCCTAATTAGACCTTGTCTATCCAAATGTTGATAGATCCTGTCCCTCATAATCCCCTCCAGTAACTTACCCACTGCTGATGTCAGATTCGCCAGCCTTGCAGTTCCCTGGCTTGTCTTTGCTGCATCATATGTATGATGTTGCACTTAGCAGGAACCAGGCCCCCATAATACAAGACCACATCCATGATTCACAGATACCTGTCTCAACATCCCTAATGAGGCAGTGGGTTGTTCCCTGTGCCAGGAATGCCAAGAGGCATCACTTTGGTTTTTTTTGTTCTAATTTTGGTTTTTTGCTTGTAAAAATTTTATATAATTTATGTTTAATTTATGTTTTTCTTGTGAATGCTGCCTATCTGATGCTATGTGCCTGTGCTGCTGCTGCAAGTAAGTTTTTCATTGCACCAGTGCATACATGTACTTGGGCATATGACAGTAAACTTGACTTTGACTTTGACTGGCGGGAGTTGGCCAGAAAGGTGAAAGGCCAGGGGTCATTAAGAAGTACCTGGGATAAGTGCAGGGAAAAATCCCTTCCTCACTCACTTCATCAAGGTTGTTGCCTGACCATTCGAACTGTAGCTGGCAAACACAGCCTTGTAACATACATTCCCCATAGCCACAGCATCACACAGTTTACAGTGCATACACGTTTACACACACCAATTGAACCATGGCATTCCTATAGCAACAACACATTGATATGAATTTCAAACATTCAAACCAAATGGTCAGGAGAGCCTCAAATCTCAAGGACTGGAGCCTTCAGCTTAAGGCGATAGTGATCACGCAGGTCATCAATGGTGCTGGAACTGAGGATGTCAAGGGCGAAGAAATTACCTCAGCTGCTTTTTAGGTGCCTACTGCTTTCATATTACTGAGTGATCTGCCTATTTGTACATGTTTGTCGTCTGGAAACTTTTTAATCCCTTCACATACCATCACCATGTTTTTTTTATATCTGTACCATTACGGTGACAGGAGATACCACTTGCCCAGCATCCAATCCTACAGTGCATGGGGTAGTCACAGGCTATGAAGACGAGGAGGAGGAGGAGAAGGAGGAGGAGAAGGAGGACGACACCACTTCGTAACACCTGACACCACACAGCACCCACTCTTGTAATGGGACTGCAGAATTAAACAGGCCAGAGTAAGAATGCCCACTTCTCACAAGGACACACATGGAACTAGTGGGCTTTAGTCATGTTGATGCTTGTTACAAGAGAAACAGTAATTTTTTGTGCTCAAAAGCTCACACACAAAATGGCCTGAAGGCTTTTGTGCAACATACCAAAGAATAGTTGAGGTAGATCTGAAATACCAGCAGAATTAATATCCAACAATGGACTACAGTTCAATTTATGTTTAGTTGATGTGATGTTATGGCACGGCACCTATTGATTCCTCCACATAATGCTGCTTCCAATGGGGCAACCAAGAGACTTCTACATGTGTTAAAAGAATCCTTGGAGATGCAAGCATTCCAAGATGACTCTAACTTTATGATGAATCATCAGTTAGATAACATCTTGCTTAAAAACTCATACAAATGTCACACCCTATTACGGGTTGTACATTAACAGAGTATTAATGCAATACTGTCATCATACCTGACTGAGCTTGGTACAGCCCAGCCTAAAGAGAAGCAACAACTGAAGTAAAAGCCAATAGTCTGAGGAAGACTTGAGGAACTTTGACTGAGTCAGTAAGTCAGAATCATCAGACAAATGAGGCACTATGAGCAAATGAACCTTGGCGGTATTCTGGATCAATAATCCGAAAAGTTGCGTAATGTGTCCAGAAAATCATGTCAGGAATGATCAGGCAGATCAGATGACAACAACAAGGGACACACCTGAAGACAATGAAGCAGTATATGATGGTCAATCAGTTCCTGACTTTGATACAGAATTGAGAGTTACGGAGCAGCAGTGAGCCGAGAGCAAGAGCAACATCAGAGACAGGGGTGCGGTGGAGAAGCTAAAACTAACAAAAGCTGCTCAACAGGCTGAGTCTGTAATGATTATGTAAGTCCGTGAAAGATTTATGCATATTTCTTCAAAGAGGAAATGCAGGTTGGAGTGCTTATTCATAGTTACGTAACCAAGCTCTGTGGTCAGAGGATGAGGTGATATCCTCACATATAGTTTTGATGCACACACCATGTGTAGTGAGTTCCTCATTAGATTTAGAATAAACACCTTTGTTCAAAGTGCCTCAGTAGAAGCCGCTAGAATACCAGCAGTATATGAGGTTTATTTCAGGATGCTTTACAAGTGGGCTCTCATCTAAATCAGGTGGCCCAGAGTAGTCCTCCAGCTCTGAGCCATCAGCAGGCCCACACTGGTTCTGAGCTGGGAGAAAGGAGGTCCAAGGAGAGGACACATTGAGCAACAGAGGCCAGGCTGTCAGAAGTAGCAGTTCTGCTCATCTCTGCTCGGTAACAACCACAGGCTCATCCCTGGGCTCCCCTTCAACTGTCCCGCCAGCTGATTTTGGATGGACCAGGAAAGCAACCTGTATTTTAAAGGGTCTTTCTGCCCAAAGGTGGATTAAGATTTAACGAACCTCTGGACAATTACAACCTAGTCAAAAAAAATGAATGTAACAAAAATCATTGGTAAATACTCGGAAGGTCATTTTGAATCTCCACCATACGTCAGACCAGTAAAAGTATTTTATAAGCAGGAACTCAGATTTTTATCTGCTAAAATTAATCCCCGACATGGTTTAGAATAGTGAGTTGAACTGTTAAGTATTTAGATTTTCTTCTGTCGTAAAACCAAACCTACAGAGTTTCAACATACAGTGATTAAAAGACTAACTTTAACTGCAGCCAATCACATCCTAATTTGTGATTAAGAAGCAAGTTATATAAGCATGTGTTCCCTATTTTGTCTGTGCAGATGTGTACATATACAAATCTACAAAGGGCAGTAACTCTGCCTAATTACTGTTTAATGGTGAAAAATCTATTGCGTAATGCTATTACAGCGTCAGCAACCTGGGTTCAATTCCGTCCACTGTCTGTAAGGAGTTTGTACATTCTCCCTGTGCCTGTGGGGGTTTCCTCTGGGTGCTCCGGCTTCCTCCCACATTATAAAGACATATGGGTTAGGAAGTTGTGGGCATGCTACGTTGGCTCCGGAAGCATGGCGACACTTGCGGGCTGCCCCCAGAACACTCTACGCAAAAGATGCACTTCACTGTGTGTTTGGATGTACATGTGACTAATAAAGAAATCTTATCTTCTCCTGGATCCAACAGAGTTTAATACCCACAATACTTACAGTCTTAAGAAGTGGTCCTAGCCAAATTTCAGCCATGACAACAAGCCCATTGCCTGTCACCTTGCCCCAAGTGTGAGGATTCTTGCCCGGCCTGTGGAATCTGATCCTCTGTAATGTGCTCTCTGAGGCTGCAGTCACTTCTTTGCCTCTTGTGTGGTTGAATGGAAGAGGTGGGGCAGGGCAGACCACCTGAATGTTCCTGTTCTTGGGATCCTCACTCCCTGTGGAAGCTGGGGAACATAAAATGATGGGTTTGACACAATTGAGACACAAGAAATTCTGCAGATGCTGGAATCTGGAGCAATACACACAAAGTGCTGGAGGAACTCAGCAGGTCAGGCAGCACCAATGGAGGGAAATAAACAGTTGACGTTTCGGGCCGAGACCTTTCATCTGGACTGGAAAGGAAGAGGGCAGAAGCCAGAATAAGAGGGTGAGGGTGAGGGAGAGGAGTACGTGCAGGCAGAGGATGGGTGAGTTCAGGTGATAAGCGAGTCCAGGTGAGACAGTGAAGGTAGTGGGTGGGGGAGAAGATGTAATAAGCTGAGAGGTGATAGGTAGAAGAGGCCAAGGGCTGAAGAAGGAATCTGGTAGAAGAGGGCCGTGGACCATGGAATAAAGGATGGGGGAGGGGAGGAGAGGAGATGGGCAGGTCATCAAGGCAGGGGAAAGAAGCTACAGGAATAAGGGAAGACAAAGGAGTGGGTGGGGGGTGGGGGAAAGAAAAAGGGTTAGAGAAATCGATGTTAAAGCCATCAGGTTGGGCACAATTTGACTCAGTTGCTGCGATGCAGCATTGGAAGTCGTGGTTATTGAAGTTACCCAGTGTACGTGCTGAGTGCAGGCAGGCCGACAGATTCATCTCGTGGGCTACATATGGCCCAGGGGCGGTGCATCATAACATCAGAGATTTTTCCAGGGGCTGCAAATTGGTAGAGCATCCTGGGCCCAGCCCAGACAGGGTCATGTATTAATCCACCACTGTTCTTCTCTGAGTCAGGAAGTGCTCCAGCCACCCAATAGTAATCTCATAATTACAGCAATGGTGATGGCAGAAACAGGATCACCATTTCCTATCGCATTTACCCTGGGCACAGAGTCTCATAGTGTGGCTTGAAACTGATGAGTCCAAAGGACTAATCAAGATAAGTATGCAATGTGTAAATTATGCTTGACACGTTATAGAAACATAGAAATATAGAACACTACAGCACAGTACAGGCCCTTCAGCCCACAATGTTGAGCTGACATTTTATCCTGCTCTAAGATCTATCTAACTCTTCCCTCCCACATAGCCCCCCTATTTTTCTATCATTCATGTGTCTATCTAAGAGTGTCTTAAATGTCCCTAATGTATCTGCCCCCACAACCTCTGCAGGCAGTGTGTTCCACGCATCCACCACTCTCTGTGTCAAAAACTTACCTCTGACATCCCCCTTATACCTTCCTCCAATCACCTTAAAATTATGTCCCCTCATGTTAAACATTGTCGCACTGGGAAAAAGTCTTTAACTGTCCATTCGATCTATGCCACCTATCATCTTGTACACCTCTATCAAGTTATGTGATAACAGGTCTCAATGCTTCACTGGTTATGTGATAACAGGTCTCAGTTTGACCTGTTATCACATGTTTTATCATGTTTTTGTCTCCATTATAAGTTCTGAGACCTATGCTTCTTTAATTTGTGCAAAGTGCCCATCAGGTTTCCTTTGATCTACTCTTGAAGAGCACACTTCTCCCCACACGTGACTTAGTCACATATATAAATTTGAGTATTCCTAACAACTCCTTATAATCAGGTAATGCAAAATCTCACGTCAGCAACTGATCTTTTCACTGAAATAGATTTGCACAATTTATCGGGTCATTTCCTGCAGTGAGTTAACCCTTTCATTACTAATCCATGGGAGGCATGGGCCATGCAGCTGACAAAGTGAACCCCAATTCTAACAGTTCAGCCTTATTGTACCTGAAATTTTGAGTGGGGGTGCTATGACTATTTTATGAATTATGAATAGATTTATTCTGTATATGAAAATTCACAAACATTTCTACCATCAACAGGGAAAGGAATTTGCTTCTCAACATTTGGGAATGGATCCAGACACAGTGCCTACCAAAATCATTCCTTTATGGAGTCAGGTGGAAAACACAAAGCAGCAGAGGGTATTAAGATTAAGGCGTCTGTGTTTTCCTGGTTTTTCATTTCATAATAAATTCAACCTGAGGATAGGCTTTTTTTTCACGCTCCCTTTTCAGTCCTGCTTTGTGTTGTAATTTTTTAAGTGGTAGGTTCAGGGTCAATTGGCCCTGGAACAATGAAACAATGATGGCCTTTAAGCACCATTGTTCATTGTAGTGCTGTAATCTATTGTATTCCCATCTCACTAAACTACTGCTGTGCTCATGTGTTTATAACTTCCACAGTACATAGTACAGAAGTTTCTTCCACTGTTAATCTAACAGACAAAATCAGAGCAAGTTCATTTTGTTCATTGATCTAAATCAAGGACTTTCACAACAGGAAGACAAGCAGAACATAATTTTAATGCATTAATACATCAATAGGGAGTAAATAGAGAATCATATTGAGGTATTTTCAAATCTTTTTGTTCACGTTCTCTATAATGCGCAAATAACCCTATTAGCAGACTTCAGTGCAGTTCAATGCATAAGGGTTTTCAAAGAATCATTACACTGTCAATTCCTCCGAAATTACATCCCTCTACAGTTGATTAATTATAATTATTCACAACATTTCCAGCATTCTATGGTTTATTTTTTGACAACATTTAACAGGTATTAGGCTAGGTTATCACTTTTGAACAGTACTTGACTAAAATCCAAAAAAGATATTGAACAAAGTACAAGAAACTCATAAAGTCTGCTACCCATATTGAAACATGAAAAAAGGGGAGGGTGTGGCGACTCACCGTCTAGTCGGGCGAACCGGCTCGGCAGTCGGGTCGCGCGGTGTCGGAGCGACGAGGCCCAAGATGGCGGCGGGCCTCGTCTTTCCGAGCGACGGGGAGAACCCGCGCGCGGGAGAGTCCTGATGACGTAGGACTTACGTCATTACCGGTTGTTTTGGGCGGGAACATTCTCCCTTAAAGGGCCCGCGCAAGGTGGGAAAATAAACCAGTTCTGTTTGGCAATCCTCCGAGTAGAGTCTTGTTTTATTCCGCGGTAGCAACCGCTACAAGGGCAGCATAGTGGGCCCCATTTGTTCTCTCTCCCTGTTCTGCTAAATCACTAAAGACCTCTCACTCAATACACACATTCTGAATAGTTCAGTATTGCTAATCATTACATTGAGTTAATGAACACTATATTACTGAACACTTAGCCAGATGCACTTCCTTCTTTACTGCTGGACAGATAGCACAAGATTAACATCAGTCAGTGACATCAATATAACTCTTGTGCATACATATTCTCTGAACATAGTTTGTGTTTCATTGAACACGATGGAAAAGTTCTCACCAGTATAAAGATGCAAGCATTTTTCCATAACCTTTAAGTTGTTAGTAATATTGAAAGACCTTCATATTTCAAAATGTGTTCAAAACTCATACCAGTGGACTCAAATTCATCCAAAGTTTATCACGTAAACAAAATGCAAATAATATAGACATTCCAAAAAGTTGGAAAAAGACATCTCATTAAACAAAGTGCTAAGAGGATCAGTTTGGCTATATCAGTGCTTTTCTTTTGGCACAGTTTCAGAGAATTAAATCACTAAATGTTAATTACATTTAAGTTGAGGGGAAAACATTAAAGAGGGAGTTTGCAGGCTTTTCCTTATGACATCATTGAATCTAATCAGCCACAATGCATCATAATGGCCCTAGAGAACCTGCCATACTTTACCTACATAAAAGGTTAAATATCTGGCTCCCTAGTTAAGCAATTCTGGATTTAAGATGCAACCAGCAACCCTCTGAACTCCCTAACGTCCAGTTTTAATTGACTTTTCTTAACACTGTGTCTAGCCAATATAGAGTCCAGGAATCAATTAATACAAGGCATTATATATACAGTACATACATTTCAATTATAAAAGGTAAATTCACACTAAAACTGGAAAAATTCTTACATCAGTGCATATTTGCCCAATATACCAGAGCCTGGTAATGTAGAGGTGGGTGGTATCAAATCTATCTCATTTTTTAACACAAGCTTAAAACGAGAGAAGTTCTCTATATCACACATTCCTGCATTGATCCAAGATTAGATGAAGATCACAAAAATACTACTTCTCCCGCGTTTCCAGTGGGTGAGATGACAAATTGCACCACAGGTACCATAACACAGAGAGACTTCTAGTTAAACATTTTAATTCCAGACAACTGATTCCTTAAATTGTCTCTTTAAAGTTTTAGTTAATCTTTGCTGGAATTCTGATTTCTTTTATATTTGACTTTGCCTTATAGTACCTGATTAGCTTTTGTTGAATTCAGGGTTATGAAAGACGGATGTTCATAACTTGTAAGTAATAACACCCTGAAATCTCCAAACAATGCAAGTGTTTTGTGAGAACCACACCACAAAGAAAGTATCAAAGGCATATACACAAGTTCAGTTGCTTGGCCAGTTTCACTCACATCCAGTTAGATAATTTCAGTTGTATTTTCTTCCGCATAGTTCAATTTCTTTATAATATTTTCAGCTGCACAAACAAATCCTGCCTTTCTAAGTACATCTATCAGCTTAGGGAAGGCTCCTTTCTTCCCATAACCCTGGAGCCAGTAATACAGGATATAATATCCTTGCCGATTTACATCATCATGGTAATTAGCTTCAAGCTCTTGCAGCTTAGGTTCAGTCAGCCCCAAATGTATCCCAAGCTGGTGGTAGGTTTTTGGTACAATCTCTTCCACAATCAACTGCAGGGTCTCCTCTGAGAGCTTAATGTCTATTCAAGAAAGAACAAAGATATTTTGGTCAATACCAAGTCAGAGAGGGAGGAAGCTTACAAATAAATGTCCTCTGGCTATAATATGTAAATATATATGTTCCTCTCAATATTCAGAATGCCTTCTGCACCAGAATATTGTTCAAACCAAAAATCCCTCTCCAACCTTTTCCACCACCCAGTCCTCTCTCTTCCCCTCCTCAATGAACAATCGAGACTCATTGCAAAGGCTGCAACAAAGATGAAAACAGCGATAAAAAGCAGAGGATGAGCATGGGAACTGTTCGTCGTTCCAGCACGTGGTGGTAAGTGATGTTCAATAGGGATCAAGGTTGTCCACTAGTTACATAAGAATCTGGGCTCAGGAATCAGAATTAAAGTTTCATCATTTACAAGTATAGTCAATACCAATGAAGATTCTGACAAAATACAAGCAACAACATAAGAAGTGAAAGCACAAATAGGCCACGTCACCCCTCAACACCGGGGATGATAATTCTGCCCAAGTCCACATTGCTGATTAATTTTCATATCCTTCAGATTATGTACTGTGGAGTCATTTAAGTGCTGGCTGGCAAATGAAAAAAATTCAAGCAAAACTATTCAACCAGCTCAACTTATATTCAAGCAAGTGTACAGAATAGCCACCAGTATGAAGGCGGTGTTTAAACTGCGAAGCAGGTTTGTCCACTGCCTGATTTGAAGATGCAAGAATGGAACGAGCCCCAGAAATGGTAATGATGGTATGGTCTTCTTTGCAACCAAGCCACGTGCATGTTGGTCAGAAGACCTGTAGGTCACGTGAATGCAGAAGGCAGGAAAGCTGAAAGTCACAGAGCCATACAGCACAGAAATGGGCCCTTCAGTCCACCACGTCCATGCCAACCTTTTTGTCCATCTACAAATCTACATATCCTTCTGTGCATTGCCTATTCAAATACCTGTTGAAATGCCTCATAAACATAGTGAGTGTATCTGATTCCACCAACTCTTCTGGCAGCAAGTTCCAGATATTAACCACTCTATGCATAAAAAAAAACTTACCCCTCAGATCTCCTTTAAAACTCCTTCATCTCACCTTAAAATTAAACCCTCTTGTTTTTGGTACCCCTACTATGGATAGAAGATTCTGCCTACCCACCTTATTAATGCCTTTTATAATTTTATATGCCTCTGTCATGTCATTCCTCAACCTCCTATACTCCAAGGAAAACAAGCCCAGCCTATCCAAACACACCCCATAACTGAAGTCCTCCAGTCCAGGCAACAACATGGTGAATCTCCTCCGCACTCTCTCCAGCGTAATCACATCATTCCTATTGTGTGGCGCCCTGAACTGCACACATGTTTAGTAAAATTGCAACATAACATCCCAACTTTTATATTCAATGTCCCAATCTATGAAGGCAAGCTTGCCAAATGCCTTCTTCACCACCTTATCTTCTCTGATTAGCCCCCGCCTTTCCAAATTTGCATGAATCCTCTCCCTTAGAATTTTCTCCAATAATTTCCCTACCACCAGATTGTAGTTACCTTGCTTATCCCTGCTGCCATTTTTAATAAAGGAACAACATTAGATATTCCCCAGACTTCTGGCACCTCACCTGTAGCTAATGAAAATGCAAAAGTCTTCGTCAGGGCCCCAGCTGTCTCCTCCCTGGCTTCCCATAGCATCCTGGGATAGATCTCATCTGGCCCTGGGGATTTATCAAACCTTCTGCATTCCAATCTAACACTTTCTCCTTCCTCATACTAACATGCTCCAGATTATCCAAGTAACCCTCCCAGAACTATCTTCCATGTCCTTCCCTTCAGTGAATACAGATGAGGAGTATTTGTTTAGGACCTCGCCCACGTCCCACCACCGGTCACATCTTCCCCCCTCCCTCACTTTCTGCTTTCCACAGGGACCACTTCCTTCATGCCTCCCTGGTCCACTCAATCCTCCACACCCGCCTCTCCCATCCCTGGCACTTGCACCTGCAACTGGAGGAGGTGTAACACCTGTCCCTATCTCTCCTCCCTCACCACCATACAGGGACCTAAGCAGCCCTTCCAAGTGAGGCAGTGGTTCATCTGCACCTCTTCCAACCTGGTCTACTGCATTCTGTGCTCACAATGTGGCCTCCTCTACACTGGTGAAATCAAGCATCGAATAGGCATCTGTTTTGGGGAGCGTCTACGCTCTTTCCGCAATGGCCATCTTGAGCTTCTGATTGCATGTCATTTTAACCCTCTTTCCCACTCCCAAATGCCGATCTGTCTGTTCTCTGCCTTCTCCATTGCTATGGAGAGGCCAAGCGCAAATCGGAAGAACGACATCACATGTTCCGCTTGCGTAGCTTACAACCCAATTTCAGGTAACCCACACCACCCATGTTCTCCTCCCACACACACCCTGTCTACCTAATTATCTTCTCCCTTTGTCCACCTTCCCTCCTGCATAAGCTCTTTAAGCACTCATTCATCTGCCCTATCCTCCTATTTCTGTTCTCACTACCACGTGGCACAGGGAGAAATCCTGAGATTAGTCTCTAGAGATTTTGCTTTTTAACCTTCTGCCTAACTCCCTAACCTTTGGAGGACCTCATCTCTTTTCCTTCCTCTGTCATTAGTACCAACATGTACTAAAACCTCTGGCTGTTCTCCCTCCCCCTTCAGAATTTTCTGTACCTACTCCAAAACATCCCTGACCCTAACACCAGGGACACGACATACCATTCTGGAGTCTCGCTCTCAGCCAGAGAAATGCCGCTTTGTTCCCCTCACTAACAAATCCCCCATTATTACTACTCGCCTGGACTTTTCTCTCCCCTGCTCTGCATCAGAGACAACCCTGGGTGCCACAAACTTGGCAGCTGCTGCAGTTTTCCTCTGAGAGGCCATTGTCCCAGTGGTATCCGAAACAGTGTACCTGTTTGAGAAGGGAAATGACCAGAGGAGACTCCTGCACTCACTGACCTTCCTGGTGGTCACCCATCTCCTTTCTTTCTGTACCTGTGGCATGACCAACTCACTAAATGTACTACCTGTGACATTTTCTGTATCCCAGATGATCCATAGTGAGTCCATGGAAATGTCCCTGATCTCCTATATCCTGCAGGAGGAGCATACCACTGCCCTAGATCCCATATCCTTTAGCACCAGTTTCTTCTACTAAGAAGGAAAAAGAAACCCTTATCTAATCACTACTCACCCTCTTTACCATAGCCCAACACTCACTAAAGCCCACACTTTATCCTCAACAGCAGCACCTCAACCTCACAGTCCCTCATAAAACGGCCACTCCCACTACATTTGCCTCTCTATTTACACATCTCACTTGCTGACATGCTGCTGGTTCGTCTGCCGCTTCCAGGCCTTCCCCGCTTCCTCAGCTGACCCCGAAGGTATCGGGTGCAACATCAGGTACAATTGAGGCAGGTACAATAACAACATTTAAAAGACATTTGGACAGATACATGGATTGGAAAGGTTTACAGGGATATGGGCCAAACGTGGGCAAATGGGACTAGTTCAGTTAGGCAACCTGGTCAGCATGGATGAGTTGGGCCAAAGGGCCTGTTTCCTTGCTGTATTACTCTGTGACATGTGGGATCTAAAGGCAGGAGGCTGCAGAAGCCTCAGAAGCACAATCAAGATGGCCTGATCATCACTGGAAGGGGCATATCCTAAGGGATTTGCAAGTCCCAGCAAAAACAGGTCCCCATTTGTTTTGGCCATAATGGGCAAGAGTTTGGAACAGTCCTGCTGGGTATTGTATACATGATAGAAATGGTTAACATGAAAGTGGAAATGATTATTTTAATTTAGTTTTTTTTGTTGGGATCAGGACATTATTTGCTGCATTTGATGCCCATCCCTAATTGTCCTTGAACTCGAGGCCATTCTCAATCAGCCACATTGATGAGACAGGAACATAAAATACTTCAATATCAGGGGTAGAAGTAATTGAGACCTTGTATTTTCCTAAGATCAGGGAAATAACTGAAGGCCAAGGGATTCAAGTTGCATTGTTCCAGCAGAGAGTTAGAGCTAAGCACTGATGAGCTCAATTCAGTGCTATACACCGTGGTTCAATGTCACTTGGCATGGCAAGATTCCTCCCAGTAACACCATACGTGGAGTAGCACAGGACTAGTTAGAACTAATGTCAGCAACAGTTCAGCTTCACTCTTCGGCCCGAGTTACCTATCACTCTAAGAAGACCATCTCCTGCTAAGATAGCCATTCGGCCCATCAAGTCAACGCCAGCTTACTCAGCAATCCCATTCCCCCATTAATTGGCTGCTAGCTAACCAGCGGAACTAAGGATAGCATTAATGAGTAAAGATAAAACTCTTTCTCTGGTCCAGTCAAAATGATCTTAGTGCCAAGTCCACTATCCAAGCCTAAAATATAAAATTCACAATACATAAAGCAAGAACACATTGTATAATTTATGTTCTGTGTGTTGTTGTCTGAATCTACATGCCTGTGATACTGCTGCAAGCAAAATTTTCATTGTACCTGTACCTCACTGTACTTGTACGTATGACAATAAACTCAACTTGACTTGAAAATGGCCCAAACCATGTCAAGTGTTGCACTATTACCATTATACAACTAAATTAATTTTGGTTCATGTTTTTAGTATCTCAAAATAGTCCCTTCAAGTCCAATATGTCTCTCTGTAACTAGATAAAAGGATATAAAGAATAAAGGAAGTTGTGTCTTGAACGGAATTACGGAAGGAGAATGTGCAGAAGCCATATATAGTAGCATCCGGTACCTGGTACAACTGGTTCCTATGAGAAATAAAAGAAAAATAATTATCTTACAGAATGATAACCGGGAGAGAGAAGCTGTTCTGAAACTTCAAATTGAAGGAATCTGGCTTAGTCCTCTGAAAGGACTTCCAAGACCCAAGATTCAGTTCTGCCCTCTTGAACAAGTTTTAGATATATTTTGCTCTTTTACAGAACATCGTCAAGTGTTGTAAATTATTACAGTCAAGTTGTGCAAATGTGTGGGCAATTTCTGTTGGCTGTGGTTTTCAGAAAAACTGCAAGTTCTCTACACACGACAGAGAGATAAAGCATTTCTTCTGCAGGTTTCTTCCTGGAAGTGAGAAGTATGAGCTAAGTCATGGGGAATCCCCTACACAGAAACAGTATCACTTTTATCATCAATAATTTGAGAAATGGTTTAGCAAAACATTTTTGTGACAACATAAATCACTCAATATGTTTGCTAATCATACTGTATTCACATGAGGACTGATTTTCCTGATCAAACCCTCACAGCTAGGATATTCACAAGAAGCACTAGTTGGGTCTGCTGCCACTATCCTGCATTCATTGATCCGAATGAGCAGAATCAAGGCCCTCCAACCCATGAACTGTTTGACCAGTTTTCTTCTACTACTTTTTCATGGGTGTCACCAGCTGGGCCTGCATTTACTGCCCCAGTGAGGAGTATTTCCAATGACCGTGATTCCTCATAGTGATGCTCATTTGGGAAATCTGCCCTGCATAGTTTTGCATAACGTTTATTATGGGAATTCTTTTGTTCTTTCTCAGGATGCTTTCTGAGCATCACTGGCAGTTGTGTATTTACTGCCCACAACTAGTTGCCCTGAGAAAGTGGGCCACCTAGCCGTGTGATATTAAGTCAGATCAAGATGATTCTTTCAAACCCGCCTTGCTCATCCCTGCAATCAGGCAGAACACCTTAGATCACTGCTGCTTGACTACCTTTTGGGAGCTAACTAATCATCAGATATTTATCACAGAGTCCATTTAAATATAATCTCCACCCCTCATAAAATGTCAAATGATTACCTACCTCTGGTTTAGGCTGGGAGCTGTCTGGAATATAAATAAAGACAGTTAAATCTTCAATAATTAATTACCATTTATTAAAAATAATTAAAATATATCCTCATTTGCAAGGTCATTTCCATTATAAATACTTGTCAGGCTCTGCCCCATGCAAAGTATTTCCCTTCAAGTCAATTCTGAGATTTCTAGTGGATTTAACACAACTAGTCAACCACCCCAAGCTTCTCTAAAGGACACATCCAAAAAGAAAATCTCAACAGATAATTGTAGGTGAAAAACCACAGGTTCAATTACTTGTTTCAGTGGGACTAGGCAGAAAACCAGGCCGGCATGGATAAGATGGGCTGAAGGGCCTATTTCTATGCTGTAGTGTTCTATGACTAATATACAGTAACAGTGGGATTTTTGAAAGTAGGTCAAAAAAGGCAGATCTGCAATTGAGTGGGAGGCCTCTGATATGCAGACGATATGAAAGTAACAGAACATAGTGTGGGGAAAGACTTAATGTACAATAAATATATTCCATATACAATGATAGAACATGACTTTGTTGACAACAGATACATTTACACAACAAAATGTGGTAAGTAAATCTCAATTAAAAAATAATTACCAATGAATGGCACCCACTCCTGTGGGAAAAAAAAACACAAAATATTTCAGAAATATATCAAGAGTAGATAAATAAATGTACTGTAATGAAATGTCCATCTGGAATTTGTGCTTAAGGTCTCTAGAGTGTGATTTGAACCCAAGATTTCTGGATATATGTGTATTACCACTGATTCATAGCAAGTGGTTTTAAAATGTGTGGTGTACAGGACATGTTTTAAAAATTCAAGTACTAACTCTTGCAAAAGAAATTGAGAGTGATATGACTATCCTGAAAGAAACACCACGTGGATTGCCCTTGCAAACACAGACTAGAAACTATAAATCTTGAGCTCTCCTCACAAAAGAAGATTACATTATCCTCTAAGAGATAGAGTGAAGCAGGCCATTAAGCGTAGAAGGAAGTCCCAATCACAATAATAATTGTCAAATAAACACATGGTATTGACTTTGTTCCAGCCTCTCTATTTTTAAATTTGTACAGATCACTTCATTTTTGGAATACTGTAGCATTGAAAAGTTTTAGAAACTGAATTAAGAATTCAAAATCCAACTCTGGTTACACTTATATTAGGGATTTTCCAAATAAAAATATTACATTATTTTAAATTTTCTGCAATTTCTACAAACAAAGCAAATATTTACCTTAATGCCGTTGCTTTTTGGCTTTCTATTGCCTGAAATGAAATAAATGGAAAAACTTTAATTATATTTTAGTTACAGATGCATAAACTTTTTCAATTGATGCTTATATATATAAAAGCCATTTACCATTAGCGTGAGTATTTCTCAAGACATTTGCAGGAATATATCCTGCTTACCAGAAAACATTAGGTAACTTCTTGCAATTCAGACTAAGTAACAACGCAAGGGGTATTACAAAGGCAACAACATTAACATGGGCTTACACCTACATATCACTTAAAGGTAGTGAGGCAAATTGATGATGTCATCAGAATAGTAGACAAAACATGGAGGCTCATTTCTACAGGGAAAGAGTTGAAAAATGGAGAAGTTGTGTTAAACTTGATTTGAACTTGGTCAGTTCGCTTCATTAAAAAGGATGTTAAGGCATTGGAAAAGGTGTGAAGTAGATTTACTAGAAAGATCCCAGAACTGAGAGGTCTACTCTACAGATCCTCACACACACAGTCCTGGAGGAACTCAGCGGGTCGGACAGCATCTATGGAGGGAAATTAACAGTTCACATTTCGGGTCGAGACCTTTCATCAGTCCTGATTATTTCCCTCCATGGATGCTGCCTGACCTGCTAAATCCTCCAGCATTTTGTGTGTGTGTGGCTCCAGATTCCAGCATCTGCAGAATCTCCTGTGTCTCTACAGATCCTCCCCTGGTTACAAGTGCCCGACTTATGAAGAAGGTCTGGGAGACCAGCAGGATGAATGGGGATGGTTTTGCCGGCCGCTGTGGGGCTGCAGGCATCTTCTGCTGGGTGGGAATGGGGCATTTCCATATGCCTTCTCTCTCTCCCCACCCCCCACACCCCCCCCCCCCCGAGTCGCAACGATCAGGGTATGGGTCGAGCCAATCAGAGTTGGTAGTGCTGAGCAGATTCATTCATTCACTCGCTGACTCAGTGAGGCTGGCTGACAGCTGCTCGTCCCACGCCTGCGCGCTCTCCAATCACAGCTGTTTCTGTTCATTTCCAACTTGTGTTTTGGGTTACGGACAGTCCTCAGGAACTATCGTAACCTGGGGACTTCCTGCATCGGGGAAGACTGAACACACTGGGATTTTATTTTCCACATAATGTGCTGGCCAGGTGGACGTCTTTAAGATTGTGAAAGGCTTGATGGAGGAAGGAGTAGAGAAGATGTTTCTAATTGCAAATGGGGCCAGAATTAGGGGTCGTAAATGTAAGATGATCACTAGTAGCAAACTTCTTCACCCACAAATTGGTCAGAGTGTGGAACTTGTTACCAGAAGTGAACCAGCATTGATGCACATTAGGGGAAGCTAGATAAATGTGAATGGGTGAAGAATAGAATATGATAATAGGGTTTGATAAGGAAAGATGAATGGGATGTCGATAAAGGCATGAATCAGTAGAGTTGAATGTTTCTGGGCTGTGGATATAGTGTATGGTAGTTTTACCCATACCTTAATCGACCTCCAGTATCTAGTTTAGTTCTGTGAGTGTGTTTATTGATGCCGGGGTTGGGGTGGGTGGGAGGGAATGTAGCAGCACCTCAGCCAAGCCTGGTCCTCACTTTAGTCAATTTCAGTGCGTTTGTGTCTTCCATAAAGGCGTCATGGAATAGCGGTAAAAATAGGAAGCCTTTCTTGATACCCAGTAGTAGCGACACTTCATGTGTCTGTGTGGGTTTCCTCCGGGTGCTCCGGTTTCCTCCCACATTCCAAAGACGTATGGGTTAGGAAGTTGTGGGCAAGCTATGTTGGCGCAAGAAGTATGGCGACTCTTGCGGGCTGCCCCCAGAACACTCTACACAAAAGATGCTTTTCATTGTGTGTTTTGAAGTACGTGTGACTAATAAAGATCTCATCTCATCTCAATTGTATCACAGGCAGACTCAGACCTGTCAGGTTTCAATTACATTTTAATGACAGGTCACTGTTCCTGCAGAAGAAGCAACCTTTTGTCTCATTAAAAATATTAACAAGGCGAATAACAAATTGCTTTTAGTTATTCTTCCCTAGCATATTAACAATTTGCATATCCTACAATGCTGGTAAAGTAGCAACTAAAATGGTCTAACTTGTCACAGTGTATTTATCTGCATGTTCTATTAATACAAAACGTCTTATTGTATTTGTAGAAGCATTGTAGTTGACTTCTTGAATGTCAAAAAAACTTGTGTTTTCTATAACATCTTTCACAAACTCAAGTCATCGTAAATTCTTTAAATTCACTGAAAAAGTTTCAAAGTATCATCATTATTCTGAGGTAACAAACATAACATCTAACTTGCACAATGTAAGGCCCCACATATACTGAGATAATGACCAGATAATATTTAAGTGACAATGGTTGAACAACAAGTACAGAACACTGAGGAAAATGCTCCTGTTCTTCTTGGATCAAGTCATTGGATCTTTTATGTGGTCTCATTTGAGTAATAGCACTTCCAACTATGCAGCCCTCCCTCCATACAGCACAGATCTTTTCTGGAATATTAATAGCACTGATCAATGTTTTTTCATACTTAGAAAGTCAGATTTGTATTCATCAACCACAGACCTTCAATAGGTTTCCAGAGTGGGAAGTGAACTCACTACCTTCAGACCCAAAGGTGTGAATGGTACCTCACAACCACTGTAACTCTACATATTCAGTTATTGAGGAGGCTGCTGTATTTACAACCTGGTAATTGTCACTAGACGGAGCCAAAGGAAGAACCTCTGGCAAAGTGGATAATGCGCAGTTTGCTGGACTTGTTTGGTATTCCTTCTTGGTAAATTAATGGCAGGAAAATCAACCAGGTTTTTCTAAGGAGCATGTTATCCTCCCTGTCAAGTTTTACTTCCCTCATTCACCCCCAAAGGTGTTTAATGCCCAGGTAGTTTTTAATGTCCAGATGCTCATAGAATTATAAGGGCACAGAAGAAGGTGATTCAGCCCACCGAATCTATAGCTCCTGGTAGGGACAGTCCCATTCCCCACAGCATTACAAATTATTCTCTGGCAAGTGCTTATCCAATTGAAGGCACTGATTGCTTCCACCACTTTAATAGGCAGTGAATTCAAGATCATAATTTCTATCTGAGTGAAAAAAAAACTTTCCTCACATTCCATTTGTGATTTTTTGCCCAAAAGTTTATATACATAAACCCCCCCCACCCCCCCCTCCCCCGGTGTTTGAACAAGTCACTAATGAGAATGGCTTTCCTCAATGCACCAAACCATTGTCACAAACCAGCAACAAAAGAAACACACTGAGCATGATTCAGTGTTAAAAACTATTTTATTAATCACTACTTATGATAATACGTAAAATAAAAGTAAAAATGTTAGTATGTTAGAATGCAAAAATGTTAAACCTTGAACGTTAACCCCAAAACTAAACTCGTCGTGTGTGTGTGTGACAAAGTCCAAAACTCCCAGTTCCGGAATGGTTCTTAAAGTTCAGTTCCGCAAGCCATAAGGTGAAACATGAGCAAGGGCTTCTTCAACAACCACCGTTGTCTGAAGATAAGATGTAGATGTAGAAAAACATAGAGAGGAGTACATACGAAATCCAAATGTTCCACGATGGAACCCAAACGACACTCCAGTGTTTACTCGGTAGTGACTTCCTCACCCCGAAAAGCATCCGAACCGTGGTCGTCCACACACAAATACCTGTTTCCTTCTACAGGTCAGCAACAAAGTGAACTCCACCGGATTACTTCCAACTTCCATACATGGATTTCAGTGGCAAACACAGTTATTGTTTCTCATCCATCGCTAGAGAAAACAAGCAGGCTGGTGTCTCTCTCCCTTCTCTCTCTCTCTCCTTCTTCTTCTAACTTCTTCAACAACGTCATTACGTCTTTTATCTTCTATTGACGTAAGCACGCCCCACACACACATACACACACACTGTCTATCTTAAAGGGACTTTCACTGAGTCCGTAACACCTCCCACCTAAAAAAAATTTTTCCCAAGAAAAATTTAACCGCGCATACAGTTAGTAATATTAATAATTATCATGCTACACAACTACAGACTATCAGATTAGTACAGATACATGTTTCCCATTTAACATCAGGAAAGACAATCAGCAATCACATTATCTTTGCCTTTAATGTGAGTTATCATGAGATCAAACTCTTGCAAAATTAAACTCCAGTTTAACAGCCTTCTGTTCTTGTTTTTGACTCGGCTCAGAAACACCAATGGGTTATGATCTGTATATACAGTCAATGGTTTCTGAGCGGTGCAAACATATACACTGAAATGTTGCAAGGCTAAAACAAGCGACAGTAATTCTTTCTCTATGGTGGAATAATTCTTTTGATGCTCATTAAATTTCTTTGAAAAGTAAGCTACAGGATGGTCAATATCATCAAGGTCACCCTTCTGCAACAACACAGCTCCTGCAGCTTCATCACTGGCATCTACTGCTAATGAAAATGGCTTTTCAAAGTCAGGTGTGTTGAGCACAGGATGGTAGCATAAAATGGCTTTCAGCTTCTCAAATGCTTCTTGACAAGAATCTGTCCAAACAAAACTTTACTCCCTTCTTCAGAAGATTAGTTAGGGGAAGAGCAATATCAGCAAAAATTTTTACAAAATTTTCGGTAATATCCAACCATTCCCAAAAATCTTCTAACAGTCCTCGTACCTGTGGGAATAGTGAACTCAGATATTGCTTGAACTTTTGCCCGAACAGGAGCTTGCTTGCCTTGACCTACAACATAACCAAGATACGTCACAGTGGCATGGCCAAATTCACTTTAGCCAAGTTAACTGTAAGGTTAAGCCTTGGAAAAGTCTTTCAAACAACCTTTTCTAACGCAAGAGATGTGATCCTCCCATGTATCATTTCCCAGTGACTAAGTCGTCAATGTAGGCATCTGTATGTTTTAACCCATGAATCACTGAAATTAATCATTCTTTGAAATGTTGCTGGAGCATTTTTCATTCCAAATGGCAAAACATTGTATTCATACAATCCAGAAGGGGTTACAAGGCTGAAATCTCCCTTCCTCTATCTGTTAATGGAACACACCAGTACCCTTTTAATAGGTCAATCTTTGTAAGAAAATTTTGCCTTTCCCACTCTGTCTATGCAATAATCCACCCTAGGAATAGGGTAAGCATCT
Organism: Pristis pectinata; assembly: GCF_009764475.1. Classification (NCBI taxonomy): domain Eukaryota; kingdom Metazoa; phylum Chordata; class Chondrichthyes; order Rhinopristiformes; family Pristidae; genus Pristis; species Pristis pectinata. The sequence goes on from NC_067416.1 coordinate 33,479,085, forward strand.
GACTTTGTTACAGCATTCACTTTCCTGTAATCTGTGCAAAATCTAACAGTTCCATCAGGTTTAGGTACAATAACACAGGGCGAACTCCAATTTGAAGTAGAATGTCTAATAATATCATTTTCCAACATGTATTTTATTTCTTGATCAACAAGTTTACTTTTTTTCCCACATTCATTCGATATGGGTGTTGTTTGATTGGTTTTGCATCCCCAACATCAACATCATGGGTAATTATCGATGTTCTGTTTGGAACATCTGGGAACAGATTTTTAAATTTTTAAATTAATTCTCTCATCTGTTGTTTTTGTGAAACTTGTAAATGGTCCAACTTCGTTTCAAGGTTCTCCAGGATATTTTGGTTTTTAGTTTCGATGGAACAATATTTGGTCTAAATTGGCCTTCCTCAACATCAACATCAGGCATTCTAGAAACAACCTTTACATCATCCACCAAGGCCACAACTGAATCCCTCTCATAATAAGGTTTTAGCATGTTTACATGACCAGAGTTGTGTTTTCTTGCGTCTATCTGGTGTTTTGATTATATATGTTAGATCAGTCACTCGAGGATTCAATAACATAGGGTCCAGAAAAACGAGATTGCAAGGGATTATTTTGGCTAGGGAAAAATACCAACACCTTTTGCCCCACTGCGAATGTCCTAGGCCGAGCACGTCTATCAAAATATGTCTTCATTCTTATCTAGCTGGTTTTCAAATTCTCTCTCGCTAGCTGGCAGACTCTCTCCAACCGAGTTTTAAATTTTTGGACATAGTCCAACAGACTCAAGTGAACTTCCTCATTAACCCATTGCTCTCTTAACAACTCCAAAGGTCCTCTCACCCTATGTCCAAATACAAGCTCAAACGGACTAAATCCTATTGACTCCTGAATTGATTCTCTAACGGCAAACAAAAGTAAATGAATACCTTCGTCCCAATCCTATGTGTTTTCAAAGCAATAAGTCTTCAGCATATTTTTGAGAGTAGAATGAAATCTCTCCAGAGCTCCTTGAGATTCTGGGTGATATGAAGATGATACAATTTGCTTTGCTCCCAGCTCATAGACTATTTGTTGAAAATTTTTGACATAAAATTACTACCTTGATCAGATTGGATTTCTTTGGCAAACCAAAACAAGGTAAAAATTTTACAAGAGCCTTTGACACCGTCTTGGCCTTAATATTTCTAAGGGTATTGCCTCTGGAAATCTAGAAGTGGCACACATCATGGTTAACAAATACTGATTTCCAGTCTTAGACTTTGGTAATGGACCAACACAGTCCACAATCACCTTCGAAAAGGGCTCCCCAAAAGCAGGAATTGGCTTCAAAGGAGCCACAGGGGGTTTTTGATTTGGTTTACCTACCATCTGACATGTGTGGCAGGTTCGACAAACATCACCACGTCTTTTCTCAAACCAGGCCCAATAGAATTGTTTCAAGATCTTCCCTACAGTTTTAATCACACCAAAATGACCACCCAAAGGCATACTGTAGGCCAGGTTTAAAATCTCATCCCTATAAACCTTTGGAACAACAACCTGATGAATAACTTCCCATTCCTCAGTAACAGGAACATGAGGAGGTCTCCATTTCCTCATTAACACTCCATTTTTGACATAATATCCAATTGGCACTTTTTCAACCTCCTCACATGAGAGAGCTTTTTTCTTTCAATTCTGTCAACTCAGGGTCCTTTGTCCTGTTCCACCATAAAATCCTTCCTCGACAAAGACAAATCTTTAAATTCAGGCTCCCTACAAGGATGTTGATCTTCCAGTGAAGACAGAAAAGTCTCAGATAAGGCATCATAATTTTCTTCCTGTTTAGGACTGTCACAAGGAACTACATCAGACTGCACCGGACCTGTCTGTCTTGGCTAATTCTTTAGCTCTAGCTCGAGTCACCGCACATGATGGGTAAACATCTGGATCATTCTCAGACTCATCAATCCTTGGTTTGGTTGTTAACTGTACCACAGGAACAATTTCTCCATCTGCAAGGTCATTTCCCAATAACAAAGAAACTCCTTCCCCTGGCAAACTAGGTCTTATCCCTATCTCGACTGGTCCTTCTACGAACTTTGACTTTAAAATCACCCTGTGAAAAGGGACAGACATGGTGTCACCTGTAACGCCTCGTACTAGATTTCTTCACCAAAATTTAAAACACTGTCCAGCAAGAGAGATTGACTAGCCCAGTATCTCTAAGAATTTTTCACTGGCACCTGGGGTGACTCATCATTCAGTGAAACAAAACCCTCTGATACATACGAATGGAATTCCTTTCTCACCTCCTCCAACTTTTCCGCTTTTACTCTTGCAAGGACTGATCTTTAACAGCATCTCCTAAACCTTTTTGATTTTTAATTGCCTGAAAGCAAGCATTGGGCACAGCTTCCCTTCTTTTTCTTCAAAAGGGCACAATTAGATATCACCTGGCCAGGTTTCCTACAGTAATAACAAGTATGCTCAACAGGTTTCTCCATCCCTCCCTGCCTTCTTTTCATCCTTTTCCTTTTTGATTACCTCCCAATTTAATCTCCAGTTTACCTGGATTGTCCTTGTAACTCTTTTGAAAGGTTTTAGGTTGTCCCCATTTTGGATTTATGGGTTATTAAAGCATAATCATCTGCCAACCTAGCAGTTTCTTGTAAAGTTTCCACTGCCTTTTCATTTAAATATGTTGTTAATTCAGCTGGAACACATCTTTTAAAGTCTTCCACTAGTATCAATTCTTTCAATTTATCAAAATCCCCATCTACATTTTAGCCAGGCACCATCGTTCAAAACATATTCTCTTTCCATTGGCAAATTCCATATAAGGTCTGATCTGCAGATTTCCTCAAATCTCTGAATTTTTGTCTATAAGCCTCAGGACCAATTCATAGGCCTTAATATAGCTTGTTTTACCTTGGTATAATCAGCTGCATCCTCAGCAGACAAAGCAGAATAAGCTTTTTGAGCTTTACCCTTTAAACACACTCTGTACCATAAGAGCCCATCCTTTCCTTGGCCAGTTTGAACTCACAGCAACCTTTTCAAAATGTTGGAAATACTGATCAACCTGATCTTCCTCAAACGGAGGGACTAATCAAACCTCCCTGCTGGCTGAAAAACCATCATCAGAATCAGATTCCACACTCTTTTGCATCATTTGTAAATCATGCTGCCTCTGTTTCTCCTTCTCCTCACTATCCAGCTCCATCCTCTTCAATTCCATCTGCTTCATTGCTAGATCAGCCTCTATCTTCATCCGAGTTAGCTCTCGTTCAGCCTCTATCTTTAACTGGGTTTGCTCTCGTTCAGCCTCTAATTTCTTTTGTCCCAACTCGAACTTCAGTCGTGTTTGTTCTAACTCCATCTTTGCTATCTGCACCTGTGCCTCAGAAATTGCTATTTCACTGCCAGGAAACTGTTTTAACACTTCCTTCTCAAACACCTTCTTTTCCACATAATGGCCAACTATCAGTCTCTGAATATCTGCCTTTCTCATAGACTGCTTTACTTCTGTAAGGTTTAGCCTTGTAGCAATCTTTATCAGATCATTCTTTTTCGCCACCTCCAATCCCTTTTGGGTTGGTGACTCCAAAAATGCCTTAATATCCATTGCTGCTGGTTTCCACACACACAAGCCAATTAAAAAGAATTTATCAGACCTCCCTCAAAAATCTTTGGATTGAAACCCGAACAAATCTCGTCAATCTGGGGAATGATCCCAGACGACACTCGTTAACCTTTGGGTTGGATCCCGGACGAAACTCGTTAACCTTGGGAACTATCCCGGACGAGCCCCCAATTTTGTCACAAACCAGCAACAAAAGAAACACACTGAGCATGATTCAGTGTTAAAAACTATTTTATTAATCGCTACTTATGATAATACGTAAAAGAAAAGTAAAAATATTAGTATGTTAGAATACAAAAATGTTAAACCTTGAATGTTAATCCCCAAACTAAACTCGTCGTGTGTGTGTGTGACAAAGTCCAAAGCTCCCAGTTCCGGAATGGTTCTTAAAGTTCAGTTCCGCAAGCCATAAGGTGAAACATGAGCAAGGGCTTCTTCAACAACCACCGTTGTCTGAAGATAAGATGTAGATGTAGAAAAACATAGAGAGAATACATACGAAATCCAAATGTTCCACGATGGAACCCAAACGACACTCCAGTGTTTACTCGGTAGTGACTTCCTCACCCCGAAAAGCATCCGAACCGTGGTCGTCCACACACAAATACCTGTTTCCTTCTACAGATCAGCAACAAAGTGAACTCCACCGGATTACTTCCAACTTCCATACATGGATTTCAGTGGCAAACACAGTTATTGTTTCTCATCCATCGCTAGAGAAAACAAGCAGGCTGGTGTCTCTCCTCCCTTCTCTCTCTCTCTCCTTTTCTTCTTCTAACTTCTTCAACAACGTCATTACGTCCCTTTATCTTCTATTGACGTAAGCACGCCCCACACACACAAATACACACACACTCTCTATCTTAAAGGGACTTTCACTGAGTCCATAACACCATCATCATCTTCTTCTTCTTATGTACTCCCTTGGGATCAAGGATGACTTGCTTCCATTCCAATTCTATGGGTTGTAAGGTAACTTGTGAGATCAATGCAGGTTCTGAAGGTGGGGAAGGAGATGCCTGGCAAGGCAGGCAAGTAGGTACTTTGGGAGGTGACGTGTTCTTTTTGTGGTTGACATTGGGTTTCTACATGCTCCTGAAGCATGGATTCTAGGTTATCCATGCCAACCTGAATGCTGCTCCTCCACTTTGAATCATTATCAGACAGGGATTCCCAGAAGTCAATGGAGATACTGCACTTTTGCAAGCAGTCTTTGAGATTATCCTTAAATCTTTTCCTCTCTCCACCCGATAGTCTCTTCTTGTGACAGAGCTCAGAAAAGAGTGTTTGGAGAGTCTGGTGCCGGGCATGTGAATGACATGGAATGCCCAAAGGAGCCAACTGAATGTTAGTAGTGCTTCGGTACTTGGCATGTTGGTTTAAGAGAGTATTCCGTTGTTGATTTGCTTATCGTGCTAGTGGAGTTAGAAGATTTTGCAGAGAGCATCATCGATCCAGTGTCAGAAGGCATACAGGAGGATAGTTTTATGCCTAGTTTGAGGTTTTCATTCTCAAAGCCCTTTTCCTCAGGTGCCAAAGACTGTGCTGGCACATTGGAGGTGGTGCTGAATTTCATCAAGGACTTCTGCCTTTGTTGAGAGATGGCTCCCAAGACGTGGTTCGTCTTTTCCAGGATTTGGTTATGGATTTTTTTGTTGATGTGCAGTATTGCACAGCAGGAGTAATTTGGTAGAAGACCTTTTTTTAACGGATATTGAGGGTAAGGGCCATTTTCTCTTATACGTCAGTGGACAAGTCTACAATAACTTAGAGCACAGCCTCAGAACCTGTTCAAACACAAGTGCTACCTGCATTCCGAGGCTCAATGGCTAAGGTTTGGGACCTTAATTCTGGAGTGGAGGTGATGCAGGTTGAACAACAGAAATGCAGTGAGCAGCACTAACTATTATACATGACCCTTTTTTGACCTTACTAAAACCTTGATTCTGTCAATCAGGAGAGACCGGAAAACAACATTCTAAAATTTAGCTGCCACAAATATTGATCTGCATTTTATATTGTTTCTTGACACCTTGCAAGCCGTGATCCTAAGCAAAGGTCCAAAATACAGCAAATCTCAGAATGGACTGGCAATTTCATTGCCCTGACACTTTTTTTCAATCTTTCAATCGCAATACTGACCCTAAGAAAACACCACCATCTATCATACTCTGATCTGAAAGTCAAGCATTTATTACTGCTCTCTGATTTCTGCCTTTAAGCCAATTTCTTGTTCCTGACCCTTTAATCCTATAGGATCCATTGTTGCTAACCAGTCTCTTTCTGTGGGACTTCATCAAACACCTTTTGGGTTCCATGTAGACAACATCTAATATGTGTCCTTCATCAAACTTTGTCCAGCTTTGCTTAATACACGATGTTTAAAGCACAGATGACCTCTCATATCCTGAGGGGTTTTCAATGCCCACAACCTGTTAAATATCCACACATTATTCAATGCCAAGGTGCTTGGTAGCGAGGACCAGATCATTCAAAAGGTTTTTGGGCGCACCAGCTAAAGTACACATGGTAAACATTATCTCTGGCCTTTGGTTAATTCCCTGAAGCTAGCGAAGAGGGATCTTCCAAATTGTTCTTCTTGGCCCAGGATTGTTTCCTTTCTTATCCCTTCCCAGCAGAGAACCCACATCTGTCTGCAACAGTGAGTATCTAGAAATGGTGGCCCCAACCATCATGAATGACAGGCTGAAGAACCAATGGTTTTTCTTCTCCCTGTAGTTCAGAAACTGGCACCAGCACACAAAGTCCCAATTGCACCAAGCCTTCAGGCAATCTTAGAAACTTTCTTCTGTAGCAGACAAAAATGTTGCCTGTGCATTATAATTGCCAAGTGGAATTTAAGTATTTCTTATAAGCTCCACCTCATGATACCTTACCTGACACCTCATCTAATAGTCAAACTGTTGCTATACACCACTGGTATTCAACATTTCTATTTGTTATCCAAACTAGTCAAGAAACATCAATGACCTTACACCTGCAGGAAACTGAAAGACACACAAAGCTACGGATGCTGGAATCTGGAACACCAAACAATTTGCTGGAGGAACTCAGTGGATCAAGCAGCCTCTGTGAGGGGAAAGGAATTGTCAATGTTTCAGGTCGAAACCCTGCATCAGGGTTCTCTCCTGGTGGAGGAATAAAGAAGGAAGCAATCCTGAGCCAAGAAAAACAATGTGAAAAATTCCTCTTTGCATCCCACAGGGAATTAACCAAGGGATTGCGATAATGTTTACCGCAAGTCCGTTAATTGGTGAACCCACCTACCCTTTGTATGATCTGGTCCTCACCTATTAAACAGGAGACATAAGAGACTGCAGATGCTGGAATCTGGAGCAACAAATAGTCTGCTGGAGGAACTCAGTGGGTCGACCAGCATCGGTGGGTGGGGCGGGGGGAGGAAATGTCGAGGTTTTGGGTCAAAACCCTATATCAGGACTGAGAACGGAATAGGGAAATAGCCAGTGACAGGGGATGTGGTAAGACAGGAGCCTGAGGTGATTGGTAGACTGAGGAAGGGTGAAAGATAACAGGCAGGTCGAGCTAGGTAGGAGAGGGGAGGAGTGGAATTGGGAGACGGAGGCAGATGGATGATGGATGGAGGCAGAACAAATAAAGAAGAGGCGGATGGAGCGAAGTGGAGGGAAGGGGAGGGTGAAGGTGGAGACAGCTGCTGGACCGAGATAAGCAGGAACACAAAAGACTATCAGTGCTGGAATCTGATAAGTAAGGGAGGTGATAATGGGAACTATTAGGGGAGAGGAGAAAGGCAAATGGAACCAATTCACCCACAGGCTCCCCCACCCTTCCCCCATCTGGTTCTGGTCTAGAAAAGAGTCCAAGGCATCTACCTGTTTCCATATGGGTACCTTACCTATATTTTCTTTGACAGTGATCACTCTCCCTACCTCTCAGTTACTGATGTTGTCAGGTCCAGCCTGAAATGTCACCTAAATGACCAGTCATCCCTCCCCCAATCTACTGACCCAATATTGTCACCATGTAGCATCTTCCATGACCATATTTCTGACCCACCAACACTGAGATCTCCTGATCGTCGTCCTGATTGATTTCCCCTGCCAACCAGCCAAAGCCACCCATTTCCCCTCTACAACTATTGCCCAATTCACCTACCCTGCCATCTCCACTGTCGGCCATGGGTGGAGAAGACAGAGGAAAGGCCTTCTGTAAGGCCTATTCTGCCAGGCACAATTTCTCAGGTCTTGCACATTATACAATATCACTGCATGGAGACATCACACAAAACAGATGCAGTCCCCCCACTCCCATCACTTTAATACATGTTTTCAGAGGTGCTGCAATTTCCATACATGTCTTGTTTTGATCATATAACATAAAAAAGAAAAAGCTGCTTTCCCAAACTAGCACTCTGAGGAAAGGTTACTATATCATGGAGAGATGGTTTAAAGGAACAGCTTTTCCCTTACACCCTCAACTTAACAAGGCATCAATATAATTTTGTTTGAAATCATTGTAATGGATTAGTATTAAGGATCGGATCAGACTGCTATTCCTTACAAGGGCAGAACAGCCTCGGTGTGCTTTGACTTACATGGGAGGGATTCCTTTTTGCAGTATAGAATTCCAGCCACGAACATTGCTATTGGTATTAATACCACCAAAGCAACTAGCCGTTGGTCCTTTTCTGCAAATCAAACAAAAGAAAATGATAGGTGACAGCCATTATAATTATAGTTACATTGGTGATGGCCTTGGTACACAGTGTGATTTTGAACCAAGGAAACAGGATGAAAAAGAACTTGTGAACAGTACATCTGGCAGCTGAATTGTACAGTTAGCAGAGTTCTGACCAATGATCCCTGACCTAAAGCATTCTCTGTTTTTGATTCAGATTACCAGCATCTGCATTTTTTTAAATTTTCTTGTACAGTTATCACCTTCTTTACAAAACTTGTGACTTCCGCGAATTTAGCTCTCAATACAATACAGTAAATGTATAGCTGCGTGAAGCTGTTGAACCTGCATTCTGTCCAAAGAGTGGCTGAGCCTTACAGACTGGAAATGTATTAAACTGCAGAGGCAAAGACAAAGCATTCCACCTGCCCAGATTCATACAGTTAGGATGCCTCATTAATCCATACCCTCCCAATTTCATCTGATCTCCTGGGCAACTGAGAAAAAGCAGACAAATTAGGATACTAAAAAAAATCTTTAAAAAGTTATTGGAAACAAGTTCGGGCAACAATATTGACATGGTTTATCTGAAAGGGATCTCAGATTCTAGTGCTGATCTGTATTGACAGCCAATCTCACTCTTCACACTAGCAGGGACTACTTCCAACTTTAAAATCCAAAGTTAGGGAGGGGAAACAATGAAACTCGAAAGGGAGTCCACCCGATCAGTAACCACTGGCCACTAGAGGGGATGCACATACAAGGATTTGGGGTGAAACAGACAATGGAACCAGCAACGCAAAAGTCTGACAATTCAATAATCTCTACAACAGCCACTACCTGAACTCACATGTGGTTGACACAGGAAATCAATCAGGAAGATGATCACGAGTAAAGCAACAGAGAGAATCTCAGCCACTCTTCAAATATATTTAAATGTATTTATTAAGAAATTATCTTCCTTAAAAGAGAGGAGAAAATAGTTTTTTCAAAAAAAATCATCACGATTGCTTCAGTAATTTTTAAAAACCTGAGTTTGTCCTCATGAAATATATTTGCCAAGAAAGCTATTACTGGAGCCAAGCACATTAATAATATATTGTCAATATATTAACTAGCATAGGGTAAGTTTAATCAGTGGTTTAATTCTCTCTGCCAGAAAATTGTCTTATAGTAACATCACCTCAGTAATTTGTTGAGATCTTTTTTGCAGTAGCTATTCCATATTTTAACTGGTTTAGTTAACACTACACATAATGGAGAGAAAGAGAGAAACACACCTTTTGCCTTGCAGACTGTGTTATTGGTTTCCGTACAACTGTGTACAGTCTCCTCAATTTCAGCGTTACATCTTGGGAGAGAAATAAAATGCTTAAGGAAGTAACTGATTCCAGTAAACAAAAACAAAATCTTCAGCTAGTTAGCTCTGACAAACGAGCTGTGCCTGGAGCATAAACAGCTTTCCTTTCCATTACAGATGCTACCTGATTCACTGATCACTCTGCGCATGTTTAAGATTTTCCATCTAATTCGGTACTTACACCATGAGGTCCTCCTGAGTTTGGATAACGACAGTGCAGAATCAAATCAATTGGCACAAGTTGGTGCCACTAAATAGAAAATCACTGCTAGTGTGTTCACAATTTCCCAATATGGGCAGCCAGCTGATGACAACAAACTTTTAAATCTCCTCAGTCAGAGGTAACACAAGCTGAACCAAAGCTATGCCCCACACACTTAGCTCCATACAACCCCAACTCAAGGGTATGCCGTTCCACTACTACTTAACACCCTCGTCAGAAAACTGGAAGTTTTGCATCAGGCTTTATTAAAATGCAACAAAAACAGAAAATGCTGGAAACACTCAGGAGGGCAGGCAGCATCTGTGGAAAGAGAAACAAAGTTAGTATTTCAGCTCAGAGACCCTGTTGAAGGATCTCTGACCAGAAACATTATCTCTGTCTTTCTATCCACAAATGTTGCCTGACCTGCTAAGTATTTCTAGCATTTTGTCTTTGTTTCATTTTTCCAGCATCTGCAATTTTCTTTGGTTTTCATTTGTTAAACTGAAGCTAGCATAAAATTGCACCTAAAACTCACAGGTAAATCAACTGGGGCCTTCTAAGCTCAATGGAAAAGGAAGCTAAATTCTCGGGTTTATATGCTGCCAGTGAAAAGCAATTGGACATGTTGCCAAAGAGTAAGAAATTTGGCCACTACTTATTTAAATGTAATAAGGATTCAGAATCCCCCTGCCCAACTTTCCAATGCATTTAAAATTAAATATTTAAAAACAAACTAAACAAAACAATTATATGTATCCAATCATGGGAAAGCAGTATTGGTGGGGTACTAATGTGGTTGAGTGGACACTGAGCAAAGGCCTTAAACTATCAAATGGGAAAGAAGGAATGACCGCAAAAATTTCCTCTCTTAGAGGGTGGTGAACCTCTAGATTTCTCCACCCCTGAGTGTGGTGGAGGCCAGGTTATTGGATATATATTTAAGGTGGTGACAGAGAAATATTTAAAAGATCGAGAAATTGCAGGTTTTGGGGACCTGGCACAGAAGAGGGGTTGAGGCTGGCATAAATCAACCATGCTTATATTGAATGCCGAGGCAGCCTTGAGGGGCCAAAGGAGCTACTCCTTGTCTTCTTGAGTTCTTGTTAGCCAAGGCTCATATTCTTACTCTTAATTCAGCAGGGTGTGCACAGAAAGCCAATGCCAGACACAAGATACAGGCTGACAAGGATGCACAAGAGGCCTTGGTTTAATGGTTCATTTAAAAGATGGTGTCATCAACAGCACATTGTTCATTCACTCCCATTCCAAATCATCAGCCCATATGACGTGCTTCAGCCCTTGGGTCAAAAGATTCAAGTTCAAGTTACTTTATTGTTATTCATCCATGCTATAAAAACACATGGCGGAACGAAATGTCGTTTCCCCCAGACTCACACAACAGAGGGCATACATTGAACAGAAGACATACAATAAACACAAACAAAAATCAAAAAAAATCAAAGAAAAATAGTGCAAGTACAAATAGTGCAAAGAAACGGTATATACAAAATACAAATTTAGTGCAGAGTTAGTGCAAAACCGAGTTGGACAAGAGAAATACAAGCTCAGTGTGTTGTACTCATTGTATAAACATGTTCAGCAGCAGCCAAAGTTCTTATACGCCGTTGTGCAAACCAGAGCTTTTGACGTGGCTCTGCAAGCTTTTGACTCAAGAGGTAAGGTTGCCATCATGAGCATAGAACATAGAAAAGTACAGCACAGTACAGGCCCTTCAGCCCATGATGTTGTGCTGACCTACGATAGCCTACTCCATGATCAATCTAATCCTTCCCTCCTACACAGCCCATAACCCTCCATTTTTCTTACATCCATGTGCCTATCTAAGAGTCTTTTAAATATCCCTATTGTATCAGCCTCTACCACTGCCCCCGGCAGTGCATTCCAGGCACCCACCACTCTCTGTGTGAAAAACCTTCCTCTGACATCTCCCCTAAACTTTCTTCCTCTGACTTTAAACTGATGTTCTCTGGTATTGCTGCCTTGGGAAAAAATGCTGGCTGTCCACACTATCTATGTCTCTCATAATCTTATACACCTCTATCAAGTCGCCTCTCATCCTGCGTCACTCCAAAGAGTAAAGCCCTAGCCTGCTCAATCTTTCCTCATAAGACATGATCTCTAATCCAGGCAGTATCCTGGTAAATCTCTTCTGCACCCTCTCTAAAGCTTCCACGTCCCTTCCTATAATGAGGCGACCAGAACTAAACACAATAAGTGTGGTCTAACCAGAGTTTTATAGAACTGCAACATTACATCGTGGCTCTTGAACTCAATCCTTCGACTAATGAAGGGCAGCACACATACGCCTTCTTAACCACCCTATCAACTTGCACAGCAACTTTGAGGGATCTATGAACTTGGACCCACTGTTCCTCCACACTGTTAAGAATCCTGCCATTAACCCTGTACCCCGCCTTCAAGTTCAATCTTCCAAAGTGTATCACTTCACACTTTTCCAGATCAAACTCCATCTGCCATTTGTCCTCCCAACTTTGCATCCTGTCTATATCCTGTTGTAACCTACAACAATCTTCTACACTATCCACAACACCTCCACCCTTCATGTCATTTGCAAATGTACTAACCCATCCCTCCACTTCCTCATCCAAGTCATTTGTAAAAGTCATAAAAAGCAGGGGTCCCAGAACAGATCCCTGCAGAACACCACTGGTCACCGACCTCCAGGCAGAACATGCTCCATCTATTACCACCCTCTGCCTCTGTGGGCAAGTCAATTCCGAATCCACACAGCCAAGTTTCCATGTATCCCATGCCTCATGACTTTCTGGCTAAGCAATGCATGATAGTTAATTTTTTTCCATGATCAATATACAAGTTATTATCCTGATTTATTTTACTTACTCTTTACAAGGAAGACACATGTTACATTTTCCAGGAGTCTTACAGAAAAAGTTCTTCATGCAATGGCATTTTGTATTATGGGTTTTATTACACTTGGCTTCTACTTCTTGACCTGTGAAGGTAAAGGAGATCATAGTTTTGAAATAGTCAAAGAGCATGCTTAGAGGCAGAAAGGATATGACTAATTCTCTTCATGACTATCTTGCACAAGAAAGTTGGATTAAATATTGGAGGACGGCAGAGAAAATATTATTGACCACAGGGATCACCTGCTCAGGATAGTTGGTATTGGTATTGGTATTGGTTTATTATTGTCACTTGTACTGAGGTACAGTGAAAAACTTGTGTTGCATACCGATTGTACAGTTCAATTCATTACACAGTGCAGTTACGTTGAATTAGTACAGAATGCATTGACGTAGTACAGGTAAAAACAATAACAGTACAGAGTAAAGTGTCACAGCTACAGAGAAAGTGCAGTGCAATAAGGTGCAAGGTCACAACAAGGTAGATCGTGAGGTCAGAATCCATCTCATCGTATAAGGGAACCGTTCAATAGTCTTATCACAGTGGGGTAGAAGCTGTCCTTAGGTCTGGTGGTACGTGCCCTCAGGCTCCTGTATCTTCTGTCTGATGGGAGAGGAGAGAAGAGAGAATGACCCTAATGGGTGGGGTCTTTGATTATGCTGGCTGCTTCACCAAGGCAGCGAGAGGTAAAGACAGAGTCCAAGGAGGGGAGGCTGGTGTCCGTGACGTGCTGGGCTGTGTCCACAACTCTCTGCAGTTTCTTGGGGTCCTGGGCAAAGCAGTTGCCATACCAAGCCATGATGCATCCAGATAGGATGCTTTCTATGGTACATCGATAAAAGTTGGTGAGTGTCAAAGGACAGTCTATCGGTGATGGTCACTCCCAGGAACTTGTAGCTCTCAACCCTCTCGAACTCAGCACCGTTGATGTAGACAGGTGCATCTACACCGCCCCCTTTCCTGAAGTCAATGACCAGATCTTTTGTTTTGTTGCCATTGAGGAAAGGTTGTTATCATGACGCTATGCCACTAAGCTCTCTATCTCCTTCCTGTACTCCGACTCATCACCGTTTGAGATACGGCCTACAGCGGTGGTATCATCTACAAACTTGCAGATAAAATTAGAGCAGAATCTGGCCGCACAGTCATGAGTGTATAGGGAGTAGAGGGCTGAGGATGCAGCCTTGTGGGACACCAGCGTTGAGAATAATCGTGCCGGAGGTATTGCTGCCTATCCTCACTGATTACGGGAATTTGCAGGAATAAGGGTAATCTTTCTTGCAGGAATAAGGATAATCTTTTTAAAAGCAATAAACAAAAACAATGAAAATCAAAAATAATTAAGGGAAATCTGAAAGAAAACCAGAAAATGCCAGAAACACTTTGCAGGTCAGGTAGTATCTGCAGAAATAAAAAATGAATTAACATTTCATGTCCAAGTCTCTTTATAGGTATTTACTGGTGACCCAGGATGTTAACTCTGTTCCTCGTTTCACAGATGCTGAGTGTTTGCAGCGTGTTGTGGTTCTATTTTTTTTAAAAAGCACAATCATATTACATTTTTAACATAAGCACAATCAAAAGCATTTCACAGAAGGTGATAGAACAGAACTGATCCAGGAAATGCTGGAAAAGTAATGTTATGTTCCCTGCTGACAGGAGAAGTGGGGGATTTGATGGGCCTGAAAATAGGCGCAGAGAGATAAGTGGGGAAATAGGACTGATGTAGATGCTCTGAGAGCCAAAATAGACTTGATCAGCCATAAGAAATTACAATGAAATAAAAATATGAGGAAAGATTTGGACTTGTCATTCAGCATTAATATATAACATCTTCAATAACAACTCTCTAGCACTGATTATTAAAATTTACTAATATGAAATCTCCTGTTGTCAAGTTCTAGATATTGCTGGAGATTTTTAAAAATGATTTTTTTTAAATCTTTTTTTTGTAATCAAATCTTCCTCTATTTTGCTTTCTGTTCATAATGAGGCCTTGAATTATATATTTTAACTGCAGGCTTCAGTAAGAATTTTGAATTTGATTAAAATGACACACCTTTGCTTGTCCTTTTGATACTGCGCCCAGAACCTTTAAAAAGCCTTCCACAATGAAATGGCTTTCTAATCATTACAAGTTCCATTGCCAAATCTTAGGGAAAGTCTGTGGCCAAATGAAATCCTGAACTGGTCTAACACTGGAGCCACATTATGCCACTGTTAGCTCTGTGAAAGAATGATCTGATTTGCCCCACTGCCCTGTTTTTTTCCCAAAACCTATAAGTCCAATTCAACTGATGCAAGTTACAGTAATAGTTAATTCAGTCCTAGTAAAAATATAAAGACATGATACATATTTTGTCACATCTTTCAGCTTCGATATAACATACATTAACAGCCATCTTAAGTCACTCTAGCAAATCCTTTCTTTAAAAATTAATCGAAGATGCATTGCAAGTTGAATTAATGTCAAAAGTGGATTCTACAAATATTCTGTATTTACAATTACATTCCTTTTGAATGGATATACTTTGCATGAGTGATTTTATTGGTCATTAAAAGCAGATCACAGAGTCACCAGTGATTAATGATAAGCAAGACAGCACCACCCAATCATATAAAGCAGGAATGCACACACACAGTGCTCATGCAGCAAAAGCACAGCAACATTAATTAAGACGGTTTGGATGATAACATGAACTCAAGCACTCATGTACACACAGGAATAAGTGTCATATTACAAACATAAATACCCACCAAAATGTTTACGTGTCTTTTATAATGTTCCATTGCTGCTGTTGGTTCAACAGATTTAGTAATGATAAAATAATAAAAATCAGACATTCACCATCTACAGTATTCCCACACAAGGATCACCCACATAGCTTCAAATATCTCACAGTGCATCTTAAAACACTATACATCTGTACAAGTGCACAGTCATCAGCTCACAGAGCACCCTCAGGGTACACATATATGTACAGTTTACACACTTATATGTAAGCAGCCCCTATTATGCAGCATGCAACAGACATCCATAGTCAGCCCCCCTTTGTCTGCATGCATTTAAACTGGTATCTACCACTGCACCATTCACGCTGCATATATTTGTGCTTGGTTCCCATCTCATACAGCAGCTGCACATCTTACACATCTGTGCGAGCACACACATCTGCATGATCTCCTCACATCTCCACCCCATGCAGGTGTGCACATCTGCCCCCTCCTTGCCATTTATATGCTTTGCCTTCTTGCCTGGATCTAGCTGTGCTCCTGCTCCAGGCTGTACCTGTTGTCACCGGGCCCTGGGGTTTTGGATAGAGGAAACAGGAGAAACTGTTTCCACTGCAGGAGGTTTAGCAACAAGAGGACACAGATCACATACTGACAAAAGAATCAGAAAAGAGAAAAGGAAAGTTGTTAGGACCTGGAATACACTAACTGAACACGTGGTGGAAGCAGAGGCAGCAGTAATGTTCACAAGGGAGGTGGACAAAAACCTGAAGAGAAACCTTAGCAAAGTAGGTTTAAGTGTGTTGTTGGTTAAATGATTACTGAGGAAGGCCTAAATATCAGTGCAATCTTTAGCCAGATAAGTACCTAACCTGTAAAATGTAGGAAATGTTGAGATTGGCATAAGACTCCAGAAAGAAGACAGCTCAGTTTTATCAAACACTCGGTACATAGGGCTGGGTAATAAATGCTGGCTTTGCCAGCAGCAGCAATGTCCCAGTAATGAATTTCTTATAAAGAGCGCTTTCAAAGAGCTGGCACTAGCCAGAAAGGCTCAGGATCCTCCAGCAGTATAGGTTTCTCTGATTCTATTTCACTATCATTCTGTTTATAAACAATCTGATTGGACACGTTCACATTAAGTTTACTTACCATTTCCTTCCTGGCATCGAGAACATCGGAGACAGTAATGCAAACTATTATTAACATCTGTATATTCCTCGTTTCCACAATCAACACAGCTGGAATTTGAAGTTTTGGTGCAGGATTCCCTCAAACGAGTACCTAAAATGCAAATAAAGGAAATGCAGTGATAGGTAGAAGAACCAAAACAAAACTCCAGTAGTCTTACAAATAACCAGTTGTAGGATAAGGTGTTAGAAAAGCTACATTTACAAACATTTCCAAGACATCCAAATGTTGAACCTTCAGGAAAACGGAAGCACACTTAAAACTTTCCAAATTGATAAGAACATAAGAATAATCACAATAAAAGCAAGGGTATAACAAACAGTCCTTTAGATCTGCTCCATCATACACATTGGTTATGTTGATCTATTCTTCGGCCTCAACTGTTTTTCCATCACCCTTCAATCTCCAATGTTCCAGAAACCTGTCTCATCCTGGAATAAACAATGACTCAGCTTCCACTGTTCTCTGAGGTGGAGAATTTCTAAGATTCACTGCTCTCTGAACAAAGAAATTCGTCCTCAAGCTGGTCTAAGAGGTTGACATCTTATCACGAGACTATGCCCCAAAGTTCTAGAATCCCCCATCAGGTTAAACATCCTCACAACATGTACCGTGTCAACTTCCCAATATGCTTCAACAGCATTATGTCCCGTTCTTTAAAGCTCCAAAAAAGCCTATTTTGCTCAGTCTTTCCTCATAAGACAAAACCATCTCAGGCTCGCAATCAATCTAGTAAACCTTCACTCCAAAGCCTCCAAAGCAAGTATGTCTTTCTTTAAATAACAAATTCAAAACTCTGTGTAGAATTTCAGTGTAGTTTTACCAAAGCTCAGTGGAGTTCAAGGGAGTCTTCCTTTGACTAATACTCCAGCCCCCTTAAGGATTTACATTCTTAATTACCTGTTATAATTCTTGTACGAAAACATGAACATTTAATAGTTTAATGCCATTTAAGTAGCACTCTGCTGTTCTATTAGATACTCCATTATAAAGGTTGCTTAGCTCCATCCCCAATTGAGGGTTATTTTCACCTCCAGAGTCCAGTCTTCCAATGGTCCTCAGCTTCCCATCCCCTTCCTTCCCTAAACTTCAGCTCACCTAAAACTCAAGTCTTTATACCTCATCCCGCACTAACTCTCAATTCATCTATCATGCCTGACCTCAGAAACTTCATTTAAACCCGTCTCTCAAAACCAAAATAGAAAGTTGGTGGATTTTTATATGATGACAGATCAGAAGGAACTAAGTGCCCTTGCACATGAATCACTTGAAGTTCACAGGCCGGTTCACGGAGCAAATTAAGGAAGTGCATGTTATGTGGCACAAGACGGTTTGACAGCAGAAGTGGAGATGATATGCGAATTATCTAGAACCAATGTACGACCATATCTGCAATATTGCATATAGGTCTGGTCTCCCTACCAAAGGATGGATGCACTTGTAATATAGGGAGTGCAGTAAAAGTTTGTCAGATTGATTGGTTGGATGGCAGCTATGTCGTATGAACAGAGCTAAAGCAGACTTGGCCTGTACTTTCTTGAGTTTGGAAGAATGAATGCTGCTCTCTTTGAAAGGCATAACATTCTTACATGGCTTGACAAGGTAGATGCAGAATTAATATATTCCGCCCTAGAACTAGTGATCAAAGTCTCAAAATAAAGGAGTGGCCATTCAGGACAGAGATGAGAAGAAATTACTTCACCCAAAGGGTGGTGAATTATTAAAATTCATCATCCAAGAGGGTTGTGGAGATTGAGTTCTTTGCACACTCAAGATGAACACGCAGGGTATGGAGGGAAATGGATTATGTGCAGGCAAATGGGGTTAGTTTAATTTGTCATTATGGTTGGCACAGACATTGTGGGCCAAAGGGCCTGTTTCTATGCTGGACTGTTCTATGTTCTCTAGAGATCAATTGATTTTTAGATATTAAGGAAACAAGTGAAATAGGGTTAGTGCAGGAAAGCTGTAAAAGATCAGTCATGATCTTACTGAATTCTCTTTGAAGAGAAGGAAGATGAGAGGTGACTTGATAGAGGTGTACAAGATGATAAGAGGCATAGATCGAGTGGATAGTCAGAGACTTCTTCCCAGGGCGACAATGGCTAACACGAGGGGACAAAAGTTTAAGGTGACTGGAGGAAGATATAAGGGGGATGTCAGGGGTAGTTTTTTACACAGAGAGTGGTGGGTCCGTGGAACGCACTACCAGCAGAGGTTGTGAGGGCAGATACATTAGAGACATTTAAGAGACTCTTAGATAGACACATGAATGATGAAGAAATGGGGGGCTATGTGGGAGAGAGGGGTTAGATAGATCTCAAAGCAGGATAAAATGTCGGCACAACATTGTGGGCTGAAGGGCCTGTACTGTGCTGTAACGTTCTACGTTCTATATGATCTATGTTCTATGAATATCGGAGGGGGCAGGAAGGGCCAAACGGGGTATTCCTCCTCCTATTTCTTCACTGCCTTCTGCTTTAACCATCCACACAAAAACCCATTCCCATAAAAAGTTCCCTTCTCTTGACTCTGGCATTGAGTCAAATTATCTGGCCCTTTGCCCCTCTCTTTGGTAGCCATGTCCTCAGCTGACCCAGTACCCACCGATAGAACACATTGCATCTCTACCTCCTTCTCCTCCTTGAAGGGCCTTTCTAAACACCTCCCTTCAACTAAGCTCCTGATCACCGTCCTTCTTCAGTATGTTGAATGACGCTACCTAGGCAGCATTATATGCAAGTTGCCAATACGATGGATCAGACCTCCCAGGACATGTGAACTTCCGCTCTGCCCCTCAACTCACCACTGAACTAAAATTTATCATGTAGATCATGTGGCCTCTCAGTTTTATGCCAGCCATATCTGGTGCATCTAGTAAGTGAAGATAGGCTGTTTGTTTCTTCTATTTTTATTTTAATTAATATTAAGGATTTAATTAAGATGGCCATTCGGGAGTCCAGTGGCGGGGCCATCAAATCCGTCACTGCAGCTCAGTGGCTGTTTGTGGATTCCTCCACCTTGAGGAAGTGCTGCATCTGGACTTGGGGAGCCATGCAGCTGGGAACGGCAAATGCAGGTCCAGTGCGTCCTAGGTCATTCTTAACAAACTTCCGTCAAAAGTCTACATATGTTGTTCAAGCAAATTCTTGCAAAACATTACATTGACTTGTTCAGAATTCACACTCACCTGGCGGACACTTAGAGCAACACTGTGTTGAATCGTCTGACATATACTGTTCAGGTTCACAGTTACTCTGCCTTTTCAATCGCCTGAAGCCTAACTGTGATGAACTGAAGGTGCTGGTAATTGATGACTCATTTTGAGTAACATGACTTTCCATTGAGGTCGATAGGTAGACACCTTTTATATTCTGCAAAACATTTTATGCAACAGTGATGATTAAAATTTCCACAAAAGATGTTTTGATAAAATTGTATTTAATAAAAAATAAACAAATTCCAGTAAATTATAAAATATAACCATGTTTATGCTGTTTAAAATATTATCTTCTTACTGGAGTTTTGAATTTGTTCTTATATCTAACTCAATATTTCTGAAATTTGCACATTAGGTGCTTATACATGAACAACCACATGCACAAAAAATATATACAGTATATGCATTAGTTGCTGAAAAATAGGATTTTGTCTATTTTTGTGGTGCTAATACATTGTTGCATTTAGCATTATATAATTATTTAGCGTATAACAACTACGAGAAGGCGTGCCAGCGCCTCTACTTTCTTAGAAGCTTAAGGAGATTCAGCATGTCATCAAAGCCTCTGACAAACTTCTACGGATGTAAGGTGCAAAGCATTCTGACTGGTTGCATCATGGCCTGGCACGGAAACTCCAGTGCACAGAAACGCAAGAATGCAGGACTCAGCCAGTTCCATCACAGGTACAAGCTCTCCCCACCATTGAGGACATCTACAAGAGGTGATGTCTCAGGGAGGTGGCATCCATCATCAGGGACCCCACCATCTAGGCCATTCCCTTTTCTCATTGCAGCCATCAGGCAGGAGGTACAGGAGCCTGAAGACCCACCCCTCAAGGTTCAACAACAGCTTCTTCCCCACTGCCAACAGGTCCTTGAACCAACCTGGAAAATCTTAACACTACCTTGGAATATACTTTACTTTTTTTCTCTCTCTCTCAATTTCACACTAATGTTATTATGTTTATTTTGCATATGTGCAAGTTATGTTAATTTATGTTAACTTATGTTTGTCCTCATCTTGGAATGTACTATGCTGCTGCTGCAAAAAGCTAATTTTTGTGGCATTTAAACCCTGTGTATGTATGCCTATGACAACAATCAACTTGAATAAAACTTGAATAACGCCAAACTGGATCCTGCCCCCAAAAATCCACATGGCTTTCTTCATGGAGGCCATATGGCAGCAACAATCATTGCAGATGCAAGGGGGCAGGAGAGAGCCCCAACTTTAGTGAAAGAGACATAGTAGTCGCAGTAAGTGAGAAACATCGCAGGAGGGAGATCTTACACAGCAGTAGGAGCAGGATGAAGGGACAGGAGGCCCCTTAGGGTTACTGTTACAAGAGCCTTGTAGGAGGTGGCTAGAGTGAGATATCTCGTAAGGGAGCAATGACGCCGGAAATTTTGGGATCTTACCAGGTACGTTGTGTCCTACATATCACTTCAAGTACTGCTCTCTTAATACAAACTTAACCAGACGCACACACGCAAACCGCTACTCCATCACTCTCCCCACTCATCCCAACTCCTTCTGCACTACTCTCACCCTCTCTCCAGCATTGCGTTTCTACTTCCCCCATCCCCAAACAGAAGCCAAGCCTCCAAGAGGTAGGAGAATGAAAAGCTTATTCAATGTCCACCATCCCTTCCGTTCAGGATATGACAGCGACTTCCACCTAAAACGTTAAGCTTGTTTTTCTCTCCCTACAGATGTTGCCTGGCCTCCTGGGCATTTCCAGCCTATTTTTACTGTAATGAGGAAAAGGAGACAGACTGCACACACAGGAAGGGGTCCTTGCAGGTTCGCCGCCTCTCCAGGCTGAAGGAGACTATCCTCTTCCTATGGGCAGAGGGGCCTTGGAGGCCCTAGTGGAGGGGAGTCCAATGAGAAGCAGAGAGCTATGAGGGAGCTCACATGCTGAGATTAAACATCTGCTCTACATTGCCCCATCTTTAGGAGCCCCCATTTATGCAAAGGATTGAAAGTGACAAAATTATGTTTGAGTGTTAGTGACAATTAATGACTTCTACCAAAAAGCATTGATCACATTTTGACCAGTGTTTAAACCTATAATGTGACAGTAACCTGACAAATGTGCATTTTGTTCAGAGGTTTTTTAAGCAAGTTGCTACTCATCAGGATCATTGGTCTGAAGCCACTTACAAGATTGGGGAATCATTCACTGAAAAGTTATATTCAGTGCAGGTGGATCTGCACAGTAAAATGTGAGGAAACTTTACGTATCATGCAGCCTGTTGAAACTGATGATTGGTGCACTGTACCAGTGTTGAGGATTATTGTGTGGAGAAAGTCATGCGGTTTGCATTGTGAATTTTATTTTGCAGGCTCATGAACACTATCTCTCTTTTGGGGAGTCCCTTCTATCCCCAGGGGTGGTGATCTGCTGCATCCACTTGGAAAGGTCATGTGGGCAAAGAAGAGAGTCAAAGTAACCTCAGCCTCCATGGCAAGAGCAGACCAGACATGAGAGCGTGGCCAAAACCCTTCCTGCACAATGTTACTTATCTCTTTAAAAATCTGAGGCTGTGACTACATTGTTCATCAGAGAGATCCAGGTAGATGTGGCATCTCTAAAGGCTTTTTAGGAGCAGCCTCTTCATTGATGGGCATCTCCTTGCTTCCTTCCATGAGGTCCTCAACCCAGCTGGAGAACTCAGCCATGAAAATAACAATACATCCAGGAATGGAATCTTGCCAATGATTTCTCCACTGAGGTACTGTAGTATGAGAGCACATGGTTGTCACATGACAGTAACAACACTGACCCCTCCAGTCGGAGGACAGCATTACTCATTGGATCGGAAATGACACCACTGTCAATCAAGGTTTGGCTCCACCCCACCCATCAGGTGAGGGCGTAGGGATTGGCCTTGGAGAGCACCTTTGTTCCTGAACCTGCCTGACCATTGGCCTTGGTAAACACCTTTGTCCTTAACCTCTAAATTACCTGGCCGGGCTCCACCCAGCCTCCCATCACTATAAAGAGTGCTGCACATTCCTGGGCCTTCCTCTTTTGACTGCTCCAGGAATAGTGAGACAACGCTGCAGAGACCACTGGTAAGAGCGTGCACCACCATGTGGTTTGGGAGCATCTTAGTCAGATTCCAGGGAGTGTTAGGGCCAATGCTTGTTTGGGTCAAGGTGTTCAGGCATTGAAGTGTTTATCCCTTGATAAGCTGTACCTTGTTTATTGTGTGTGCGTGAGTGTGTGTGTATCTCATCCTCGTTGCGATTTCCCCCTCACGTTCGTGGTCTCCTGTGTGTGTGTGTGTGTGTGTGTGTGTGTGTGTGTGGGCGCGAGTGTGCATCATTTCCCATTCATTCTGTCCCCGCATTTTCCTTTGTGATTAAACTATTTTTAAAATCCAAAGATTGTGTCCAGAGTCCTCCATCTTTAAGACTGCACGAACCTGTTCACATAACAGGCATGCGTGGAATGAATACCTCAGCTGCTAAGTGCTGGAAAACACACCCACTGCAAGCTTAAACACACACTGTGGATGCGGGAAGTGTGTGAGCAGTCAGGTTTCCCGGTGTCAGCAGAGTGTCCCATTAAACAGTAAGAAAACAAACCAATGAGAGCAATGTGGTCCTGGTTCCACTGAGTCTGTTCAATATTTGGTGTGGAGTTTTCTGATCCAATTTATGCACATTGCACAGCTAATGCTGGTCATTAACTTCAGGAAAGGGGGCGGTGTACACGCATTTGTCTACATCAATGGTGCTGAGGTCAAGAGGGTTGTAAGTTTCAAGTTCCTTGGAGTGAACATCACCAATAGTCTGCCCTGGTCCAACCATGTAGACGCCATGGCCAAGAAAGCTCACCAGCGCCTCTACTTCCTCAGGAGGATAAAGAAATTTGGCATGTCCCCTTTGATACTCACCAACCTTTATTGATGCACCATAGAAAGCATCCTATCTGGATGCATCACAGCTTGGTATGGCAACTGCTCTGCCTGGGACCACAGGAAACTGTAGAGACTTGTGGACATAGCCCAGCGCATCACGGAAACCAGCCTCCCCTCTTTGGACTCTGTCTAAACCTCTCACTGCCTTGGTGAAGTAGCCAGCATAATCAAAGACCACACCCACCCGAGTCATTCTCTCTTCTCCCCTCTCCCATCAAGCAGAAGATACAGGAGCCTGAGGGCACATACCACCAGGCCCAAGGACAGCTTCTATCCCACAATGATAAGACTATTGAATGGCTTCCTTATACGATGAGATGGACTCTTGACCTCACAATCTACCTTGTTGTACCTTATTGTCTACCTGCAGTGCACTTCCCTGTATCTATGACACTTTACTATGTATTCTGTTATTGTTTTTACCCTGGACTACCTCAATGCACTGCGTAATGAATTGATCTGTACGAACTGCATGCAAGACAAGTTTTTCACTGTACCTTGATACAAGTGACAATAATAAACCAAAACCAATACTAATACCATTTGTTGCATGCCTGAATCCCAGAAATAGACCAAATGTGCTTGTAAGGACCATACCTGGAAATGCAATGCCCAGTTCTGTAATTGGTGCAATTTTACCCAATAGTATCCAACAATGATCAGCTCTGTGTAATATCGGAGCTGGACCATAATGCCTCAAAAAAATGGCCACTGTACAATCTAGTTTCTATACTTCTGTGCCATAGATATGATCAGACTTTGTTTGTTGCAGCATCAGGCATTTATAGCACTTAGGACATCAGTGAATCTAATTTGTCAAGAACTTCCCTTGTGTCATTTTGGAGCATCCAATAGACATCTTTGTTTTTCTGTAAGATAACACAGCTAAATAGTCATACCAGCCCTGCAATTTCATCTCTGGGGTGCGAAAGAGCAGGACAATATCTTTTAAAACTTATTACCAATCATCAGCTCGCAAAGTGACAAGTTTGGCTATTTCAACTATAATAAAAGCAGACAATGCTGGAAATACTCAGCAGATCAGGCTGCATCTGTGCAAACAGAAACAGAGTTAACGTTTTAAGTCAAAGATTCTTCATCAGAACTGGGAAAGAGACAAAAGAAGCTGCAGGGAGGGTGGGGGGAGGGAATGTCTCTAACAGGGTAAAACCAGGGTGACCAAGGTGATAAACCACAAACAAGGTAATCTGAGTGAATGGAAGCACTTCAGGTGTGAGAATATAGACAAAAGAACACCAGCAACCACCCCTCTTTTTACAGCACTTTCCCTTGCAACCACAGGCAAAGCAACACCTTCACCTCTTCCCTTCCAACCAACCAGGGACCCAAACAGTCTTTCCAGGTGAAGCAGTGATTCACTTGCACTGCTTCCAATCTGGTGCACTATATTCAATATTCACAATGTGCCCTCCTTCACAACGGAAAAACCAAACACAGTTTGGGTAACCACTTTGCAAACCATCTGCATTCACTCTGCAAGGATGACTGTGACCTTCCTGTGATCTGCCACTTTAGTTCTCCATCCCACTCCCACTCTGACCTTTCGGTCTGTGGCTTCTTGTACTGTTACAATGAAGCCCAATGCAATCTATAGGAACAGCACCTCATCTTCCATCTGGGTACACTGCAACCTTCTAAACTTAATGCTGAATTCTACAAATGAAGGTTACTTGATTTCTCGCTGTATCAGCCATACATCTGTGATATTAGCTCAGCTTGTTTCGTTTTCTCCTTTTTGTTTCCTCTGGGAGTGGAAGACATGCCTAGCCTAGTTTGCCAGGCATGTCTTTCTGTTCTACATTTCATAACTCCCACATTGTTTTGTCTGTGTTCCCTAACTGCTCACACTCACTCATTGACCAAATAAGCTTGTTTACAGCATAGCTCTCTGGTCACCTGGTTTTACCCTGTTAAAGACATTCCGTCTCCCCCACCCTCATTGCAGCTCTTCGACCCGAAACATTAACTCTGTTTCTCTTCCCACAGATGCGGACTGACCTGCTGGGTATTTCCAGCATTGTCTTTTTAGTTTAGATTCCCAGCATCTGCTGTTTTATCTTAATTTTGGTTATTTCAACTTTTCCTTTCAAAACTCTGTTAAATTTACTGTCAGAGAAAAGACTGGGGCAACTGCTTGGAAGTCATAGCTCCCTGAAAAAAAACTTTGCCAATATGAGTCACCAGCTTCACAAATCACATTTACAAGGAAAGAAATACTGGAAGACCATTTGGTGTTAAAAGCTCTTCAATAACAATGAATGGATTGTTTATATATATTTCCATATGCATGAGCAAAACAAATATTAACTAGAAACTGAGTTAATTTTAATTGTCGGTTTTCTTTTCATTAATACTTTCACTGATTCTTACTTATATTAAAGTCTCTCTCACCAAAGAGTTTTTTAATACCTTTAGTACAGGAAGTAGTAGATATTTAAGTACGTTTGCATACATATATTTTATTAATCCAAAACCATTGCCAAAATTCACCACACAAAAGAAGAAATCTTTAGCAATACTTTTCGCCCTGGCACTAACAGGCATATAAATGCTCAAGTCACAGCTAAACTGACGTCCTTTGGGTATGGAAGACTGGCTGCGGCGCTAAACCAGAGGCCTGTACTGACAATCCAGCAACATAGGTTCAAATCTCTCTGGGCCAGAGGTGGGGAATTCAGATTCAGTGAATTAAATGAACTGCCGGTATGGATACCAATCACCCTGGTTCACCAATAACTTTTAGGGTAGAAAATCTGGTGTCACGTCTCCTGCCTCTGAAATCGCCTGGCAAACCACCCACTTATCACGTCGGGCAGCTGGCATTCACCCCCTCAATAGGATATAGCCAGTGTTACTCTTGCAACAGATGCCCACGTCCCAAAGATGGATGAAATGTGTATAGATTACTGCTAGCAATAACTTGGGCTGCTCGACGCGTCAGCATAAAAATCCATTTCTAGGCTTGTGTGAATGTTTGTAAACCCCGCAGCGAATTGTTTATCAGTCATGAATACTGGATTTTATTTTAATACAGTCATGAATCTGCATTAAGATAATCTGCATTCATTTTTAATGCAGATTAAAATAAAGCCCAGGAGCCTGAAATGAAAACACAGCGAGGGTTCTGTCCGACACGGTAACACAGGACAAGTGTGAATCGGCAGCCAGGCGAGCTCCTGCCCGGGTCGACTCGGGGAGTCTTCGCAGCGGGGTGGAAATAAACCTGCACAACGCACCCGGGACAAAGTGGCTGATGCAATAAGTAGAAACGAGTTAAATCGGTCATGTCAGTCATACGGCCGCACTGCTAAGAGCCGTCGATGACTTTCACCCCTGGCGTCCCACAGTAACAGAAAAGCTGAAGTGGCACTGGGGTACAGCCAGCCTTCGGACAGTCACTGTGCTCCCCCCGACTGCCGTTGGCTTGGGGTGTTAAAGGTCTCTGAACCCCAGCCCCTTCGCAGTTTTCGTTCACTCACCTGCAGAACGAGCAGCAGCACTGCCAGATGGAGGGGCTTCATGTTCCTCCGTCGATCTGCGTGAAGTCCCTGGACGTCCAAGGCAAAAGTACCGTAACACGAAAGTGAAACAAACGATTGCATCCAACACTCTGGAAATCTCCCCAGAAAGGCCCGACAGCGAACACACAGAAGTCCTGCCCTTCCCTCACCACTGCAGAACATTTACTACACCCTGGGACATACTTTTGCTCCTTCACCACTCCCAACGAGGCTTCTGTGTCACAGGAGGTGGGTTTCGGTTGAAGTTCAGCTTGAAAGATCAAGACGCAGAAGTAGAACTGTTGCTTCCGCGCTCAGGCGGAGGGAGTGCTGTTTTTTTTTCGTAGTGCCTTTCCTTTGGGATGCCTTCTACCAAGGTCCCAGGGGTTTCTCGCTATGAGTGAGATACCCTGTAGCATCGATTTAAAGTTGGCTAAGCCGCAGCGGGTGAATTGTGTGCAGTCCCAGTCGTTACACTCCAGGAAGGACGTGTTGCACCAGAGAGGGTGCAGAGGAGATTCACCACAATGAGGCCTTTTTAGTTATATTCACCCAGAGGGTGGTTGCAGTTTGGACTGCAATGTTTGAGTGGGTGATGAAGGCAGGTGCTTTCACAGAAGTTAAGAAGTATCTAAGTGAGCACTTGAATCACCAGGGCATAGAAGGCTACAGACCAAGTGCTGGTGAACGGGTTCAGAATGGATAGGTCACGATAATCAAGGATATGATGAGCTGAAGGGCCTGTTTCTGTGCTGTGTGACTCTATGACTCCCTTTGGCATCTATTCCTAAACCAACCCAGTGCATTTATCTGTGTGCCCATATGTGCAAGTTGAGGGGCACTTGTCCTATGTACGAATGTGATTACCAATGCAGCAGAATCTTTGCTCCACTCATCTTGGACCCACTTGCTATTGAATCAACTCCTCACTCTGTCAGAACTGTGCGTTGGCTATTATGTAATGACCACCACGCCTGAAAGAAGTCATGCACCAACAACTTCCGCTCCCCAATACGTAGTTCAGGACCTGGTACATCAGGAATCTCATGGACAACCCCAACAGTGGCAGATCTGAATGCCACTCCACTATCAAGGCTTGGGAACTCAGACAGCTTGGCGCCAACATCTCCACTACTCTGAGTGAGGAACAACAGACAGGATATAGTCAGCTTAAAGAACAAGGTGATGTGTACAACTTCTTCTGGAGGGATAAACTGGGTGAGGAACACAGTCCCCTCCCACTCCACCACTGATATGTCACTCCTCAGCCTCCTCCACTGCCAGGAGAAGTCCAAACGCAAACTGGAGGAACAGCACCTCATTTTCCATCTTGGGACCTAACAGCCTAATGGCATGAACATCAAATTCTCCCACTTAAAGTAAACCCACCCGCCCCCCCAACACACACACACACCATGCCTCTTTTCTTCCTTTTCCTAGCCCATCCCTCTTTTCCTCACCTCCCCTCCCCCCCATGAGGTGCCTGCCTCCACACCTTTGACCCACCCCTGGTGGATCTGCTCTCCCCTCCTCCCCCACACCTGCCTATCACCATCTCTTACCTGCATCTACCTATCACCACCTTGTGCCCACCCCGCCTCCCCTCTTTTGTCCACCTATCACTGCTATGCTTTTCCCCCCATGTATTAGGCTTCCCTTTTTCCTATCTTCAGCCCTGAGAAGGGGTCCTGACCCAAAGCTTTGACTGTTTTTTCTCCACGGATGCTGTCTGGCCTGCTGGGTTCCCCCAGCATCTTGTTGTTTCTTTCACCAGTTTTTATGGGATGGGATTTGAACTGATCTGGTATCTCAGTGACTTTTCTCAACTAATCCTATCATGGAACCAGTGCAATATGGTCATCAGCGCATATGCCCCTATGCTGGGAGCTAATGGTATGACCAAAGTGGACATCCACTCCAACCTTGAGAAAACCCAGACTGATATCCCGGACAGTGAAAAACTTGTGCTCCTTGGTAACTTCAGTGGCAGAGTTGGAAAAGACCCAACCCGCTGGCAGGAGAAGATCAGGCAAACTCCAACACATCCTCCTCCTGACTAAACGCTGGGAGTATGGTTTTGTGAATAACCAACACACTGCTTTACCAGAGAGACAAGTACAAGGCCTCGTGGCAACACTCCAGTACAGGCACTGTCACATAAGAACATCAGAAATAGGAGCATGGAATACACTGTCCATCGAGCCTGCTCCGCCATTCAATAAGATCATGGCTGCTCTGGCCGTGGACTCAGCTCCACCTGCCTGCCTTTTCCCCATAACCCTTAATTCGCCTACTATGCAAAAATCTATCTGTCTCTTAAGTATATTAAATGAGGTAGCCTCTACTGCTTCCTTGGGCAGACAACTCCACAGACTCACTAATTTCTGGGAAAAGCAGTTCCTCCAAATCTCCATCCTAAATCTATCCCCCTGAATCTTGAGGCTATGTCCCCTAGTTCCAGTCTCACCTACCAGTGGAAACAACTTTCCTGCCTCTCTTATCCATCCCTTTCAGAAGTTTATATGTTTCTATAAGATCCCCTTCCATTCTTCTGAATTCCAGCAACTATACTCACAGGCTAACCCCCTCATCTCTAGAATCGACCTGGTGAATGTCTTCTGCACCACCTCCAAAGCTAGTATATCTCTCCTCAAGTAAGGAGACCAGAACTGCACGCAGTACTCCAGGTGCGGCCTCACTGGTACCCTGTACAGTTGCAGCATAACCTCCCTGCTCTTAAATTCAGTCCCTTTAATAATGAAGGAAGTTTTGCTTACATGTGAAGGTAGTTTCTCTTACACCTGTCCTGCCTGAACCAATGCAGGTAGAGTAAGGCTAGTCAAGTCCACAAGACTAATTTGCTATCCTACTCTTTGGAAATCCCTATGGTTTGGCATCTGGCTCATCAGGGGATGTTTCCCATGTTCCCTGAACCCCACCTGGGCCCCAGTTCCAATGCACACTTCAACTCACCAGAGCCACAGTTTCCCCAGAGCCTTGAAACTTATCAGGGCCCCAGTTTCTTCACACATTTGAACCTAACCAAGGCCCTGGTTCCCTCACATCCTTGAGACTCACCTAGACTCCAGTTCCCACGCACCTTTGAACCTCACCAGGGCCCTGGTAAGTTTCAATAACTTTGAAACTTACCAGGTTCACTGGAGAATTTATTCCAATTCTATGCAATATTTTAAAAAAATAATTAAACATTAAAAACTAAATAAAAATGACACTGTGGCACCGCTCCGAGAGCTGCTCCTTCACAGCACCAGGTCCAGTCCTGACCTTGGGTGCTGTCTGTGTGGAGTTTGCAGGTTCTCCCTGTGACTGTGTGGGTTTCCTCCAGGTGCTTTGATTCCCTCCCACAGCCCATAGACGTGTGGGCTGGTGGGTCAATTGACCAGCTGTCCCTAATGTGTGAAGGAGTGGTGGAGTCTGGGGGGAGTTGATGGGAATGTGGTGAGAATAAGAAAAGGGATTAATAAAACCAGAAGACATAGGAGCAGAATTAGGCCATTTGGCCCATCGAGTCCACCCTGCCATTACCCCTGTCTGCATTTTTAATGGAGAAAAGTCTAAGTCTATCAGCATGGTGAAAAGTTGGTGAATGGGTTTTACTCTGGGGATGATCTTAATGTTTAACACCTTTGAGAGCTGTTGTGGGCGAAACGCAGACTTCATGGATCCAAGGTTGTTACTCATGTTTTGACTTGTAAATTTTTTTGACGGCTGGATCACAGGGACTCGGGAAGAACAGTGTTAAATTCTAAATGCATTCTGTTTATGTTTGAGTAAACAGCTTCTTCATCATTTCTTCTCAGCTGTTTTAATGGATTAGGAGAGAACCCTATATTTTTGGAAAACTTGGTCAGTTTTTAGACCACGTTGTTTACCATGAGCTAAAGACAGACTTGCTGGAGTTTGACCACATCTGTAAGATTATCATCCAAGCAAGAGGCCACAAGGATTTCTGCATCATGACTGATAACAATGATAACTGGATTGGCCTGATCCCAAAACAACAGCAATAACATGAATTTTGCTGCAAGAAAAGCAGCATTAATGGTCTCAGGGCCGCCACAAATATTGCTCTTTTTGGTCAGCGCTTTAGAAATAACCTGGCGGCTGCCAAAAAGCAGGACACACAAAGGGTCCTTACTGTCTCAACTGTCCTAAAGACCATCCCTGGTGAAGATGCTCTTGATTTCTCTACCACAAAGAATGAAGACATGTGTGATGAAAATAGCAAGAAGATTCAGGTGCTAATTAGCCACAAATCAAAGTGCCTCTGGGACTGGAAAGTCAAGGGAAATGAAGTAGTCCATCGACACGTGAAGGCTAAAGTCCAACAGGAAACCCATAACCTCAAAAACAAACGGTGTGTGGAAAGAGTCCAGGTCTACCATAATCACCGATACCTATGACATGCACTTTTTGGTGCTTTCAAGGCAATCTACAGCAAAACACCTCAGGCCTCACTGCAGTAAGAAACAAAAAAAGAGGTGACCCTATCAAGGACAGAGAGGTGGTTAGAGCCCACTGGAAGGAAGACGTCAAAGAATTCTTCAGCTGTAACTCTGCCTTGATATGGGTTCCCTGGTCTCCATCATACAGCAAACTATCTACTCCAGCCTCACCACCACACATGACTGACAAGAATTAAATAAGGCCATATGTTGACTGAAAAAACATCAAGTAGACAATATATTTGCTGAAGTTCTAAACTCTGGTGACAATGAGCTTCAATCACAGATTCACAACCCACTTTCAATGTCTGGGATGAGAAGAATATGCCAGGGGACCTCGGAGACACCATACTCACAATGATCTTCAAAACAGGAGATAATTCTGACTGCAATAACTACAGAGGGTCTTCCTGCTGTCTGCCACAGGGAACAACATTTTTAGGAAGCTCCATAACTGCCTCCTTCCATTGGCTACAGTACTGCTCCCTGAATTGTAGTGGGGATTACAAGCACAGTGGATATGATATTCACCACATTTCAACTGCAAGGGAAATACAGTACTAACTGTATTTGGGGAAAACTGCCAACTGTATGTGGGGAACAGTACCAAATGTATGTGGGGAACAGTGCCAATGGTATGTAGGGAACAGTACAAACTGTATGTGGCACACAGTGCCAACTCTATGTAGAGAAAAGTGCCAACTGTATGTGGGGAACAGTACCAACTATATGTGGGGAACAGTGCCAACTCTATGTAGGGAACAGTGCCAACTGTATGTAGGGAACAGTACCAACTGTATGTGGGGAACAGTGCCAACTCTATGTGGGGAACAGTGCCAACTCTATGTAGGGAACAGTACCAACTGTATGTCGGAAAAGTACCAACTGTATGTGGGGAACATTGCCAATTGTATGTGAGAAAAGTACCAACCATATGTGGGGAACAGTGCCAACTGTATGTAGGGAATGTACCAACTGTATGTGGGGAACAGTGCCAACTTCATGTGGGGAACAGTGCCAAATGTATGTAGGGAAAGTACCAACTGTATGTGGGGAACAGTACCAACTGTATGTGGGGAACAGTGCCAACTTTATGTAGCGAACAGTGCCAACTGTATGTGGGGAACAGTGCCAACTAGATGTAGGGAACAGTACCAGCTGTATGTGGGGAACAGTGCCAACTTTACGTGGGGAACAGTGCCAACTGTATGTGGGGAACAGTGCCAATTGTATGTAGGGAACAGTGCCAATTGTATGTAGGGAACAGTACCAACTGTGTGTAGGGAACAGTGCCAACTGTATGTGGGGAACAGTGCCAACTTTATGTAGCGAACAGTGCCAACTGTATGTGGGGAACAGTGCCAACTGTGTGTAGGGAACAGTACCAGCTGTATGTGGGGAACAGTGCCAACTTTACATGGGGAACAGTGCCAACTGTATGTGGGGAACAGTGCCAACTCTATGTAGGGAACAGTGCCAACTCTATGTAGGGAACAGTGCCAACTGTGTGTAGGGAACAGTGCCAACTCTATGTAGGGAACAGTGCCAACTGTATGTAGGGAACAGTGCCAACTGTATGTGGGGAACAGTGCCAACTCTATGTGGGCTTTCTGACCTCACCAAAGCCTTCGTGTTCTTCAATTCAGAGGGAGTGTGGAGTATCCTCCTTATATTTGACCGTCTGCAGAGATTCATCTTCATCTTGCAAGCCAGGATTTTAACCAAATGGTCCATAATCAGTCCAATCTTAATGCAGACTGGTATGAAGCAGGCCTAACCCCAAGACATTTCTCAACTTTTCTCACCACAATGATCCACCTACAAACTGCTTGCTAGAGTGGAACTAACCAACAAGACAAATGACAAACTGTTCAATCTATGTCATCTCCAATCTAGAACCAAAATCACCCTGATTTCGATCATTAAGCTTCAATACAGAGATGATGCTTGTGTACGTTTGTGATCAGAAGCCATTCACTGAAGCATATGTGGAGATGGGTGTCTTCCAGCTAACATCCATAAGACAAAGGTGCACTACAAATTTTCTCTCACTGTACAACAATACCCTCCCACAATAAAGTCTACAACTAGACACTAAGAAACATGGACCATTTCCCATACATCGCTTATACAGAGCTGATTCATTTCCTGTAAGGAATTCTGGAAACAGCAAAAGCATAAAGCAACAATTTGTCCCACTTCAAGTAATGACTGTTCCAACTGCTATTCTGAGTATGATTAAAATCAGGTAAATTAATTAAGTTACCCCTTTCAAAATGAAAATGCACTTTCTATATTTAACTGGACAACTTCAGATTGTCTCAATACAGCTGCGTTCAGAAAGGCAAAGAAACTGTGCAACTGTTGCCTGTGGAGAGCACCAGATATTTTTAATATCAATATGATTCAGATCTTGTGTGTAGTGGAATATGATCTATTTATTTAATGCATCTCAGTTTTCCTTTTGCACTAAAACTTTCATCATTTTACGAGTGGTGTTTTAAATGTTATTGAGTGCACATGAATTGATAATTGAATCATTGCAGGACAAACCTTACATGGTTAAAATTTAAAAATTTGCATAGTTAGTATCGACTTCCTGCCTTGTCTTTGTGGTTACGAACTAATTTGTTTTCCTATAGTGCGATGTAGCTGACACTGGGCATTCATTATCTATTGCTTTTGATTGCAAACTGATGTCCAGGCACTCAGATGTAGAGGTCCTATATGCTTTGCTTGTTTAAGCAATTGTTTCTTCTACCATGAGTGCCCAACTAAGTAGAAGCAAGAGGAAGGTAAGTCTTGTTTAACTTTCAGAATCAGCCCTTTGACAAGATCATTTTCATTAACAATTTGTTCCTTTCAGAGTGATATTTTCTGTTACATTGAAAAACTGAAGAGCATTGTTGAATACCTTGAAGGGAATCAGAATCAGGTTTATTATCACTGACATATAGTATGTCATGAAATTTGTTGTTTTGTGGTAGCAGTACAGTGCAAGATATAAAAATTACTGTAAGTCACAAAAATAAATAAATAAATAGTGCAAAAGAGAAATAGCAAGGTAGTGTTCATGGATTCATGGACCGTTCAGAAATCTGATGGTGGGGGGGAAAGAAGCTGTTCCTGAATTGTTGAATGTGGATCTTCGGGCTCCTGTACCTCCTCCCTGATAGTAGTAATGAGAAGAGGGCATGCCCCGGATGGTGAGGGTCCTTCGTGATGGATGCCGTCCTATTGAGGCACCGCCTCTTGAAGACGTCCTTGATGGCGGGGAGGGTTGTGCCCGTGATGGAGCTGGCCGAGTCTACAACCCTCTGCAACCTCTTTCAATCCTGCACATTGGAGCCTCCATACCAAATGGTGATGCAACCAGTCAGAATGCTCTCCACCGTACATCTGTAGAAATTTGCAAGAGTGTTTGGTGACATACTAAATCTCCTCAAACTCCTAATGAAGTAGAGCTGCTGGCATGCCTTCTTTGTGATCGCATCAATGTGTTGGGCACAGGATGGATCTATGAGATGCTGACACCCAGGAACTTGAAGCTGCTCACCTTTTCCACTACTGACCCCTCAATGAGCTGGCAAGGGAGCATGGTGTTTTTCATCAAAGGCTAAAGCACGTGGATACTGTGAGTGGATTCAGTGTGAAGCCAAAAAGCCACATGAGTGCTAAATGCAGGAAGACGGTAGGTCACTTGCATGTTTAAAGCAGAAGGCCTTGCCATAGACACTTATGGGAGTGATCATTCAAGGTGACCCAGTGTTATGGTCCGCTAAGGATAAGGCTATTGCACCAAATACAAGTCTTTTAAGAAGGTATTGGCTGGTAAAGAAGGCAGTCCCCATTGGCCTTGGAAACAGGGCTAGTATATGGAATAGGCCCTTAACCGGATTGTTTAAGCCGTTAACATTCCATGAAATAAAATTAGTAGACTTATCCATTTTAACAGATTAAAAAACATATGGTATGTAAAGGGTTAATCTTGGAATATGCGAGTCTTACCAGCAGGGAGAAGTAAGAAAAATGTTCAAAGAGGAAATGGATATGACGACAATTTAGAAAAATTTGTAGCTTAGCCCAGAAGAAAAAAAACCTAAAAACATTCCCACCCCCTCCCCAAACTGCCCAAAAACTGGCCAATAGGCAGCCAGAAAGCTACCCTCTAATTGAACTAACCCCAATTCTATTGGTGGCATTAGTCCAAATTGAAAAATATATAAACCACCCATGTTTCGTCTAAAGGTGAACAACATAATCCAAACAAAGATATCGAACTAACAACATAGTTGTGAGATTGAAACAGAGCCAAAGGGTGTTAACAGTCAACATTTAAAAAATACAGTTTAATAATTATTTCAAAAAGAAAGCAAACGATCAGTCATTTTGTTAAATTCTTTATTATTAAAACAAAACATTAAAAATATTAAAAGAAGGAAAAAGAAAGGTTTAAATCTAAAAATTAATTGGATAATAAAGCAAGTAGGTAGTAAATCAAAGGAAAAACACTGTGTCTCTTCCGCATTTCTTAGCTTCTAAAATTAAAATCTAGTTCAAAAGAAATTCCTCGGCCTCTTGGACCATTTAAGCCATTTGCGAGATTTATCAGGTAGTGTAATTCTCAACCTTGCTGGGAATAATAATGCAGGATGATAATTGCTTTGATAGAGACGAGCCATAATTGGTTTGTAGGTCAGCCTTTCTTTCATAACTTCTGGGGTGTAATCTTCAACTATTCGAAACTTCCATTGTTTAAATTGAATCATTCCACGTCCACGAGCGGTACGAATCAAGAGTTCCTTGACGTTGACATAATGGAACCTCAGTATTACTGGCCGAGGTTTTTGATCCGGAGCAGGTTTGGATCTTAATGGTCTGTGAACTCTATCCAGAATGGGCTGAACAAGGAACATTTCGGAACCAAACACATCGACCAAAAGTTTAGAAAAGAATTCCGTAGGGTTACCAGTCTCGGTGTTCTCTGGAAAATTGATGATTCTTAAATTTTTCCTCGTGCTGCGTCCTTCCAGGTCGATGATCCTCTGGAGTTTGGCATCTTTCTCTTTACCAGCTTGGTCGAGTTCAGCAATTAGTTGCATTTGTTTGGCATTTTCCTGGATAGGAGTATTTTGTTTGTCTTCAAAGTCCTTTAAAATGGACTTCAATTCGGCAAAACTCCGGTCAAACTTTCTATCCAGATTAGAAATAGCTTCCAAAGTAGGTTGGTCTCCAATACCTTTACCATTAGCTGACGCTTTAGATCTGGTTCTCATTTTAACAGTTAAAGATCAAGATTAAACTCGTGCCAGTATTGTAAAAGACTTATTAAATAGTGGTAAATAGTAAATTGAAAAGTGCCTGGACTATTAAATTTATCTCATGGGATGTTAACGGCTTAAGCAATCCGGTTCAGCGCAAGAAGATTTTTAAAGTTTTTCATAGATTAAATGCTCAGATTATTTTCGTTCAAGAGACTCACATCAGGAAGAAAGATAATCAACGTTTTTTTTAGATTTTGGAGGGGTCAACAGTTCCATTCAAATTCACAAGCAAAGATGAAAGGAGTTTCTATTTTTATAGACTCCTTAATTTTGTTTGTCCATCATGAGACAGTATCAGACCCAAATAGTAGATTTTTATTAATTACTGGTCTACTTCATAATAAAAAAGTTGTTATGGTTAATGTTTATGCACCCAATGTAGATCACCCTGAATTTTTTAAACATCTGTTTGCATTTTTTCCTAATTTAAATGAATACACTGTGATTATGGGTGGAGATTTTAACTGCTGTCTAAACCCTTCGATGGATAGATCTGTGTCAAATCCTGCATTTCCAAACAAATCCGCTGTCTTTATTAATTCCTTCTTAGTTGAAACCGGAATTTTAGATGTTTGGAGATTTCTACACCCATAAAGAATTTTCATTCTTCTCTCATGTCTACCATAATTATTGGAGGATTGATTTTTTTTATTGATGCTAGACTAGCTCCACTTACTATGAACTGTAAATAGAATGCAATTGCCATTTCTGATCATGCACCATTGAGTTTATCAATTAAATTACCAGATATATCCTTTGATGTCAGACAATGGCGATTTAACCCTTCTCTATTACAAGACTTAGATTTTGTCCAATTTATTGAAGAACAGATTTCATTTTTCTTTTTAACTAATTTTACTGAAGAAATCTCCAGTGGGATAATATGGGATACTTTTAAAGCATATATCCATGGTCAAATTATTTCATATTCCTCTGGATTGAGAAAACAAACTAATAACGAAATACGTATATTAGCTGACAAGATTAAAGAAATCAATAAAAAATATTCTGATACTCCTAATCTGGAGCTTTTTAAAAAGAGAACAGAACTCCAATTACAACATAGTTTATTATTAACATCTTCAATTGAAAATCTACTACTTAAAAACAAAAGTCAATTTTATATGCATGGTGACAAATCAGGTAAATTATTGGCCAACCAATTGAAAGCTACTTTATCTAAACATCAGATTAATAAAATTCGTAAACCAGATCAGGTTCAAATTAACAAATCCTTTCAAGAATTTTATTCTTCTTTGTACCAATCAGAATCCCCTGAGGATCCTACATTAATGCATGAATTTTTAAGAGATTTGAAGATTCCCCAATTATCTTTAAATGAACGTTCTACATTAGATGCTCCCATTTCGGAGGAAGAAATAAAGAAAGTAATATTTTCAATGAACTCAGGTAAAGCACCCGGCCCTGATGGATATATAGCTGAATTTTTTAAATCCTTTTCTGATATTCTTGTTCCTTGGTTAGCCAAAATTTTTAAAGATGCTCTATCAGTAGGTAAACTACCACAATCTTTCTACGAAGCAACTATTTCTTTAATTCTTAAAAAGGATAAAGATCCCACTGATTATGCATCTTATAGACCTATTTCTTTATTAAATGTAGATTCAAAAATATTTTCCAAAATACTGGCCTTTAGATTGGAAAAGGTTCTTCCACAAATTATCTCTGAAGACCAGACAGGATTTTTTCAGAATCATTATTTACATTTTAATATTAGGAGATTAATGAATATTATATATACCGCTTCATCCCAAATTCCAGAATGTGTTGTTTCACTAGATGCTGAAAAGGCGTTTGACAGAGTCGAATGGGAATATCTATTCATTACACTTCAAAAATTTAATTTTAGCCCTAAATTTATATCTGTGATTAAAATGATTTATTGTACACCTATGGCTTCAATACTCACTAATAATCAAAGATCTCCTTTGTTTAGGCTTTTTTGAGGTACTAGACAATGTTGCCCATTAAGCACTTTATTATTTGATATTGCTTTAGAACCCTTGGCTATTGCATTCCGGGACTCTTCAAGTATATGTGGCATTACTCGCGGACAGAAGATTCATAAGATATCTCTTTACGCAGATGACCTGTTACTTTATATTTCTAATCCGGAGGAATCTATCCCCACAGTACTATCACTACTAGATCAGATTAGTGTTTTTTCTGGCTATAGATTAAATCTTAATAAGAGCAAACTTTTCCATTAAATATGCAAACCTCAATTTATAGGCAATTACCTTTTAGATTGGTAACTGACTATTTTATGTACTTAGGTGCTAAAATTACCAAGAAACATAAGGACTTATTTAAAGCTAATCTATTGCCTTTAATTGACCATGTTAAACAATTATTTACTAAATGGTCCCCTCTGTCTTTATCATTGGTAGGCCGAATTAATGCAGTTAAGGTGAATATTTTACCAAAATTTTTATATTTATTTCAAGCGATTCCAACTTTCGTCCCGAAATCTTTTTTTGACACTATTGATTCTAAAATTCTTTCATATATTTGGCAGAATAAAAACCCAAGATTAAGTAAGAAATATTTACAAAAACTAAAAAAGGATGGTGGTATGGCCCTGCCTAACTTTAGATTATATTATTGGGCAATTAATATCAGATATTTAATTTTTTGGATACAAGGTTCAGCTGTAATTCAATGCCCCAAATGGGTACACCTTGAACACTAATCAGTACTTGAATTTTCATTAGTTTCTATTTTAGGAGCTTCATTCCCTTTTGCACTTACCAAATTAAGTAAACATATGATTAACCCAATTGTTAAACATACAATACAAATATGGTTTCAATTTTGTAAATTTTTTGGATTGAATAAATTTAACTTGTCAAGTCCCATTCAATCTAATTTTTTCTTTCACTCATCCAGAGTTGACTCAGCTTTTCCTATATGGAAAAGGAAGGGAACAGTATGTTTTCGTGATTTATTCATTGATAACTGTTTTTCATCTTTTGAACAATTGTCTAACAAATACAATTTGCCTAGATCACACTTTTTTCGATATTTGCAGATTAGAAAGTTTTTAAAAGTTACTATACCCTCTTTTCCGACACTTTACGAAACTGAAATTATGGAAAAAATTTTAGGTCTTAATCCTTATCAGAAGGGCTTGATAGTAATAATCTATGATTTAATTATGAAAATACGTCCATGATCACTGGACAAAATTAAGAATGAATGGGAAAGCGAACTCCAGACATCTTTACCGACAGAGACGTGGAAGAAAATTCTTCATTTAGTTAATACATCTTCAATGTGTGCCAGACATTCTTTGATACGGTTTAAGGTAGTTCACAGGACCCATATGTCAAAAGATAAGCTAGCTCGTTTTTATCACCATATAAATCCTATATGTGACAGATGTAAATTGAATGTGGCTTCTTTGACATTTTGGTCCTGTCCTCTTTTGGAAAAATATTGGCAAGACATTTTTAACATTATTTCAACTGTATTGAATATTGATTTACAACCTCACCCTATCACTGCAATTTGTGGATTACCAAGGATAGAGTCTGGCCATTTATCTGCTTCCGCTAACCGTATGATTGCTTTTGTTACATTAATGGCCAAACGATCCATTTTGCTTAAATGGAAGGATTCAATACCCCCTACTACTTTTCAATGGTTCTCTCAAACTATATCATGTTTAAGCTTGGAAAAAATTTGGAGTGGTACTGTTGATTCTTCGCTTAAATTTGAAGATATTTGGAGTCCATTTATTCAATATTTTCACACGAGGTAGATCCCTTTTCAATAACTTTCCAACTTAGAGGAACGGAGTTGACGACATAATATTGCTGTGTTTCTACTGAGAAATTTTAGTCCAGTCTTTTTTTTGTTTGTTTTTGTTTTGAAATTTTTCTGTTTAGCTTAGTTTGGTTTGATATATTGTTTATAATTTTTCTTATTGATTTGGTTTTTTTTCTCTTTCTTTTTTATATAATAAATCTTTTTCTTTCCTTTCTTTTATATTATATTCATTTACCAAGAGATCGTTGGATCTACGGATTTTTTTATATTTTATTGTTCTTTATGATTATCTATGCCATGATTGTTCTCCTGATCTCTTTGGGTTACATGTACAAACATTGATGTTATATATTAATCTGTATTAATTCGAAAACTAATAAAAAGATTGAAAAAGAAGAAAGGAATAGGCCCACTAAGGTACTGTACAGACAATGCATTCAGAGAGAGAAATAAGAATACTCAATGGTGTTACTGCAGAGAAGGATATAGATGATGCATTTCAGACTATTTTATTGATGGAGGGAGAGGCTATAATCATGCATATAGATAACACATCAATGAGTTCTGTGATGGTACAGATGGCGAACTTCAAATGTTTCTATCATCTACTGCCGAGGCAAACAATGACAGTGTTACACACTTTCCTCTGAAGCACAGGGGAGATTGATTGCTGGATTTCTAGTGGGGACAATCGGTCCAGCCGCCTATCATCCTCATAGCTGCACAGTCAACCAGAGAAAAACTGATGAAGATGTGTACCAGAGAAGGCAGTACAAGGGAGGTTACAGAATGTGATTTGTTAAGAATCTTTCACATGAAGTGGTGCTGTCTGACAAGGAAATCCTCTAGGTTGCCATGGATATTTGAATATTTGGCTCTTGAATTGACCTCGAGTCTTGGAGCATTGCCATTTCGAATTTGAAAATGAAGTAGTTGTCTTGGAATGGAGCCAAGGTTTAGAAGTGAATGGGGCAGTCCATTATTACCTGTATTGTGGACGCTATATTCAAATTCATAGCAGATTCAAAAATACCTTCCTCATTTAAGATGACAAGATGTGATGCAATGGAGGATAGATGTGAATGTGCATAACACCGGCTGGAAGAAGAAGCAGAGACACTGAAGTTGAGCACAAGTGTGTATGGTCTAATACCCAACAAGAGTTCAGGAAGAGAAACAGTATGGCAGACACAAGATCAGAATGAAGTCCATGGTCTGAAACCATGGTGCAAAAGGTCTTGATGACAAAGGCTGATATAAGCAAGACATAGATAATGTGAGAACAAAATATGATTAAAGACAATGAGGACCATTTCTCCCATCATTCAGGTTACTTGTCCCACATATTGACCAGTGTTGCTCAGGGAACCAGACTGAGAACGTGCAATGAAAGAAGCAAAAAAAGTGAAGTTAAGACCAAACAACTTCATTCATAATCTGGACAATGAGGGGTCAAGGTCCAAGGTAATCAGTGGATCATGGGTGCTCTCAATAAGCTGTTACCCCAACACAGTAGGATGACCAATGGAGGGTTCTGGTTGTGGCAGAGCCAATGGTAAATGCCTCAAAAGGGAAAGCAGTGGATGGAT
Source organism: Pristis pectinata (assembly GCF_009764475.1). NCBI lineage: Eukaryota > Metazoa > Chordata > Chondrichthyes > Rhinopristiformes > Pristidae > Pristis > Pristis pectinata. The sequence goes on from NC_067416.1 coordinate 33,521,633, forward strand.
CAACAGCAAAGGCTCCAAAGGAGGAAAGAAGAAAATTGGGGAGCACCATTTAGGAACTGGTTAGACTGGAGAGAGTGCAGACAAGATTTATGAGGATGTTGCCAGGACTAGAGGGCCTGAGTTATAGGGAGAGGTTGGCCAGGCTGGGTCTTTATTCCTTGGAACGGAGGAGAATGAGCCACGACCTTATAGAAATGTTTAAAATTATGAGAGGCAGAGATAAGGTGGATGGTAACAGTCTCTTCCCCAGGGTAGGGGAGAGCAAAACTAAGGGACACAGTTTAGGGTAAGAGGGGAAAGATTTTAAAGGGACCTGAGGGGCAACTTTTTCACATCGAGAGTGGTGAGTATTTGGAACGAGCTGCCAGAGGAAGTTGTTGAGGCAGGTACAATAGTATCAGTTATGGAGCACTTGGATGGGTACACGGAGGGGTGGGGCTCAGAGGGATATGGGCCAAACACAGGAAATTGGGACAAGCTGGGGGGAGCACCATGATCAGCATGGACAGGTTGGGCCGAAGGGCCTGTATCTGTGCTATATTGCTCTATAACTCTATGACATTAACTGGAAGAAGGATAGTGCAAGTGCAAGACAGCAAGAGAATAGAAGCAAGAAGACAAGAGTGATAAAAGACAGCAAAACCAGAGACTGTGACCACTGGAGTTCATGATATTCAGGAAAGTGTCAAAGATGTTACAATGTCACTTGTAGTTATTAATTAAAATTATTAGACTTTTGCGTTGAGGTGTCCATAAACTGTGCACTTCTTGAAAGTGATATTAAAAAGGTGGTCACCCAGAGTTCTTATATAACGTGTTCAAGTTATGGAGATGTTTTGTCAATGCAACCACTATCGAGCATAATGCAGACCAAAGTGAATGAGACCTATATGAAGACGTAATTTACTGGAATCACTGATGGCTGGTGTAGACGCATCAGTGGTGTTAAGTAGAGCTTGCAGTGAAGGGTTCTGTAGAAGAAAATTATAGGGATTGAGTGAATTTATAATTGGTCAAAACTTTTTATAGGGGTGTGTGTGTGTCTGTGTCTGTGTGTATGTGTAATTTCAAATAGCTACTTGGTTGGATCGGGAGTTTATTTTCTCTTTAAAAGGAAAGTATTGTGAACATAAGTGTAAATGTACTTTTATGAATTGAACATACCATGTGATATGATTTTGATACATTGCAATACCTGATGTGCTCTTTAGTTTGGGAATTGCTGCTCTTGCTAAAGGATGTTGGGTTGCTAGGCTTGTCCAATCTGTGATAGTACTTGCAACAGCACCAAGGAAACCCACAGACACTATACATCCATTTCCTTGCAATCCTGTACAAAGAATCAACAGTGTCCTCTCAGCCCCAAGGCAGTGGATTAACACCTCTTTCCTTCCAGCATTGCACAGACACACTGTCCTAAGAACACAAGAGTGAGAAGCAGAAGCCTCCTTGAGCCTTTTCCACAATTCAATACAAGCATAGCTGATCTTGTACCTTCCCACCTGATCTCCAAGTCCTCTGATGCCACGAGTGTCCAAAAATCTATCAATTTCAGCCTTGGATAATCTGAACAACTGAACAGCCACAACCTTCTTGACCTACAGAATTCAGAAGAGTTGTAGTATCTTGTATATCTCAATAAGATATTATCTATTCTTTTAAACTCCATTGAGAATAGGCCAGTGTTTCTGATAGGAACAACCCTTCATCTCAGGGGTCAAACTAATAGATCCACTAGCTCCAAGGCAAATATAGACCTCCTTAGGAATGGAGATCAAAGCCTCAGAGAGCACTACAAATTGAGATTTCACCAAGCCATTAATCCCCTTAGCAAGACTTCCTCACTTTTACATACTCACACCCTCTTAATAACGGTCAACATACAATTTCCCTTTGTGATTGCTTGCTGAATCATCCTGTTACCTTTCTGCATCTCATAGGCCTGCAAGCTCACATGCCTCCAAACAAGTACATACTAGTTTCCCCCATTTAAAAGGTATTCAGATTTATATTCTTTCTACCAAAGTTCACAACCTCACTTGCCACATTCTTCCCACTCACTTAACCTGTTTATATCCTTCTGAAGATATTTTGTGATCTCCTCACAAGTTAGTTTCCCACCTAACTTTATAATCAGCATACATGGACTATACACTCTATCTTTTCATCTGGCTCATTTACTGAATTTGTGAATAACTGAGATCCAAGGACACATCCCCAAATAAAAATCTGAAAGCAACCTGTTTATTCATACTTTCTGCTTTCTGTCCTGTAACCAACTTCTTAATATGTTTCAGAGCTATTTCATTATCAGCCAACAGTTTCATAGCAAGCCATCAGCTAATTTGCAGTAATTGGTAGGCCCTGATGGTGTATCTGACTGGGTACTGAAAACCTGTGCCGATCAACTGGCTGGAGTGTTCAAGGACATCTTCAACCTCTCACTGCTGAGGTCAAAGGTTCCCACCTGCTTCAAAAGGGCAGCAATCATACCGGTGCCCAAGAAGAGCAGGGTGAGCTGCCTCAATGACTATCGCCCAGTAGCACTCACATCTACTGTGATAAAGTGTTTTGAGAAGTTGGTTATGACTAGAATTAACTCCTGCCTGAGCAAGGACCTGGACCCACTGCAATTTGCCAACCACCGCAACAGGTCTACAGTGGACGCAATCTCACTGGCTCTCCACTCTGCTTTGGAGCACCTAGACAACAGCAAAACGTTAATCAATTACAGCTCGGCATTCAACACTATCATCCCCTCAATATTAATCAACAAGCTTCAAAACCTGGGCATCTGTACCTCCCTCTGCAACTGGATCCTCAACTTCCTTATCGGGAGACCACAGTCAGTGCAGATCGGCAATAACATCTCCTCGCTGACAATCAACACAGGTGCACCTCAAGGATGCATGCTTAACCCACTGCTCTACTCTACACTCACGACTGTGTGGCTAAGCACAGCTCAAACACCATCTATAAATTCGCTGATGACACTACTGTTGTTGATAAAATCTCAGATGGCAATGAGGAGGCGTACAGAAGTGAGAAAGATCAGCTGGTTGAGTGGTGTCGCAACAACAACCTTGCACTCAACGTCAGCAAGACCAAGGAATTGACTGAGGGCTTAGGAAGGGGAAGTTGGGAGAACACACACCAGTCTTCATTGAGGGGTCAGCAGTGGAAAGGGTGAGCAGCTTCAAGTTCCTGGGTGTCAACACCTCAGAGGATCTATCCTGGGCCCAACACATTGATGCAATCACAAAGAAGGCACGTCAGCAGTTTTACTTCGTTCGGAATTTGAGGAGATTTAGTACGTCACCAAAGACTCTTGCAAATTTCTATAGATATACAGTGGAGAGCACTGACTGGTTGCATCACAGCCTGGTATGGAGGCTCCAATGCGCAGGACCAAAAGAGGCTGCAGAGGTTTGTAGATTCAGCCAGCTCCATCATGGGCACAACCCTCTGCACCATCGAGGGCATCTTCAAGAGGCAGTGCCTCAGGAAGGCGTCATCCATCACTAAGGACCCTCACCATCCAGGACATGCCCTCTTCTCATTACTACCATTGAGGAGGAGGTACAGGAGCCTGAAGATCCACACTCAACAACTCAGGAACAGCTCCTTCCCCTCTGTCATCAGATTTCTGAACTGTCCATGAACCCTACTTCGTTATTCCTTTTTTTGCACTATTTACTTATTTTGTAATTTATAGTAATTTTTATGTCTTACACTGCACTGCTGCTTGAACAAATTTCATGACATGTCAGTAATAATAAACCTGATTCTGATTCAGTTTGTCTTCAGTTTCCATGCCTGCTCATTGAAATGCCAATGGGTCAGAAATGAGCTGGAGGTCAGCTGCTGCCACTGAGCTCACCATGGTAGGAGTGCTTGAAGAGCTTGTTTATACAGGTCATTCACTGGAGTTTATTCATTAATGACACAAATCCAAGTTAACAGTAGGTGTTATTAAATAGGGTCACCCACCCTGAGTAAATATGCCCTTTTATGTCTAAATTGCTGTGTAATTCATGATCTAAATTAAGGCTGCTGTCTTAATTTCTTCCAAGTAATTGCTAAGCAGCCTTTAGTGGTCCTGCAGAGGATATGTAAGAATCAATTATCCATTGTAGCAGAACCTATTTTAAGTCTCTGCAGGTAAATGTGTGACAGCACACAACAATTTTAACATGAATACCATTTAATTTTATTTTGACTTGAAAGGCCTTTAAGACGTTGTGAAGAATTTCATCAATTTACTAAAAGTAAATAATTGTAAATTTGTTTAAAGGATGTTATAGAGCTTCCTGGAAATGAAAATGCATGAGCTAAGAGCCCCCGAGCTTGACTGGCTTGAGTAATGAAAAATACTGTACTCCATGGGTTCTTAACCTTCAATGAAGTCCATTGCAGAGTGAAGGTTGCGATTAGAATGTCATTCTGAATGCACGATTAATGTTGGACTCTCTGCGAGGTCTTATCCTGCAGCTTCTCTGTAACTGTAACACTTTATTCTGCATTCTGTTACTGCTTTTCCTGAAATGATCTGCATGGATGGCATGCAAAACAGTGGTTTTCACTGTACCTTGGTACATGTGACAATAATAAACCAATTTATCCATGTTCACCTGAAATAATTTTACTCCAATATGGTATAGCTTGATATCTGAGTACAATCTTTTTTGGGCATTAGTTGTCAAGCAGTGTTGGCTTTTCTTTCTACATGAAGCTGGGGGTCAGCATGAAGTCAGTTTAACTTAATGAATTTTGTCCCTGCCAATTCAGCACACAACTTTGATCCATAGAGGGAGGGTGTTGTTCATCATTCACTGCTGTGGTCAAGGTGACTTGATATCTTCCCTAGAGCCAACCAGTTTTATCTACCGTGGGTATCCCCAAGGTGGGTTTTTATCCAATCACTCTGTGTCACTTCACTAGCACCATTATTTATTATTATTTTTAATTATATTATAATTAAATAAGATAGTTTATTCAAATCTTCTTCTACCCAAGCCTTCAGAGCACAGAGTACCTACCTAGATTTCCAATAATTCCTCAGTTGGGTTAGTATTTTGTTTAATACTTATGTGACCTTAGTGTACTTTAATGCCAATGGAAGAATTCAAAAAAACAAGTTTTCATCTTGTTCCAGTGCTTCTTTAAACAGGATTATGATGTTTTATTCCATTCCTTCCTCAATTCTTTCAGCCGATCTCTCCCCTGCAGGGTTAGTTACCTGACATAATCAGTGATTATAACTGGTAGCTTATTGCCCATCATCTCGGACTGGCACAGTGGCGCAGCTGGTAGAGCGACTGCTTCACAGCCTCAGCAACTCGGGTTCAGTCCTGAACTAAGGTCATGTCTGTGTGGAGTTTGCACGTTCTCCCTGTGACCATGTGGGTTTCCTCCCAGTGCTCTGGTTGCCTCCCACATGCCAACGATATCAATGTTGGTAGGTTAATTGGCCACTGCAAATTATCCATAATGTGTAGATGAGGGGTAGAATCTGGGGGGTGGGTGGGGTTGAATACTATCTGAGAAGAATAAAATGGGATTAGTGCAGGACTAGCACAAAAGAATGTTTGATGGTCAGTATGGAGTGCCAAAGAACCTGTTCCCGTGCTGTGTGAATCGATGTGACTCTTTACATATTCCATTTGAGGAATTTAGAGTCTCTGGAGAATTTGTCCTCAACTTTAATGCACTTCTTGTTCATTTTGGAAATCCCCTCTCTTTCTTCTATATTCTGGCAAATAAAGGCATAACACCCAATCTCTCCTCACACATCAGTCCTGCCCATCCCAGAAATTAGTCCAGTAAAACTTTGTTGCACTTCTTTCATGGCAAGAACATTCTTGCTCGGACCTTGTTGCACTTCCCCTTTTCCAGTCTATCGCTATCCAGATAATCACCTTTCTGTTTTTTTGAACCAAAGTGGATAATCTCACAATTATCCGTGTTAAACTGCACTTGAAGTTGTCCATTGACCCAACTTGTCTAAACCACACTGGAACCTCCTCGCAGCTCATATTATCCCCCAGCTTTGTGTCATCTGCAAACTTGGAGGTGCTACATTTAGTTCTCTCATCTGAATCACTCATACATTGTGAATGACTAGGGCCCAAGCATCGGTCCTTAGGGCACCCCACCAGCCATGTCTGACACCTGGAAAAAGGCCCATTTATTCTACCTGTTTCCTGTCTGTCAAACAATTCTCAATACATGCCAGTATATCACCCCCATTCACATGTGCTTTAATTTTGCATAATGACTTCTTATTTTGAGACCTTATCAAAGACCTTCTGAAAGTCCCAATACACCACATCCTGTGTTGACCCTTATCCATTCTGCTAGTTACATCCTCAAAAAACTCCAGTGGCCTTGTTATGTGTGATTTCCCTTTATAAACACTTGCTGACTTTGTCCAACTTCATTAATACTTTCTATGTGTTCTTTTATTTTTTATAACTTTTATAATAGATTCTGTATCATCTTTTATGACAGATTCTAGCAATTTCCCCACTACTGATGTAAGATTCACTGGTCTGTAATTCCCTATTTTTTCCCTATCTTTTTTTAAATAGTGGGTTTACATTTGCCACCCTCCAATCTGTATGTAGTGCTCCAGTCTAAATAATTTTGGAAATGACCTCCAAGAATCATGATGAAGCAGTATTAGTAATTTCAGTATTCACATTGACATCTTCATTACTAATTTTTTTATCACCTTATGTCATGCATTTGTAAGTTAAAACATGCTGCTTGCATTGCTCGTCTACCACAGGAGTACAGGAAGGAAACAGAGAGCCTAGTGACATGGTGTCATGACAACAGTTTTTCCCTCAGTGTCAGCAAAACAAAAGAGCTGGCCACTGATTTCAGGAAGTGGGTGGTGCATATGAACATGAAGGTGTTATATTTGAATGCACGCAATATACAAAACAAGATAGGTGAGCTTATAGCGCGGTTAGAAATTGGCGGGTATGACTTTGTGAGTGTCACAGAGTCATGGCCGAAAGAAGATCACAGATGGGAGCTAAACATCCAAGGGTACACATCCTGTCAAAAGACAGGCAGGTGGGCAGAGGGGGTGGGGTGGTTGTGTTAGTAAAAATTGAAATCAAATCCTTAGCAAGAAGTGACATAGGATCAGAAGATGCAGAATCCTTGTGGGTAGAGTTAAGGAACTACAAGGGTAAAAAGGCCCTGGTGGGAGTTATATACAGGCCTCTGAATAGTAGCCAGGATGTGGGATACAAATTACAGCAGGAGATAGGAAAGGCACGTAAGAGAGGCAATGTTACGGTGGTCATGGGGGACTTCAATATGTAGGTAGACTGGGAAAATCAGGTTGGCACTGGATCCCAAGAGAGGGAATTTGTAGAATGCCTATGAGATAGATTTTTAGAGCAGCTTGTGGTTGAACCCACGAGGGAAAAGACAATTCTGGATTTGGTGTTGTGCAATGAACCAGATTTGATTAGGGAGCTTGAGGTAAAGGAACCCTTAGGAGGCAGTGATCACAATATGATAGAATTCACCTTGCAGTTTGACAGGGAGAAGCTGAAATCAGATGTATTGGTATTACAGTTGAGTTAAGGTAACTACAGTGGCATGAGAGAGAAGCTGGCCTAAGTTGACTGGAAGGGGATCCTAGCAGGGATGATGGTAGAGCAGCAATGGCAGGAGTTTCTGAGAGAAATTCGGAAGATGCAGGATCATTTCATCCCAAAGAAGAAGAAGCATTCTAAAGGGAGGATGAGGTAACCGTGGTGACAGGGGAAGTCAAAGACAGCATAAAAGTGAAAGAGAGGGCATACAATGTTGCAAAAACTAGCGTGAAGCTAGAGGATTGGGAAGCTTTTAAAAACCAACAGAAGGCAACGAAAAAACCAATAAGGGAAGAAAAGATGAAATATGAAGGTAAGCCAGCTAATAATTTCAAAGAGGATACCAAAAGTTTTTTTCAGATATATAAAAAGTAAAAGAAAGGCAAGACAAGAATGGACATCAGGCTGCTGGAAAATGACGCTGGAGAAGTAGTAATGGGGAACAAAGAAATGGCAGATGAACTGAATAAGTATTTAGCTTCAGTCTTCACTGTGGAAGACACCAGCAACATGCCAGAAATTCGAGAGAGTCGTGGGGCAGAAGTGAGTGTAGTTGCTACTACCAAGGAGAAGGTGCTTGAGAAGCTGAAAGGTCTGAAGGTGGATAAGTCACCTGGACCGGACGGACTACATCCCAGGGTTCTGAACGAGATAGCTGAAGAGATTGTGGATGCATTAGTAGCGACCTTTCAAGAATCACTAGAGTCAGGAATGGTTCCAGAGGACTGGAAAATTGCAAATGTCACTCCACTCTTTAAGAAGGCAGAAGACAGGAAATTATAGGCCAGTTAGCCTGACTTTAGTGGTTGGTAAGATTTTAGAGTCCATTTTTGAAGCACGTGATAAAATAAGCCAAAGTCAGCATGGTTTCCTTAAGGAGAGATCTTGCCTGACAAATCTGTTGGAATTCTTTGAGGAAGCAGCAAGCAGGATAGACAAAGGAGAGTCAGTGGATGTTGTTTACTTGGATTTTCAAAAGGCCTCTGATAAGGTGTCACACATGAGGCTGCTAAACAAGATATGAGCCCGTGGTATTACAGGAAAGGCACTAGCATGGATAGAAGATTGACTGACTGGCAGAAGACAAAGAGTTGGAATACAGGGGGCCTTTTCTGGTTGGCTGCCGGTGATTAGTGGTGTTCCTCAGGGGTCGGTATTGGGTCCGCTACTTTTCACATTAAATGTTAATGATCTAGATGACGGAATTGATGGCTTTGTGACCAAGTTTATGGATATACAAAGATAGGTGGAAGGGCAGGTAGTGCTGAGGAAGCAGGGAGTCTGCGGAAGTTCTTGGATATGTTGGGAGAATGGGCAAAGAAGTGGTAGATGGAATACAGCGTGGGGAAGTGTATGGTCATATACTTTGGTAGAAGGAATACAGGCATAGATTATTTTCTAAAATGGGGGAGAGAATTCAGAAATCGGAGGTGCAAAGGGACTTGGGAGTCCTACTGCAGGATTCCCTGAAGGTTAACTTGCAGGTTGAGTCGGTAGTAAGGAAGGCAAATGCAATGTTAGCATTCATTTCAAGAGGACTAGAATATAAAAGCAAGGATGTAATGTTGAGGCTTTATAAGGCGTTGGTCAGACCACACTTGGAGTATTGTGAGCAGTTTTGGGCCCTATATCTAAGGAAGGATGTGCTGGTGTTGGAGAGGGTCCAGAGGGGGTTTATGAGAATGGTCCTGGGGATGAAAGGGTTAACCTATGAGGAGCGTTTGATGGCTCTGGGCCTGTACTCGCTGACATTCAGAAGGATGAGGGGGGATCTCATTAAAACCTAACTGAAAGGCCTGGATAGAGTGGACATGAAGAGGATGTTTGCAGTAGTGATAGAGTCTAGGACCAGAGGGCACAGCCTCAGAATAAAAGGATGTCCCTTTAGAACAGAGATGAGGATGAATTTCTTTAGCCAGAGGGTGGTGAATCTGTGGAATACATTGCCACAGATGGCTGTGGAGGCCAAGTCATTGGGTATATTTAAAGCTGAGGTTGATAGGTTCTTGATTAGTAAGGGCATCAAAGGTTATGGGGAGAAGGCAGGAGAATGGGATTGAGAAGGAAAAATCAATCAGCCATGATCAAATGACAGAGCAGACTCAATGGGCCAAATGGCCTAATTCAGCTCCTATGTCTTATGGTCACAGATCCTTAAAGGTGGCAGGGCAGATGTCCACAGATCCTTGGAGCAGAACATAAATAAAAAGGCTTATAGGATGTTTCCTTTATTAGCCAATATACAGAATATAAGAGCAGGGAGTTAGCCCAGAACTGTATTCAACACTAGTTAGGCCATTTTGAGTAATGCATTCAGTCTTGGTCACTACATTACAGGATATAGGCAACTGCACTAATGAGGGTGCAGTGGAGATTTAGGAAGATGTTGCTAGGAATGGAAAATTGTATTTGTAAGGAAAGATTGGATGAACTTGAATTGATTTTTTGGAACAGAGAAGAAATTTAATTGAAGTATATAAAATTATCAGGGACCTATGGATGGAGTAAATAGGAAGGGCATATTCCCCATCATAGAGAGTTCAAAAATCAGAGAATAAAGAGTTTAAAAAACTGGTAGAAGGATTACAAAGAAGATGAGGAAAAATTTTTTCACCTAAAGGGTGGTAGGGATCTGGAATTCACTGCCTGAAAGTGTGATAGAAGCAGAAACCCTTATCATGTTGCAATATTTGTCAACTTGCTATAGGAAAGATGCCATTAAGCTGGAAAGAGTGTAGAGGAGATTTACAAGGATGTTGCCAGGACCTGAGGCACTAAGTTATGGAGAGAGGTTGAGCAGGTTAGGACTTTTTTCATTGGAGCATGGGAGAATGAGCGGTGATCATATAGAGGTGTATAAAATGATGAGGTGCATAGATGGGGTGAATGTGCACAGTCATTTTCCCAGGGTTACGGAATCAAGAACTAGAGGGCATAGGTTTAAGGTGAGAAGGGAGAGATTTAATAAGGGGCAATTTTTCACCCAGAGGGTGGTCAGTATATGGAATGAGCTGCCAGAGGAAGTGGTTGAGGCAGGTACATTAACAACATAAAGGTACTTGAACAGATACATGGATAGGAAAGGTGTAGAGGGATATGGGCCAAATGTGGGCAAATGGGACTAGCTTAGATGGGAACCTTGGTTGGCATGGACTAGTTGGGCTGAAGGGCCTGTTTCCGTGCTGTATGACTCTATGACTCTATTTACCTGAAGACCTGTGAATTCTAGAACTATGCTAGAAGATAGCTCTTTTGAAACCAAAAAAAGACATAATGGATGAAATGGCCTCCTTCCATGTCATAGATTTTGTAAGTTTCTATATTTTATTAGAAACTAGGATTCCACAAAGGTATATGGATTGTCATAAAACTAGCAGGCCAGGTAGCATCTGTAAATGGAAAATCAGAGTCAATGCCTTGGGACAATAAAAAGTCATCAGACTGGGGGATTGACTGTGTTTCTATCTCTGTGAATGATCCCTGGCTGCCTGGTTATGAGGATTTTCTGTTTTTGTTTCAGATTTCCGTCATCTTTACTTTCTAAGAGGTTGAGGAGGTTCAGCTTGTCACCGAACACTAACAAACTTCCACAGATGTACTGTTGAAAGTATCCTGAAAGGTTGCATCATGGTCTGGTACGGCAATTCAAATGCACAGGAATGTAAGAAGCTGCAGAGAGTACTGGACTCTGCCCAATACACCATGGACACATCCGTCCCCACCACTGGTAGTATCTACAGGAGGCGCTGCCTCAAGAAGGCAATATCCACCTTCAAAGATTCCCACCATCTGGGCCATGCCATCTTTTCGCAGCTACCATCAGGCAGGAGGTACAGAAGTCCCACACCACCAGGTTCAAGAACAGTTACTTCCGTTCAACCATTTGGTTCTTGAACCAATTGGCAAAACCCTAATCATGACGATTTAGCAACACTATGATCACTTTGTGCTTAAATGGAATTTGTATTTTTTGTTCTAATTGTGTTCTTTCTTGTAAAAATTGTGTATAATTTATAATTAATTTATGTTTTTCTTGTGAATGATGCTTACCTGATGCAACGTGCCTGTGCTGCTGCTGCAAGTAAGTTTTTCATTGCACCTGTGCATACATGTACTTGTGCATATGACAATAAACTCGACTTTAACTTTGACATTGATCTATAAATTTTTGCTTTTGTGGCATGAATCATCATGAACCTGCAAAAGGCACTTCTAAAAGTTCTGACAAAGGGTCTTTGACTTGAAACATTAACTCTGTTGCTCTTTGCACAGATGCTGCCTGACCTGCTGAGTATTTCCAGCAAATGGAGGTTTTTCTTTTGATTTTTTTCATTTCCAAATTCTTCCTGCTGTGAACAGCATTCAGACTGCCAATTATGCAGAGAGGAGTCGTCTGCTTGGTGTTTCAGTTTTATTGCTCTTCTCAGTGTTGAAACAAACCTTAATGAAGCCAAGTTATTCTATTTCATTATTCTTCTTGTTTTATGAATCTAGGTGCTCATAAAGTTCCTTTCCTTATTTACTGTGAGGAATTCTGAGATATTGTCACTGAGTGCCCCTTTCATGGAGGGAAGCAATTGTGAAGGTTAAAAAGTGGTGACATGCATACTAAATTGTCACAATTCTGTGCGCAGTCATAGATTTTGAACTCTTTGCCTGGTAGATACATCATCGGGTTCACATCCCTCAAAAGTACTTGCACTATGGAATGAAGACATTGAATGTGCCTTGGAAATGCAGGTATAGCTGACATCCACAGCAAATGTTCCCAGCCAGGCAATGGAATCCCACTATGGTACTAGGTCTGGACAATCCACAATCATGTGGTGTCAAGGTGGGCCTCATTCTCTCGTTATTCCCTTCTTGCCTGGATGCAGAGTCAATGAGTAGGATCCTCAGAGAATCTCCAGGCTAGGAGACAAGGTCTGGCAGCACATCCAGGGTAGGCCTCTCTTCAACCACTTCTCTTCAACCAGGCTCACATGGGAGTCCTTTTTATCTTCGATCTAAGTGAATGTTAGTTCAATATAGAATGTTGCAGATCCCAATTTTGAGCAAATCAGAACTGTGCTACAGAACTTGCAACAAAGTCAGCTGCTTACCTTTATGGTAGAAAAAGAAAAGAATTCAATATTTATTCTTCTCAAAAAAATTCCTGAACTTTCAGCCATCTGATCATCCTGAATGTCATTTTCTTGGTTTTAGAGGAAATATTTCAATTTTTGCGATACGTATTTGAAAACGTAGTTTAAATTAAATGTAAATGTAATTTAAAACCATTTCCAGCATAAACTAACATCTCAGCCTAATAATATAAGTTACTGCGTTGATTACTGCATTAATATTGGTAGATATGTAGGCAATCAAATAGTTCAAAGGCCACTGGGTAATTGTTGACATTAGTGATTTCTGTTGGTGCTGAACTGTGCATTTTAAACTCTTGAAATATCGCAAGGGAAATCTGTATTATTGGTAGTACCATGTATCCGAAATAGTATAGGGGAGACTAGCACAGTTTCTATAAACCAGGAGGGATAAATAAACTTCTTTAATAGTGCAGGAGAAACCAATAAAGCTAGTACATACAATGCAGGCCAGTGCAGTAATACAGACCAATGCAGGCAGTGGTGATGGTACAGACCAGTTCAGACTAGAATAGCTGTTTTTATCACTGGTTTTCATACAATACAGATAATGGAAAGCTATGTTCACAAATGATGTAGATGCTGCTTCAGGAGAAACTGCGCCAGTTGTTTTCGCCCTTCTCCTGTAGATGGAGAAGTAGTGACATCAAAATCTATTCAATTTATAGCCGACTTTAAAGCCTGGGGGATTGTTACAGCCAACTCCAACAGGGACACTGAATGTTCAAGGGATTTTGAAATTGTTTATACTGATTGTAGAGCTTTCGCATTCAGCAACCGTGAGTTTTGGAGATGTGATATCTAAAAAGGAAAATATCTTATTTACCCATAAAAACATTTCTACATATTGATGAGCAGGGATTTAAGGTCCAGTTACTTAATATCAAAATACCTCTTATGTCATTATCTATGTGTAACTTTCTTGCAGGACATAAAATTGTCAGGATGTGAGATATTTGTGTTTTATCAGCTGATTATTAATATGATCACACAAAAGAATTTAGAAATACAGAGAAATTAATTATTGACAAAAGTATTTCATTTTATAATTAATCTTGTAGATACTAAGGCAATTGACAAAGAAACATTTATTTTCAGAAATGTATCAGTACTAAACTTGTGTCAACAATCCACATCAACAATTCTGCCAATATTTTCTTGGAAGTATTTTGGCCCCATAGCCACCATGTCCTTCCCAATCAAAGTCAATGGCTGGATTATATTTGTCCTGCTTTTTGTGGACAGAACTTACCATGGCAATGTTCATACTCTTATATATATTTAGCACCCTCAGCCACCAACTTAGGTACTGACACTGTATCATTCCAAGTTGGAATCTGCAAGAGTTACTGTATGATAGTGGCTCCCATCCATGGCAAGGAGAAAGCATAACATAAATGACAATTTGCCAAAGGGTGAGGTCCCACAGGTATTGCAGCCAAGGATAAAGATCAAAGAAATGGCCTAAAAGAGAAGGCTGATGATAGGCACAAAAAAATGTCTTTGTATATCGACAGGCCTGACAAAAATCTAATGGAAAATCTACATCTGGTGTCAAAGTGCATGAATTATGGCTTTGTCCAGAAATTAGACTCTATCTTCTTCAATATAGGTGGGCAATTTCCTGAGCACAACTATGGACCCAACCACAATAGATAACGTTTCAGTTGCTTTTGCAGCATAAGAAGAAACCAGCCAATACCTGAGTGCCACAATGAAAGCTCCAACTGCTATCAGTTGATTTTATGAATCACAAATCTGATGTCCTTTCTCAGAATGATGAGTTTCATAATACCAGCACCAACACTCTGCCAATGTCCTTGTTGTCTGTCAGTCAGATGGCTCAGTCACCATGCTGAGTAGGTATGAGCTGGAGCAGCGCAAGGTCACTGTCCCGAACAAGCTGCAGTTTGCTCTACTGACAGTCACCACAAATGGAGCAGTCTGGGTAGCACTGTGTGGGAGCACCAGTACAGCCATTAATAGAATATGCAAGGAGGTTTGCTGGTGTTTGGCATTCTTTGATACAAAAAAGTTACTTTGGTTTGGAATTCCTGTTTTGCATGTTACGTTGGCATTACTGCCAAGCAGACATGATGATTGTGGCTGAAGAAGGGTGAGATGCCAACTGTTGATGAATGGAGAGTTGTGATCATGCTTCGAGGTTACTCAGTCAGATCAGTTGTTCATGGATGTCTCAGCCAAGATTTCCCATCCTCTTTGTTCTCCTCCTCTGCTGCTGTTCTGCCACTGTGGTCAAGAGTTGAGCCCTTATACTGAGGCTTTGTCGCACACTCTGCTGAGTACTGCAGGATTCTTTAAGAGTGGTCCAAGAAGTAGACTCATTGTTTGGGCAAGCTGGTGATTGGCTTTATTAATTTTATGTTCTGGCTTGATATTCGTTAAGTGCAAATTGCCCACATGTTATGCATCACAGTCAGGAACCAGCATCAGCGCTGGATAGCTTTGCTACCCTCTAGCTTGTGCAAGTGCACATGGCACCGTGGAGAGTGAAGGAATGAACGAATCTTGTCCTCTGTAGGATGCGGAACTTTCCCTTGTTGTGTATGGTCACATGCCTGCTGCACTTTGTAACACTTCACAGGATTGGTGGGTGTGTTGTGCTTCCCATCAGATTTTTGCCTGGACTGCACTGTGGAGAATCCTGCAATCCTCACAAAGCCACATGTTCATGTTGCCTCCAGCCTTCTGGCATGGTTGATGAAAAGTATTCAGTTCTCTTGGAGCAGGGTGCATCACTGACCTCCCTCATCCAATAGTGAATGGCAAGCTGCAAGATATGCAATTATCTCCAGCTCTAGTCTGCAAGCCAATGGCAAAACAATCCTCACCTAGGTCTGAATTATTGTAGTTGGAGCAAATGGCGCCCTTCATTGAGAACTACTCAAGCACAAATTCCTCATGCATTGATCTGAGGTTCACCTAGAAGCATAGCTCCTTGAAGACTCTAGGTGGATAAAGCCTCTTGCAGAAATTCTTCCTCTTCCTCTTCCTGGTTTTCCTACAGCTTCTCCCGTCTGTGTTCTCCAGTCAAGCTCTACATATATGGAGCACTGGTTATAGGAGATGACTTGAATTCCAGACAAATTTCTTCCACAATCTGGCAGACCACTTTCTGCAGACTTTAGTGTATGAAAGCGCAAACACCATGGCCAACTGAAACAGGATCAACAGCCTGCAGAAATCATCAGCTAAAGCAAGTATTTCATGTTTCCTTTAAATCATGCTCTTAAAGACTCCTCATGGTGCTGAATGCTTGTCCCTATTTGCACGTTAAGTCCATGACATTAGCTAAGGTGTTCAGCACCAATCTGAAAGCACTGGTGACATATCAGTATTGTACACTGATTATCATCGTGATCTGCCAATTGTGCATGCATCCTGTAGGCATTATCACCACAAATGCTAATGCTCTTCCCATAAGAGCAACCAGCACAGCTCTTTCTATGAAGATGCATGCATGCATCAAGTGCCATATTGGAATCAGTTCAACACACCTGGTGCCAAAAATTGGGCCCCACACAGCCAAACCTTTACTTCAAAATTAAAGAGAAGGTTGCTTAATGCTCAGAATTAGAACTGCCTAGTTTAAGTAATCTCTTTCATTTCAGAGATAAGTATCAGCAGGCAGGTAGGAAAGATCACCTGATTTTGAGTGTGGTAGTAGATCAAGTTTAACAATAGCTTTCAATTCTATAGCAACCTATCAGCCATACAGGAACTTCTTAAATAACTTCATTAGGCAGAACGGGAGGAAATGCAAATGAAGAAAAGAGAGACCAAAATAAATGGTTTCTTGAGACTTTTTCAAGCAGGAAAATAAGCAGTCAAGAGATATGGAAATGGGGAGGGGATTGGGGCCCGGGGGGACGGGGTAGGGGGTGAGTGTGTTTGGAGATGTGGATGGTTAGCACAGAAATGGCAAAGAACAATTAGGTGCTTGAAAGCCAAATATTTGAATATAGAGAAATGTCTGAAAAGAGAATCCTCTGTCTCCCATAGACGTTCAATAAAGGGAAACAGTGAAAAAGGTCTGACCCAGAATATCTATGTGCTTGTTCAGACTCAGATAGAGATTCTGATCTGTTGCGCTGTTTTTTTTCACTCATAATCAATGTACAACTTCAAAAATGTTAAGTGCAAATTATATTGAGGACAATTAACTTTTCATAATCTTTTGCGTTAACTTAAGAAAACATGTTAAGACCCACTCCTACCCACAAATCTAGGTGCATCCTCTAAATAAATTAACTGTCACAGGGAGTTTCGACTGACTGCACATACTTGGAAGTCTGTAATGAAGTCTCCAAAACTTAAATTGATTCTTCATGCCTTAAAAAGGCTAGTGGAATTTAAACTTACTAAGAAGTTAAATATCTTACCTAAATATTACCAGGAAATTGATACATACGTTTTTGTATGTCATTTTTAGTAACTTAAAATAAAGGTTACCACAGATGGTGGGTGAGCCACTGATTAAAACTATTTCCTTTTTAACCTTTTAAAATGGGTGCCCAGTTTCAATTGTACTATCAATATGGTTGCCATTCATAGCTATATTAAGAAGAATTTATAGATTAAAATGTGTATATGTTTTGTTTATGTGCATGTACAAAATATGAATTATTTGGTAAATCCCTGTTTGCGCTGCTCTGAAAGAGATTTTACATTTACCTCTTTGTAGCTTTGACTGGAAAAAGTAAAAATACTTCTCAAAATGAGTATAGTTTGCACACGATCTGGCTCGGATTGTCAATTACACCTGAAGCGGGAACATGATTTTAGTTTTATCATAAATGAACTGCCTCTCAATATGATGCAGAGAAGAAGGAGGGTCACAAAAGATTTTTCTGTAGGGTGTGCAGAGATGTGGAGGAAGAAACGAAAGAAATGGAGAGGAGGTTGCAGAAAGAAATTTATGGTAGAAAATTATGGTGAATGGAAAGGACATTGGGTGACAAAACTGGATTGAAAGGAAAAAGTAAGTGGTCTTTTATATGACTTAATCTTAAAATGTTAATTTACATCACGTAAATGTTTTTTCAATAAATCTGTTGTCTTTTAAGTTTTTTAAATTAGTTTATTCATCTTGAACTGCAAATACAGCTGCTCTGGATTGCAATGGTTTCACCCAGTTCCCAGATGCTCTAGCCAGAACACATCACCTGCCCTGTCATGTCTAGGGTGGTCTGGGAGCACGAGTTTAGGATCCACCACTTGAGGCCATGATGCCACTCAGGGGTCATTCCATTTTGTGAAAGGGCCTCAACATCAAGACCTGAAGCAAAAGATGGTCCTTCATTCAAATTCAGTGATTTGTAGCTTGCTTATGAAGATAAACCAACAAAAATATTCTATGGACTATTCTCAAGCACCATGTTTTCCTACACCAGTTGAAAAATAACTTAATATTTAAATAAGCTAATATAGAATGTGGCAGATAATGTTTTGTCTTCCAAATAAAATTGACTAAAAACTTCTACGTTAACTTTTGGCTGTTGGGTGCAACCTCTGATAAGGATCTGGGACTAAGGATTTGGTATTGGTATTGGTTTATAATTGTCACTTGTACCGAGGTACAGTGAAAAACTTGTCTTGCATACGATTCGTACAGATCAATTCATTACACAGTACAGATACATTGAGTTAGTACAGAGTGCATTGAGGTAGTACAGGGGTAAAAAAAACAATAACAGAGTACAGAGTAAAGTGTCACAGCTACAGGGAAGTGCATTGCAGGCAGACGATAAGGTGCAAGGTCATAACAAGATAGATTGTGAGGTCAAGAGTCCATCTCAACGTATAAGGGAACTGTTCAATAGTGTTATCACAGTGGGATAGAAGTTGTCCTTGAGCCTGGTGGTATGTGCCCTCAAGCTCCTGTATCTTCTGCCTATTGGGAGAGGAGAGAAGAGAGAATGACCCAGGTGGGTGGGGTCTTTGATTATGCTGGCTGCTTCACCAAGGCAGCGGGGCTCATTTCAGTGATGCGCTGGGCTGTGTCCACAACTCTCTGCAGTTTCTTGCAATCCTGGGCAGAGCAGTTGCCATACCAAGCCATGATGCATCCAGATAGATGCTTTCTATGGTGCATCAATAAAAGTTGGTGAGTGTCAACATTTGTGACCTTTCTTGAACTGAAGTCATCTGTTCTATCTCAAATCACTCCAACCCACTGCCAACCACAGGAGTGCCAGAGTGCATTCTCGACTCTCGTCTCAAACTGTAGTTTGTTTCCCCTGAAAGCATTTTCAGCAGACTGCGAAGGTAGGAGTTCTTGGGAGCATAGGATTGAGGTAAAGTGGGGGGAGAGGTGTTGCATTAGCATGTGAGAAAGAAATCTGCATTGTATTAATAAGAAGCAGCGTCATGGCAATGGGTAAAGAATTTTAAAAATCGTGGAAAAAATTGAAGTCTGACATCACAGCATCGGAAAATTATTGGCCGTTAAGTATTTCTGTTCATTCTTTCTTTAGATTCTGTATACCATACCGTAGAGCAAAAAGTATAACTAACATTGCTATCCTATAACCAGCTTATTAATTAGACTAGATTATGCATACCAAAAATAAAAAACAGCAATTAACAAACTTAATTATTAATTACAAAAATTTGTTAAATATTGAGGGACATGGCAGGGCACATGATATGTCATGGCTGCAACATTTGGGAGCTGGTGGAGACCACTGTGGTCCACAGCAGTTGTAGTTGCAGGAAAGGCCTAACTGCTTGAGGAACTTGGTCTCAGGTTCGATGGATGGAAGTCAGAGTTTTGGACATTACGAAGCATCATCGACAGAGGAAATGACCTGCATTCTGCTTCAGGAGGCAGTCACATCCCTTAAGTTAATTGCTCCAGATTTCATCAGTAGTCAGGGACAGGGGACAGTGACTGCTGGTGAGAGAGGTATGGGGATCCAGAAGGCCGCTTTGGAGGAAGCACATCCCATACAATAATAAGGTTCTTGCAGCCTGTGTCCATGAGAGCAGGGACTGTAGAGAGGTTGAACAAACTGATCACAGCACCAGGCTGGTTAAGTAGGAATGTAGCATTTGTAGAAGACAGTATAGTTAAGGGGTCAGACAAAGTGTCTTAGACCTAAAACATTAACTCTAGTCCTCTTCCCACAGATGAGGCCTGACCTGCTGAGTACTTCCAGCATTTTCTGTTTGTATCTTACACTCACCTGTACTTACCTTGTCAATCCACATTAGTGACACCATTCGAATGAATGGAGTTGCATGACATATGCCAGCCATGGGCCAGACAAACCCCTCAGCTCAGTTTGACTGAGCTCCACGTTGGGTTCAATCCAGCAGCAAAATGACAGATGCACCTGAATCTGACTCCAGCACATTCCTGACTTCCACAGTGCAGTGCACAAGCATGAAAGTCTGTAACGCACTGACCAGCACAATCCTATTAGCTAAAGGGTCTCTACAGAACTGTAGGCTGCAGTTCAGTCCAGTCAGGCCATAATGTTATGAAGATTAACATTAGACCAGAAAACTGAAAGCATTTCAGAAACCAGAAAAAGATGCCTAAAAAAAAGAGAAAATAGTTTATGGAGTAAACAGGCAATAAATATTAAAGCAGACATTAAGAGCTTCTACAAGTATGTGAAAGGGCAATGAGTAAATGTTAACATAAATATTGTTTCTTTAGAGAATGAGATTGGGGGAATCCCTTTATTACAAGGGGAATGCAGTACAAATGCAGGGAAGCCTTTCTATGGGGCAACCTAATAATAGCAGAAAATAAAGGGAAAAAGGGGAGGAACTTAAACCAAGTGCTATCACAAGAGAAAAGTTAACGGTCAAATCAAAGGGACTAAAGACTGTCAAAGCCTGGATCCTAGGGTCTTAAAGTGAGGTGCTACGGAGGCAGTGATTGCATTGGTTGAGATCTTCCAAAACGCTCCAGATTTTGAAATGATCGCAGCTGGCTGGAAAACTACAAATGGAACATATCCATACGCAAGGAAGGAGGGAGATAGAAACCAGGAAAGTACACGCCATCTGTAATTGGGAAATGCTGGAATTCATTATTAAAGAAGAGCAGGCAAGTTAGAACAGCATAGTGCAATTAAGTAAGGTCAAAGTGGTTTCATGAAAATAAAATTGTATTTGACAAAACTCTTTTTTCGAGATTGATGATAGGAAAACAGTGGATGCAGTTCATTTGTAGGGTACCACATAAAAGGGTATGACACAAGTTAAGATCTCATGCCATTTGGAGTAACATTCAGCATAGATAGAAGTTTGACCAGCTAGCAGAAAACAGAGGCAAGATAAGTGAGTTTTTTCAGATAGGCAAGATGTAACTAGTTGGGTGATGCATGAATCAGTGTTGAGGACTCCCAACTATTTACATCAGTTACCCTCTCCCCCTTCTTACCTCCCCAAGCCCCCTGCTACCCAGTTTCTTTCCCCTTCCCCACCTGATTCTATCTGACCATCACCCACACACTTAACCTAATGGGTCTCCTATACCCCACCCCCCACTGGTTCCATCTGCCTATCATCCCTCCCTTACCTGGTTCCACTCATTACCTTCCTCACCGAATAGATTCCAAAATCTGCACTCCTTTGTTGTCTCTGTTTATCACCTCCCAGCCTCTGTCTCTACCTCCAGCCTCTCCTCACCCCACCTGGCTCCAGCTGCCCGTCATCCCCCTCCTCACCTGGTTCCACCTATAGCTTCTCAGCTCCTCACTCACCCCTCCCCCTCCCCTCCTGAAACTGGCAATCTCCCCTCTCAGTCTTGACAAAGGGTCTTGACCCAAAATGTTGACTATCCCTCCGGCTCCAGCAATTTGTTTTTTTATTACAATCAATAATAATGAGTTAGACAAAGGGACTAAGTGTATTGCATCATATTTGCTGGTGATACAACGATCGCCAAGAAAGCAAGTTGTGAAAAGGACACCTGGAGTCTACAAAGGATATATTGCAACACTTTAATAATCCCATATCTGATTGTTTGGAGTTTAGAGGAATGCGAGCTGAGCTGACTGGATAATGTAAGTTTCTGTGGGGATTTCACGAGATAGTTGCTGAAAGGATCCTTTCCTTGGTTGGAGAATCTAGCATTAGGAGGCATGGTTGCAGAATAAGGGGTCACCCATTTCAGATGAAAATGAGGAACTTCTTCTCTCAGAAGGTTGTGAGTCCTTAGAAATCTCCACCTCAGAGAGCTGTGGAAGCTGAGTCATTGGATATATTCAGGACTAAGAGAGACGGATATTTGAACTATCAGGGAGATAAGGGCAATGTGGAACAGGTAGGAAAAGGGATTTGAGGCAAAGATCAGATCAGCTATGCTCTTTCTGAACAGCAAAGCATTGTCAAGGGAACAAGTGGCCTAATCCTACTCCTATTTCTGAAGCTCTTATGATATTATGGTCTATTCATTTTTACCTGCTGCAACCCTTGCCATTCTCGGTGATCAGGAGCTCAGCAAGTCCCATTAGTTGATGGTCAGTGACAGTAAATTAATAGCCCTGATGGTATACTTTGCATTGCATTCCTGTGGCAATATGACACCGTGTCCTCCAATTTAATGTGAGCAACCTCAGGAAAGATGCATTAGTAATACAATAATTGGGTTGCATATTTCATATTTTGGGTTTGAATTGCAAAACCAACAAACAATATGATTGTATTTTTTGAGGGGAGGGTGTCAGAAATAAAGAAATAACTGGACAATTTCTGATTTGGTTGAGATAATCTGGCCTCTCCTCTTGCAAAAAAGCCAAGTAATTGCCATGAATAGAAACAAAATTTTAAAAATATGATGCATTAATTGGCAACCAATTTCCATTGAGATAACCATATTTTGACTACTTCCTTGCAAGGAATCTTGGATGAGGCTTTAAGTGAACATCCGTTAAATTGCTAACCGTCACAGCCTACACATTGTTTTGGACAACACACATTTTTGACTAGTAACCAGAAAAGAGTGCATAGTTTAGACTCTTCCTGATCCATTGCTTCTGAGTCACAGTTTCTATTGTTCCGATATCCCACCTACCCCATCAAAAGCAATTACCTAAGGACACAGTGGCACTACCAAGAGACTGATTCTCCTTTATTTTGTGCAGATGGGTTGCTAAGCTGCATCACTCCATTACAATGAGATCCCTAGCCCAACTTTAGGATTCACTTGGATCTCACCAATTACTGTACAGGCAATGTGCTCAAGGCTCCACCTACTCACAAGCAGTACAGGAGGAGATCAGATAATGATTCCTGCAAATGGGGAGCGTTCTGATGAGCCATTCTACAAAAAAAGGGAAAACCCGAAATGTCCAAAGTTCTATAGAGTTCCATAATATCGTTCCCTCTTCACTTTAAACTGCTAATTAAGAAAGACAGATTATTTCTTCTAATATGTAAAACTTTCACTTGAATTTTATTTCCCGGTGAGTGTGAAATGCATGTATTTGTTTTGGAACTAGACTTTGGCTTGCTCCGTGGGTAAAGCTCTTTGGAGCTTGGAGGATTTTTTTTAATGGGCTGCTATAGCCAAAGCTCTCAGATGACTATTTATGGAAAATATAATCACTTATTTTTTTTATGAAGAATCTGCTCCGATCCTAAGTAGGTGGCTACAACTGCAGTTGTAAATTGTTCGCTCTCCACAGCACTTTTAACCTATGCTATTAGTCGGTTCATACCCTCGACGTGTTAAGTGTGGCTCCTGCTCTTCCAATTTAGGGAAGTCCGCTTGCTCGAGGATCCTTTACGACGAAAAAGCGTGCAACATTGAAATGTGTTTTTTTTTTCAATGTTGGATACGGGAGGGGATCGTTCAAGACAGCCGCCCTCGTATAACTCGAATTGTGCAACTCCTGAATTCCTCAGCCTGCACATTCTTTGCACTATAATGGCTAAATAAGGAAGAGAATGTCAGAAATGATTTTAATTCCTTGGATTTTGTTTACAGATTAAGTCATCGGCGTTGATGCATTCCTTATATGATGCATATGGGAAAGAGATTATTTTAACCTGGGCATTATACTCTTTAGAAGAAGACCATCGCTCTCACTTCTCTAGCGAGTCATTTTAGCTGTGCTGTATAATTACTGCATCTATATTCCCAATGTAAAGCTAAAAATATTTTCAGTTGCCAACTTGTTCCAAAAAAGATCCAGGGAAAAGTTATATTCACGCAAAGAAGTGAATTTTAGAAGTAGTTCACTTTAATTTGAGCGATGTCAATGAACGGCCGATCAGACAGACCAAACTAGAGATCTGTGTTTCATAATATAAATATTTTACTCTGTTCAGCATTTGCAAGTATTAAACCGACTTTTGTGTGTGGGTGTGTGTGTGTGTATTTCCGTGGCACTATTCCCTGGTTCGACGCTGAACAAACACCAGGGCACCGGGCAGTTTTGGAGAGACTTCAATGAAGTATTTTTTTCACATATTCCGAAATGCAGAACACTAGAGCCCGCAGTTGCAGACTGGATCGCCTCGCATTAAGTGGACGCCCTCGCGTTGCACAGCTCTCTCGAATGATCCCATACAGGGATATGTTTAAACTAACACAAACAGATTACACATGGTCTATAGGATGCTTGAGTTAACCGCCGTAAACTACAGCTTGTTTTACCCAAGATAGGATAGCAATCATAACCAATGAGGCAAACCAGCCAGAAAGGGAGTGCACTGCACCACTCCTAGTTATTGGAAATACCGACACACACTGAAAGATCTCCGCCAAAATCAGTTGCAACCAAGTAGATATTTGGAGTGTGATAGATACAAATACATTTTCTTTTTTTTCCAGAAAGCACATACCGCTGAAACCGAAGCAAGAAGAGAACTGCCTTACTCTCGCCCGGGTTAACCACCCAAATAAGGCGAACGCTGACATGTAACGGGTTGGCCGGCATCACAGGACATAACAAGGTTTCCGTCCAGCTTCTGCTGGAAACCTACATCCAGCTCCATTCGGCAGGGGACGTTTAAAATACCACGGAAAATTCCTCCAAGAAT
Organism: Pristis pectinata; assembly: GCF_009764475.1. NCBI lineage: Eukaryota > Metazoa > Chordata > Chondrichthyes > Rhinopristiformes > Pristidae > Pristis > Pristis pectinata. The sequence goes on from NC_067416.1 coordinate 33,546,420, forward strand.
TGTAAAGCACTTACTTACTAGACGGTCTCTAACAAAGATCGAAAGAAAAGCAGAAAACTGCAGATGCTGGATATCTGAAATAAAATCAGGGAATGCTGGAAATACTCAGCTGGTCAGGCAACATCTGTGGGATGAGGAACAGAGTTAACGTCTCAGGCTGCTGGCCTCATAACAGGGACGAGAGGCGGCGGTGACAAAAGGAGTGCCTTTGAGGACACGTTAACGAGCCGTCACCACCCTCTCCCAGTGGCACCAGGACCACTTTGTCATCACTCTTGATCCCCACCATATCACAAACATTCCCTCTGTGCTCTCTGCCCTTCCCTCTTCTCTACAGCTTAAAAGATGTTTAATTTCTACCTTTTCTGGTAATGATGAAAGATCATCAGCCTGAAAGTTTAACTCTATTTCTCTTTCCACCGATGCTGCCTGATCTGCTGAGAGTTTCAACCATTTTCTGTTTTTACATTAGTCTATTCCCTGCTTTAAATAAGCTTTAAAATATCTCATTAAACCTGGTCCAATTCCTTAATATAATCCACATGCTCTATGTATTCAGCCAATTATGAGTTAAGGATCTGGATTTTCCTTGAAATTAATTCTAACTGACTATAAAATCTAAATGAATCTTATCTGTCTTGTATTGCAAATAGGGCCTGCATTAGAGATGTAGTGTTCTGCTTGGTTTGTATTACCTTGTAAGATTTATTCCAAAACCATATTTTACTCATTAAATTTTTTGAAATATAATTCAGTACATTCATAATTCCTATTTGAAGCAGGAGACAAAAAAATCTGAGAATTCAGAAGTGCAGAGAATTCATTCTCTACAGTGCATGGCTCAATTCACTTATTTATAACGTCAAATTTACATCTGCTTTGCATAAGTTATTTCCTCTTTTCAAGGTGCTAGTCCCTGATTATGCAGTGATGTGTTTTGCTGCACAGACTTTTCTGTGTGGGACAGGTGCAACAGCATTGTCCAACTGATTGGAGGCTTCCATGGCAATGTTGCCAAGACCCACAGCCAAGAAAAATCACCAGCGCCTCTACTTCCTCAGGAGGCTAAAGAAATTTGGTTTGTCCCCTTCGACACTCACCAATTTTTATCGATGCACGATAGAAAGCATCCTATCTGGATACATCACAGCTTGGTATGGTAACTGCTCTGGCCGGGACCTCAAGAAACTGCAGAGAGTTGTGGACACAGCCCAGTGCGTCACGGAAACCAGCCTCCCCTCCATGGACTCTGTCTATACCTCTTGCTGCCTTGGTGAAGCAGCCAACATAATCAAAGACCCCACCCAGCCAGATCATTCTCCCTTCTCTCCTCTCCCATCAGGCAGAAGATACAGGAGCCTGAGGGCACATGCCACCAGGCTCAAGGACAGCTTCTATCCCACTGTGATAAGACTATTGAACTGTTCCCTTATACGATGAGATGGACTCATCGTATAAGGGAACAAGGTAGACCTCACAATCTACCTTGTTATGACCTTGCACCTTAATGTCTACCTGCAATGCACTTCCCTGTAGCTGTGACACTTTACTCTGTATTCTGTTATTGTTTTTACCCTGCACTACCTCAATGCACTGTGTAATGAACTGATCTGTACAAACGGTATCAAGGCTCGATACAAGTGACAATAATAAATCAACACCAATACCAATACCCTGAACTGTGGCCTTTCCCCTTTGTGGTGGCTGCATCAAGCTTCAATGTGTCCCTAGGTATGTAGCCCCAGACCATGGAATGTGACAGATTACAAAGTTAAATTGTGGACCACTCCTTGCTCTGGAAGACTGGGATTCAAGTCCATAATTCCCTGAAAGTGGCAACACAGGTCAATGTGCTGGTGAAGAAAGCTTGCTTTCATGGCTTGGGACATAATATAAGGGTTGGGATATTGCATTGTAACTTCACGCAACACTGGTTAGTCCACACTTGGGGGTATTGTGTGCTGTTCTAGTGACCACACTATAGGAAGGATGTGATTGTGCCGGAGAGAGTGCAGAGGAGGATCACCAGGATGTTACCTAGATTGGAGGACTTCAGATATATGGAAAGATTTGATAAGCTGGGCTTGTTTTCCCTGGAGTGAAGGAGGTCGAGGGGTGACCTGATAGAAGTATACAAGTTTATGAGAGGCACAGTTAGGGTCAAAATCTTTTTCCCATGGTAGGTGTATCAAAAACAAGAGAGCATAGGTTTATGGTGAGAGGAAGAAGTTTTAAAGGGGATCTGAGGGGTAAGATTTTTTTACACAGTAAGTGGTTGATATCTGGAATGTGCTGCAGAGGAGGTGGTGGGATCAGATAAATTACTCTGTTTGAGGGACAATAAGACAGACACTTAAGTAGGCCAGGCATAGAAGGATACGCTCCTAATTTTATCAAATGGGATTGGTGCAGATAGGCAAAAAGGTCGGCATGGACAGAGTGGACCAAAGGGCCAATTTCTGTGCTGTACAACTCTATAACTCTTTAACTCAATGATCTCAAAGATCCACTGGTCTAGCTTATTAGGTTGGTTTTCCAAACTTGTGTTCAATTGCAAAAGTGCTTTCCTTTTGAAGAAGCAGGATAAAGCTTCCATTGCACTTTGTTGGTGTCATCATTGTTTTGCAGCCAAATGCAGCAGCTGTTTTGGAAATCTGGAATTACAGATTGGAGTTTAGAGGGTTCTTCAATCAACAGCCTATCTGGATAAGACTCTGCCTTCACTTTCCCTTTTTTGGTCTATTCTATGACTCAGTCTAACTGATGAACATTGATCCATACTACAAATCTACACTACAACGTGCTGCATTGGCAAATAAATAAATAAAGCTTCAAATAAAACTAACTTGGCTGTGTTATTTGTAATATTGGTTGTGAACAATAATTGTTGCTTTAAAGCTGATACATCTTGAAGGAAGGTTGGCATGGATTTGGTAGGCTGAAGAACCTGTTTCTGCACTGCATGACTCTATAACTCCATCAGACCAAAGTGTATCTTTCACCTGGTCGATGCAGTTAATGTCTGTCTCAGTGTGAACAGCCCATAGAACACAGAACTTGTGTTAGACAGCTGTTCAGGATGACCCATGAGAAAAAGAAAGCCAGATGCTAAAACACATTCCAGAAAGAGGTGGATGACCGTCTCATCCCTGCTGCAGCCACCTTGAGGGCAGGGTGTGATGCTGCTGAAATTGCAACTATACATGAAGGATCTCACAGAGACAGCTCTACTCACCACCATCCAAGCAATGTATTTGTGCTTGTTGAAAGTTCTAATGATGGAGTATTCTGCCAAATAGCCTTGATGGTCTGCTGAGGGAATCACCTGATAGGATCCACCATCTCCCTTACACTCAGTGCCTCAAAGACATTCTACGCAGAGGACCACTGCCTGACCGACGTATGGCCAAAGGTGGAGAAACAAAAGACTGCAGATGGTGGAATCTGGAGCAACACACAAAGTACTGGAGGAACTCAGTGGGTCAGGCAGCATCTGTGGAGGGAAATGGACAGTCGACGTTTTGGGTCGAGAACCTCCATCTGAAAGATAGAGATGAGATATCCCCTCTATCTTTCAGTCCAGTTGAAGGGTCTCGACTATTTCCCTCCACAGATGCTGCCTGACCCACTGAATTCCTCCAGCGCTTTGTGTGTTGCTTATAGTCAAAGGTGTTTGCCTGCACAAATTTTTTAATTAGGGACAGTGACACAATGCAATTGCATGGAATTTTCCAGGGCAATTTGAACAAATTCTTTCTTCATAAATCTGGGGGCAGATAGAACCTCGACATGATGTGATACATGGTGTTCACATACTGATTCCCCTTGGTTTAGAGCCACCTTGCTACAGCCACACCAAAGGTGGCCATCAAGATGAGGCCTACATTGGGTACACTTTTGCCCCCTTTATATGGAGATTGCTGCAGATAGAATTCATTTCCATCTCCCAATAACGTAGATAATGGCTTGCTGATTGCTGTATCGGAGGAGCAGGATGCAGGCAACACCTACACCATATGCAGAACATTGGGAGCACCATGCTCCCGGTGGCCAAGTTCATTCCTGCAATCAAAAGGGAGCACTGGTCTCACAATCCCAGTTTCTGCTTCAGGCTGGTCATTAGCTCCATCAAGTTCTTCAATGCGTGTCAATGCTCCTCCAACCACAATCCTAGCACCTTCAGTTAGTCAGCCCTGACATTGAAAGATTCAGAGGATCGGTCAGACCACTTGTAAAGGAAACACTGGTGCAGTGGTTAGTGTTGCTGCCTCACAGCTTCAAGAGACTCAGGTCCTATTCTGATCTTAGGTACTATCTGTGTGGAATTTGCACGTTCTCCCCATGGGTTTCTGCCAGGTTCTCCTGCATCCCAAAAACATGCTGAATACTTAATTGACTACTGTAAATTACCCCTTGGTGTAGGGAAATGGTAAGAGAATCAAGGGGGTGTTGATGGGGATATGAGGAAAGAATTAAATGGAATAAGAGGATGGTGAATGGGACTTACGGAATTGCTTTGCTGAGAGCTAGCATGAGCTCAATGGGTTGAATGGCCCTCCTCTGCATTGAAATAATAAAGTTTGAAAAGAATGGTTTTGCTTTTGCCACGATCAACTTTCAGACCCAAGGCCAGTTTGAACTGGTCACAGCTGCATATCTCTCCACAGTGCTCAACAAAGGAATTGCAGAAGGTACCAACCTCATCACTTTTAACCTGAGCGCTACCACTATCTGCAATCATCACCCCTCTTATACTGACGTCCACTGCTTCATAAGGTGGTGAATGGGTAGCTCTATCTCTAATCTATGGCTTGCAGAGGCTGTTTACTGTCCTCATCAAAGCAAAATGCAAATGTCTCATTCGTCATGAATCTTTTTGCCTTGCCTTATTTACATTTTCTCTGGCTACCCTTGCTTCTGGTCCACAGACCCACCAACGTCAAACTTGCATTAGCAGCGGCCGTTTTCCCTCCACACTTCCTCCACCCTTCCACGAGGATACTCTGAGGCCAAGAGCTGGCTCATTAAAACAATATTGAGGGAAATTGGGCTAATTTTTGATGGATGAACCTCATGCTTTGCCACCCATCCAAAAATGGGGTACATAAGAAATTTCTTTGTCCTCAATATTTTCCTTTGAACATAAATTTTGACAAAATATTGAGGGGAATGAAGATGTTATGCTTGTACATCTTATGTAAACAGAAAACGTGATTTAACTTTTATTTGCTAATTCCTTTAATTTTTGATCTAAAACTTGTTCCATTTCTCATTTTTAATTAATCCTTTTAACCTTATTATCCAACCCACGAGGAGTACATTAGACACTGGCAAGCGTACATTCCTCAAAATAAAGTAGCAAGTTCCAGTTTCCAATTTAGTACTTCTGCAAAACCAAAATATTGCAGATGCCAAAATTTTGATTAGAAACAGAGAACATGTCAAATACTCAGCAGATCAGGCAACTTCTGTGGTGAGTAAAACAGAGGTGACATTTCAGCTCAGTGATTCTGGTCCCCTCTCCATAAATACTGCCTAATCCAGTATTCCTTTCTTTTTCAATCTTTTTATTAATTTTCAAATTAATACAGATTAATACATATAACATCGGTGATTATACACGTGATACAAAGAGATCGGGAGGACAATCATGACATATATAATCATAAAGAATAAAAAATATATTGTAGGCCCACGGTCTCTTAGTAAGCGAATATATTACAAAAAAAATCAAAAAGGGAAAGAAAAAAGATTTATTGTATAAAAAAAAAGAACCCCCAAATCGTAATAAATCAAAACAAACTAAAAAAATTTCAAAAGGAAAAAAAAACTGGACTGACATTTCTCGATGAACAATAAGCATTATTATGTCGTCAAATCCGCTCCTCTGTTCAAAGATTATTAAAAAGGGATCTATATCATATGAAAATATTGAATGAATGGTCTCCAAACTTCCTCAAATTTAAGCAAAGAATCAACAGTACCACTCCTAATTTTTTCTAAGCTTAAACATGATATAGTTTGAGAAAACCACTGAAAAGTAGTAGGGGGTATTGGATCCTTCCATTTAAACAAAATGGATCGCTTGGCCATTAATGTAACAAAGGCAATCATATGACAAGCAGCAGCAGATAAATGGCCAGATTCCATCATTGGTAGCCCAAAAATTGCAGTGATTGGGTGAGGTTGTAAATCAATATTCAATACAGTTGAAATAATGTTAAAAATGTCTTGCCAATATTTTTCCAAAAGAGGACAGGACCAAAACATATGCGTCAGGGAAGCCACCTTCGACTTACATCCGTCACATATAGGATTTATATGGTGATAAAAACAGGCTAGCTTATCCTTAGACATATGGGTCCTGTGAACCACCTCAAATTGTATCAAAGAGTGTCTGGCACACATTGAAGATGTATTAACTAATTCTTCCATGTCTCTGTGGGTAAAAGTATCTGGAGTTCTCTTTCCCATTCATTCTTAATTTTATCAATTGTCTCTGGACCTGTATTCCTCTACCTTGCCTAGTTATGTGTCTGTCTAAACACCTCTTAAACATAAGAACTGTATCTGATACCACCACCTCCTCTGCAGCACATTCCAGATATCAACCGCTCTCTGTGTAAATTGTGTAATTTCAGCATTATCTGTTGTTATTTTAGTACCTTTTTACATCTCCTCAGCCATTTTAAAATATGAATTAATCTTCTGACTTTTTTTATGCATGTGAAACTAATCATTTTGTCTTAAGTCAGCAAATCAAGCCTCAGGTGGATCAAAAATGTGAGGTTCTTCTGCGGCTGTTGGAAGTGCAGTGAGATACAGCTGACAACTGCAGGCAATGTTAACTCAGCCCTGAGTTCAGGAAATGTTTCAGTCAATAGGTGAGTAGCTTGAACTTGTATAAATTTTTAAATTCTTTAAATACAGGGTTTTGACCCAAAATGCTGACAATTCCTTCACCCCCCTCCCTTCCACCCCCACATACACAGATACTGCTTGACCCGCTGAGTTCCTCCAGCAGATTGTTTGTTGCTTTAAATTCTCTTCCTTGGTTTTCAAATATTAATCTGGCCTCCACAATCCATCCACTCTCTCCATCCCACCATCATCCTATCTCTATAATGTTTAGCTTATTTTACTTACTTTACATCTTATTTTACAGCTTATTTTATCATATTTTACTTATCTTACCTTATCTCAACTTATTTTACAGCAGTTTACCCGGATTCTTTCTCATGAGCACTTTGGTTAACTCTATTTTACCTGATCTGTCAAAGTGTTACCACACCAGGCACTCTTTGCTCCCTGTAGCTGGCAATTTGCTAAAACAAATACTTCAGAATGCAATCTTGGCTGCAAAAATAGTGTTTGAACATAATCAACTCCTAATAACTAGTAGGCAACAACACTGAATGAAACTTGACAGACTTTAGTGCTTTAGTACCAATGATTTTTGTGAATGAAAATTTACAGCCTGCCTCTTGTAAAAGACTGGAATGGTGTACAGTCATAGGGTTATAGAGTCATAAAGTCAAACAGCACAGAAACGGGTCCTTCAGCCCACCACACCCATGCCAAGCTTTTTGCCCATCAACGCCAATCTCATTTGCCTCTATTAGGACCGTATCTTCCTATACCTTACCTAGTTAAGTTTCTGTCTAAACACCTCTTAAAATTAACAACTGTATCTGATACCACCACCTCCTCTGCAGCACATTCCAGATATCAACCGCTCTCTGTGTAAAAAAACTTACCCCTCAGATCCCTATTAAAACTCCTTCCTCTCACCTTAAATCTATGCCCTCTTGTTTTTGATTGCCCCTACCATGGGAAAAAGATTTTGACCCTTTCTGTGCCTCTCATAAACTTATATATTCCTATCAGGTCATCCATCAGCCTCCTCCGCTCCAGAGAAAACAAGCTCAAACTATCCAATCTTTCCCCACAACTGAAGTCCATCAATCCAGGCAACTTCCTGGCGAATCTCCTCTGCATTCTTTCCAGCACAATCACATCCTTCCTATAGTGTGGCAACCAGAACTTTGCACACTACTGTACATAATGGCTAAGAAATGTTTTTTAAAGTTGCAACATAATGTCGTAAATCTTATATTCTATGTCCTGACCTATGAAGGCAATGATGTCATAAGACTTCTTCACCACCCTATTGACCTGTGTTGCCACTTTCAGAACTTACGGACCTGAACCCCAAGATCCCTCTGTTCATCAACGTTCCTGAGCACCCTACCATTTACTGTATATATCTCCTACCGCTATCTGACTTCCCAAAAATGCATCGCCTTGCACTTGTCAGGATTAAGTTCCATCTGCCAATGTTCTGCCTAACTTTCCATTTGATCTATATCCTGTTGTAGCCTTAGACAAACTTCCTTGCTATCCACAACACCACCAACTTCCGTGTCATCCACAAACTTACTAATCAAGAAGAGATACACAAACTTTTTTGTTGCACCTTACTTCAAGGTAGTTTATTCTGTACTGTGCCTCCTCCTCTATAATTAGAAACTGTTTTTTTTTGTGGTTGTCCAACTCCCTTCATGATCCTCTGAACACACCTACACTTTCCTGGTTTGAAAATCCAGAGCAGAATGGAAGGACACAGGTTACTGATAATTCTCCACTATGGATCTGAGCCCATCCCTGTCGTCTGAATAGGGATACTTTGCAAATTTTCTCTGGAAAGTGACAAAAGCATGAGTGGAGGCAAGATGCGTGCTCTGCCCACTGCTCTACTCTCCCTACACACATGACAGCTCAAACGCCATCTATAAGTTTGCCGATGACACCACTGTTGTTGGCAGAATCTCAGATGGTGATGAGGAGGCATACAGGAGTGAGATAGATCAGCTGATTGAGTGGTGTCGCAACAACAACCTCACACTCAACATCAGCAAGACCAAGGAATTGACTGTGGACTTCAGGAAGGGGAGGTCGGGAGAACACACACCAGTCCTCGTTGAGAGGTCAGTGGTGGAAAGGATGAGCAGTTTCAAGTTTCTGGGCGTCAACATCTCATGGGTCCATGAACCCATGAACACTACCTCATTATTCCTCTTTTGCACTAGTTATTTATTTTTGTAACTTATTGTAATTTTTATGTCTTTATGTCTTGCACTGTACTGCTACCGCAAAACAACAAATTTCACGACGTATGTCAGTGATAATAAATCTGATCCTGATTCTGAATCTGATATATCGAGCATTTTCCACCCATCTTGACAAAAACCTTCCTATGTTATCAGAGTTTTACTACTGAAGTGAAGTTAACGATGAGTTATAAAAGAGCGGAAGTGATTCCATCCCACTCTGTACCTGGGTGAGCAGAACTCGTTTGCCAGGTCCACAATTCCCAAATTTCCTTAAAAGGTAGCAGGCAGTTTATGCTTTGAACAGAGAGCCAGCTGAACCTAGCAATCCTACAAGGCCTTCTCGGGATTATTGACTCCTTTCACATTAATGATTCAAAACAAGAACGACTGCAATATTGTTTTTTTCCTCCCACACAAAAAAAGTTTGATTTACTAAACAAAGTCCCTTGCATACAAAGAAGGTCACAGATTAGAATGACTTCACAAGCATAAATAAGAAGGGTAATTGGAAATGATTCATTTCTGCAGAGAGCTACAAAAACACTGAGTGCTTTGTCACAAGGAATAATTAAGGTTCGCGTGTGGAAGGACATTCAACGCACATACTGTGAAATGCTGATTTCACAAAGATAGGCACCATGTTTAGGGCAAATTGGGACAAGAAATTAAATGCCAGCTTTTCCAGCAAAACACATCCAGAAGCTAAATTTAAAATTAATTCTCAGAATGTGAATTTTTCTGTAGAAGCTCACTCCAGCTTTTAATGGAAGATTTGATAAACAATCAAAATATAAGAAGAAATAGGGTCACAGGGAAAGCGAAGGGAATATAGAACATAGAATAGTACAGCACATGAACATGACCTTCAGCCCATGATGTCTGTGCCAAGCATGATGCCAAGTTAAACTAATCCCTTCTGCCTGCACATGATCCATATCCCTCCATTCTCTGCATATTCATGTGTCTAACTGAAAACCTCTTGAACGCCACTATCATATCTGCTTCCACTACCACTCCTGGCAGCACATTCCAGGCACTTACCACTCTCTGTGTAAAAAGCTTGCCCTGCGCATCCCCTTTCAAATTTCCTCCTCTCACCTTAGAGCTCTGTTGTCTAGGATTAGATTTGGCCAGAAGCTAATACAGACACAATTACACCAATATTTACAGAGAGGTGGCAAGGAGTGGGTGCGGATTAGCAGTCAGGGAACACAAAAGAATTGTTTTAACATGCAGTTGAAGGGAAGGAAGTACAGAAAAAGGCCTATGATAGGGTGGAGAGATACAAGGGATTAAATGACAAAAAACATAATAGTGCAGGGTTAGTGAATAACAAAAGGTCAGTTTTGAGGAGTTGTAAATGACTGAAGCTGAATAATTATCTGAAATTGTCAGAAGAAATAAAAATCTGGAAATGTGAAACGTAATAGCTGGTTATCAGAAATTGCTGAGCTCAGATATTGAAGCTGAATGGAGAAATTACATCCAGTCACAAGACAAGGTGCTGTTCCTGGAATTTACATTGACTTTAATTGGAATGGGGTAGGAGTCTGAGGTCAGAGAGTTAGTAAGATAGGGAATTGGAAGCTTTGGGTCCTGTTTGTATACTGAATGGAAGTGTCTGCGAAATGGCTTCCCGAAGCAGGTAGATATCGGTCACAAATTCCCTTCCATTAAAATAGGAAATGGATTACCTTTAGTTTAATTGCATCCAGGTTTGAAATATTTTAGGTTTTAATTTACCTCCTCTGGGGATTAAAAACATCCCATTGAGTTGACTCTCCATTTTTCTGCTGCATCTCTATCAACCTATGTTTTACAATGTTCTTATGTAAGATCATAGGCCTTAAAAAGTTGACTCTGTTTCTCTCTCCATGGATGCTGCCAGACTGGCTCAGCATTTCCAGACTGCTTAAATTGTTTCTTGTTTTACATGAAAGAGTAAAAATATGAATTTAAAAAATCAGCATAAACATTCATTGGATCATGATGGAAGTTCTGCCTATGAGAACAGAATAATTACATAAATGGTAAAATAATTTAAGTATAGCATCAAAAACAAATGACTGGTGAAAGCGAAGGGTATTATAGAATTAACCAAGTTGAATGCTACATCTTCCAAGGAAGGATAATCCTCTGTTACTACATTGGAATCTACTGATGTCAGCCCTTATGTTTTGCTATTTTAAACTTTTTTTTACTCCTTGCAAATAAATTCACTTTGACCACAGTCTGTCACACTGACTGGTGTAGTGAACCAGCCCACTCCAATCAGGGGTGCTTATTTTCCACACTATCACAAGATAAATTTTAACCTTCGTAGCCATTAGAATTAAGCATTTTAATTAGATATGTTTATGAAACATCCTCTTGTGTTACTGCCGTTGTTTTTAACCTATCCAACAGTTTATTTATTTCACTATTTTGTACCAATCTTTTTTTTCGGTTCTTGGGAATTCCATGAGGGCAAAGGTGATTTGCTTCCACTCCATCTCTGTGGCTTCTGAGGTGGATGATGGGGCCATTGTGTGACCTGGAGGGGGGAAGTGCTTGGCAACACAGGCTGGTGGAAAGTTTGGGAGGCGGTGTGCTCCTTCTACTGATTACACTGCATGTTCTCAAGGATATCAGTGCCAATCCAAATGCTCTTTCTCCATTTTGAGCAGTCACAGGGCAGTAATCCCCAGGAGTTGAAGAGGAAGTTGCATTTTTGCAAGGATGCTTTGAAACCATTTTTGAATCTTTTCTCTGCCTGCCAAAAGATTTATTGCTATGATATAGCTCAGAAGAGTGTTAGTATTTTAGGAGTCTGGTGTCAGGCATACAAGTGACATAGGTTGCCCGTTGGACCCGACAGAGTTTAGTTAGTGCTTCAATGCTGGAGATGTTGGCCTAGGAGAGAATATTGACATCTGCTTAGTTATCCTTCCTAATGGATTTCAGTGACTGCATTAATGATATGTCTCTAGTGCTTTGAGATACCTGCTAATAAGTAGTCCAAGCTTAGAAGCATGCAGGCGGACTTCAATATGACATATGGTTTGGCTTCCAAATGCAAGCAAACCTAAGCATCATCTGTGAACTGCAGTCGACTACTAAGGTTGGAGTTACCTTGGTTCTGGACAGTAGGCAATGTAAGTTGAACAATTCCCCATTAGTCATGCAGATTTACTCCACTCAAGTGGGTAGCCTGTTGGAGGTGAGACTAGAAAGGTTGACGAAATAGTTGGGGCAATGATACAGCTCGACCAGTCTCTACTGAGATTGAATCTAGTGTGGACCCAGTGTTAGGATTACGGCTTGCATCCCATCATGAACCAATCATAAGATGGAGACAAATTTCTGCAAGCAACCAAATATGAGGTGGATGCTCCCTCCCACCTCATCCACCCTGTTATCTCCATCAATCTGGTTCTAAGACAACAGCAATATTATCAACATTTCTGTAAGAAAATTAACATTGAAGCTCACAAGGGCCCTGACAAAATCACTGTTCTTAGATGGTGGATCACAACCTGTAAATTTCCAAACAACAAATGTGTCAAAGTATCTCCAGAGTCTGAACTGCCCTGAAGTCCACCATAATTAGCACTTTGAGAGGAATCTTGACCTCTCTACCAGAAAGAGCTGGGACTGGAGAATGACCGAGAAATCCAGGAGCTAATTAACCACAAAGGCAAAGCTTTCCTGTATTGGAAGCTCTTCCACCACTCGAAAAGGAACAGCTCTGCAGGCACCTGAAGATGGAGGTCCAATGGACATCCTGGACCTAAGGAGCAGGTGGAAAGATCACTGGATGTTCAGCACATCACTGATAACCATGACATGCCACAACTCTTTAGCACTGTCAAGGCAACATATGGCACTCAAGACCCCACCAATGAGATCCATGAATGGAGACGAACTTATTAAGAACAGAGATGGTCAGCACTCACTGGAAGGAACGCTTCAAAGATCTTCTCAAATGTGACTCTGCCTTTGACATGAGTGCTTCTATTCTGAAAGGCCACACACAAAATAAAAAACACAAGTCCTCAGGAACCTGTAGTTTCCTGTCAGGAGTTCTAAAACATGTCAGCGAGGAACTTATGTCACAAATTCATCACTTCATCTTCCACATCCGGGAAGAGGAGGACATGCCAAGATACATCAGAGCTGCCGTAATTGTGATCATCTTAAAGAAAGAAGACGTATCCCACTGGAGCGACTGCAGAGGGGTCTCCCAGCTTTCTGTTGCAGGACAGGTCATTGCCAGAGTCCTCCTTCACTGCCTCCTGCCAGTGGCCAAAGAGAGCTGTTCCCCAAATCACAGTGGGATTCCATCCATTTAAAGGCACAGTGGACATCATCTTCACCACCCGACAACTCCAAGAGAAAAGCAGGGAGCAGCATCAGCCATTTTGTCCCATAAACAGTTAGTTGTACTATAGAATCACACTGGTTTAGCTAACTAAGGCGTATAATTCTGCAAACAGGAATGTCAGCTGGTGACTTGAATTCACTAAGTTAGAGTCAGAGAGTCATAGAATTACGTAGCATGTAAACATATCCTTTGGCCCTACTTGTCCATGCTGACCATGTTGCCTAATTGAGTTAGTCCCATTTCTCTGCATTTGGCCCATATCCCTCTAAGCCTTTCCAATCCATGTACCTGTCTAAATATCTGTTAAACACTGTAATTGTACCTACTTCTGCCACTTCCTTTGGCAGCTTGTTCCACATACTCATCAACTTCTGTATGCAAATGTTGCCCGTCAGATCCCTTTTGAATCTTTGCCCTCTCACCTAAAACCCATGCCCTTTTAGGCTCCCCTACCCTGGGAAAAAGACAGTGATCATTCACCTTATCTCTGCTCCTCATGATCTTATAAACATCTATAAGGTCACTCCTCAACCTCTTGTGCTCCAGGGAAAAATGTCTCAGCCTATCCAGTCTCTCCTTATTGCTCAAGTCCTGGTAACATCCTCGTGAATCTTCTCTGCACCCTTTCTGGATTAATGACATCTTTCCTATACCCAGACAACCAGAACTGCGCACAATATTCCAAGTGCAGCCTCACCAACATCTTGTACAGCTGTAACATGACATCCCAACTCTTGTATTGACCAATGAAGGCAAATATACCAAATTCCTTCTTCACCTCTCTGACTACCTCTGTCTCCACTTTCATGGAATTATGTACCTGTACCCCGAGGTCCCTCTGTTCTACAACACCTTCCAGGGCCCTAGCATTTACTGTGAACATGAAACATGCATGTATAATGAATTTAAAATATTAGCAATTTCATTAGTATAAATTTCCTTGTCCAGTCCCCAGAGAATACCTTTCAGATTAACTCAGGTCATGCTGCATTCAAGCATAGCAATTAATAAAACATATGTATAAAACAAAAGTATATATAAATCTCTGATTCTTTATGGTCATCCAAATTAAGTAATTGTGGCGACTCACCGTCTAGTCGGGCGAACCGGCTCGGCAGTCGGGTCGCGCGGCGTAGGAGCGACGACGCCCAAGATGGCGGCGGGCCTCGTCTTTCCGAGCGACGGGGAGAACCCGCGCGCGGGAAAGTCCTGATGACGTAGGACTTACGTCATTGCCGGTTGTTTTGGGCGGGAACATTCTCCCTTAAAGGGCCCGCGCAAGGCGGGAAAATAAACCAGTTCTGTTTGGCAATCCTCCGAGTAGAGTCTTGTTTTATTCCGCGGTAGCAACCGCTACATTGGTGACCCCGACGGTCCAAACGGCTTTTGGACCCGCGAAATGGACGACGGCGCAGCAGCCAACGCAGTGGCCCTCAAGCTGCCCACCTTTTGGTCACTTCGGCCCAGCGTCTGGTTTGACCAGGCCGAAGCGCAATTCCACCTTCGGCAGATCACCTCCAACTCCACGAAGTACTACCATGTGGTTAGCTCTCTGGACCAGGAGACAGCCGCCCAGGTTGGAGACTTCATCCAGTCGCCTCCGGAGGAAGATAAGTACCCGGCTTTTAAAGACCTTTTGATCCGGACCTTCGGCCTCTCCCGTCATGAGCGCGCCGCCCGCCTGCTTCATCTGGATGGCCTGGGGGACAGATCCCCATCCGCCCTAATGAATGAGATGCTGGCATTGGCCGAGGGTCACAAGCCATGCCTGATGTTCGAACAGGCCTTCCTCGAACAGCTCCCCGATGACATCCACTTGTTGTTAGCTGACGCCGACTTCAGCGACCCCCGTGAGGTGGCCGCCCGGGCAGATGTCCTGTGGAGGGCCAAGCGCGAGAGCGGTTCGTCCGTCAGTCAAATCACCAGGCCGCGAGCCCAACGCCCGCCTCGCCTGGCCCCAGCAACCGAGCAGCCACGCCCCAGGAATGCAGACGACGACACGGGTGACCAACTGTGCTTCTACCATCAGAGGTGGGGTGCGGAGGCCCGTTGATGCCGCCCACCCTGCAAGTTGCAGGGAAACGCCAGGGCCAGCCGCCGCTAATGGCTATGGCGGCTGGCCGCCGACAGAGCCTCCTCTTCGTTCAGGACAAGAAATCTGGACGGCGTTTCGTCGTTGATACTGGAGCGGAGGTCAGTATTTTGCCCCCGACAGGCCGCGACACTCGTGACAGGCCACCAGATCCTCTACTCAATGCCGCCAACGGTACAACGATACGGTCTTTCGGCACCCATACGCTTCAATTACACTTTGGCGGCAGCCGTTTTACCTGGACCTTTACCCTTGCCACCGTCGCCCGACCACTCCTAGGAGCCGATTTCCTTCGGGCCCACAACCTGTTAGTCGACCTGCGAAGGAAGCGGTTAGTCCACTCTAGCACTCTCCGGACCTATCCCCTGGGAGAAATCAGCCCACCAGCCCCGCGCCTGGACTCCATTTCCCTTTCTGGCGACGATTTCGCCAAGCTCCTAGCCGAATTCCCATCGATTTTGGCACCATCGTTTACAAATTCTAGGCCCACACACGGGGTACGACACCACATCATTACCACAGGGCCACCCCTTCATGCCCGAGCACGACGATTACCTCCAGACAAGCTCCTCCTGGCAAAGGAAGAGTTCCGTCACATGAAGGAGCTGGGGATTGTTCGCAAGTCAGACAGCCCCTGGGCCTCCCCCCTGCACATGGTCCCCAAAGCCACCGGAGGGTGGAGGCCCTGCGGCGACTACCGCAGGCTGAATGACGCCACCACCCCGGACCGCTATCCCATCCCTCACATCCAGGACTTCGCAGCGAACTTACACGGGGCCCGCATCTTTTCCAAAGTGGACCTCGTTAGGGGATACCACCAAATCCCGGTCCATCCGGATGACGTCCCCAAAACTGCCATTATCACCCCATTCGACCTGTTCGAATTCCTTTGGATGCCGTTCGGCCTTAAGAACGCCGCGCAGACCTTCCAGTGGCTGATGGACGCAGTAGGCCGAGACCTGGACTTCGTGTTCATTTACTTGGGCCACATACTGATCGCCAGCCGTAACCGCCAGGAACACCTTTCCCACCTCCGCCAGCCGTATTCCCGCCTCCGCGATTTTGGCCTCACGATCAACCCATCCAAGTGCCAATTCTGACTTGACTCTATTGATTTCCTTGGCCACAAAATCACCAGCGACGGGGCAACACCCCTACCCGCCAAGGTGGATGCTATCCGCCATTTTGCCCGCCCCGACACAGTCAAAGGCCTACAGGAATTCCTTGGGATGGTCAACTTTTACCATCGTTTCATCCCTGCAGCAGCCCGTATCATGTGCCCTCTGTTCTCGCTGCTGGCTGGTAAAGGCAAGGACATCACCTGGACTGACGAGGCTGCGGCTGCTTTCGTTAAGGCCAAAGACGCCCTGGCAGATGCCACGATGCTGGTACACCCCAGGACTGACGTCCCGACTGCCCTCACGGTAGACGCGTCCAACACCGCGGTAGGTGGGGTACTGGAACAGCTACTCGAAGGCCGCTGGCAACCCTTGGCATTTTTCAGCAAGCACCTTAGACCGCCCGAACTGAAGTACAGCGCTTTTGATCGGGAACTTCTAGCGCTGTATCTGGCAGTCCGGCATTTCCGATACTTTCTAGAAGGCAGGCCTTTCACCGCTTTCACCGATCATAAGCCTCTGTCCTTTGCCTTCTCCAAAGTCTCCGATCCCTAGTCAGCTCGTCAGCAGAGACATTTATCCTACATTTCCGAGTTCACAACTGACATTCAACATGTCTCCGGAAAGGATAATGTCATTGCTGATGCACTTTCCAGACCAACCATCCACAACCTATCCTTGGGTGTCGACTACACGGCCCTAGCTGACGCACAGCAAGCCGACGACGAACTGCCCAGCTACAGAACCGCAGTCTCGGGTCTGCAGCTCCGAGATTTCTTGGTTGGTCCAGGTCAGCGGACCCTACTTTGCGAAGTTGCAACTGGTCAGCCCCGCCCTATAGTCCCTGCAGCCTGGCGGAGACGCGTTTTTGACTCGGTACATGGGTTGGCGCACCCGTCCATCAGATCTACTGTCCGACTGGTCGCCAGCAAGTTTGTCTGGCATGGCCTGCGCAAACAGGTCAGTGAGTGGGCCAGGACTTGTCCGCACTGCCAGATGTCAAAAATCCAGCGACACACCAAGGTCCCACCACAGCGGTTCGAGCCTACCCGTAGAAGGTTCGACCATATACACGTCGACCTCGTGGGCCCTCTGCTGGTTTCAAGAGGAACCCGGTTCCTCCTCACCATCGTGGACCGGTTCACGAGGTGGCCTGAGGCAACCCCCCTGACTGACATCACAACTGATTCCTGCGCCCGGGCGCTGCTCACAACTTGGGTCTCACGTTTTGGCGTTCCGGCCCACATCACTTCAGACAGAGGCACCCAATTCACTTCCAGTCTCTGGGCTGCATTAGCGAACCTGCTCGGGACGCAGCTGCACACCACCACGGCCTACCATCCTCAATCAAACGGGTTGGTGGAACGTTTTCACCGCCATCTGAAATCGGCCTTGATGGCTCGCCTGAAGGGTCCTAACTGGGTTGACGAGCTGCCTTGGGTCCTGCTCAGCATACGCACTGCCCCCAAAGAAGACCTCCGCACTTTGTCAGCTGAGCTTGTATACGGGGCGCCACTAGTTGTCCCCGGGGATTTCATACCTGCCCTTCGGGACCAAGGGGAACAACCCCCAGCAGTCCTACAAAGACTGCGCGAGAAGCTTGGCGCCTTAGCCCCGATTCCCACCTCACGGCACGGTCAAGCCCCATCCTGCCAGCCCGAGGAACTACGGGACTGTAAGTTTGTTTTCGTTCGCAGGGGCACACCTCGGGCACCATTGCAACGACCATATGAGGGACCGTTCCGAGTCATACGGAATAACGGATCCACTTTTATTTTGGACATTGGAGGCAGGGAACAGGTTTTCACGGCGGACCGCCTCAAACCGGCCCATTTGGATCTGCAACAGCCTGTCGAGGTTGCCACGCCGCAACGCAGAGGCCACCCCCCTAAGCGGCAGCTGGCACAGCCCACGGACCTTGGGGACTGTATCACCGGTTCTGGGGGGGGGTTGTGTGGCGACTCACCGTCTAGTCGGGCGAACCGGCTCGGCAGTCGGGTCGCGCGGCGTCGGAGCGACAAGGCCCAAGATGGCGGCGGGCCTCATCTTTCCGAGCAACGAGGAGAACCCGCGCGCGGGAAGTCCTGATGACGTAGGACTTACGTCATTGCCGGTTGTTTTGGGCGGGAACATTCTCCCTTAAAGGGCCCACGCAAGGCGGGAAAATAAACCAGTTCTGTTTGGCAATCCTCCGAGTAGAGTCTTGTTTTATTCCGCGGTAGCAACCGCTACATAATCCTAATTTAAAGATAGGCAGATATATTATCAACATCAACTCTGTATACATAGAATTATACAGAAACAAGCAATTTAGTACAACCGTTCTATATTTTCCCTATATACAAGTAAATAGTTTGAATCACATTTACTTGCTCTATAATTCTTTAGTTGCTTTTTGTCCATTCTGACCTTAAGTGCTCCAGCATTTTCTGATATTTGTCATATCATTCTAATGAAAGTCAATCTAATAAGAATAAAGTGATTCATGAACATAACAAATAGAAACAGGAGAAGGCCACTCTGTTCCTGGTGTCTGCTCTGCCACTCAATAAGATAACCATTTTCTTCAATGCCAAATTCCTGCACCAACCTTATGTTCCTTGATTAATATCTAGAAATCCATTGATTTAAATAGACTCAGTGTCTGAGCCTCCGCATCTTTCTTAGGTTGTGGATTCCAAAGGTTCACCGGCCTCTGGGTGAAAAAATTTCTTCTCATCTCAGTTCTGAATGACTGCCCAATTTCAGACTGAAAACCCTAGTTCTCAACATCCTAGCCATGGGAAACACTAACTCTGCATCCACCCCATCAAAGCCTCAAGGATTTTGTACATTTCAATAAAATCACTTGTAATTAATCTGAATTTAAGAGAGTACAAGCCTAATCTGCTTAACCTCTGCTCACAAGAATCACACCATCCTAGGAATCAATCTGACAAACCTTCAATTTTTTCCTTCTATTGTAAATATATTCTTCCTTAGTAGGAAAACCAGGGCTATATACAATATTCCAGATGCAGTCTCATAGGGTTTTACAGAATTGGAGCATGACAACTCTCCCTATATGTTAAAAGTTGCAATAAATTCACACATTCATTCCCAAGATGTGTAATTCTCTGTCCATGCAGCAATATATTGCACATCACCAAGTTCCAGCGAGAAAGCAGTAGTTAGATATATTCTTGAATGAATGCTGTCCATGGAGTGATGGTATTCCCAGATGATTTCAGGGACTGCTAGGATTTTAGAACAGAGAACAGAAAAGCACAGGAACAGACCCTTTGGTCCACAACGTCTGTGCCGAATATGATGCCGAATTAAACTAAATCTCTTCTGCACATAAATGATCCATATCCCTCCATTTCTTGCATATTCATGTGCCTATCTAACAGCTTCTTAGACATAATTGCAATATCTGCTTCCAACACTACCCCTGGCAGTGTGTTCCAGGCACCTACCACACTCTGTATAAAAAACTTGCCTCGCACATAGAACATAGAATATAACAGCATAGTACAGGCCCCTTGGCCCACGATGTTATGCCGACATTTTATCCTGCTCTAAGATCCATGTAACCCTTCCCTCCCACGTAGCCCCTCCTTTCTCTATCATTCATCTTTAAACTTTCCCCCTCTCACCTTAAATGCACATCCTCTAGTACTTGACATTTCTATCCCAGGAAAAGGATTCTGACTACCTATCTTATCTATGCCTCTCATAACTTTATAAACTTCTATCAGGTCTCCCCTCAGCCTCCGAAGCTCCAGAAAAAACAATCCAAGTTTGTCCAAACTCTCTTTATAGTTCATACCCTCTACCTCATACAGGCAGCATCCTAGTAAACCTCTTCTGCACCCTTTCCAAAGGCTCCACATCCTTCCTGTAATGGGGTGACCCTGTAATTTTGACCCAGTAATGATGAGGAAACGGTGATATGTCCAAGTTGAAATGACAGGCAACTTAAAAGGGAAAAGAATTGAGATCTGATGGATTGGGAGATGCTGCTGAAGAGGTATTGATGACTTGCTACAGTTCTTCTCATATGTAGTATTCCCTGTTGCCATGGAATATGGCTAATGGAGGGAATAAATGATTAACCTAGTAAATGGGCAAGAAATGAATCCACCAACAGTAATGTTAACTTTGCAATATAGTAGCATCAATACACTGTACAAAACCTCCAAAATTCAGGGGCAAAGTACAATGTGCTGATGGTACCATAGAGTGCATTTAGTGCTAGTGAAAATGAAAGAATTTCTAGGCTGTACACCATGTGGGTGGTGGTAAGGTTTTATAGACATTTGAAATGAACTACTTCAAGTACCCAATCTCTGACTTGTATTGGAAGCCTCGCCAGTTGTCTGCCTATTCCATCTAAGTTTCTTACCTTGCATTCCCTCCCCAAATATTGATCTTGGGCCACCCAGCCAAAGCAATGGCATTAAATGTCATGAGACTCTCTCTCCTTGGAAACAGTGATGGCTTTGACATTTGGCGACAACCTTAGAAACTTGCACTTAATGTTTATCCAACATCTGATGTGGGTCACCAATCTCACTGATTGACAACTGCATCAGTGCAGTATGAATGCCTTGTGATATCAAAATCATTATTTAAGCAATGTGCTTTAAAGTCAAAATACCAACAAAATGGTAAACTCTTAACCAATGGTCCTCAGGAAAACGTACTGCCGAAATGCGGCCTTTGTAGTGATACCACTTTAAATCCCCGTAATTGAAATCCATTAAAAGTGATGTGGCCATCATTGCTTTTTTTCTTACCATCTATGGATATTTTTGATCTCCCCACAGACTGTGTTGCATTGAACCCTCTTCATTCAACTTAAACTTTACGTTGCCGCAAAATGTGCACCACAAATCAAAGTCATGTGCAAAAATCCGATCTCCCATTTGCGAGCCTAATATATAATGCGAGTTTAACCTGTTTGCATTGGGACTTTTTTTTTTGCCTTTTTGGTTACGGGAGATAATTGAGCGGTTCCAGGGGGTGATCTATCAGCGCCTGTCAATGTATATTTGCAGCTGCTCCTGACTTTCGAATCTGTTTATGTTAGACGTTGATACTCCCGTTTACTTGATGAACTGAGCACTTGGAATGCAGTAAAATGCACCGAGAGCCCTCGGCCACCCAGCGAAGTGCTTTTGTGTAAGAACCGTATATGGCTGTAGGAATCCGTGTAACCAGGCTTGGGGTCTGGTCCTTTTTTGGGGCTGCTGTGGGTGGAGGCAGAGGGTGACGAGACCTAGGGGCTATAAAACTTAACAAACCAGGGAGGGAGAGTGCACCATCCCAGAGTAAAGGACCCCGGCAAAGCACCGACAGGGTGAGTCCCAGGCAAGGGTTAACCTGCAGTTCTTTCTATGTACATTACTCATTTTCAGACAATTATTCTCAGTTTTATTAATGGCGAAATTGCAACGAGCAGAGGGCTTGTCAGAGAATTGTATGCTTGCAAATTGAAACCAGCCATTTATTTCTCGTCGTTGCAATAATTGAATGTAAATGGAAGATTATTAGTTATTGTACGCTGATTCTGTTTTTTAATAACATTAGCAGAAAGATTTAAAGTAAAACCTTGATTCTGAAGCATTTTGTATGATTTCAAAAGATACTGTATGTCATATGGTTGATAAAGTGGATTTGGTTCTGCTGTTACTGACAAATGCAAGTTTTTGAAAACATCTGTCCTAAGTAAGTTTATTTTGTTGTGCGCAGTGAATTTGCAAGTGGCATCGCTGCGTTACCTTAACTACCTCTCTCAAGTAACGCTTGATTCCCCTGCAACTGGCTTGGTAGAGTTTCGGTACATTGGGTGGTGGAATCCTTCCAGAGCTTATAACTGAGTTGATGTTCGTTCCGTTCCGGACTCCTTATGTAGCAGGGCAATAGCATGGGCCTCCATCAAGTAGTTGGATGCCCAGCCGCGACCATTTAACGTTTAAAAAGGGATTCTCTTTTCAGCATCAGAATCCTAGTGTGTATGTGTGTGTGTGTTTTTAACAGTTGTTTCATCTTCTTGGTAGTGTTTCCTATATCTGGTAAAGGTGGCCAATCGGGACAGAATCTAACGAAGAATCAGTTTGGACGAGTTTGTCTCGTCCCCGCCTTACGTGTGATTGTTGTAATATATTGGCCTGCCTTCGCTCGGTGTTGTGGATTCTGGGGTTACTGTATTACTAAATATGGTTCTTTCTCAGCCCGTCTCCAACGCCTCTCTGGTCACTGTTAGCATTACAAACCTGAAGTCAGTGCAGAGAATGGGCAGCAGCTACTGCGAGCCATGTTCCAAAAAACACACTTAAGAGAATATTTTGCAGAGTTGCAGGGATTTCCTAATTAGGAAAAGATACGTTTAAAGAAGGGCCTTTCATGTATTTGGACTTCCTGTCTGAGCAGGGGATCTATTGGCTACTTTGAAGAATGCAAAGTCCGACTGTAACACACTGAAGGGACCTGTACAGTGGAACGAGAACTTTAGACTTTTTGGTGGCTATTTTAAATTCACCAAGGACTGCACGACAATCTCAAACACCGTGAAAAGAGACAATGGCAATAGTAATCAGTTCAAATGCAGTTTTATACAGAACTTATTACCCCCAAGTTCAAGTTTGTCCTGGTCCCGTTATG
Organism: Pristis pectinata; assembly: GCF_009764475.1. Taxonomy (NCBI): domain Eukaryota; kingdom Metazoa; phylum Chordata; class Chondrichthyes; order Rhinopristiformes; family Pristidae; genus Pristis; species Pristis pectinata. Next base: position 33,569,754 of record NC_067416.1, read on the forward strand.
ATTCTGGAACCAGCATTGCATTTATTTATCGACGCTATTGATAGATACAGGAGCTCATAGGGAGGGAAAGGTAAACATGCACACACAAACACTCTGGCTGTATTTTCTAATCTGGACTGTTGGTTAACTCTCCGTTTTTATTCCCTTAAGACTCAGCAAGGTTGACCATGTGTGACGAGGAGGAAAGCACAGCGCTGGTTTGCGACAACGGCTCCGGACTGTGTAAGGCTGGCTTCGCCGGGGATGACGCTCCTCGGGCCGTTTTCCCTTCCATCGTGGGCCGCCCACGGCACCAGGTTAGCCGCTCCCGGCCGCGACGCTGCAAAGGCAGCGAGAGACCCTAGAGGCTTAATTGAACGATTTATGTTAAAAAAAAATAATTTTACTGGATGTGCATCAGGATTTAGATAGGATAGCTGCAAAAAAGAGTTCGGAGGAATAGAGTGGAAGACTTGAACTTCCACTGGGTCGGTAACAGAGGACACAGAGCAAGGTGCTGGAGAGCAGGCGGGGTGTGGCGAGGAGGTGGCGATAGGTGTTGGAGGGAGGGGGTGGGTGGGGAGTTGGGCAGCGAGCTACTATGGTCTTAAGCATCTGCAGTCTCCTGTGTTTCTGTGATCTTAAGCGCATTGCCTGAGGGAGGGAGAAAACGGATTCAACAGTGATCTTGGAAAGGGAATTGGAATGAATACTTGAAAAGGAAACGTGAGGAAAGAGCAAGGGTCAGATACGAATTGGTAGGGGGCGGTAGATCTGTGCAGTTAAAAAGCCGAAGATGCTGGAGATAAGAAATGGACACAGAAAATGATCCGCTTAGACTCCCTGCATTTGTTTTCATATACCTGGTCTGCTTCCCTGCTTAATATGCCAGCTGTAACGATGGGTCGATATTATCAGCCCATCTAGGATTGGAAAGAGCGGAGAACAATTATACATTGAAGATCGAGGACAAGTTGCTAAATGTATCAAATTAAATCCAGTTGATATTGGTTTTACTTCTCCGTGCGGCGGCGAGTTGTATTGCGACCTCGAGTTGATGCACACATGCATTCTACCTGTCCTGTTTAATCCCACAGGGCGTCATGGTCGGGATGGGCCAGAAAGACAGCTATGTAGGTGACGAGGCTCAGAGCAAGAGAGGTATCCTAACCTTGAAATATCCCATCGAGCACGGAATCATCACAAATTGGGACGATATGGAGAAGGCAAGGGATTATTTGCATTCTTCCCGAGTAGTTAAACCATCCCAGCTAAACACTGTTTTAGACATCGAATGCTGTAATTGGTATCACAATTTAAAGTACCGTTTGGGCTGAGCAGTATTTTAAAACTACGGTCATTCTCTCTGCAGATCTGGCACCATACTTTCTATAATGAGCTTCGAGTGGCTCCCGAAGAACATCCAACTCTCCTCACCGAGGCTCCCCTCAATCCCAAAGCCAACCGCGAGAAGATGACCCAGGTACGGCAGCGCCTGTTCACCCACCCACCTAACCACCTTCCTGCTTCGGTGTGACTCACTCACCAGGTTTAAAAATCCCTGTTATATAAACACTGGGAGGGCAGTAAGAACCTACATCAGGTCTTTCAAGTGTTGACTAGCAGGCGTGGCCTTGCAACAGCTCTTGGTAATTACTCCCATCTCTGGTCATTTCCAGATCATGTTTGAGACATTTAACGTGCCAGCCATGTATGTTGCTATACAAGCCGTGCTATCCCTTTACGCCTCCGGCCGTACAACCGGTAAGTGGGAACAGTGTTTCCTGTATTAGCACTTGGGAGATGGGCCACCTCCGGCTGTTACTGATGCAGTGCTTGTGCCCGTGTGCAGGTATTGTGCTGGACTCCGGAGATGGTGTCACCCACAACGTGCCAATCTACGAGGGCTACGCCCTGCCCCATGCCATCATGCGTCTGGACCTGGCTGGCCGCGATCTCACAGACTACCTCATGAAAATCCTCACTGAACGTGGCTATTCGTTCGTCACTACAGGTAATGGGCCGGTTTTAGTTTAGCAGTTGCTATCAACTCACGTTAACCCACGTAAAGTTCACAACAGTGTTCTAAGGCTCCAGACCAAGATATTTTAACATTCATTTCAAGGCAATCGTTCTTTTTTTAAGAATTAGTTTGCTTTTGCAATTAAACACAGCATTTTCCAGACGAAAACAAAAAAAAAGGTGCTGTAAGAACGCAGGCAGACACGAAGCGCCTGTGGTAAGAGAACGCTGTTTATTTTGGGATCAGGAACCCTTCCTCGGAACTGGGGTTCATTGAGTTAACTGGTTTCTCTTTTGATAAAGGCTCGGAAAAAAATCCAGACGCTGGAATCCGAAACAAAAAATGTTTGCAGATGCTGCTTGACTGGCTAAGTCCTTCAAGTATTTTCTGTTTTTGCTTCGGATTCCAGCGTCTGCATTTTTATTTGTTTTCAATACTGATAGTGCTTTTTCAACCCCCAATCTTTCAATAATTTTTGAAAAACATCCGACGGTACAGCGGTGGCAGAACCTCCCACCTGACCATTTCAAAACCCACTCTCCAGGTTGGGCGTTCTTGACTGACCTTCAACACAGGTACAGACAACTCAGTCCAACCTTCACCCTTTTAAGGGCACGGACAAGTAAAACAGCAACCCGCACCCACAGCGGATACTGACCAGCAAGCGGGAGTTGATGCTGCATAAACAAATGCACGCAACTTTACTATTTATACTTACACTTGTTTCAAGATTTAAAATAAAAATCACACTTTTACCTTTCGACTCTAGGGAAGTCACCCTTCGCGTTGACCAATGTATCTGCAGTTTTATAATGAGCTAGGCCACTAGATCAAATAAACCCTTTATTAGATCTCAAGGCACATCGAGTGGTAAGTTATAATTAAGAGAGAACTTATGTGCCATTTCTCTGATTTACAGCTGAACGCGAGATTGTCCGTGACATTAAAGAGAAACTGTGCTATGTGGCTCTTGACTTTGAGAATGAAATGGCCACTGCGGCCTCCTCTTCCTCTTTGGAGAAAAGTTATGAGCTGCCCGATGGCCAGGTCATCACCATAGGCAACGAGCGTTTCCGATGCCCCGAGACTCTCTTCCAACCTTCTTTCATTGGTGAGTTGATTTTATGATTACAAACATTTGCTACTTCAGGTTCCTTAAAGGGTTCCAAGCATATATGCTGCAAAATTGATTAGGCAGAGATCACAAAATCCTATCAATAAGAAGGTTCATAGGTGCAAATTCAATTTGGGACCTAAATTTAGTTTAACAATTCAAAATTGTCACTAACATAAATGAAATACTGGGACTCAGATATAATGGATTTCATCATTAAGCAGGTAAGTGATTCTCAGCCAAAGACCATTGTCTCCAAATATTGAGGTAAAAGGGTATAGAGTTGATATACAGCTAAATCATAAGCCAATGATGGATAGAATAGACTGCGAGACAAAACAGTTTACTCTTGTTCTATGTTACTGTTGAAATTCTTATGGTCAGTTGTGGCTTAATTGATGGCACTCCCACCAAAGCAATAATGTTGTGGGTCTTCAAACATCAGTGCACAAGAATACTGGCAGGCACTGCTTTGGGGAGGTGTTCAACAATATAAACAAGGCAACTACACCTAATTGGTATCCGCTTCATTCATCGCTGTTCACAGACTACACCAAATCCCAGCCACACATCGAGATGCTCATCTCTACAAAGATAACCAGAACTCCAAGACACATCTTACAAAAGAAATTTTCATGTGAAACTCACTTTAATTTTACATTTTTCATGGATTAACTATGGTACTTCTTTGGTAGGGATGGAGTCTGCAGGTATTCATGAGACCACATACAACAGCATCATGAAGTGTGATATCGACATCAGGAAGGATTTGTATGCCAACAACGTACTGTCTGGAGGTACCACCATGTACCCTGGTATCGCTGACCGTATGCAAAAGGAAATCACTGCATTGGCTCCCAGCACCATGAAAATCAAGGTTAGTTGAATCGACATTTAAGGAAAAGAAACAATGTTATTTCTTGTATTTTCATTATTGATTTCTTGATAGCATCAATTAGGATGATCCTTCTCCCAGGAAAATGATACCTTAAACAGTCATTGGAAACTTATTGGTGAAATTTGATCACTGACTGTTAGTTAAATATAGGAATGAAAAGATTTTTTTTTGTAGAAGTCAATTGTTTAAGGCAGAGCATGAAAAAAAAAACTTTAATGTTGCTGTTCGGATACTGTAGTCAAACAAGTGTCATCAAAAACATGAATTGACATTCTTCTTGCATTAAATTTGGCTCAGTATGTGATTTAGTTGACAGGTGTACTTAAAGCTAAAAAAAAAACAAGATAGAACTGCAGATAGAACCTAGGACTACAGAACTGGTCCATTTTCCATATTCATAAATTTTCTTACAGAGCCTACATTCAAAACTGTAAAATACTTAACACAGATCTCCATTTTGACTTTCATATTACTATTTCACTGTTCCATATTTGACAAGTTTGATTTATTTCCCTTGTAATCTCAGCTTTGAAGTTATCTTCATTTTTATATAACACAGGTAAAGCTTAGTTTAGAAAAATTGTACAGTAAGTATATTTTATGACTTGTTAAAAACTAAAATCCTTTTTTTCCATTGCTGGGATGCACTTCCCTTTTCCTGCTACCTACAGGAGAGACAGCTCCAAAATGGTTAAGTATTACAGTAAAGCAACAAATTCATTTTTACATCAGACTTCTGATAAATTTAATATTGAATACACTTTAAATATGTGAGTTGAATAGCATTATGGATAACTTGGAAACCCTGGTTATTCACACAGTTTTTGACTGCAAACAACGTGTGTGCTGCTACTCAGACAGGAGATAATCATCTATGGGGAACTACTCAAAGCAGTCTGAGTCTGACCAGTGATGTGAAATAAGAGTTTAATGGAAATTAAAGAAAATAAAATGAGAATTCTAACAGAACCTGATGCCCAAAAAGATTCAAAAATAAAGCAAACTAATTAACTATGCTGTGACTGAAAAGTACCTACATAAAATACTTATTACTCTCCTATTGCTTTATTAACAGATAATTGCTCCTCCCGAGCGCAAGTATTCAGTCTGGATCGGTGGCTCCATTCTGGCCTCACTTTCCACCTTCCAGCAGATGTGGATTAGCAAGCCTGAATATGACGAGGCTGGTCCATCTATTGTACACCGCAAATGCTTTTAAACTGTTATCTCTTCTCTCCCCCGCCTCTTTTTTCCTCTCTCTTTCGTATCTTGTTGCAACAAAAAACTGTGAACGTGCAATGAGAGAAAAATACTTCCTACTGTTTTCATTCCATTGCTCTATCACCAGACATTACCTGTAGCTTTAACTGAATGAATGGGAGTTTTTAAAATAAAGTCAGAATGTGCTGCCAGTATTTTCACAATTGTCTTGTGTTTCCTGATATATATTTGATACCTATTTATTTAGCTAATGGCTAACTAGTTTGACATAAACAAAAATAAGCATGCCAGATAAAATTTAAACCTATACCTTGGTTTATTTATTTCAAAATATCAATGGTTCTGTGGCACCATGTTTCATTTTAAAATTGCTTTGAACCTTTTGACTTCAGATTAAAAGGCCTCCCATTGCTGCACTTATAATCTGTCCACATTTTCCTATATTTCCTTTCACTAAGATGTGTTCTGCTTTTACTTGCTTCGGGGGATACAGTTATCTTAAAGTTATTGCTATTAAAAAAATGGTTTCATAAACTATTGTAAAAGATGCTTGTTTAAAGCAGTCCAGTTGGTTTCTGAATTCAGTTGTGGCCTGTGCTCTTACTGAGTTCTGACATCCAAGTAAAAAAATCTATGAGAATGTCCCTGATCATGTAGAAATCAGTCTTATTGAAAATACTGATATTGCTGGTGACCATCATTCCTGCATCATAAAAACCAATGCAATTAACAACAACAGGTTTATACATTGTGATATGGCCATAAATCTGTACCCTTCTACTTTTCTCTCTATTCTCATTATTTTGTAACAATACTAGGCCATATTTCTAAACTCAAAAAAATTAAGAGAAACACAAGTACCAAAGAGATTAATATTTATTGGTTTCTGATTGAAGTGCAGATTCGATTTTATAAACAGTCTTGTGGATAACTAGCATTTATAATTTCACATTATGCCTGTGAAATATTTGGTGCATTTCAAAAATAAATATTAGCGACCGGTATGCATTTTTTTGTAACATGAATATACAAAAAGAGCATTAAATAATCCAGTTGGCCAAAACTGGTCATTGAAATTTGAAAGCGACATTTGTGTCCTTACAATAGAAATAATTTATACCGACTCCATGTATGTGGTAGTCTCACATTGTCACCTCATGTCCAAGATGATTATATTCATATCTTTTATAATAATGTGTTTGCAAGTCTGTAAAAGAATCAGACATAAGTTTGACATTTATTGTTCCATTCACAGAGTACTGTATTAAACAAGCAAGCCTCATATGCAATCCTCAACTGAATACTGTGCCTTTCTTCAGCATTTCACTCTTAACTGCTCAAGGAGTTTTATTGTTCATAATGTGGGTGCTTCATGGTTTCTATCTTCTGTACTTTTGTTACAGCCTTCAGTCTGGTCTCTTGTGCATCCTCCAGTATCTCTGACCCACTACGGACATCATGGTATCAACCTTCTGGGCTCTAAGCTCAGGAATTCACTCACTAATATTCTCCCACCTACCTTTCATAATTTAAGACACTGAATAATTCATAATTTGATTTGTCCAAATTAGCCATTTCAACAAGTCCCTGGACTTCACCTACCTGAAGCCATCACATATATACAAGGTTAAGTATAAATGTAACTATTCAGAATCCATGCTGTCAATTTGCTGAGCTTGTCTTTGATCGATAAGGTCGAGTACAATTTTAGCTATTCAAGATTCCTGACGTTGAGTTGCTGGCTGAAGCCATCCTGATCCTAAATGGAGATGTCCTGCACAGTGGCAAGTTCTTGCACAATATAATGTCATCACATATGAGAGCCAGGTAAAGCTCCATCCACAAAATGGCAAGAAGTCTTAGACAGCTGGCTGCCAAATTTGGCATAAATTATTGTTTCTGACTCTCCCTGCCTTTCATAAAATTCATTTCTAACACTATTGAAAACCCAGATTATTAAAAATGTTATTAAAGCTTAAAATTTTAAAAAAAAATTAAGCATAGCCAGTATTTATCCTTCTCTTTTGGATCCATTCCTCTCTATCAAAATGAATGGACTTGCTGCCCCTATGCCAGGTCTAAATGAACCCCAAAGTCTAACTACTGGGGACATGTAGCAAATTTGCACTCCACTCCACAGATGGGAGTGCATTTGGGAAGAGCCCACCGAAGAACATCCTGCAAGTTGTAGGACTTTGCATTTTGGCAGAGTCCCGATCTTTCTGACACTTATGGGCATATGTCAGCAACTCAATTCAGAAATGCTAACATTTGCCAGCAAGTTCTTATCCCAGTGTCATATTCTGTATAACACATCTTCCTATGATAAAAACTACAGCTGTGCAGACATTTAAAACAAAAATAGTAAAATTGTGGTAAATAATTGTTCAATAAATTTTAAAAGAACAGAAAAACACTGAAAAATAATTAATGATATAATTAAAGCAAAACAATTTAAACTAAGTAGATCAGTTTGCCCCTTGTCTCCTAATATGCAGGCCATTGATGCCCACTGAATCCATATGGCTTCAGATCCCAAGTTTTGAGCTGGTACAGAATCTGCATGACATTTCCCCTTTGTGTAACACAGAGAGAGTCCCAGCAAGTCCGGGACCTGCTGTTGAACTTCCTGAGATGTCAAGCAACAGAGTGTAGAGACAGATTCTGACCCAAATCCAGCCTTAAATCCAGGACTCGTGCGTGTCAGTCTGAAACTTAGTTTGAATGACTGTTCATTGGGGGAAGGAAAGAGTCTGATAGCGGCACCCAGTACGAGAAGACCCACTATGCCATGAAGATTAGGCAAGTAATCTTTAGGCAAAGTAAGATTATTAGTCCGGAAATTAGTAAGGAAATTACAGACCTATTAGTCTGACGTCAGTGGTTGGAAAGTTTTTGGAATCGATCCTCAAGGATGAGGTTATGGAATACCTAGAGGTGCAAGGCAAGATAGGTCCAAGCCAGCAGGGTTTCGTGAAGGGAAGATCCTGCCTGACCAACCTATTGGAGTTTTTTGAGGAAATCTCAGGTAGGGTGGATAAGGGAGAGGTTGTGGATGTTGTGTATTTAGACTTTCAAAAGGCCTTTGACAAGGTGCCGCACGAGAGGCTGATTAATAAGATGAGAGCTCATGGAATTACAGGTAGGATATTGGAATGAGTGGAGCATTGGCTGGTAGGCAGAAAGCAAAGGGTGGGAATAAAGGGATCCTCTTCTGGTTGGCTACCAGTTACTAGTGGTGTTCTACAGGGGTCGGTGTTGGGGCCGCTTTTTTTTACTTTGTACATTAATAATTTGGATTATGGAGTAAATGGTTTTGTGGCTAAGTTTGCAGACGACACCAAGATAGGTGGAGGAGTAGGGAGTATTTAAGAAACAGGAAGGTTGCAGAGAGACTTAGATAGTTTAGGAGAATGGGCAAAGAAATGGCAGATGAGATTCAATGTTGAGAAATGTGCCGTTGTACACTTTGGAAAAAGAAACAAACAGGCAGATTACTATCTAGAGGGGGAGAAAATTCAAAGTACAGAAGTGCAAAGGGACTTGGGGGTCCTCGTGCAAGATACCCTAAAGGTTAACCACCAGGTCGGATTGGCGGTAAAGAAAGCAAATGCCATGTTGGCATTCATTTCGCAAGGTATAATGTATAAAAATAGGGAAGTGTTGATGAGGCTCTATGGGGCACTGGTGAGGCCTCATTTTGAATACTGTGTGCAGTTTTGGGCCCCATATCTTAGGAAGGATGTACTGATGTTGGAGAGTGTTCAGAAAAGATTTACGAGGATGATTCCTGGAATGAAAGGGCTTACTTATGATGAGCGTTTGTCGGCTCTTGGACTGTCCTCACTGGAGTACAGAAGAATGAAAGGGAACCTCATAGAAACATTCAGAATGTTGAAAGGACTGGACAAAGTAGATGTGACTAAGCTGTTTCCCCTGGTGGGTGAGTCCAGGACTAGAGGGCACAATCTTAGAATTAGAGGGTACCGGTTTAAAACAGAAATGAGGAGAAATTTCTTTAGCCAGAGGGTAGTGAAATTAAGGAATTTTTTGCCACATACAGCTGTGGAGGCCCAATCATTGGGGGCGTTTATGGAGGAGATTGATAGGTATCTAATTAGTCAAGGTATCAAGGGATATGGGGAAAAGGCCGGAAATTGGGGCTAGATAGGAATAGTTTTAGTTTAGCTCATGGAGCAGACTTGATGGGCCAAATGGCCTACTTCTGCTCCTTTGCCTTGTGATCTTGTCTTGTGATTTACACTGATCTTACGGCCTTTTTTGCTCAAAGAAACCTTTGGATTACATCATTCCAACCTTAGTTCTTAAAATAAAACTCAATAACATTTGATTGAAACATATTAAATTCTTATGGGGCAAAATGGGGAGGATGCAGGGATTTGGTTACACTTTGCTGGGGTGCCTAGAACCAGGGAACACAATGAAGTGTTAGCCATTCAGGGCTGCGATGAGAAGGAATTTCTTCACCCAGAGAATGGTGAATCTTTCGAATCTTCAACCTTAGAGAGCTGAGGAAGCTTAGTTATTGAGCAAGTCAAGATAGGGATCAATAGCTATCTGAATATTAAGATAATCAAGGGATATGGGGGATATGCAGAAAAGCAACACTGAGGTAAAAGATCCACTGTGATCTTGTTGAAAGACAGTACAGGCAAAAGGGGTCAAATGACCTACTCTTACTTCTACTTCTTTACGCAACCTGTTCACAGCAAGAAATAGTAATTGCATATGATAATACTGGGCACATACTTGGTATAAAGCTGGCTCTTTAGAATGTGGATGAAACCCTTTCTTTCGGCAGGAGGAAACTTCCAGCATCCCTGCAGGAGTAAGGCGGAAGGCTGCAGTCCTAGAAAGTATCAAACACTAATCAACAAGAGCTGAAAGTATCCTTCAAGGCAAAATGAAATAACTGAACATTGATAACAATTCAAGTTATCAATGTCGGTACAGAAAACATCAGTTATGTGAAAAACAAACGTATACAGGCTGCAAATTTGCAATTAAAATAATAACCGCAAGTCTCCTGTGCTACAGTGTGTCTTGGTCTAATGTAATGCCTGCAAACCCAATCACAGGAATCCCACCTCTACATAGAAAATAAGGTTCAATAGACAAAATCATCTTTGGAACCCCACAGAGCAAGTACCAGAGTCAGTCATACAGCACAGAAACAGTGCCTTCAGCCTATCATGTTCATGCCAACCATCAAAAACCTATCTTTCTGATCCCATTTGGTTCAAAGCCGAGTACATTTTGGTAACTCGCGTTTGTCTGGATGATTCGGAAAGGAACATGGACAAAGAGACATGTGGAGAGGCACAAAGGCAGATACAAAAACAGAAAAAGTCATGGAGGGGGCGTTGGGGGGGGGGGGGTCAGGTCAGAGAGGGGCAGAGAGGGACAGGGGGTGGGGGGCAGAGACAGAGAGAGGCAGAGAATCCACAAGAAATATCTTCATCCAGAGAACAATGAAGAAGTGTGGAATGTGAAGATGGGTTAAATAACACAGATGCATTTAAGAAGAGGTTAGGTGAACACAGCATAAGGGAACAGAGGTACAAGTATACTAATGGTCAAAAGAGGAAAAAATGGTGGCTCAAATGGACCCTAAATGTCAGCACGGTTTGGCTCACTTACAGTATATGGAGCCACAGAAGGAAGCCATTCAGCCCAACGTGCCCATGCCAGTCAACATTGAGCTACCCAACCTAGTCCCACCTTGTACTCCTAACCTCCTCACTCAAGACGTAAGAATGCCACTACTAACAAAGGGCAGCACAATCCAACTGACAATACTTGCCACCAGCAGGCGAGGCTCTACATTGGCCGACAGATTTGCAAAGTCTCCCTTTATTGATGAAAAACACGATGCTGGATGAACTCAGCAGGCCAGGCAGCAATCTTGAAAGGTCCTGACCTGAAACTTTGACCACCAGCTTTTATCCATGGATGTTGCCTGGCCTGCTGAGTTCCTGCAGCATCATCATGTTTTTCATCCAGATTCCAGCATCTGCAGTCCTTTGTTTCTCTGCCTTTATTGATTATTAGTTTAGAAATTCCTCAGCGAACTTGAGAACCAATTGATTCTCAAGTTTTCTGAGGAATTTCTAAATCAGAACTATTAGCACGAGTGTGAAGAGATAAATAACTACTGGTTTCATATTCATACGTATACTTACTCATTGTGTTTGGGAGCACAAACAATTGCAATGGACTCTGGCAACATCAACTGATAGGAGCAATGAGTATGAAGATCAACACTTGAAAGAAATGCAGTCTGTGTTGGATGGGTCTGTAAATAGATTTAGAAAGTGCACATTTAATGCAAAAAGCAAAACTTTTTTGTGACAAAAATCCAAAACTAAATTTTTGCCTTGTATTCATTCTGTCCCTCTCCCACTGATAACCTTTCCATCTGCCAGCTTCACTTGTTAAACTGCCCTCTCCTGTTAGGCTTGCTACCTACAGGCTAAAAAAAAATCCTGAATACATTAAGAATTCTGCACGTGTTACGCTTTTTTAATCTGATTCTGTCGCAGTTAATATTGGAGGAGTTGAAATCCCCTACTATTCCCAGAGCATTCATTTCATTAACTTACATGGATCCAGCCCAAAGTGATAAGGCCATGTTCATTCTGAATAGTAAACAATTCCTCTTCATTCTCGGTGTCACAGTAATCTGGTCCCCCAGACTGTTTAGGTATTATTACATGTGTAATTGTAAACTCGTCATGTGTCTGCAAATAGAATATCAGAACAATGTGTATCAATATTAAAACTGCCTTGTTAAGGTAGTTTAGAGTCATAACAATTCCAAGTTACGACAGTGCAGTTTGTTTTTCATGAGAGTTTGGGTCTAAATAGGCCCTGAAAATCATGATGCAGGATTAACCCAAGCTTGTTAATTCCAGTGTAGGCCGCACACCAACTTCACGCAGCCTGATAATTAACATTTCTGCAGATAATATTGTGCATCACTTAAAGCAACCGTGTTACATAAGCCACCTAAGGGAATGGAGGCACTGTAGTTGCAGTAGTTCCTGTTCTATAGCTCATCCAGAGAGTGGCAAAAGGTGTAATAGCAGCACAGTTTGGGAGCAAGATCTGGTACCAAGACTCTCTGGCCCTGTTCTGGAGACCTTGGTGGAGGAAGTGGAGAAGGGAAGAGATGGCCTTAATGCACAGAAGAGCTTCAGAGAAGCTCGCTGAAGGCAGCAGGATCAGACAGCTATGGCAGTCAGGCAAAAAGACCTGTATGCAGTGGTGCAAATGCATAGCGACCTCACGCACACAGTCAAGGTCAGTGAGATGTAGAAAGCAGTATTACAACAAACGAGAAAAATAGGCTTATGATCCATTCATCTGGTAAAAAGCATTTGTTGAGAGTTCACAATTTACGAGGAGGGCAGTTTCTTTTTACATGGTTCTAACTGGTGTGTGCTGCCCAGTGATCATAACCATGTCAGTGTGGCCTTGAAAGATACAGTCTGTACAGAATTTATCAGTGGATCACAGGCCTTGGGGTAAAACAGCACAAATTGTACAGGGTTGGGTTTGGGGCTGGTGTCATTCATTGGAATATAGCCCAAGAAATCCGAGCAGCAGTGGGCTGTTTAAACCTTTGAGCCTGCTCTACCGTCATCATGATCATGGCTGACCTTGCACCTCCACATCATTTTCCTGCATTACTCTGCATCCCTTGATTCCCTCAATATCCAGAAATCAATCGATCCATTTTGAATTAACTCCACAGCCTTCCCCTTTCCCCTACTTTCTGATTTCGACAGGGACCTCTTTCTTCCTGACTCCCTGATGCGCTCATCCGCCCCTTCCCCATACCCAGGCACTTCCCCTGCAACTGCAGAAGGTGCAATACCTGTCCCTGCACCTCCTTGCTCACCACCGTCGAGGGACGTAAACAGCCCTTCCAAGTCAGGCGAAGGTTCGCATGCACCTCCTTCAACCTCCATGCAGTGTTCTCGAGGCGGCCTCGTCTACACTGGCGAGACCAAGCCACCATTTTGCAGACACCTGCGCCCTGTCCGTACTCGCTACTCTGAGGCCCCGGTCGTATGTGATTTCAACTCCCCTTCCCATTCCCACACTGACCCGTCTGCCCTCCGCCTTCTCCACTGTCAGGGTGAGGCCAAAACCCAAACTAGAAGAACAACACTTTATATTCCACCCAAGTAGTTTACAACCCAATGGTATGGACACTGAATTTTCCAACTTCAAGCAAGCTGCACTCACTGTGCTCCCTTCTCTCTCCTTCTGACCCACCTAGGTTCTCCCCACCCCCACCCAGTCTCAACTGCCTATCACCCACACGCAATATCTACCGCGTCTCCCATCTCCTCTTCCAACTGGTTACATCTGCCCATCATCTCCCTCCTCACCTGGTCCCACCTATCGTGTGCCAGACCCTACCTCATCCCTCCCTCTCACCTCTGTATACCAACTACCTCCCCTCCACACTCCCAGTCCTATGCAGGATCTCAACCCGAAACGTTGACTATCCCTTTGCCCCCACAGAGGTGCCTGACCCGCTGAGTTCCTCCAGTTTGTTTGTTTTTCGAGCTAAGAACGGCAGGGAGTACTGGAAGGAAAGCAGGTGAAAGAAGAGGAAGACAGTGGTGAAGAGTGCACACCATCCTGTGTCAGCAGCTCCAGTACAGACAGTTCACCTGTTGCAGAAGTTAGCTTCGAGGCGGGGTCTGCAGGTGGCGAGACTTTCACTGAGAAAAAGGGCAGGGGTGACATTGATACCAGCTCCCACTGTTATAAGACTATTGAACAATCCCCTAGTACAATAAAATGGGCTCTTGGCCTCATAATCTACCTCGTTATGTTCTTGCACCTTACTGTCTGCCTGCACTGCACTCTCTCTGTAACTGTAACACTTTATTCTGCATTCTGTTATTGCCTTTCCTTGTACTACCTCAATGCACAGCCAGAATGAAAAGATCCGTATGGATGGCATGCAAAACAAAGTTTTTCACTGTACCTCCGTACATATGACAGTAATAAACAAATTTACCACCCAGTAGGTGAAGTTGCACAACAGTTCCACTTATGAAGGACTTGGGTTAGGCAGGCTAAAGAAGCCGATGGATAAGTACAATTAAATGTTCAACAGCCTGCCAGATCACCAATGTGGGGGGTATACACAAGTCCAAGACTAACTTTGCACAGGTTGGGGACCTGTTCTTTTCAGTATGTAAATTTTGGGCAGCTCTATTAACACACATGTGGATCCACCACGATGCACCATCAGATGGCAAAGTCTCTGCTGCAGAATCCACCCAGCATCTGGATAGCGCAGTGGAAGCTCAGACCTTAAATGATTCAAGGTCAGCCTGTTGCCGTGGAAGCTCCAGCTGTGGTCACAATATATTGTGAGTAATTGCGTTCACGGGGCTTGCAGAACATCATGGAATTTATGTCAATCTTTGCGTTTAAGTTTAGTTTGGATGCAAAGTGAAAAAACATTTCAGCACACCTTTGTGGGCCGAAGGGCCTGAATTGTGCTGTAATTGTTCTATGTTCTATTATAATGGTCAAACACAGTCTGAAACTTCACAACCAACTTTCCTGCATTCTGTACTTCTTTCACGACACTTCCTTTGTCAGTGTACAGCTACCATATGGCAAGCAGGGACCATCAGCAGAAGCCAGCGCAATACTGGACAACAGGAAGGATGTGTGAGTGAGTATCATTGGCATCACAGTGGCTCAGCTAGTGGAGCCACTGCATCACAGCACCAAAGACCTGGGCTCAATCTTGTCTATGTGGAGATTGCATTTTCTTCATGTGACCACGTAGGTTTCCTCCACGTGCTCCAGTGTCCTCCTTTACCCCAAATACTTGTGGGTTGGTAGATTAATTGGCCAATGGAAATTGCCCCTAGTGCATAGGTGAGTGGCAGAATAGAATGAAAATAAAGGATTAATGTAGGGTCATTGTAAATGGGTGGGTTAATGATCAGCATGGACTCAATGGGCCAAAAGGCCTGTTTCCATGCCGTCTCTCTTTGACTCTCTCTCTATGACACTAAAGCATCTCTGCTGATGATACCTGTCAATGCAAAACAAATTACAACAATAAAATTCTCAACCCTGGAGGGTTGTGAAGGCTAGATCACTGGAGGTATTTAAAGAGGTATGTAAATTTTTGAAATGTCAGAGAATTGAGGGCTAACTGGCAATAGGAGATGAGGCCTGAGGCAGATCTGCCATTATCATATTGAACAGTGGGGAAAGTTAGAGGGGCTGAATGGCCTATTCCTGTCCCTATTGTTGTATGTTCTTATTCTTGTGTTCTGAGCAGGTTATAGAATTCAGTGAAACAAAACATACACAGTTATAAATCAACAGGGATCTGTGAAAAACAGCACCTGAAGCCACTGGCATAAAGGAGGGCCTTAGAAAAATGCTTTACCATTATAGCTTTTATTTGAAGTCTTACCAGCTTCCCACTAAGAATTCCACAGGTTTCTATTCCTCGTGCTGTATTTGCATCAGCCCGCATCAAAAACCTTTGGCAAAGATTCTTTGGAAGGACCACGTGCTGAAGCCCATCAACATTTTGCCCTGCAAGATATTAAGGAATAATTAGCTGTATAACTGCTTGAAAACAATCATTTCCAATAGTCCACCAGAGTGGGTTCAGACGTGAACTTGCAAGAATGGTGAGGATTCAACTGTATTTGAACTGGTATATGGCTGTTTTACAGCAATGAAACAGACTATTTGGCTAGAATGGTTTGTGCAATGCAGATTAAGAAGAAACAATGAGTTGCTGTTCTCGTCAAGAGCTCAGTGTGCTGTCACACTGTTCCCGAGAGCTCAGCTAGAATTCTGCTTCAAAGACAATTGATTACACTGATGTCAGCATCTCCATTCTTCACCGATACCTAAACCCAGGCCAACTCTGCAACCAAAATGAAGAAATCAAAATGTACTGCACATTTATTCCTCAGTAACTGGTACCTTTGGTGCAGGTCATCATGTGGAGTTCTGTGGTGTTAAATCTTGCATTTGCAGTCAGTATGTATGAAAGAATATTTTGGTAGTGGAGGAAGAGGTAATTCGGCCCATTAATCATAGCAGGTGTCTTTTCCATAGATTTTGGTGGGGTGTGGCAACTTTGACCACATCTCCCCCACGTATACTTCCTGTGGATGGAGACTGGCTGATAATTCTGCCTGCACTGGGCCCAGCGCTTGGAGCTTTGTTGCTACCCTGCTGAGGTTTACTGAGCAAGTTAGTGCAGACTGGGCTCTAACTGTTGATCGTTGTTGATTGTGCAAACCTCCTGAAGCCTCAGTGTGAAATCAGTAATTGCCCACATGAAAGCAGTGTTCAGTTCAGGCTGAGGAAGGCAAGCCTTGGTCATGCAGTCTAGAGGAAACACAGAAAGCAGGAGCAGGTGGTAGATCATTCGGCCTTTTGCACCTGCCCCAATCTTTAATATGATCATGGCTGATCTCAATAGAGCTCTCTCTCAGTTTTGCTTGACATCTTTTGTACCTAGAAATCCATTTTTAAATACAATCAACGACTTGGCCTCTACAGCCTCTGTGGAAATGGATTCCACAGGTTCATCACCCTCTGAGTGAAGACACTTCTCCTCATCTTGGTCCTGTATCTCTTACATCCAATCATAGGGAAACACCTCACACCCAATCGGTCTCATCCTATCAGAATTTGTTACACTTCAATGAGATCTCTTCTCATTCTTCTAAGTTCTGGTGAATTCAGGCCGAATCAATCGAACCTCTCCTCATACGACAGACCCACCATCCCAGGAATTAGTCTTTAGAACCTTCACTGCAGCTCCTCTATGCCAAGTATCTCCTTTCTTGGGTAAGGAGACCAAAACAGTCCTCAATACTCCAGGTGTGGTCTCACCAAGGTCCTGTACAATTGCAATGCGGCATCCTTGCTCCTGTACTCAAAACCTCTCGCCATTTGCCTTCTTAACTGCTTGCTGCACCTGCATCAGTGACTGCTGTATAAGAATACCCAGACCCTTTTTTATGTCAACATTTCCCAGTCTGTCACTATTTAAATATTACTCTGCCTTTCTGTTTTTCCTACCAAGGTGGATGACTTCACATTTATCCAAGTTAAACTGCACCTGTCATGTATTTGCCTGCTCACTTAACTTGAAGATGCTTTGTGACCTCAATCCTACTCAGTTTTGTATTGTCAGCAAACTTAGAAAGATTACAATTGCTTTCCTCTTCTAAATCATTGATAATATTGTAAATATCTGGGTCCCAGACACTGATCCCTACGGCACCCAAATAGCCACTGCCTGCCACCCAGAGGAAGTCCCATTTATTCCTACTGTTCCCTGTCTGCCAACCAATTTTCAATCCAGTACATTACTCTGAATCCATGTGCTTCAATTTTGCAGACTAACCTCTTAAGTGGGACTTCATCAAAGGCCTTCTTAAACTTACCAAAAAAAGTTACTAAAGATGTTCTAAATTATGAGGTTTTGATAAGAATTAATGAGAGAGAGATTGGTAACTAGATTTAGGCTAATCAGTAAAGGAACTGGGGAGGAAGTGAGGAGGGAGTTGGAGTAATTTTTTTCATGCAGCCAGTGGTAATGTAGACTGCAGTGCCTGGAAGTGGTGGGCAAACAGCTTAAATGAAAAACTTTCAAAAACAACATCTGCAGGGCTGCTTGCGTAAGAGCAATGGCGGCTTCCGGCTGAGTTAGAGGCTTTTCGTAACGACAATTACTAGTTTCTTCAGTGAGATTTTAGTGGGTTTGCACAGCAACCGAGTCAGAAACCACAAAGCTCCAGGTTCAATCTGCTGTCTGCATCGAGAGGGATGATCCCACCAGAGCAGCAACAAGGCTACAACCACTGGCCTGGTACCCAAGATGGTGACATCAAAAAGGTCAGCCCAACTACAGTTGCCATGAGAGATGCGTAGAGGATAAAGGAATGATATCAGAATTGCCCATCATAACACCCTCCCACCCCGCCACAACCCCCTCACACACACTCTACTTCAACATCCACCCTGCACCCTCCCTCACCACCAAAAACAACAGAAATTAATGCTCAGCAGCTTCCATAACAGGTAAGCCAGTAGATACTAAATGGGAAAGGAACACGGATGACGAGAGAGAGAGCGAGAGAGACCAAAAAGACCTCACAATTCGAACATAGCAAGATCCTGCAATAACAAAATCAGTTTTAGTGATGTTTGATAGACCAATGTTAGTGCAGGAAAGCAGGGAGGGTCTCCGTCCTGTTTTGAAATAGTGCTAGGCGATTTTTCATATCCACCCAAGATGTCACAGGACACCCAGTTTGTTGTCTCATCCAAGGGATGGCACCTTCAACAGTGCAGTACCCCGGGTGCTGCCCTGCAATGTCAGCCTAGACTGAGCGCCCAAGGGAAAGGAAATCAACTGGAATCTGACCACGTCTGATGGTAGTCAGACAAAAGACAGGTGCACCCCAATGCCTGTCCCCCAATGGAAAAAATTAATCTTAAAAAGTAATTTTGTATGGCGACAACATGAGTCAGGATTAGTTGCAGCACACCACACATGTGCATGCAAACCAACGGAAATCTGAAAGGCACCACTGAAAGCTGATGAGGGAAGCTGATTGCTAAACATATCAATGATAGAATCATGCAGCAAAGGAGGAGGAGGAAGAGGAGGAGGAAGTCTTCACTCAGCTCTTTGTGCTCTCCAAGTTTTTTTTTCCCCCCAAACTGCTATCCAAATAATCCCACGCCCACACCAGTTCCCTGTGGCCCATCAATTCTTCCCTTTGTGAATGTTCAATTCATCCCTGAACCCCTGCTCTACGTCTGCTCCTATCACACTTTCAGACACAACACATTTTATGAGTGACCAAAAAAAAAAATCATTCTTAGTGGTTCACAAGAACACAAAAGTTAATTGGAGCATAATCGGCCATTCAGCCCCTCAAACCTGCCCTGCAATGTGACGTGATCATGGCTGATCTGCCCCAGACCCCATCTCCTCTTCTGTGCCAGTTTCCCATTCCCCTCAATTTGCCAATCTTTCCAAAACATACTTATCTCCTCCCCCGGTGATCTCACCTCCTTAACCCTCCTGGGTAGAGAATTCCAGAGATTCACCACCATCCATGAGGAGAAAGCTCTACATATCTTTGTTTTAAATGACCATCCCCTAATCTAGGAACTCTATCCCACTGTTCAAGACTCTCCCACTTGTTGAAACATCTCAAATACCTATCCTGTCCCCTTAGGATTCATACATTTCAACAGGATCACCCTTCATTCTTCTAAATTCTAAAGAATACAGATCCAACTTCTTCAGCCGCTTGCGATAGGACAACCCTCTCACTCTAGGAGTTAGCACAGCAAATCTCTTTTGATCTGTCTCTAATGGTAGTATAACCTTTCTTATATAAGGGAACCAAAACTGTACGTGGTACTCCAGGTAACGGCCTCATCAGTATCCTGTACGATTGTAACAATACTTCCCTATTTTTAAACTCCAACCCTCTTGCAGCGAAGGCCAATATGTCAGTTGCCCTCCCAACAACTTGCTAAACCTGCTTGCTAAAGTTTTGCAATTCGTGCACAGAGGACTCCTGGATCCCTTTGCATTTCACTCATTTGCAATCTCTCTCCATTTAGATAAATCTTTTGATTCCTCTTATGAACGTGCATGGCCTCACATGTGCATGTCCTCTTGTCGAGGTGCACAACCTTTCTTGTGAATGTGGTGTCTCTGATGCTACGTGCCTGTGATGCCGCTGCAGGTAAGTTTTTCATTGCCCCTGTGCGTACGTGTACTTGTACATATGACGATAAACTCGACTTTGACATTTCCCCGCCTCTCATACTGACTTGTAATTTCAGTTCAAAATGGGAAAAAGCACGTAGCAATTGCAGAAATCAAAGTAGAGGTCTGGCCTGATTGTTAACAGGCAGGTATGGATACAAGACAGATAAGCACAGTTAAGAAACTGATCAGCCAGGGTCCATTTGAAAATCAGAGAAGGTTCAAGGGATTGAAGGACCAAGTTCTGCTCCGATATTCCAGCACACTTACTACTTGAGGTGCTCTGTGGTTTGAGGGACCTATCCACAGGAGGGCACCACCCTGGTCGGGCATCACTTGGCAGCTGTCCGGCAACGTTAACTCCCCACCGGGGAAGAACGGAAGGCTCGGTGTTTCCATAGGCAGCAGCAGTGCATGTCAGCATCCCACCATCACTCTGCTCCGACACTTGCAGCTTTACCTCTTTCTGCTTCTCCTTCTCAAAGTCCTGCCTCTTAAGCTGCTCTTCAAAGATACGGAACTGTTGCACTTCCAACTGCTGCTGTCGAATCCTAGCAACGCGCATTTTTTCCTCCTCAATCAACTTATTTTGCTGCTCTTTTTCCAATTTATCTTCTCTAGATTTGCTCTGTGAAAACAAGAAAATAATTAGAGGAGCAGTCCAGCATAGCACAGTACTGCGTTTATGGTCAGCTACTAAACAAGGATAAGTGTACAGGAGTCCTGTAATCCCACCTTCATCCATGAGAAAATTATTCTAAGGCAACTTCCACACAGCAGACTGTACCTGTGCTTGTTGTGATTACATTCAGCAGTGTTTTATTAAAAAAATGTGTCATGACTTGAGAGCGGCCCGTAGCTTCCAGTAAATACAACTCAAAACAGGATCAAACTGAAAAATCTGCGCAGGGCTTGGTGTCCCTGTGGAATTTGAGTCCATCTGCTTAAATAATTATTAGAAAAACCGTCAGAAACACAGTACATGATTTTGTTTATGTTTGTCTCAGATCTGCAATGTAATAGGAATGTTCAGGGACACCTTTTCCAAATAATATATTTCAAAAAACGGTAATGGGAACTATTTCACTGTTGCACTTCATTTTTCAAATGAAATTGGAACATGGCACAAGTTGGAACTGCACTGTACTTAACCCTTGATGCAAAGATAAGTCAGCAAGACGACTCAAGATTGGAAGAGTCTCTTCCATCTGATGTAGTAGCTATTTAATACATGGCACGACAGCCTAGTAGATTAAAATGGAACACAATGATTTATGGAGCCAAGGTGATATAACTTCTGGTCAGGGTTAGCTGATATCAATATATTAGGACTGTGGCTTAATTTGAATGCTTGAGCACTCAGTACCCTTGAACTAGTGTGGGAGGAGATAGTAATCTAGGAATCTTGCTCACAAGATCAGAAGACAAAGAAGAAGTAGGCCACTCGGCCCATCAAGTCTGCTCCACGAGCTAAACTAAAACTATTCCTATCTAGCCCCAATTTCCAGCCTTATCCCCATATCCCTTGATACCTTGACTAATTAGATACCTAGCTATCTCCTCCTTAAACGCCCCTAATGATTGGGCCTCCACAGCTGTATGTGGCAAAGAATTCCATAATTTCACTACCCTCTGGCTAAAGAAATTTCTCCTCATTTCTGTTTTAAACTGGTATCCTCTAATTCTAAGATTGTGCCCTCTAGTCCTGGACTCACCCACCAGGGGAAACAGCTTAACCACATCTACTCTGTCCAGTCCTTTCAACAGTCTAAATGTTTCTATGAGGTCCCCTCTCATTCTTCTGTACTCCAGTGAGGACAGTCCAAGAGCCGACAAACACTCATCATAAGTAAGCCCTTTCATTCCAGGAATCATCCTCGTAAATCTTTTCTGAACACTCTCCAACATCAGTACATCCTTCCTAAGATATGGGGCCCAAAACTGCACAAAGTATTCAAAATGAGGCCTCACCAGTGCCCCATAGAGCCTCATCAACACTTCCCTACTTTTATACACTATACCTCTCGAAATGAATGCCAACATAGCATTCGCTTTCCTTACCACCGATCCGACCTGGTGGTTAACCTTTAGGGTATCCTGCACGAGGACCCCCAAGTCCCTTTGCACTTCTGTACTTTGAATTTTCTCCCCATCAAGATAATAATCTGCCCGTTTATTTCTTTTTCCAAAGTGTACAATGGCACGTTTCTCAACATTGAATCTCATCTGCCATTTCTTTGCCCATTCTCCTAAACTATCTAAGTCTCTCTGCAACCTTCCTGTTTCTTCAATACTCCCTACTCCTCCACCTATCTTGGGTGTCGTCTGCAAATTTAGCCACAAAACCATTTACTCCATAATCCAAATTATTAATGTACAAAATAAAAAGAAGCAGCTCCAACACCGACCCCTGCGGAACACCACTAGTAACCGGTAGCCAACCAGAACAGGATCCCTTTATTCCCACCCTTTGCTTTCTGCCTACCAGCCAATGCTCCACCCATTCCAATATCCTACCTGTAATTCCATGAGCTCTCATCTTATTAATCAGTCTCTTTGCGGCACCTTGTCGAAGGCCTTTTGAAAGTCTAAATACACAACATCCACAGCCTCTCCCTTATCCACCCTACCTGAGATTTCCTCAAAAAAAAACCAACAATACCCAACACAGTTTTCCCACGTAGACAGCATATGAGACTGCTGGACTGTGTGTACTCAGAGGTGCTGTAATGAAAACGTGTGTCATGAAGACTGAGAGAACTGTGGTTTCTAGTCAAAGCAACTCAAAACAAGATAAAAATGAAAAATCTGAGCAGTGCCCAGTGACCCTGTGAAATCTTAATCCAACCACATAAATGTTTTGGGGAAATAATTTAAAAAAAACATTGGACACTATTTTGTAATGAAATAGGAACCTAGGATCAACACTCAGCCGATAGGCTGCAGCTGTGAAGACACAAGGCCAGGAGCTCTATTCTATCTGACAAAGGGGGCCAAGTAGGTTAGAAATAAACGACCATTCAAGTGCAGCTCAATATATTCTCATCTGTCTGTTGGTTGCAAGGATCCCACTTGAAATAGAATTAGGCTGACATGTCAAGTTTGGCTAGGGACTGTTAATGCACAAAGTTCAACACAAATCAGTACTGAAGAATGGTTTGTGCAGGAGAAAAAAAGTCTCCTGTGTAGCTGGGAGTGTCTTTCAGAGACTGGGATTGGAACAAGCAGTGGGAGGGAGTGGTGCACCCTACTCACTGCTATATACAGGATCTGGGATTGTTTGGTACTGGCACTGGACAACCAAAATGGAAAGAAGTTCAATTCCTCAGCACTAATCTTCATGAATGGAAAACAAAGATATTTCAGAAACAGTTAGGTCAAAAAGTCCTGATGAAGTGTCTCAAACCGAAACGTCAGCTGTTTATTTCCCTCCACAGATGCTGCCTGACCTGCTGAGTTCCTCCAGCATTTTGTGTGTGTTGCAGCAAATTTCCAATCCTGCAGACAGCCTGGTGAAATGTGGCATAACGATGCAAAACTTATTTTTTCTTTAATTGATGAGAGACTATATTCACCAAACTGCTCTCCCAGCAGAAAGTCTGACAAAAGACAGCTTACAACAAAGGATCGGTGCCATGGCATTATAGACCTAATTTTCTGTTTATAATGCGACCTTTTGTTTGTCTCCTGGGTGCTTGAAGGAATGCAAATGTGGCCTAAAGCACTTTACAGCCAATGCAGTCACTGTTGCAATGTAAGGACTGCAACACCAGTCTGTGTAGAACTAAATCCCACAAACAGCAATGTGGAAACACAGAGGCAATCTGCTCTAGGTGTTGTTTGAGGGATAGATATTGACGTAAAAACCTGCAGAATTTCCCTGTAATTCGATAAACCAAATGATCTGCAGAGGCGGATCTTTAAATTAATGGACAGGTGCTGCTAAAAAGAGAAAAGCCAACTACCCAATCTCCCACAGAATCACCGGCAACCAGCAAAAACATTGAGAGCATGGGTTGTATAGCAGTAACCCCCAATCGCAACCAGAGCAGGACAGGTTACCAGTAAGGGGGAAAAAAAATATAGAAAAGAAAGTAAAACTCATTAAATTTACCTGAGCAGTCACATATTCTTTATATTCAGCATCATATTTGGCAATAAGCTGCGCCTTCAACTCCTCTGCCCTTGGAAAAGCAACCTCCTTTAATTTCTTGGATTAAACAGAAATGAATTGACATTATTTTTGCCCCCTCATAAAACACCGAAAGGTTAATACAATCATTTCCAGTTGAATGCATTTAAAATAGCTGAACGGCATGGTGGCACAGCAATTAATGCTGTCACTCCACAGCTCCAGGGACCCAGGTTCGATCCTGGCCTCTGGTGCTCTCTGTGTGGACTTTGCACGTTTCTGCCTGTGACTGGGTTTTCAATCACTAGATTCCTGCCGTAACCCAAAGGCAGACTGGCAGCTTTATTGGCTGTAAATTATCCAGTGTAGGAAAGTGGCAAAAGAGGAATTGATGAGCACATGAGAGGGGAAAAAGTCACAGAGCCACAGACAAGTAAGGGGAGGGGAGATGGGGCTGCAGGATTGTTCCGCAGGGAGCCCGCATGGACCTACTGGCTTTCTTCTGTGACATGGTAAGTAGGTGAGACTGTGGACGAGCAAGCCCTGAAAGCAAGCATACTACCTCAAACATGACCAGCATGCTCTACTGGCCTATGGGTTTGCTGACTGCATATGGCACGACTTCCCAGCCGAATGGAACAGGAATATGTAGCCAGTTCATGCACTGACCTTCTGGCAAATAAATGAGCAATAATAGTCAAGTCACCTGGTGGATGTCTTGATGCGAGAAGAGAAATAAGCACCCACCGTCATAACACAACAGGCAAATAAATTGCAGGCAGGCTTTGAACATCAGACACAAAGGTTAGTCAGGACTACAGTACAGATCAAAAGGAAGCTCACAACTTTTTTGTTTCAACTTAAGAGAAGACAGATGATTTGTTCATCAACAAACAACTTTTAAATAAAGATTTTCCAGTGCGTTTATAACATTAAAACAAATGAAACATTTTGAAGTGTAGTCATTGTTGTAATGTTCGAAATAAAGCAGCCAATTTAAGCACAGGAAGGCTCTCACAGCCCCAGTTACCTGGATTCAATCCTGACCTCCAGTGCTGTCTGTGTGGAGTTTGCACATTCTCCCTGTGACCGCATGGGTTTCCCCCAGGTCCTTGGATTTCTTCCCACATCCCAAAGACGGTGCTGTTTGATTTATTGGCTAAATTACCCCTAGTGTAAGTGGATGGCTGGAGAACCAGGGGTTGATGGGCATGTGGGAGTGAATGGCAGACAAGCAGCGGAATAGGTCTGATGGAATTGCTAAGAGCTAGCATAGACTCAATGAGGTGAATGGTTCCCCTTCATATCATAGAAAATGTAAAAATCCATATGAAAATATGCAAATCTTCCTGCTCTTCTTCAGGACCTTTCAATTCCACCCTAGGGGAGGAAAATAGGACTTGTTTTTTTTACAACACATCTGTAAGATGGCATGTCCAACTGGGCAGCACTCCCTCGGCATTACCATGGAGTGGCAGCCAAGATTTTAAGCTCAAGTCCCTGGAATGGAACTTGAACTCAAAAACTTCCTGACTCAGAGGTGAAAAAGTTCATGTTTTCAAGTCTTGCAAAGATCCAACGCAGGAAACTAACGTCTTTACAGGTTCCGTGTTTCAAGACTGCATTTCCCATTCAGGGCATCCAAGTTTCAGTGCTAACATCAGCCATTACATGAGCACCCTCCACTGGGCTACCACAGTGGCATTAAAAGCACACATGTATTAACCTGTTGCCCTGATCATAAACTAACTGGAAGGGGACTATAGAGTGGTGGTGTTGGTGGTGATTGTGATGGTAAAGCACTGAGCTAGCACAAAATGAAAGGTATAGAAATGGTTTCTAATGGAACATACAGCCTCTGTATTCTAACTGACACAATGATCATATTGTTGATGAAACAGCATACGTACTTTCAGAATATCCTGCTTTTCTGGAATTGCACACGTTTGATAATCCCGATGCTTTGGCAATTTCTCAACAAACAAACTGCAAAAACAAGTTAATATGTCATTGTGACTAATGCAAAGAGACCTTGGCTTTTACTGTACATTTAACCGAGTCAGAAGTTATTTAGTAATTTCCTTTCAATTACAACTTGCATGAAAATTAACAGCAAGGGTTTTAGTAAAATGCTTCTTACGTTATAAACTTGTTATAAAGGACGAAAGCATTTTCAAGGTTTCCTTCTTCCAAGTAGACAGATGCCATTTGGACCATCTCCACTCCAGACCTGAAGTAGCGACGGGGGGTAATGACCTCACTGATTTCTATGTTGCAGCCCATTTTGGTGAGGACCCTCACTCGCTCTTGCGGAGACAAGGTAACATCCGTGTGACTGGGGGCAGCAGCCAGTTTTTTCTGCAGAGCAATTAACTTTTTTTTAAAAAAAGGTTAGAATTTGCCAAATAGACACTTCTAATAAAAGACTCAGGAAACAAAGAACAGCTAGAATTCTGTATTTGAAATCCAAAAAAACTAAAAGGCATTTTAATTATATTTTAACTGCTGCCCTAACAATACCTAATAATTCATTTAACTGAATATAGGTATTTTAATTAACTAATTCATTTTACTGAATATTCACACTAAAAACATCTAAATGCTTTTAAACCATTTGTCATTAAATCCAATGCACTTCCCTTCCCTCCTGAATGAAATGCAGTACATGGCCAGCAGATGGAGCTCCAGTTCATTATCCACATCAGAACCTTGCTTGTGACCTTGAGTTGGCAATTTGACAGCGAGTTAATGTCATCAATTTCATCCTCACACATGGCCATAGCATTCAGAATGAAAAATTCACCCACCACAGTTTTATGGCTGATTGTTCCCATTCTGATACTGGTCAGGCAATGCTTCCTGGCAATGTACTGACATGATGACAGCACCTTGCCCACATCACTGAAGTTCAAATGCAGGTTAACTGCCAAGGTTTAAAAATACAGTTTTAGCCTAGGTACCCAAGTCATCCTCTGAATGGAGGTAAACACAGAGCCAACCTGTGGTTGTTCATCCGCAATGGGAGCATGCAACGGTACGAGTATTCCCTGGCTACGGTCAGAGACTTGTCCCAATGACCTTAAAGTCATTCATCCAATAGATGAGGTGAGACCAAGGATCCCAGCTCCCAGATGGGGGCCCAGTGTTAGTCAATGCAGATTACATCCAAGAAATTAATACACATCGTACAAAGACACCAAAACCCTGCGGAATCTGATAAGTAACAGCCACAGTAACACCTGATTGAGGATACCAACCCAGCAAGGGAAATACTGACATTGTATTTGAGTGGTGCCAGTATAACTATTGAGGAATCACAGGGCCACGTTACATACTTGTTGGGAACTTTGATAAAATTCAACATTTTCTAATGGTTTCTTTGTTTAATTTCTTAGTTTTTAAAAAGCTTCACCAAAACTCTGGTTAGGCGCATCTGGAGTACTGGATTCAGTTCTGGTCGCCACATCATAGGAAGGATGTGGAGGCTTTGGAGAGGGTGCAGACGAAGTTTACCAGGATGCTGCCTGGATTAGAGGACATATGTTGTAAGGAGAGGTCGGACAAATCTGGGCTGTTTTCTCTGGAGAGGCGGAGGCTGAGGGGAGACCTGTCAGAAATTTATAAGATTATGAAAGGCATAGATAGACAGCCAGTATCTTTTTCCTCAGGTCGAAATGTCTAATACTAGAGGGCATGCGTTTAAGGTGAGAGAGGGTAAGTTCAAAGGAGAAGTGCGGGGTAAGTTTTTTTTTACACAAAGAGTGGTAGGTGCCTGAAATGCGCTGCCAGGGGTGGTAGTGGAGGCATTTAAGAGGCTCTTAGATAGGTACATGAATGTGCAGAGAATGGAGGGATATGGACTTGTGAAGGCAAAAAGGATTAGTTTAGTTAGGTGTTTAATTAGTTTGGCACAACATCATGGGCCAAAGGGCCTGTTCCTGTGCTGTACCGTTCTATGTTCTATGATCTAAATGCAAGATAAAAGTCATTAAAGTCAGAGGTGAATTAATTCATCCAGAATGGCACCTCAATGGAACTTAAATATTAACAGGCTGCTGCACTGAGAACGGACACTCCGTCCAAGATGAATTTCCAACCTCGTACATTTATTATCACAGACAGGAATATTTTGACTAAGGACCTTTGAGTGCTGGCAACACAGGAGGGCAGTTCCTCTTAATTCATCCAGACCAACTGGTGCAAGTGATCTGAAGGCTGACTCAGCTGTAGTGAATTCAGTAATTAATTTCTAGTGTATGTTTATGGAAATATTCATTCTGCTTTTTCAGAGAAACAAGATCATCTATCCCTCTTCAAGCCATGCAACTCTGATTCTGTGTAAGCACTTCAAAATGTCTAATCTAACTAGTATAATCAACAAAGTGTTGTAATCTTTTCCTGACCTCCTCATCTGAACTACGCCTTCTGAAAATAACTGTCTGTGACTTAGTCAATAAAAGGTTTGTAACTTGACTGAAATGATTGATCTCCTGGGTTGACATGACTGACAAATATTAGCCAGTAGAAAAAAAGTTCACATAAAGGGAGAACTATTTGCCTATTGGAACCTCATTTTCCATATGCCACACATGCGGCATGTCAGATGACTGGCATGGCTGATATGGAGCAAAGAAAGAGCAAGTCTAACTTGTAATGTTGTCCCTATCCATTGCCTCTGTGGACAGTCAATTAATTCTCCAAATAGAAAGTGGACTTACTTGACCACCAGGAGGCTCTTTCCTAATTTAATCATATATTAGCTATGTCACAAAGGCCCAAACATTTGTTCTGGCTTTTCATTTCATGTAAATTACGACAGCTAGTGATTAACCTGCAATAACAGGCAACCAGCCAAGAGTCATTCGTGTTGGCTGGGGATGTAATTACTGAGTGGGTGTCCCACAGCTCAGTAATAGGAACACTACTGTTTCTAATTTACATAACTGATTCATAAAAAAATCCCTGCAAACTTGCAAAGTTACTGCTCCTACAGAATTGAAGGCAGTGGAATCAAAGGGGAAAAGCTCAGATATTGAGAATGGGTTAGGCCAAAATGACAGAAAAATAAAGGGCAGATAGAATTTGTCTAAAATAATGCACAAATCAAGGGAAAATGAACAACACGCGGACTCGAGAATGGTGCTGAAATAACTAAGGATGAATCAAAAGAAGTGCTAGAAGCCTTCAGAGAATCAACACTCAACATATCCACTCAAAGCAGAGAAGCAACATCAAAGCAAACAAAAAGTTGAATTAAGTGGACTTGACAGGAAAATACCAGTGGAAATTTGTGATTAAACTGGAGTATTCTAGTCAGACCTCATCTGAAATATGCTGCCTTGCTCCAGACAGCAAAAAAACAAGGGAGACCATGTGCTGAAAGCAATGTTGGGAGAAGCTGAGAGGCTAATTCCTGGAACAAAAGGTTGGAGCGAGGAGAAAGCATCAGAGAAACTTGCTCTTTCTAGTCTGGAAAAGAGTGATTGACAAATGATCTTTGTAAATGTTAAACAATTAGTCACACTAATGATATGGAAGTGAAAATATTCCTTTCAATTAAATTGCAAGAGTGTGCAATGAAAGACAAAAGAACAGAGCAACTGTAGCGCAGGTGAGTGGAAAGGGAGCATTGGAACCGTGGCTCTGGAGAGAGGAAGGGGGTGCGATAAACATAACTGGAGAGCCAGATACCGAACCTTTGGGATTTCCAAATCCCCAGACAGTGGACTATTAGAGACTTACTGCACAGGAAATTTTTCTAAATGTTCACTGAACCGGGACTTTCCCCCCCACGACCTCTATATGGGCCAAAGCTGCTGAAACTATTGTCAACAATAATGACAGATGGATTGTCCTTTAAACAATAAAACAATGGTGAATTGAAATTTTTGAAGCTCTATCGAAAAAAAATTGTTTATCTGAATTAAACTAGACTTGCAAAAACATTTTCTCAATTCTATTACTTCCATCTTTTAACAATGCATGTTTTTTTTTACTCTTTAAAGCCAATGGTCATATAATTACATCTTGCTCCTTAATCTACTTTAGTAAGTCACACCATGTAGAGTAAAATCAACAGGAAAACAGGCATTCAAGTACAATTTGATCAAAATCATTACATTCAAGACGTAGAGTTTAAAGAGTCGCACGGCAATATTTCTTGCTAATTAATCTAGGAAGCAAACATTCCCATCAATTCCTGTAAAGGCTGTTTGTAAGTTAATGCTATATTTCCAAAAGAATGCTACAATTGCTAACCTTGGTAAATTTTAATTCTATCATTAATAGTACAAAAGTAATACCAGAGAGTTGAATGTAAATGGCTGATCAAACTCCATATCTGCACGTGAATTAGTTTTGGAGCTCCCTCTTAACGTTTCGACTCCTCACCTCACCTACAGGGAAGAAAGCAGAGTTACCAGATTCTCTTCTTCAAACAGTCCTGTTGTGACACTGCACAGACAGAAGCAAAGAATTGGTCTAAATCATGATCATAACATCAAGATACATAAAACGTTTTCTCATAAACACCCAATTCAATTCAACTAATTATGCAAAGAGCACAATAAAAGGAACATATGCTCTGTGCATTAGAGAAGATCTGGCACCTTTTTATTTTTTTTTGTTTCAGCTATAATAGTTTTTGAGCACTTTTCAACGTCAGCAACAATCAGACCGACGACAAAGCTGAGGGGCGTGGCTTTGCCGAAGGTTCTCTCAGCCAACTTATGGACAGGGTTCCTTTCAACCTGCCCCAATTACTTTATGCAAGACCCTGACACTGCACAGGAGACCTCAGCCAGCAAGTGTGGGGAAAGGGGAAACCAAACAGCAAGAATGGGCAGTGGGCCTCTTCAGCAAAGACCAACCCAGTGATCTGCACAGGCTAAATGCCATTACCGTGGCCTGAGGTCCCAAGGCTAGAACCGATTTTTTTTAAACTCCTCAAAGTACTGCTCCAAAATTTGCTGATAGGCTTAAAGTATTTTGCACTACTACAGAAAAATGCACCTTCGCCATATCCCAAAGCCTTTGTAACATTGAACTCTCATTGTCATTGACCTTTCTGTAACTGCTCTACTTAGTCCCATGCTTGAAGGCCTGCTCCAATTTGTCCAGAATCAGCAGAACTGAAGGCAGCACACTATTTAAACATCCTGGCTATAAGAACGTGAGAAAACCAGAGGAGGAGTATGGTGAGACTGGCCCCTCAAGCCAGCCTCGCTGTTCAATATGATCATGGCCGATCTGCCCCAGTCTCATCTCCTTTACTGTGCCAGTTTCCCAAAGCCTTCAGTCCCCTGATCTTTCAAAGGTTCATCTACTTCCTCTTTTAAACCCCTAATGATCTCACCCCTGCAACCTTCTGTGGTTGATAATTTCAGAGATTCACCATCTTCAAGTTTCACCATCCACCGCAAGAGGACCGCAGATTTAAGTGACCACCCCCTCATTTTCCAGCTGTGTCCCCTCATTCAACATTTTCCCACTGGTGGTAATATCGCGACACCTACTCTCTCATGCCCCCTGTGGATCTTAGTCTTCTCTCTACTATATTTTTCTAACACCACACTGCAACACTTCCCCTGGGGTGGAGAATATATGTACTTACAGCAAGATGGCTTTAAATGGATATTGTACATTAAAAAAATGACATAGGAATTTATATGAGAACAAGCGAATAAGTATTTCAAACATATGATACTTTTACGAATAAAACAGTGGGGACAGTGAGTGCAATACTGACCAGTCATCTTTTCCAGGTAATCTCCCATAAACAACTACGTCAAATAAGACAAGATGAGATATCTTTAGTCACATGTGCATCAAAACACACAGTGAAATATATCTTTCTTTTGTGCAGTGTTCTGGGGGCAGCCCGCAAGTGTCACCACGCTTCCGACGCCAACAGAGCACGCCCACAACCTCCTAACCCGTACATCTTTGGAATCTGGGACGAAACCAGAACACCCGGAGGAAACCCACGCAGACACAGGGAGAACGTACAAACTCCTTACAGACAGCGGCTGGAATTGAACCCGGGTTGCTGGCGCTGTAAAGCATTATGCTAACCGCTACACTACCGTGCCTTACTAATCCTCAGGAATATTAAACCTACTGATACAGCTTTATCACAGCATCAATCCGTCAACACTGGACTTTGCAATACAGATGCTCTGAGTGGTATTAAATGCACAATCAGAAACAGCCGGTTTTATAGGTATTAACTAACAGCGAAAGGAACGTTGGGAGGGCTTGTTGCACATGGTGACCAATGGGCAAGAACAGAGCCAATACAGGAGAGTACCTGAACACCTTTCTCCCCCTGGTGAATGTAATGATCGTGGACTGCGATCTGCCTGGATTATCAGAGAGCCACAAAGAACCTGGCACCCTTTAATCAAACGATATGCTATGTATAAACAATGTGCTGTTTTGTGTAAATAATCTGCATGGCACCATGTGACAATATAATTATGAATTTGGAAACAAAATAAAAGGCTTAGGAAACATGTTCATGGGTCCTGCATGTTTGTTCCTTCTCTGGCTGCCACCCTGAATTTCCTGAGTCCCTGTTACTGTTTCCCTCTGTCATCCAGGCCTCTCATGCTATCGGATGTTGCAGGGTCAATTTCAAGCCTAGCCATTCCGAATTTTTGTAAAAGTCCTTCCCAGATCTTTGCTGCTTAACACGCCAGAAATAAAAACCTCCTATAAATCCACCACCCCATACATCTTTTAGTTTGTTTCTGAGCAACAAATCTTCAATCACTGACGGCTCTTCCAGCTTAATCCTCAGCCCTCTCATGATTCATTTTTCAGCCTATGGAAGTGATCTCTCTTTATTTTCTCAGTCTAAATTCTGCAGCTAAATTTAAAACCACCTTTTTAGTCTTCTCTGCACTAAGACCACCAAGTTCATTTTATAGTAACCTACCCTCTATTGTTATCTCCCAAAAATATGGGATAAATGTTGGATTAGTGTAAATAGGTGGTTAATGGTCAGTGCAAACTCAGTGGGCAATGGGGCCTATTTTTGTGCTGTACAACTGTATGGCTCTATGCCTCTGCACCAGTGTAAAAGTACTTCAACTACACCCCCTGCTTTCACCAATAATTCTCCTTCTTCATTTCTTACCATTCCACTAATGCTTTGGCAAGCTGACTGGCTGTGCTTTTTTGGTCAAAAAAAAAATCGTAAAAGATTTTAGCTTAGCTGAGCTGCATAACCCTTTTCTCCAGGTTGAAAGGTTGTTAATGCATCCCCATGCCAAGTCATAGGGGTCACAGCATGGAAACAGGCCTTTTGGCCCAACTCGTCCATACTGACCATGGTGCCCACCAAGCTAGTTCCATTTGCCCGCATTTGGCCCATGTCCCTCTAAACCCTCCTCTCCATGTGCTTATCCAAATGCCTTTAAAATGTTGTTATTGTACCTGCCTCAACCACTTTCTCTGGCAGTTCATTACTTACACGCATCACCCTCTCCGTGAAGAAGTTGTCCCTCAACTCCCTTTTAAATCTTTCATCTCTCACCTTAGACCTATGCTCTCTAGTTGTTAGTTCCCATTCCCTGGGAAAAAGACTGAGCGTTCACCATATCTATACCACTCATGATTTTATACGTTTCTATAAGGTCACCCCTCAATCTCCCTCGTTCTAAGGAATAAAGTCTAAGCTCTCCCTATAACCCAGGTCCTTGAGTCCTGGCAGCATGCTTGTAAATCTTCTCTGCACTCTTTCCAGTTTAATGATAAAAAATTCAAAGGCACTCAAAGTGAATCCTCTGAGCAGTGTCACAAACAGCACCTACATGGAGCCTGTTTGTTCACATGGCTGAGAAGGGCCTCAGCTCTACTGAGTCATAGGAGCCATTGAGGACATACTGAATCTTGAGGAAGTCCATTATTCCATCGTATCACCTGGTCTTTAATTCTCAATCTGACTGACAAGCTTAATATGGTGGGTTCCTCTGTTCGTCATTTCATGTGTGCAGATCTTACCTGTTTTCATACTTAAGTTGCAGAGAGCTCCATGTAGCTCCCTGGTAAGAGTCTAAACCACTAAAGGAGGCTGACCTATTCACCACATGGCTAGAGGCAAGCCCACTGGAGAAGCAAATACTTTTAATGACAATCTTCTCACAACCCATTAACTCATGTCCTGATCGGAAACTGGTATAATGCAGAAGTCTTGTACTCTTGAAGGTTCTGGTATTTGGTTGATAAATTAAACTACCTATTTCAGCTTTTCAAATAAAGATCTCAAGACAACAGAGGCTAGTCAACTGGACCACGAGAAGCATTTAACACTCATTCACCTCAGTATTGCGTGTGGAACCTTGATGTGCAGCATAATAATCAATGCCATCTCAAAAGGTAATATGCCTCATGTGGAACATCTGGCACCTTTCTATTACTAAATCAATTTCAGCTGGAAGCCATCAGTCAAAAAGTAAAATGCGATTAAAGTGATATCAGAGGATATACTGAATCAGAGTGGGGCTTCTTATTTACAAAAAGGAGAAATTTACCTCATACAAGAAGTCACAGTCATTTCTGAAGAGCAGGCACTAAACTAAATATTCCGCAAAAGTACAATTGTGTCTTAAGTCAGGTTAACCTAAATTCTGGCTAGTCAATCTACAGAAGATAATGAACTGAGTAAAATGATAAGATTAAAGGGCAATGCAGGTCAACTTTATCCAACATGAACAATCTTAAAAAGTCAAAGAAATGCACCTGCATTATCACTGACTTTCTCTTTCATTCTCTCTACCCTTTGCCCTTACTCTGCAGCTTAAAACCTGTTTTCTCTCTCATATCTCCAAGTTCTGAAACATAAACTCCGATTTCTCCATTCAAAGATGCTACCTAATCTGCTCAATATTCCCAGCATTTTCTGTTTTATTTCAGATACTCAGCTGTTGCAGTGTTTTGCTTTTGCATTCTTAAAACCAAGCAATTTTTTGTTTTAAGTTTTGAGCAAAACAATTGAAAACAGGATCAAATATAAATTTTGCAAATCATCTCCAAACGAAGGAAACCAAAACTGCAGATGCTGGAAAGCTGAGATAAACTCAGAAAATGCTGGAACCACTCAGCAGGTCAGGCAGCAACTACGGAAAATGAAATCCGAGACCATTCATCAGAACTGAGAAAAAGGTCATTATAAAGTTGCATAAATGGAAGCACAGATGAATAGGACAAAGGGAATATCTGTGATAGGATGAGGCCAGGTCAAATGGGTTAATGAGGCCAGTTAGAGGTCTGTATTGTGTTCCAAAAGGTTGTGCACCTCTCCTACCTTGGAAGTACTTCACCAGTCCTTCAGCTTTACTGAACCTAAATCCTGGAACCTTCTGTCCAACAGCAGTGGGAGTCCCTTCACGAGAAGGACTGCAGTGGTTCAAGAGGGCAGCTCACTTACACCTTCTCACAGGCGGTTAGGAAAGTGTGACACATGCCGGCCTTGCTGCCCAGATCCCAAAAATGATTTTAAGAAACATCCTTCTAACTACATACTCTTAAAGTCACAAAGCAAAATAGGAGCTAAGTATTTAGAAAAAAAGCAATGTATCACTTGCATGTCATGAATCTGGATTTGAAAATAATTCGTGGAACAATATATGTTAAAAGAACTTCTGGGGGGGGAGGGAGAGGGGGGGGGAGGGAGAGGGGGGGGGAGGGAGAGGGGGGGGGAGGGAGAGGGGGGGGGAGGGAGAGGGGGGGGGAGGGAGAGGGGGGAGAGAGGGGGGAGAGAGGGGGGGAGAGAGGGGGGGAGAGAGGGGGGGAGAGAGGGGGGGGAGAGAGGGGGGGGGAGAGAGGGGGGGGGAGAGAGGGGGGGGGAGAGAGGGGGGGGGAGAGAGGGGGGGGGAGAGAGGGGGGGGAGAGAGGGGGGGGAGAGAGGGGGGGGAGAGAGGGGGGGGGAGAGAGGGGGGGGAGAGAGGGGGGGGGAGAGAGGGGGGGGGAGAGAGGGGGGGGGGAGAGAGGGGGGGGAGAGAGGGGGGGGGAGAGAGGGGGGGGGAGAGAGGGGGGGGGAGAGAGGGGGGGGGAGAGAGGGGGGGGGAAGAGAGGGGGGGGAGAGGGGGGGGAGAGGGGGGGGGAGAGGGGGGGGGAGAGGGGGGGGAGAGAGGGGGGGGAGAGAGGGGGGGAGAGAGGGGGGGGAGAGAGGGGGGAGAGAGGGGGGGAGAGAGGGGGGAGAGAGGGGGGGAGAGAGGGGGGGAGAGAGGGGGGGAGAGAGGGGGGAGAGAGGGGGGGAGAGAGGGGGGGAGAGAGGGGGGGAGAGAGGGGGGGAGAGAGGGGGGGAGAGAGGGGGGGAGAGAGGGGGGGAGAGAGGGGGGGAGAGAGGGGGGGAGAGAGGGGGGGAGAGAGGGGGGGAGAGAGGGGGGGAGAGAGGGGGGGAGAGAGGGGGGGAGAGAGGGGGGGAGAGAGGGGGGGAGAGAGGGGGGGAGAGAGGGGGGGAGAGAGGGGGGGAGAGAGGGGGGGAGAGAGGGGGGAGAGAGGGGGGGAGAGAGGGGGGAGAGAGGGGGGGAGAGAGGGGGGGAGAGAGGGGGGGAGAGAGGGGGGGAGAGAGGGGGGGAGAGAGAGATTGACTGCACACACGCAAGGAAGAGAAACAAAAAATGTGCAAACAGAAATGAAAAACAAAGAGAAAATAGGAAAGACAAATTAACATTTAAAAGTTCTCATCTCAAGGAGAAAAAAAGTTAAGCAGATCCTTAAAGCATTGATAAAATTAAGTTGATCAACACTGGAAGATTGTCTATGAAAATTATCGAAACTGGTTTTACTGAATTGGGCAAAAAGTTTCAGAAATATAAAGGAAGTAATAATTTGATGTTAGAGGAAACTCTTTAACTGTGTCATTATTGTACAGCGGGGTGTACATAATTAGACAAAGATACCACCACTAGAAGATGAAAGGATATCTACAGTCCGCAGAATATAATGCTCCTTTCCACTCATCTGTCAGTTAAGGTCACAGGACAGCTGCACAACCATCTGCTGCCTGAGATAGAAAGCCAGTGAGAGGACTATCCCCTTAAAACTGAAGTGTGGCTGCAGCATGAATGAATAATTCAGTTAATACAGTTAGCATCTCATCAACATCGAAATGCCCAAAGTAGCAAAAACTACAAGGCACTAAAAAATTCCAGCACAACAAGAATATGGAGTGATGTGAAGAATGGTTATTCTTTTATTAATGGCTACCTCGCTCTCAAAGACATAAACATCAAGTATGCAGAATGACAAAACTGAAAATAAATTTTTTTGTTTAAAACTGTTATGACCTTGTATTTCAAATAATGTATTTTTGGAAAAAATGCCTACTTTTCTACAATAATGTATAAATTATCTGTGGAACCAGTATCAATAACACAAGGTAGGACATGGAACAGTGAACAGCAATCTCATCACAATTTAAGGTGATGGCTGACAGCTCTTTTGCCAAACAAAACTATCTCAGCAATATACAAAGGTGCCTGTGAAATATAGCCTTGGAGTTACAAGCAGTTACTCTATTCCAAATGTTAATTGTCAAGCCATCTGAATGCTGTTGGCCATTTTCTGATGTCATGTTGCCGACACCATAAACAATCACCAGAGTTTTGGTTAATGTCAAACATTCAGTATGTTATAAATCAAGACAGAATGAAAGCAAAGCTTCTGGTCATTTAGACAGGTCAAGTGAGTGGGTAAAATTTTTAGTAGATGGAGTAAAATATGAGGTTACCCATTTTAGTAGGAAGAAAACCAAAACAGCATTGTTTAAATGGAGACTACAGAACACTGCTGTACAGAGGCATTTGGAAATGCTGAGACTTGAAACAAAGAAAGTTTGCATGCAGGAGCTGTAAGCAGGAAGGCGAGTGAAATATTCATCTTGATTGCAAGGGGCTGGAGTACTATAAAACACAAGGTAAGACATGTAATAGTGGACAGAAGCAGATAAAACTAGGGAAGCCTTGCTACAACTGTACAGTATTCTGGTGAAACCACACATGGACCAGTTTTGTTCTCCCCATTTAAGGAGGAATGTACTTTATTCAAGGCCATTCAAACAGAATAATTTCAATCACTCCACCAACAAAGGGATCGATTGCCTTATGAGGAAAGTCTGAGCAGTCGGGCCAATATTCATTGCAGCTCAGAAGAGAGGTGATCTTATTGAAATGTTGAGGATTTTTTGGGAGCTTTGATAGATTAGAGTTGAGAGGATAGTTCCCCTGATGAGAGAATCCAGCACAGAGGGCACAGTTTCAAAATAAAACGTCCTGCATTTAAGATGTACATGAGGAGGAATTTCTTTTATCAGAGGATCATGACTCTTTGGAATCCTCTACCTCAGAGACCTGGTGACAGAGACATTGAGTACAGGCAAAACTGAGATAGAAGGGTTATGAGGAACACATAGGAAAGTGCCAAGATCAGACCAGCAATGATCTTATTGAATGATGATGCAACAGTTAAGTTACTGGGATATTAACCCAGAGGCCTGGCAATCAACAGACCCAAGATTAACAATCGGGAGACCCAAGTTCAAGTCCCACCATGGTAGCTGTGGAATTTAAATCTTGTTAATATTCTGGATTTAAAAAAATAAACTAGTCATTAGTAATGATGACACAAAACCAACGATTCGTTCTAAAAGCCTATCTAGCTCACCATTGTATTTTGGGGGCTGGAAATCAGCCATCCTCACCTGGCTTGACCTAAATGTCCTCAGAAATGCCCGAGCATCCCACCCACTTCAAGTGCCACTGGGAAGGTGCAATAAATGTTGGGTTCACCAGCAACACCCTGGTCCCAAAATTATTTAAAAGGGTTGTAAGGCTGCATGGCCGACTCCTGCTTCTCTCTCTTATGTACTTGCATCATACATTGCACACTCATGACCTGGCTCAACCATCCATTTGCCATATATCATCTTGATTTGTCACTAGCCATCTTCCCCATTCATCTTGTCCTAGATCTTTAGTCCCTTGGGTCTTCAGGAGTTGAGTTATAAGGAAAGATTGAGCATGTTGTAACTTTATTCCTTGGAGCGGAGAAGAATGAGGGGAGACATGATAGAGGTTTATAAAATGATGAGGGGCATAGACAGGGTTAACGCAAGTAGGCTCTTTCCACCTAGATTAGGAGAGATAAGTACGAGAGGACATGGCTTTAGGGTGAGAGGGGAAAAGTTTAGGGGGAACATTAGAGGGAACTTCTTCACTCAAAGAGTGGTGGGAGTGTGGAATGGGCTGCCATCTGATGTGGTAAATGCGGGCTCGCTCTTAACTTTTAAGAGTAAATTGGATAGATACATGGACGAGAGAGGTCTGGAGGGGTATGGGCTGGGGGCAAGTAAATGGGACTAGCCGAATAATGTTTCGGCCCAGACTAGAAGGGCCGAATGCCCTGTTTTCTGTGCTGTCGTTTTTCTATGGTTCTATGGTCTACTCCGCTGACATTATGCACTCTAAACAGAGTACTGCCTCAAGTCTATATTTGCATCTCCTCTACTTTAGAATTAAACTATTGACCTAAGCGAGTGAAAGGAACAAACTGAGAGCTTTGTGAAACTGCCTTAACGCCTCATAGTGCTCACAAAACCAATCAGGGCCAACATTCCTCACTGACCTAGTTACCTGAAAGTGCGCGCACACACACACAGAATTACAAAATATCTCTCTCATTATAGCATGAAAACAAGTACAACTTTGATAAAACTTGAAAATGTTACCAGGCCACACGGGTTCTTGGTTAACTCACAACACGAAGAACAATCCAGGGGAAAATAACATGAGGAAGCAGACTTGATGCTCACTTCTTTGCTAATATGCGCCAAGTAAAAGAAGAGACAGTTGCCCCACATCTGAAAAATAAGCTGCAATTGCAAATATATGAAAACCTTCAACGTATATTAGTACTAGATAGGAGAAACTTCAAGGCCATAATTTCTTTATCTGATAATGACAAAAATGCTTGAACTTTCCACTTACTGCAGGCTTATAAAATGATGCAAATCCTTTAGAAGGGGTATTTACTTAACAAGGAAACATCACCATTTTCTGGTAACAGCTCACTCATGACGTTTGCTTCAACCTTTCTGTATCCTTTTCAACCACGCTGACTTAATACAGAAAACTCTGTTTAACACTTAACAATCTGATTATTTAAAGACGGTAGCCAAAGTGAAACTGTTCTAAGTGTATATTTCTCTAACAACTCAGATTTATTAAATGATAATGATGAAAGTGATGCCATTTTCACACTACGATGAACAAAAAACATGGAATGTTTCCAACCAGAATAGATGTTTTGTTTAAAATGAAACTGCTGTAATATAATAGCTGCCCTTTGTTTCATGTTCCCCACATGTGCCCTGAAAGTCACAATAACAAAGGATTGTGCAAATAAATTCCCAAATGACACACCACTGAAAGATTAACACATGGGATAAAAATAAAATTTTCCACACAAAGACACTCCAGCAAAGTTGAAGTTAAAACAAAACAAACCTGTGACGAGATTGGAAGTAGGGATTGAGTAAAAAAAACTAAATTCTTACTTAAAAATAATAGCCTTTTCCTGGCTTCTGTGATATCCAGTAGGTAAATTTAAAAAAATCAAATAAAACACAGCCAAGGCCCAGGGCAGCAAAGTGGCAGAGCCAACAGAGCTGCTGCCTCACAGCGCCACAGATCCAGGTTCAATTCTAACCTCCGGTGCTGTCTGTCTGGAGGTTGCACGCTTTCCCTATGACCAAAAATTGCAGGTTGGTAGCTTAGTTG
This sequence comes from Pristis pectinata, assembly GCF_009764475.1. Classification (NCBI taxonomy): domain Eukaryota; kingdom Metazoa; phylum Chordata; class Chondrichthyes; order Rhinopristiformes; family Pristidae; genus Pristis; species Pristis pectinata. The sequence goes on from NC_067416.1 coordinate 33,610,744, forward strand.
GCCACTATAAATTGCCCTTGGTGTGTAGATGAGTGGTAGAATCTGGGGAGTTGATGGGAACCTGGGAATAATAGAATGGGTTAGGGTAGGATTCATGTAAATATAGGTATTTGATGGTTGTCGCAGACTCAGTAGCTGAAGGGCCTGTTTCCACAATGGATCTTTCTTTGGATACAACAACAAATGATAAATTAGATTTTGCTCAAGGAACCCTGGGCTATAGGAAGGCAAAATTCAAGCACACTTCTTACTCTCAAACTCTGTTAAAAAGTCTGCCTGGGCAAGAATGAGGTTAGAGAAGGCCTGGATCACCTTGTACCCATTACCTAGGGTCACTTGAAATGTTGAGTGAGTGGGGGATCCAATGTAATGGATTTGCAACCCGTGTTGTACAAATCACCCCCCAAACAGTTGCGCACCACATTCTGTTTGGCAATCTACACCCACTACTTTGTTGGCTGGTTGCAAACTCTAGACATGACCTGAATGACTCTATGAACATCTTTCTAATAGGACCACTCAACAATTAAATCATCACTTTCCTAGATAATCTCAAGAAGGTAAACTGTAAAGTTTACTTGAGTTTCGACTTAAAAATAAAACAAGACAGAAAAAGGTTCAGAATTTTGGTTCTGCTGAAGTTACCGACTTTAATGTTCAGTTTATCAGCTTCAAACGTTGAACAAAATCATTCCATGTGGTCATGTTCTCTGGGCTATTTTTGTCACTCAACCAATATCACTGAAACAAATTATCAGCTTGATATCGCTGGATGTAGGATTCTGTGGGTGCAAACTGGCTAACGTATTGCCCAGACAGCAATAGTACTTGGAAGAAGCATCAAACTGGCTAACCTCTCTACTAATTCAAACATATAAGATCTGAAGAGGGCTTCACAGGGTAGATGCTGAGATGCTTTCACTACAGTGCAATAAACAGGGGACGTAGCTATAAAATAAGGGATGGGTCATTTAAAAAATGAGGTGCATAGAAATTTCTTCTCTCAGAGAGTAGTGAATGTCTGGAATTCTCTGCCCCCAAGAGTGGTGGAGACCAGATCATTAGATGTATTTAAGGTGGATACAGGTAAATATTTGAAAGATCAAGGAATTTAGGGTTATGGGGAACTAAAACAGAAGAGGCCAGCATGGATCAGCCATGATCAAACTGAATGGCGGGGCAGGCTTGAGGGACCAGGTGGCCTACTCCTGCTATTTTCTTGTTCTCGCATTCAGTCACTGTAAAGCACTTTGGAAAGTTCTATAGATACTATATACATGCAAGTCTTTCCTTAATACCAGAACATAAAAAGAATCATCCACCCAGGTATACAGTTAGAATAAACTAATGGTCTAGTTGCCCAGTGTTCAAAAACAAATGATTACTGCTCAGTGATCCTGGAACACTGTAGCTACTCATTGCTCTATATAATTCTGCACTTAACTTATGATAAGGAAGCATTATTTTTATTGTTAAGTAAAGCTAAGCAATAGGAAAAACAGTTATTGTAAGAATTAGGGACAATGAAGTGGAAAGAATTGTTTTCCATTGAAAACAATAGAACATGTCCAACACGTTCCAGTTTTTCCATTCAGCGATTAAAGCACAAAGGGAGAAAAGTAAGGGAGATCAGGCCTGTGGAGCTCACTACGGTTAGGGTAATACCTAGTTGCATTCCATGAGAAATCCTGACACACTGAGAGGAAGTTGAAGGTACCAAGAAGCCAGCTCAAGTGACCCAAAAATCCCCGATTTGATTCCAATTAATGCTAAGCTAGCTGATCTCAGCAATGGTGTTAAGATGAGATGAGATCTTTATTAGACACATGTACATCAAAACACACAGTGAAAAGCATCTTTTGCGTAGAGTGTTCTGCAGCCCGCCCGCAAGTGTCACCACGCTTCTGGCACCAACATAGCATGCCCACAACTTCCTAACCCATACGTCTTTGGAATGTGGGAGGAAACCGGAGCACCCGGAGGAAACCCACACAGACACATGAAAAGTGTCGCTACTACTGGATAGCAAGAAAGGCTTCCTATTTTTACCGCTATTCCATGACGCCTTTATGGAAGGCACAAACACACTGAAATTGACTGAAGTGAGGACCAGGCTTGGCTGAGGTGCTGCTATGTTGAATAACCTGTTAGCACACCCTGTCCAGGCTCTAGCCAATCAGAGAGTGCTGAGGGCCTGTGAGATCACACCACCCCTCCCTCCCCCCCCCCCCCACCGCCCCAACCCCAGCATCAATAAACACACTCACAGAACTAAACTAGATACTGGAGGTCGATTAAGGTATGGGCAAAACTACCATACACTATATCCACAGCCCAGAAACATTCAACTCTACTGATTCATGCCGTTATCGACATCCCATTCATCTTTCCTTATCAAACCCTATTATCATATTCTATTCTTCACCCATTCACATTTATCTAGCTTCTCCTAATGTGCATCAATGCTGGTTCACTTCTGGTAACAAGTTCCACACTCTGACCAATTTGTGGGTGAAGAAGTTTGCTACTAGTGATCATCTTACACTTATGACCCCTAATTCTGGCCCCATTTGCAATTAGAAACATCTTCTCTACTCCTTCCTCCATCAAGCCTTTCACAATCTTAAAGTCCTCCACCTGGCCAGCACATTATGTGGAAAATAAAATCCCAGTGTGTTCAGTTTTCCCTGACGCAGGAAGTCCCCAGGTTACAATAGTTCCTGAGGACTGTCCGTAACCCAAAACACAAGTTGGAAATGAACAGAAACAGCTGTGATTGGAGAGCGCGCAGGCGTGGGACGAGCAGCTGTCAGCCAGCCTCACTGACTCAGCGAGTGAATGAATGAATCTGCTCAGCACTACCAACTCTGATCGGCTCGACCCATACCCTGATCGTTGTGGCTCGGTGGGGGGGGTGGGGGGTGGGGAGAGAGAGAAGGCATACGGAAATGCCCCATTCCCACCCAGTAGAAGATGCCTGCAGTCCCACAGTGGCCGGCAAAGCCATTCCCATTCATCCTGCTAGTCTCCCAGACCTTCTTCATAAGTCAGGCACTCGTAACCAGGGGAGGATCTGTAGAGACACAAGAGATTCTGCAGATGCTGGAATCTGGAGCCACACACACACAAAATGCTGGAGGATTCAGCAGGCCAGGCAGCATCCATGGAGGGAAATAATCAGGACTGACAAAGGGTCTCGACCCGAAATGTCAACCATTAATTTCCCTCCATAGATTCTGCCCGACCCACTGAGTTCCTCCAGGACTCTGTGTGTGAGGATCTGTAGAGTAGACCTCTCAGTTCTGGGATCTTTCTAGTAAATCTACTTTACACCTTTTCCAATGCCTTAACATCCTTTTTAATGAAGCAAACTGACCAAAATTCAATGCAAGTTTAACACAACTTCTCCATTTTTCAATTCTTTCCCTGTAGAAATGAGCCTCCATGTTTTGTCTACTATTCTGATGACATCATCAATTTGCCTCACTACCTTTAAGTGATATGTAGACATAAGCCCATTTGAACACTTATTTTCCAAACTAGTATGTAGTGTCCTTATTCCTTCTAATCAAAATGTACTCTCACATTTAATCCACACATCTGCTCTTGCCAGTTACATGCTTATTCTCAAGTTTATAAATACATTCCTACACTTTCTCTCTCTTTCTGATACTTCTTCAAACAATTCAATGCTAGTCATGCATGACCTTCCCTTTTGAAATCTATGCTGACTGTTCTTTTATGTATTTACCGTTTCTCATTGGCTTGCTAACAATAACTTTGTCATTTTCTTAATATCAAACTAACTGAACTTATTTAAAGGAATCACAGTAGCTGTCCACCAGTTCACTGACACATAGAAATGTGGAAAATAGGAGTAGGAGTAGGTCATTCAACTTGTTCCACCCTTCAATGGCTGGTCAACCATCTCAATACCATATTCTCACCCTTTCTCCATACCTCTTGATGCACTCATCTGGACCATGGAGACTGGCCTTCCTAAGTTTAATTATTTCTTTCTCTTTATATCTTGCATATCTTGATAATGTCACATCCACTATCCTAGACTCTATGGTAAGCACCAAGGCAAAGTCATCCTTTAATATCTCCGTCATTAGCCACAAGTTTGTGTGTAATTCTTAGTAGTCCTAACATTTTTTTTAATGCATCTGTAAAGTTTTTGATTATTTCTTTCTACATTCCTTGATAATTTTCAGTTTGCCTCCCTAATGTTTCTCTCACATTTTTCCTAATCTTTTCGCATCCCCAAATCCAGCACAAAAGAAGTTACTGTGATGCAAGGATAAGTAGAAAATATCTTAAAAAGAAAATCACAGGCCAAGAAAAAAATTGCCTTAAGGTTCTAAGCACCAAGATATATTTACCTAAACTCCAATGGAGTATCCCATAGCAGTCGCTGATAACATCTGCATCTTGAAAATTAATAACTTTCAGGGACAATTAATTTAGCTATCACCAGAATGTAGATCTGGACCTTGTGAATGAGAGTAAAATGGGTGAGAGTGAGTCAGCAACCCATCGCTGACTCCAATTGATATAACAATTGGGAGAGATGTAGGAATGGATGCTGATTTGCCATCACCCATTTTACACTTACCCATGGAGTCAAGGTTTATTCGAGTAATTTTGGAGATGGCAGAAAATTCGAACAGTGCAAATACCATCATGCCAAGGCATTGAAGACAGCAGACCAAGTGCTGGTAAACAGAATTAGTATAGATGGGTACTTAATGGTTGGCAAGGGCAGGGTGGGCCGAAGGGCATGTTTCTGTGCTGTATGACTCTATGGCCATGAAGAGCAAGCCAACAGTCAATCTGTTTTTGTGGTACTGGCTGTGGTAGGAATATTGATCAGGATGCAGGGAGGGCTCACTTCAAACACTGTCACAGAATCCATGACCTCCACCTAAAAAAGCAGAGAAGGTGACTTACAACTGAAAGAGGGAAGCTCCAACACTGGCATACACCCTTGTGCCTAACTGCACTGAAGTGTCTATCTAGGTGATGTTTGACCCTAGGCCCTCTGAACTGGGCAAAGGTTCTAACCAAGATGACAATGGCAATCAACACTGAAGAATTAAACAAGATATAGTGCAGAAAGACCAGGATTAAATATGTTTAAAACAAACCACCGACTGTCAAATCTACATAAAGTGCACTTGCACTTTTTACAAAGATAAATAATATCAGTTTAACCCTGCCCAGAAAAGGAAAGATAAGAGAGTGACTTCAAGGAACTGATAAGTGCTATTGAGATTGCTTCTTACTTGTAGAAATGCTGCAACAGTAAAGGGATATTTAGCAGCCTGGGTTGCTTGATAATTAAAAGTACTTTCAGCAGAATTTAGACAAGCCAACCCAACAGAATGACAATACTGAAATTTCTGAAGACAAAAATTGTTAAAATCAACATTAATGTTTGCTCAGCAGTGTTGATTAAATCATAACAGAAGCATAAGTAGGCCATTCAGCCCTTTATAGTATTTAATAATATTAGCTCTCTTTCAGCTCAGAATTTAAGCAATCTTTTAGCTCAGAACCATTTTCTTTCAATTGCCCTTAATATCCAAAAATCTATCCATCTGTTTTGAATATACTGAACAGATGAGTCTCTGCAGCCAGCCAGGGTAGAGTTCCAAGGGTTCGATACCACCCAAGTGAAGAAATCTCCTCTCATCTCTGTCCTGGACAGTTAACCCCTTTTATCGAGGATGGGGACATGGTTCCAGATGGCCCCTCATTCCAGACACCACAACCAGGGTAAATATCAAATGTATCACCTGTCAAGCTGCATAAGGATTTTCTGTGTCTCAGTGAGATCCTCTCTCATTTCCCTAAACTCCAGAAAGTATAGGCCCAAGAGAGTTGTAGGCCCAGAATACTAGATCGCATTAAAATATACAGAGTCACTTCAATAAAATCCTTAGAGACAGTATATTTCATAACAGCTGCCAGTGCAATATTTTTCACACAGTATCTGGTTCTTATGCCAATTATCTTAAACCTTTGTGCTCCGGTTATCAAATTTTCTACCACCAGAAATGTTTCCTCCTCATTCATGCCACCTAAACCATCATTAGACATGTCTTTGCAACCTGAAAGGATTTTATTCAAGTTCCTCTGACAAGCTGCACTTGAAATGATCCTTACTGATACATTGGTGTGAAGTTCAAAACAATTTTCCCATATATAAAGGCTTTTGAAATGATTTCATTTTAAATGTGCCATATTTTGAAAAACTGAATATGCGTGGATGCCCAATGCTTATGCCTAAATTCAGCACTGCCAATTTGTTCAAAGCTACATCTAATTTCAACCAATATTTCAATTATCGTCATTCACATTCTAACACAAATATAAATACATTATGATAGTCAATACATTTTTAAAACTAGCTAAAGAATAATGCTAATGTAATGCTCAAACTCTGCATTTGCAATAAAAAGTTTAAATCCTAATTCCCACTAGATTGTGCACAAAGCCATCCAAAGAGAACTGAAAGCGACTGTGTATGTAATAATTGAATTTAAAGTACCATTTTATGCCTAGAGTAATTCCCATTTGATCTATTCATTTTGTAAATCAATTATAAAGTATGCTTGTGGCATAAATCACTCCTGAGTGGTGCCATAAAGAATTTCTACAGAGGACTAAATCAACATGGCATTTGTTATACTATCCCCTGGATAAACTCCACATTCCTTTTCATATGGTATTTTCTTTATTTAATGTTTATTTAATTCTGGTAATACTAGTCTATTCTGAATCTACCTGATTAATTCAATCTTGTCTATATTGTTTCTTTGCTAAAGCAATTGAAATCTAACAAGACCACACACTCATTTCATTGCTCTCTATTTTCAAGGAACGTGCAATGTCTGCCTCATGTACTCTCCACCTGCTGCCTTCCTTGGATGGATCAATCTGAATGTTTAACATTCGCGCAGATACACACAACTGAACAAATGTTGCCCGTTTACACTGCAGAAATAACGAGCATAAAGGGCATGTTGCTTCTTCTTACATTGAGTTTACTTAAGGTAGGGTGCTGAAAACAATCGACTTTCACACCACAGCTTTCACCCACAAACAAGCAGCACCAAAGGGCGACGCATGCCTGCCACTCCTCTCGGGCAGCTATTCGAAAGCAAAGGTCATCTCACACTTGACACTCATTTTAATTTACAATTTACAACTCTTTAATGCGCTAACAGCTCGGGACAAAGATCAAAACCGGTTTAGAAGAATGTGGCCAGAAGTGTTGGTGGAACACACTCCGACAGCCGGCTAAACATCCAGCCCAGGACATTTGAGATGCAAAAATCTCCAACAGTTCCTGCTTGAGGTCACATGACACATCTAGCACCCCCTGATTCTTTTGTTGTGGATCCAGCCTGCCCAATGGAACACCAATACCCACAATGTGCATCCAAGTATTAGCGCAGGAGGTTGAGTAACCAAAGACTGACATGCATCAAACCATTCCAGCAACTATATATTTTTTTCTTTTGCAAATCCACTTAAAACACACAGATTTTGCGCCAACACGGTGACCATGTGCTCACGTTGCTGAATGCAGTAACCTAATCCTCGGACCACATCGAACACCTCTCAGTACGAGACATCAACAAAAGATTCTTTGCTTGGGGTTGCTTTCTCTTCTCACTTGCTGCACCTACGCGGAATCTAAGCCTTGGAATCAATGCAGGCGAATAGCTCTGTTCGCATACATAAACAAAATTACTGCAGGTTGAAACTGATACACAGCTATGTGTGTGTTTGTATCACTGAATCAAAACCAAGCGGTCGCAGCGTTTCCTGGCCAGCTGTGGAAATGTTCTGACCGCTTTCATTTGTTAATTGAAAGATTTACTTGTTATTGTTTAATGATATCAGACTACATAACAAATAAACGTGCAAACTGCGATCTGCCACTCATCCGACTACCTGGCACTGTTCTCTTCAGACAAACGTGGTCGGATTGCGGGAACGGGGTGCATCTGTCTGGCGGCGCCGATACGGGCCGGGTTATTCAGCGCTCGTCCCGTTCAGATCCTTCGGGAGCTGCTGGAACCCGCTGTCGCATCAGCAGTTCCACTCCCGCTCAACAATGAGCCATGTCCCTGCTCCATGTCCCCATCCTCATCACAACAGCAGCAGCTGGCCCCCACAGCTCCAGACTGCAGCAAGCAAAGCGCTCCCTGCCAGCCCAGCGGAAAAGATGCGACTGCAAGCCCGCTCCAACCCGCCCTCCGCTTCCCCTCCCACTGAACCCTCTGCAAAGCTGTGATTGACACCCCGGGCGGTGCCAATCCCCGGAGACGTGGAGGGTTCTGCACCATTCGGTTTATTCGGTGAGCAGCAGGACGGGCAATGTCATCATTTCAACTTGTCCTGACAATCAACATTCAGATTTCCAGCACATGCAGGGTTATTTTCTGATTTTCAAAGCTATTAGTCATTGGAAGTCACGTTATTATTTCACTTGTTCTAGTGGCCTGCTTTCTGCGCCGTGTCGAGTTTCTTTTTGTTTGCAACGGCTTCAAAAATTGATCTCTTTCGTATCTTTGAGGGTTTTTTTATATCGTGGCGAACACTTTGCAATCGTGTGATTTGGTTGCAAGGTCCAGAAAAAAATTTTTAACTGCGACCGTAGAACCAATGATACTCCTATCAAAACACCAGTATTCAAAAAGTTTCGAGACAAGCCATTCAGTAAGAAATAAGAGCCCAAAACTAAACTGAGTTTCCAGGGAATGGGAGGAGAGCGTTGCCAAAACACTGGAGCAGTGAACGGCCTAGTCTTAAAAATGCCAATCTAAATTTACTTAACTTTCCTGAAAATCTGGTTTGGGGAAGAGAAGGGAATGTGAGTGGAGAAACTTTCTGAATTGATCTTCTGTAGCAGAGTAGGTAACCGAACCAGGGTACCAACTCGGTAACCACCATACCTGAGTTTTGTGGATTTGATTAAACAACTAGAGTACTTCCTTAAGAGGATTTATTAGAAAAATACCATTGAGGCTGGGATTCACCCGGGAAAACCCACAACCCAATGCATATGGATGAGGCCACACTGTGGGGCTTTTCTTTCTTCAGTCACAGATAAATACAGCACAGAAACAGCCCCTTCTGCCCATCGAGCCGACACTGACCATTGAACACCCATTCTTACAGTAATACTATATCAATAGGAATTGGTTTATTATTGTCACTTGTACCGAGGTACAGTGAAAAGCTTGTTTGGGATACCATTCATACAGATCAATTCGTTACACAGTGCATTGAGGTAGTACAATGTAAAACAATACAGAATGCAGAGTAAAGTGTCACAGCTACAGAGAAAGTGCAGGTAGGCAATAAGGTGAAGGTCATAACAAGGTAGATTGTGAGGTCAAGAGTCCATCTTGTCGTACTAGGGAACCGTTCAATAGTCGTAACAGCAGCATTGAAGCTGTCCTTGAGCCTGGTGGTAGTGCTTTCAGGCTTTTGTATCTTCTGCCCAATGAAAGAGGGGAGAAGAGAGAATGTCCTGATTGGGTGAGGTTTTTGATTATGCTGGCGGCTTCACCGAGGCAGCGAGAAGTGTAGACAGAGTCAATGGAGGGGAGGCTGGTTTTCATGATGTGCTGAGCTGTGTCCACAACTCTTTGCAGGTTCTTGTGCTCCCAGGCAGAGCAGTTGCCATACCAAGCTGTGATACATCCAGATAGGATGCTTTCTATGGTGCATAGAAATCGGTGAGTGTCAAAGGAGACATACTGAACCTCTTTAGCCTCCTGAGGTAGTAGAGGTACTGGTGAGCTTTCTTGTCCGTGGCGTCTACATGGTTGGACCAGGACAGGCTATTGGTGATGTTCACTCCTAGGAACTTGAAGCTCTCAACCTTCTCGACCTCACCACCATTGATGCAGACAGGTGCATGTACACCGCCCCCTTTCCTGAAGTCAATGACCAGCTCTTTTGTTTTGCTGGCATTGAGGGAAAGGTTGTTGTCATGACACCACATCAATAAGCTCTCTATCTCCTTCCTGTACTCCGACTCATCATTATTTGAGATACGGCTCACTATGGTGGTATCATCTGCAAACTTGTAGATGGAGTTAGAGCAGAATCTGACCATGCAGTCATGAGTAGGGGGCTGAGGACGCAGCCTTGTGGGGCACCTGTGTTGAGAATAATCATGTTGGAGGTCTTGCTGCCTATCCTCACTGATTGCGGTCTGTTGGTCGGGAAGTCAAGAATCCAGTTGCAGAGGCAGGTATTGAGTCCCAGGTCTTGAAGTTCGATGATGAGTTTGCTTGGAATTATAGTATTGAAGACACAGCTGTAGTCAATAAACAATAGTTCAAAGTAGGTGTCCTTACTGTCCAGATACTCCAGAGATGAGTGAAATCCTTTTTTTATTCTCCCTATTTTCCCTTCAACTCCCTCAGATTCTACCATTCACTTACATATCAGCGGCAATTTACAGTGGCCAATTAACCTACCAGCCCACACACTATTGCAATGTGAGAGGAGACCTGAGCACCTGGAGGAAACCCACGTGGTCACAGGGAGAATGTGCAAACTCCACACAGATGGCACCCGAGGTCAGGAATGAACCCAGGTCTCTGGCAACGTGAAGCAGTGGCTCTACCAGCTGCACAACTTTACCTTCTCTTCAGGTGTATCATATTTCTTTAACCTGTTCTGTTTTACACCTCCTGCAGACACAATTTTACCCCATTCAGCCAGCAGTACCACCAATTGTATCATTCAACCTTCCTCGAGAACTACCATAGAGAACTATTGTTCTCTTTAACACAAACCACATATCCTTCCCCTACACCCCGTCCCCCAACATAAAACTTGTTTCATTTCTAACGGTTCCTCGTTCAGGTAAAATGTTAACTTGGCTTCTCTCTCTGCAGATACTGTTTGACCTGCTGAGCATTTCCAGCATTTTATGCTTTCATTTCGGATTTCCAGCCACTACTGCATTTTCATTTTCATAATCTTCTACTTTGTTGGTCAAACTTTCGTTGTATCGCTCTTCAGATTTGAGAGACATGGTGCTTTGACTCTTTGTAACCCACATCTCTACGTTGTGAATGAACTTTGTTTTCCTCAGTGTAAGCATATCTCCTTTTCAACGAAGTGGAACACAATTTCATGGCTCCTTAGTAATTTAGTTCAAACAGACTTAAGCAAGGTTTCTGTACCTTGTGATTTTGTATTGCCATGGAAAAAATATTACAATGAAAGACCACTTAGAAGATAATTAATAATCCACAAATAATCACCACAAATTGACCTTTGCAAAATACAAAATAATACTTAAATGACAATGTGATTAGTGTCTTCTGTAATACAGTCAACCCTGAGGTAACTATCAATTATAAGATTTGATGGAGATGGATAATTGCAAGAGGTGGCTGCATTTCTGTTAACTTTAAAATTGATCGGTTTAAATGCCACACAAGGAGGCTTAAAATCATTGACCTTTCTGGTTCGTTGGTGCCACTTAGTCAGGGTACATGTGATGAAAAGCCCAGATGGGCCAAGACTTTTTATTGTCTTTTCAAACGATTGCAGATGTATCTTTGTTTAACAGTAAGGAACTCTGTTCCTTAAATAACACATTTTGTCTTTAGGAAATAATTGGGTCCCTCTCAATATTTCATATTTTGAAGATAAAGTCTTGAGGATCTAGCAAAATTTTGTTGGGCGGAATGAGGATCTAACATGAGGAGCATGCCTGATGAAGACAGGTTGAGTGAACTCGGCCTTTTCTCCTTGGAGCGACGGAGGATGAGAGGTGACCTGATAGAGGTGTATAAGATGATAAGAGGCATTGATCGTGTGGATAGTCAGAGGCTTTTTCCCAGGGCTGAAATGGTTGCCACAAGAGGACACAGGTTTAAGGTGCTGGGGAGTAGGTACAGAGGAGATGTCAGGGGTAAGTTTTTTACTCAGAGAGTGGTGAATGCATGGAATGGGCTGCCGGCAACTGTGGTGGAGGCGGATACAATAGGGTCGTTTAAGAGACTTTTGGATCGGTACATGGAGCTTAGAAAAATAGAGGGCTATGGGTAAGCCTAGTAATTTCTAAGGTAGGGACATGTTCGGCACAGCTTTTGTGGGCCGAAGGGTCTGTATTGTGCTGTTGGTTTTCTGTGTTGGAACACATGTTTTAATGGTCAGCTCTAGCCCAACCATATCACCATATGTGCAATTCAAGTCACCCACAGGTTAAATCTGCCAAAGCTGACAGCATTGTATTAGAAGCTTGAAGTGATCGAGTTTTTCATGGGTCTTTGTCTTCCATTTTCACGGATGATTAAATTACATTGGATTATGTTCAGCAGCACCTAATTTCAGTGGTCAAACATGATCAAAGTCTTTGGCAGCCAGTCTTTCTGGTATAAAACAACTCTTAGCCACCAAACTACTGAATAATGCATAAAGCTAGCCAGGGTGGTTAGAAGTGTGGTTCAGTGATTATGGGTTATTGCAAAAACCCATCTGGTTCACTAACGTCCTTTAAGATTGGGCAATTATTATCCACATCTGGCTGGGCCTATATGTTACTTCAGATCCACCACCCCCTGAAATTTCCTAGCAAGTTATAACAAATTAGTGCCAAAGGAAGTAGCAAAAACCAGGAAACTAGGTTGGCATTGAGAAATACATGGGATTGAGACACTGCAAAATCCCACAAAGTCCTCCTCAGAAACACCTGGCTGAGGACATGCCAAAATTGGGAGAACCATCCCATGGACCAGTCAAGCAATGGTCTGACATACATACCCATGGAGTTATATCTCTTTGGTCAACATTCCAGACTCCAATATCATGATCTCTTCTTAAGTCCTGTCTCATTGTTATGAAATACCAACGCTGGCAGCATTTTACAGTCAGAAGAGTGTTAACCTAGAAGTTCACACAACATTGGCTCCAGATCCCCTGAAGTCTCAGGTCAAAATACGCAAATAAGCATCCTGCTGATGGGTACCTCCAGTAATGATTCAGTATTACTCCATGCTGAATATCACTTGGAAGAAAATTAGGCAGGAATATATGCTGTATTGAGATCTTCAATGTCCATCACAAAAAGTGTTTCAGAACAGTTAAGTGTATGTGAGTCTGGAATATAGGATAGAGAGACACCAGCCTGGGCCCTCAGTAGGTGGTTAAGTGAATCAATTAGAGTGAGAAACCTACTAACCTCATGCTCACCTACTAACCTGACACACATGCTTCTATCCGTGACTGTACTGGTACAATACTGCACATTCCTTCAGGAGATAAAGTTCTAACTTCACATCATGTTGCCTGACTGCCACTGTATGAAGTAGAAGAGATTCAGAACAAATCTAACAGCCCGTGATACTGTGGACCATCAAGCAACAGAACTATTCCAACACAATCTGTAATCTTGTGGAGCCAACGTGATTTAAGGAGGGGTGTAGGAGCGTCAGGAGCTGTGCCAGGTTCACCCAATTATTAGATGCCAAGCTGGTCAAGCTACTGCACATGATGAAATGAATACTGAAAGCAGAAATGGCATTATGTAGAAAAGAGCCTTGTTATCCCACAACCAATGCATCAGATCAAATCTCTGTCATCTTGCCATATCCTTATCCACACAAGTATATTGCACCAGAAATTACTCTACATTTTTGTACTTTTAATGGCTCAGCTGCATTCAACTCACCTTACAACACAGAAGGAGATAAGCAGTTAGTGTAAAACTATTACAGCGCCAGCGACCCGGGTTCAATTCCAGCTGCTGTCTGCAAGGAGTTTGTACATTCTCCCCGTGTCTGCGTGGGTTTCCTTCGGGTGCTCCGGTTTGCTCCCACATTCCAAAGACGTACAGGTTAGGAAGTTGTAGGCATGCTATGTTGGCGCCGGAAGCATGGCGACACTTGTGGGCTGCCCCCAGAACACTCTATGCAAAAGATGCATTTCACTGTGTGTTTCGATATACATGTGACTAATAAAGATATCTTAACTTTAATCATCAAAGACTCTTTTTGTGTATTTGTCCCTTCCAAGCTGGCCTTGATGCCATCTATAATGCAAGGAAATTTACTGTCCCAAGTAGGCTCCTGACACATTATTAAGCAGGGCCGATGAGTTCATTGCTTTGGCTGTTGGCCAATAGTAGAAATGTGAAATGACATCAGAACTCATTATTGTCCAGTGAGGCACTAGTTACATATACAATTAATGATTACACATTATCATCAGGTTGTTGAGTACAATGCTGTGACCACTGTGACTTGAAAAAAAGGGATTTTTACAAATGATGATATTTGCAATGATACTTCCTTAAACTGTATATGCCAGGACAAGGTTTTGTCTCTATTTTTCTGCCCTTTTGCTAATGGGTATTTCATTACAAAAATAGCAAGAAAGGTTCATTAAACCCTTCAGAGATTATAACAGCTACCACCTCCTCCTTGACCCCAACAATATAGAATCTAATTAATAGTTAAAGAAAACCCTTCAATTACATCACATTCTTCACAATATCCCAAATAAAGTTTAGTAACAGTTGCAATGTAGCAAAGGGGGCAGCTAGTTTGTACCCAGCAAGATCCCACAAACAGAAATGTGTTAATGTCCAGACAAAGAATATGTTTTAGGGATGTTAACAAAGGATGGCAACAACATCTTCAAAAATGGGCTGTTGGGTGTTTCGTATCCACTGAGGAAGGCCCTCAGATTTAAACTTCATTCAAGGGAACACAGGTCCAAAGTAGAATCCAAGGGCAAACTCCTACAAGTGCTAAGAAACTGAAAGAATACAAAAACAAATCTAGAAATAAGTCGGGCAGCATCTGGGGAGAGAGTAACAAAGTCAATGTTTCAGGTTCTGATGGGGGATTAATGACCTAACTCATTGACTGTTTCTCTCTCCATAGTTGTTGTCTGACCTGCTCAGTATTTACATGCATTCCCCGATTTTACTTAAGAAGCAGAATCACTAGACTAGTGCTCATCTGGGATAGCTCCCTGCCCAGTGCTTTGGATCAGAATGTGTGCAAACAGTACAGATTCTTAGAGCAGACCATCCAATTCCCTGTCAGTGCATCCACACACCACTCACAAGCAGAAGAAAAGTGCAAGTGCAAAGAAGCCCATGCAACAGGCTAAATTATCAGCAAATATATCACAGGAATCTTGAGCACTGGTTCACATACCTGAACAGTTGAGGGGGAGCCGTCCACTAAGACATCACCTTCTTTCCTGAGTTTCCAGCGTACTTGTCATTACTGAATCCTCCATAAGTTAGAAAGAAGTCTCAGCCTACAAAACAGTAATCAGTTTAGGCATGCCATGGGAAATCAAAAGGTTCAGAATGCTGTAGATCTGGTAGTGGTGTAAGCAAAGCCGTCACCAGGATTGACATGTAAGTAACTGAATCCAGATGACTTTCAGAACTACTATTTTAGTGTTATTTGGCAAGTTATTTCTGCCCATCAATTGCATTGAATCAACCTAGTCACCTGATTCTTATTGAGATCTTTAGATTGCGTCCATAACCACGTTTTGTTATTGCCATATGGCAACTAATGACAAGGCATAATCAACACAATAAGCAGGTGAAGTCCTCTGATTTCCTCTAATGTGTGCATTCCTTGGCCGCCTGAGTTTGCACGATGCTCTCTAGTGTTTTGTTATTTGTTGACGTTCAGTAATTCCATCCTACATTTCCTGGAAGGTTCCCCTGTAAAAGGAGAAAGCAAACTGTTACAGGTTTTCTCTGTCAGCCTGCTGAGATTCTGGTTGCACTCTAGACCCTTTATCTGGGCCCATTATCTCAAACAACTACATCTGGTACTGAAGTGACCACTTCCAGTCCTCCTCCCACACTGCTGCATGACCATAGTACCTCAGGAATGTTGTTCTGAGATACTAGATTTGTACTGAATCCATCCCATTTAAAACAACGTAAGTACTGCATAAACGCGAAGCAGTGACTTTGTCTCCATACGGATTAATGTGATGGTCACCTTATGAATACTTGTATGAGTGCATGCATCTGAAACTGGTATAGATGAGGACAAGGCTCAAGTAAGTTTTTTTCTCACCTTGCTCTTTTCACCGCACTGATCCAGACTGGCAGCTGCATCCTTCAGGAAATGGCCAGCTTAGTTAGTCTCAGCAACATTAATATCACTTACTCAAAGAACATCCTGCTTAGAACAATGTAGGTACTACATAATGGCAGGTGCAAAGCTGACACTCTACAGCCTCTTTTGATCCTGCACATTGGAGCCTCTATACCCAGGCGGTATTCAACCAGTTTGAAGGCTCTCCACTGTACATCTGTAGAAATTTGCAAGAGTCTTTGAGTGAAATACCAATATCCTCAAATCTCTAATGAAGTAGAGCCACTGATGTGCCTTCTTCGTGATTGCATCAATGTGTTGGGCCCAAAATAGATCCTCTGATGTGTTGATGCCCAGGAACTTGAAGCTGCTCACCCTTTCCACCGCTGACCCCTCAATGAGGACTGGTGTGTGTTCTCCCGACTTCCCCTTCCTGAAGTCCTCAATTAATTCCTTGGTCTTGCTAACATTGAGTGCGATGTTGTTGTTGCGACATCACTCAACCAGCTGATTTATCTCACTCCTGTACGCCTCCTCATCGCCATCTAAGATTCTGCCAATGACAGTGGTGTCATCGGCGAATTTATAGATGGCATTTGAGCCGTGCCGAGCCACACAGTCATGAGTGTAGAGAGAGTAGAGCAGTGGGCTAAGCACGCATCCTTGATATAAGCCTGTGTTGATTGTCAGTGAGGAGAGATGTTATTACCAATCCGCACTGACTGTGGTCTCCTGATAAGGAAGTCGAGGATCTAGTTGCAGAGGGAGGTACAGAGGCCCAGATTTTGAAGCTTGTTGATTAGTAATGAGGGGATGATGGTGTTAAACACTGAGCTGTAATTGATAAACAGCAGCCTGACCTATGTTTTGCTGTCGTCTAGGTGCTCCAAAGCAGAATGGAGAGCCAGTGAGATTGCTTCTTGCCGTAGACCTGTTGTAGTGGGTGGGTAAACTTCAGCAGGTTCCCAGGTCCTTGCTCGGGCAGGAGTCAATTCTAGCCATGACCAACCTCTCAAAGCACTTCATCACAGTCGATGAGAGTGCTACCAAGCAATAGTCATTGAGGCAGCTCACCCTGCTCTTCTTGGGCATTATGATTGTGATCATAATGATCGATTATGATTGATGCCTTTTTGAATCAGGTGGGAACCTGTCATACTATTTTAAAATAGTGTGCCCTGACATACTATTTTAAGATGTGCCACATTGATCACATGATAGACACAACTTTAATTAAATTAATTCATACAGAAAGAGAATCACTTTGTAAGTTATCTTTATGGTACTGTCCCATATTACAGAGCAAGACTAAAAAGGCTTTTGCAGTAATACGAAT
The DNA here is from genome assembly GCF_009764475.1 of Pristis pectinata. NCBI lineage: Eukaryota > Metazoa > Chordata > Chondrichthyes > Rhinopristiformes > Pristidae > Pristis > Pristis pectinata. Next base: position 33,628,207 of record NC_067416.1, read on the forward strand.
GACAGCTGTGTTCTGTTACCATCTTTGAATCCAATTAAGGCTTCGTATGAAGATTAAAAGAAACTGTGATCTGCCAATGCTGTAACGCAGTCCCAATTTATATCTAAAATGGATTAATAAGAACATTAATTGGAGTAAAAAAAACTGCTGATGCTGGAAATATGAAACAAAAAACAGAAAATGTTAGAAGCACTCAGCAGGTTAAACAGCATCAGGGGGAAAAGCAAGAGTTGGACGTTTCAGGATGAGAACCCTTCACCAGAACTGGAAAAGGATGAAACAACATTTTCTTAAGTTGCAGGAAGGGAGAGGGATGGAGAGAACAGAGGCGATGTCCATGATAAGACGTAGACAAAATTGTCATGACAATAATTACTTTCAAAACAGTTACAGTTGGAGACAGAATCGAAACAGAAAGCTGCAGCTACATTTGTGAGAGAGGAAGTTACCCAAAACTGTGAAATTCAGTACTGTCCCAACGTCAGCAATGTGCACAGTTGGAAGATTAAGTGCTTTTCCTCAAGCTTACTTGACCAAATCTCACTTCCCCTGTGTAGCCCTTCCTACTTATATCTGTGACACTTCTGATGCCTTCCACCACATGGATAGTTTCCAGTTTCCTCATCACAACCAACTCAGCTTCACCATGGACATCAATCTCTCAACACCTTCATCCCAGACCAGGAAGGTCTTGGCCCCTCTGTTCTCCCTTGAACAGAGACCCAACCTGTTTCCTTCCACCACCACTCTATTTATCCTTCAAATCCATTCACATTCAGCTTTTTCTGCTTTTGTTCTAATCTATTGCCAGCTCACTGACTTTTTCTTCATTGGATAAAATGTCAATGACAAGTGTTTGGAAAATCATTCTTATTTTTATTTATAAAGGCCAGCGTACAAAATTGAGGAACTGCCAGCAAACAGACATTAGGGAGCACTTCTCCCATTTGGATCAATACATGGAATGGAGTGCCATCTAGTGCTTGGAACATTTGCATCCAAGATCACAAGCCAGTTATAAATGAAGAAGCCGTGTAAATTTGTCTGTCCTGGTGATAATGTTCAAAGTGTTCATATTCACTTTCAGTGAGATCAGTTGGTGATGAACTTCCTTAAGTGTCTACCATCCATCTCACTTGTACAGATGGGGTTGTGCTGGTGGCATGCACAGGTGGAGATTATGAGCAAGTAATCTCCAACTAAATTTCAGTTTCCATCTGAAACTGCCAACTGCCTACTGTCCCCATAGGATATGCTGGGTATTCCCACAAGAACATGATTTGCTCACTCTGTGTAATAGCCAATATAATGTGTCCAGGTTAAGCACAGTACAATGTAGTATGCCTTTTGTAGTAACAATGTAGAATTTGAAGGCAAGATGGCACCAGAGTGTGGCAACTCGTTGCAAGCTGTTCTCTGCGGATCCACTCATTACTTCTTCTTGTGTAATTTAATCAATGTCTGAGAGCCAGTGTGTAGTCCACCCTGAGTCTTAAGGTGTTTTAATTGAGATTTAACCTTTCTGAAATGCTAAGCTGTGGAAAAAGAAGCAGCGTATGACAGATATTAATCATTGAAGTGGGACTGAAGGGAAGTGGGGGTGGGGGCGATGACGGCTGCTTAAGTCTACACACTTTATATTAAGACTGAATAGGCAAAATAAATATTGGGCTTCTTTACTCTGTAGTCTCCAGTGCATCTGCATGAATGAGATAGACAGCGAATGCATAGACCAAAGAAGTGATTCACTGGACCTCTTGAAGTCACGTATCCTCATGTTCTGCAATTGGTTTCCTAGTTCTCCTTTCTTACCTCACAAAACCTCTGCCACCCAGATAAAGGGGTTCAGATTACCCACCAGAAATATTTTGGCATGCAGTAAGGGAGTCTTTTCCCAGGTTAGGTTTGTAGGTGCCATCTTGATGTGGCAGCAAGACCATTGTGATGGCAGATTGGAAGGTGACAGTCTGGATTATGACCAAAACTGTGCATACTAGATCAGTGTGTACAAGTGTGTACAGTGGCTTTGCAGTTAAAATACTGGACTAGAAATCCAGAGGCTTGGATTGACAATCCAAAAACTAAATTCAAGCTGTGGAATTTAAATTTGGTTAATAATCTGGAGTTTTAAAAAAAAACTAGTCATTAACATTATTGATTGGTGAAATTACTGGATTATTGTAAAGATTGGACGTGGTTCATTGATGCTTCACAGGGGAGGAAATCTGCTCTCCATCCTCATCTGATTTGACCTATATGTGACTCCATACCCACCAATATGGTTAACCCTTAAGTACCTCTGAATGGCCCAGCAAGTCACTCGGCTCAAGGGTAATCATGCATGAGCAATAAATAATTACCAGTGACACCCAGACCCTAAACAAAATGGATAAATAAGCCTGCGACTCCAAGGTTGATGTGGGAGAAATGGATATCAGTAATGGGATATTGACACACAATTGGAGAGAGAGGGAACTGTACAGTTTCCCTTATACAATGAGATGGACTATGACCTCACGATCTACCTTGTTGTGACCTTGCACCTTATTGCACTGCACTTTCTCTGTAGCTGTGACACTTCACTCTGTACTGTTATTGTTTTTACCTGTACTACATCAATGCATTCTGTACTAACTCAGTGTAACTGTACTGTGTAATGAATTGACCTGTACAATCAGAATGCAAGACAAGTTTTTCACTGTACCTCGGTGCAAGTGACAATAATAAACCAATACCAATACCAACTGTTCCATTGGGATGGGATTCACTTGAATTAAATTAAATAGTGGAGGGGAAGGGGACATTTAGAAAGTTAAAGAGGAAGTACACACTGACGGTGCAGGGTGTCGACATGGGTAATGATAAATGAGAGCCTGTCAAGAAGTGATAGAGTGCACAAATGCAAGAGATTACCTCTACTGGAGAATCAGAGCAGGCAAAAACAATGGTTAAAATACCACACCTAAGGCCCTTTATCTGAATGCATGCAGCAGTTGTAACAAGATACACGAATTAATGCACAAATAGAAACAAATGGATCTGACTTAACAGCCACTATTAAGTCAGATCCATTGTTTCATTCTCAACTGTGCAAAGTGACACAGGTTGAGAATAAAATATTCCAGGACTCAGCATCAGAAAAGACAAGACAAAACAGAAAATGAGGAGATGTTGTCTGAAATAATGTATGGGAAAAAGGATTGCAGCTTAGAAAATCAAAAAGCAGAATCAGTTTGGATGGAGCTAAGACAAAGACAAAGGAAGGAAAACAATGATGGCAGTTGTCTATGGCCCCATGCAGCAGTGTTAATATAAGACATAGTATACGTTATAAGAAATGACCGCAACAAGCAATGACTAACTTTTAAATAATTAATACAAAGTTTACAACAAATACATGTCCAATTAATGCACAAAAAATCTAACAGAAAATGTGGTTAAGCTATGGCTAAAAGAAAATTTAAAGATAGTAGTAAATCGAAGGAAAAGGCAGTCACTGTTGCAAAAAGGAGAAGTAAGCCTGATTGGGAAAATTTCAGAAATCAGCAAAGGACAACCAAGAAATAGAGAAGAAAAGTGAAAGTAGAATATGACCGTAATTGAGCAAGAAAAATAAAAAGAGATTTGAAAGCTTCTACTGATCCTTTCAGGATGAATAGCAAAATATTAGCAAAAGTTAAAATGAATCCCTTACAGACTGAGCACTGGGGAATAAGGAAGTGACAGAGAAATCCACTAAGTATTTTGTATCTGGCTTCACGGAAGACACAATGATTCTCCTGAGACACCAGAGAACAACAGCTCTCGAGTGAATGAAGAACTGAAAGAAATTGACATTCGTTATGAAAAAAACATTGGAGAAACTAATGGGACTGAAAGCAGATAAATCCCCAGCACCAGACAAGTTTCACATCATATAAGTCAGTGATAATAAATCTGATTCTGATTCTGTTTCCCAAGGCTTTGACAGAGGTGAAGATGGGGATAGTGGGCATAATGGTTATCACCTTCCAGAATGTCCACAGATTCAAGGACAGTTCCCATAGATTAAAAGGTGGTGAGAGTGGCCCCACTATTTAGGAAAGGATGGCAAGTGAAAACAGGAACTACAGACTCAATAGCCTTACATCAGTAGTAGGAAAAATGCTGGAATCTATTATTAAGAAAGTGACTAGCAGGGCATTTAGAAATTATTTATAGGATTGGGCAGAGTTGACGTGGATTTATTAAAGGGAAATTGTGTTTGACAAATCTGTTAGTTCTCTGAAGTGGTAACTAACTGAAAAGATAATGGAAAATCAGTGGATGTGGTGTATTTGGACTTACAGAGGGCCTTTGATATGGTATTATATAGGTGTTTATTAAAAGAAGTAATTGGGGGTAACACACTGATGTGGAATGAGAATTGGTTAAGGAAGCCAAAATTAGGAATAAATGGGTCATTTTTGGTTGGAAGGCTATGACCAGTAGGGTGCCACAGGGATCAGTGCAGGGATTTGACAGTCTATATCAATAATTTGGTTGAGAGGGTCAAATGTAATTTATCTAGGTTTGTCGGTGATGGAACGTTGGGTGACAGTGTGTGCAGAGAGACTTCAGGGGGATATAGGCAGGCTGACTGAATGGGCAAGGGCATAGCAGGTGGAATATGATGTGGAAAAATGTGAGATGATCCACTATGGTAGAAAAGTAGAAAAGCTGAGTATTTTGCAAGTGGCGAGTGATTTAAAGGGGTGTCCTTACACACAAATGAATGAAAGTTAACATGTGGGTTCAGCAAGCATTGAGGAGCGCCAACAGTGTGTTGGTCTTTATGGCAAGAGGAGTTGAGTACAAGAATAAATACATCTTATTGCAATAATATAGGCCCTGTGAGACCGCACCTGGAATATTATGTACTGGCCTGGTTTCACCATCTAAGGAAGGATGTGCTTGTGACTGAGAGAGTGCAACAAAGGCTTACTAGGTTGATTCCTGGGAACGTGTGGACAGGGGCTGAGGTGCTGTCCCATGAGGTGACATTAAACAGACAGGACCTTTGTTCTCTGGAGTTTAGAAGAAAAAGTGATGATTTCATTGAAGCATAAAAATCCCAACAGGGTAGGGGTGTAGGTGCAGGGATGATGTTTCCCCCTGTGGGGTGTCTAGAAGCAGGTGTCAAAGTCTCGAGGGAAGGAATCACCTTTTAGAACTGAGATAGGATAAAATTTCTTCACCCGGAGGCGAATAAATCTTTGGAATTTGGAGAGGATTGTGAAAGCTGAGTTGCTGAATATGTTTAAGACAGAGATGAATAGATTTAGGATATAAGAGAAAAAAAAGGTTATGGGGCTGATGCAGGAAAGTGGCAGAGGGGTAAATGGTTAGTCAAGAACTTGTTGAATGGCGGATTTGTTGGAAAGGGACAAATGGCCTATTCCAGCTTGAATTTTGTATGTCAACAAGAATTACACAAGACTATATGAAAAAGGAAAAAATAAAGATGTTTTACTTATGTGTTACATCAATGGAGAACAACTTGTTTTATATAAATCTCATCACAGCTTGTTGCAAAATGCAAGAATCGACATAAATAACTGATAAAGTTACACTAAAACATTAAATTTGCCTTAAATTTAAGCTTTCACAGGGAATGTTTACTAAAATGTAGCATGAGTATGGAAGAAGTACTTTTCATGAATAGTTTGATCATCAAAAGTTGACTGATCTAGATTCAGAAACAATGATATCTGATGGAAACAACAGCTCCTATAAAACAGCATCATGCCATCAGAGATGAAGTAACTTCCAAAGTTAAATGATTTAATATCGCAAAGCAACCCAGAGTTCTAAATCTTCATCATCTCTGAGGTGCTTGCATAATTTTGATTTTGCCAGTAACACACTTAGTTAATTGTTAGAGATATTTGTAAAGATAGCAATATCCATCTATCTACTGAATGAAAATGATATGTCATACTCGACGCTTTGCTTCTATTCATTATAACCTATTGTTAATAATTCTAGGTTTTCAATACATATAGAAAAAATACTAATTTTGAATGTTGACTCATTCATGGGGATATACTTTTTGTACTTGTTGTGATCCGCATAATGGACATACTGTATAATGTAATACTGCATAATGTAAAGGCAACCCCTGCATTACAGAGGGTGGTTGTGTTCCCAGAGAAAGGTCCGTATCGCAACTTCCCATAACTTGAAGCCACATCATTTACACAGGACTCAAGGAACACAAGTTGAGAAAAAAAAATTGTGTTTATTTATTTACATTTTCTCCCCACATAAATTCTGTGAGAGTGAATTTTATTCCGAATCTCAAATTTTTGTGGAGTGATTTATGAATTCCTTCAGGGTGACTTTCTGTTATCCGAGTGGTTATAACATGGGGGTCGCCTGTATAGAATTAATAGGTATTCTCCTCCAAGCCAGTAGGGGTCATCGTGCTTCTGGGGGCTGAAATTAATTTAATTAATTGGTTTATTATTGTCACATGTACCAAGGTACCGTGAAAAACTTTGTTTTGCTTGCCATCCATATGGATCGTTTCATCACATCAGTACATCAAGGTAGTGCAAGGGAAAAGCAATAACAGAATGCAGAATAGACTGTAGATTTAAAAAAATAGAACGATTATAATAGAAGTAATGAGTAGATATTCAGAGAGCAGCTTGCAACAAGTCGCCACACTCTGGAGCGTGTCTTTGATTTGATCTTTGGCAGGCACCGTCTTGGTTGGTCCCTGTAACGATTATGTTTGTGGACATGTGCAGGCTTGAAGAAAATAAATAAACTTCCTCAAGAACGAAACTCAGCCCTTACCCCTTTTGTATTTCAAGATACAATGTTTTAGGACACAGAAAAAAAGTTTCTGAAGTCGGGTAGGAACAAAGCAAGACACTTTCTCAAAGCAAAAATGGGGAGAGAAAAGGGAAGTCCAACAACTGCGTGCTTTTTGGAAGGAAAGTGGCCACAGTAAAAGGCTTGGTTGCAGTCAAACCGAGACATGGGAGGAATATTGCGAGATACTGTACTAGAGACATAGCTGGTGGAGCTGCTGCCTCATAGCACCAGAGCCCCAGGTTCAACCCTGACTTTCTGTGTGGAGTTTGTATGTTCTCCCTGTGACCACATGGGTTTCCTCCAGGTGCTCTGGTTTCCTCCCACATCCCAAAGATGTAGAGGTTGGAAGGCAAATTGGCCAATGTAAATTGCTCCCAGTGTGTAGGTGTGGTAGTAACTGGGGAGAGTTGATGAGAATGTGGAGAGAATAACAGTAATAGGATTAATGTAGGATTAGTATAAATCCGTGGTTGATGGTCGGCACGGACTCAGTGGGCCAAAGGGCCTATTTCCATGCTGCATCTCTCTATGATTCTGACTCTGTTGCAAACACCATTGATGATGATGATTAACAGAGCTCTATCCCAATTTGTGTGGTAAGAACCCTTACACATAGTTTATAATGAGAAGCCTAGTGAGCCCAAAGAAACCCACTGATAAAACATGTTGACGAATTGGTTGAGGAACCTCACCCACCGCACTGCCTCCACACCAATCCCAACCTCACTATCAAACCCACAGACAAGGGCAGTGCTGTTGTAGTCTGGTAGACTGACTTTTACCACTACCTTCCCCCTTGTTCCAGTCCCTTCCCACCTACATCCACAACACTTCTACAACCCTGGCCCCCACCACCTCATTTTCATCATGGACATCAAATCCCTACACACTTTTATTCCCCCATCAGGAAGGCCTGAGGTCCCTCTGTTTCTTTCTCAATAACAGACCCAACCAGTTCCCCTCCACCACCACCCTCCTCTGTCTGGCAGAACTGGTGCTCACCCTTAACAACTTTTCTTTCAGTTCCTCCCACTTTCTCCAGACCAAAGGTGTAGCCATGGACACTCACATTGGACCCCAGCTATGCCTGCCTTTTCGTTGGCTATGTGGAACAGTCCATGTTCCAAACCTACACCAGTAACGCTCCCCGACTCTTGCTCCGCTACATTGACGACTGCATTGGTGCTGCTTCCTGCACCTGTGCTGAGCTCGTCAACTTCATCAACTTTGCCTCCGACTTCCACCCTGCCCTCAAATTCACTTGGTCCATCTCCGACTCCTCTCTCCCCTTTCTGGATCTCTCTGTCTCCATCTCGGGAGACAGATTATCTACTGACATTTTTTACAAACCCACTGACTCCCACAGTTACTACATGACTACACCTCTTCCCACCCTGTCACTTGCAAGGATGCCATCCCCTTCTCTCAGTTCCTTCGTCTCCACTGCATCTGTTCTCATGATGAGGCTTTCCATTCCAGGACATCCGAGATGTCCTCTTTTTTCAGAAAACGGAGCTTACTCCCCACTGCTATCAATGCAACCTTCACCCACATCTCCATTTCCCGCATGTCTGCCCTCACCCTGTCCCCATAGATATATCAGGGACAGAGTTCCACTTGTCCTCACCTACCCACGAGCCTCCGCATCCAATAGATCATTCCCCGCAACTTCTGACATATCCAATGGGATTCCATCACCAGGCACACCTTCCCCTCCCCTCTCCGCTTTCTGCAGGGACCGCTCTCTCTGCGACTCCCTTGTCTACTTGTCCCTCCCCACCAATCCCCCTCCGGGCACTTATCCCTGCAATCGCATTAAGTGTTACACCTGCCCCTACACCTCCTCCCTCGTCACCACTCAGGGCCCTAAACAGTCCCTCCAGGTGAGGCAATCCTTCACGTGTGAATCTGAGGGTGTCATTTATTGCATCTGGTGCTCCTGGGGCTGCCTCCTCTACATCGGTGAGACCCAATGCAGATTGGGTGACCACTTCATGAGTACCTCCGCTCTGTCCACTGCAACAGCCAGGATATCCCGGTGGCCAGCCATTTTAATTCCCCTTCCCATTCCCACACCAACATGTCTGTCCATAGCCTCCTCTGCTGCCAAGTTGAGACTAGACACAGATCAGAGGAACAGCACCTCATGTTCCACCTTGGTAGTCTCCAACCTGACAGCACAAGCATCAGTTTCTCGAACTTCCGGTAATCAAACCCCTCAGTTCCTGCCCCCCCTTTTGTTTTCCCTTAGCCCGCTGGCCCCATCACCTCTTCTCTTTCCCCTCCCACACCCTTTCGATCTGCCCATCACTTACACTTTCTTCCCTCCGGTCCCCCTCCTCACCTCCTCCCTTTATTTCATGGTCCACCATGCTCTCCTATCAGATTCCATTTTCTTCAGCCCTTAGCCACTTCCACCTATCACCTCCCAGCTTCTTATATCATTCCCACTCTCCCTCTCCCCCACCTGCCTATCTTCCCCCTCTCACCTGGATCCACCTATCACCCACCAGCTCGTGCTCCATCCCCTCTGTCCACCTTTTTATACTGGCTAACTCCCCTCTTTCCAGTCCCGATGAAGGGTCTTGACTCGAAACATCGGCTCTCCAATTCCCTCCACAGACGCTGCCTGACCTGTTGAGTTCATCCAGCACTTTGTGTGTTGCTCCAGATTTCCAGCATCTGCAGTCTCTTGTGTGTCCATTGAAGAATTGGTGGATTTGTTGAAGAATACCTTTAACCCAAAGCCAAGTGAGATTGTGCAAATGTTTAGAGTCGCTTTGTGGTTTAGAAAACCTAAGCAAACAGTGGCTGAGTATGGAACAGAATGAAACCTAAGGAACAATGGCTGAAACAGTGGCTAGCCAAATTGAAGAAGTTATCCTAAGAGTGTAATTACGGCAACGCACTTGCACATTGAAGGGCACCCAAGCCAAAATTCATGGTGACCCTAACACCCCACCCTGGTTCTTCAAGCCAAGGTTAGTACTTGATGTTGTGAAACCAAAATTGGAGTCAGAAATTAGCAGCCTCTTCAGAGAGAAAGTACTTGAACCTCCTGATTACCCTGAATGGACAGCTCCCATTGTGCTAGTGTTACAGGGCTAATGGAGAATATAAGCTGGCTGTTAATTGTATCTCATTCCTGCAACAATATCCCATTCCCAGAATAGAAGATTTCTTTGCCTTTTGTGTGGAGAGCAGCAGTTCACTAAGTTGTATATCAGACATTCATATCAACAGTTAGTGTTAGAGGAACAGTCTAAGTCTTTTAATGGCAGCACACAAGAGCTTGTTCACATATAACTCATTTTAAGTTCTGTCTGTACTCCTACCTTGCAGAGAACTATGGTGAGGTTTCTGTAGGACATTGCCGAGGTCACTATAAAATCGCATGATATCCTGGTTTCAGGAGGAAGAACCCCTGTGCAATCTGGAAGAATCAATGAGCGCACTAAAAAGTCAGACCTACGTAAAAAGCAAAGTAAGGTATTTTCTTCACAAATGAGGTACAGTACTTTGGGCACCGCATAGATGCTAAAGGACTACGTTCAGTTCAAGAGAAGGTAAAAGTTGTTAGCAGTGCTCCCGAAGACATAGCAGAGATTGTTGAATTATTAAAATAAATTCTTGCCAAATCTATCAATACTCTTAGCTCCTCTGCACCAATTGCTATGAAAGGATGTGAACTGGAGAGGGACTGAAACTCAAGAAGTGGCTTTAGCGCATTCCAAAGTATGGCTACAGACTGCTGATTCACTACTCAACAGGCAGAGAGTTTAATCTTATCTTGTGATGCCAACACCAAATAATGTTCGTATAGAGTTGTTTCATCAAATGGAAGATAATTCTGGTTTTATGTCCAGAACACTGACAGCAGCAGAGAAAAAGTGCTCATAGCTGGATAAAGAAGATTTGGAGTGCAGCGGTTCCACAAGTATGCTCATGAATGTCTCTTCACCATTTGCATAGACCACAAACCCCTGATTTCCCTGTTCCATGGAATGGAGCCGTTACTCATATAGCTTTCCCACAAGTTCAAAGATGAACTTTGGCCTTGAGAGCAAATGAATAAACTATTGATTTTGAGGCAGGAAAATGCCATAGAAATGCAAATGCTTAGAGTTGCCTTCCAGTGCCTGAAGCAACTGTTGATGAAGAAATACAGGGTTTTTTGTTCTGTTCATTTTCAGGACCAGAGTGTCACCGGCAAGGGCAGCATTTATTGCCCAGCTCTAATTGCCCTTGAGAAGGTGGTGGTGAGCCACTATCTTGAACTGCTGCAGTCCTTCTCGTGAAGTTATTCCCACGGTGCTGTTTGGCAGGGAGCTCCAGGATTTGGACCCAGCGCAATGAAGGACCAGCAACACATCTCCAAGTCAGATTGATGCGTGACTTGGATGGAACCTGCAGGTGGTGGTGTTCCTGTTGCTCTCGTCCTTAACGGTAAAGGTTCCAAGTTTGGGAGGTGGTATTGGAGTAGCCTGGGTGAGTATCTATAAAGGTTACACACCACTACGCTGATGATGGAGGAAATAAATATTTTAGGTAGTTGATGGGGTGCCAATCAAGTGGGCAGCTTTGCCGTGGATTGTGTTGAGTTTCTTCAGAGTGTTTGGTACTGCACTCTTCCAGGCATGTGGCATTCACAACAGGATACCCAGCCTTCGACCTATTATAGCCACAGAATTCTGATCAGTGTTGTTCCCCTGGGATATTGTTGCTGGTATCTTGGGGATATTAATGTTGTTGAATGCCAAGAGTAAGTGGTTAGATTCTCTCTTGCTGGAGATGTTTATTGCCCGGCATTTTTGTGGTATGGATGTTACTTGGCACTTTTCAGCCCATGCCTGAATGTTGTCTAGGTATTGCAATATGCAGGCAGAGTGCTTAGTTTGCAGAAGAGTTGTGAATGGAATTGAACATTGTACAATCATCAGTGAACATCCACTTTTCTGACCTTATGATGGAAAGATGGTCATTGGTGAAGAAGCTGGAGACGGTTGGGCCTAGGGCACTGCCCTGAGGAACTCCTAGGGCTGAAATGGTTGACCTCCACAATCATCTTCCTTTGTGCAAGGAATCCAGTCATTGGAGTGCTTTTGCTTTGATCCCCATTGACTTTAGTTTTACCAGGGTGGCTTGATTCCACACTTGGTCAAATATTTCCTCAATGTCAAGGGCAGTCACTCTTTTCTCACCTCTAGAATTCAGCTCTTGTGGTCCTTATTTGGACCAAGGCTGTGATGAGTTGTGGAGACAACTGATCTTGGTGTAACTTTAACTGGGCATTGATGAATGGGTTATTGTTATGTCAGTACTCCTTGATAGCACAGCCAACAACAGCCTCCAACTGCAGAGAGCAAATGGTGATAGATGGATCATCTGGAAACTTTTTCTGTGCAAATCAGACAGCAAAAGACTGCCTAAGACTCCGGTACTGTCCTGTTCACGAGTTTGTCATGAAAGGATGGCCTATGGGGATAGAACCTTAGTTACACCCTACCATTCCCAGAACTTAGAAGTGCAGATGGATGCATTGTATGGGACACTAAAGTTGTCATTCCCAGACAAGGCCAGGCATTCCTGTGACATGATTACAGTACATGCACCCAGGAAATTGTATGTTGAAGGGGTTAGTTAGATTGCCCATGTGGTGGCCTACGATGGAGCACAAACTTGAACCAGGTCTCAAGAAAACAGACCTGGTGCAAGATTGATCTGCATCTGATCTTGCTCCTTTCCATTCCTGGGAATGGCCATGGAGTAGAGTCCATGCTGGTTTTGCTGGACTTTGGGAAGGTGCTGTTGGTGATCATTATTGCTCATTCGAAGTGGGTGAATTTATATCCAACAATTGCTTAAACAGCAAGTGCTACTGTTAAAATGCTTCAGTGTTCATGGATTGCCTCACACATCAGTATCAGACAATGGCAGTTGCTTCATGAGTGCAGTATCAAGATACTGGTGACTCCTGCGTTCTGGGGGTGTTGTGTTCCTGGTAAATGGCCCGTATTGCAATTTTCCATGATGCAAAGCTGCATCATCTGTGCACGTGTCAAGAAATGTGAATTGAAGAACATTTTTTTTCCTCTATGGCCATCCATCAAACAAGGGATTTGGTGTGGTACAATCAAGCAGGCATAGACAGCACAGTGTCACAGCTAATAGAACCGCTGCCTCACGGCTCCAGTGACCTCGGTTTGATCTTGACCTCTGGTGTTGTATGTGTGGAGTTTGCACGTTCTCCCTGTATCTATATGGGTTTCCCCGGGCACTCTAGTTTCATCCCACATCCAAAACTGTGCAGGTTGATACATTAATTAGCCACTGTAAATTGCCCCAGCAGTGTAAATGTGTGGTAGAATCCGGGACAAGTTGAAGGAAATGTTGTGAGAATAAAATGATGTTAGTGTAAATGAGTGCTTGATGGTTGGCATGAACTCAGTGGGCCGAAGAGCATGTTACCATGCTGTACGATTCCATGACTCTGTGACATTTGCCCACAGCAGCTGCTCATAAGGCTTCCTTTCACTTTATTTTGCTCTGGCACTCACACCCTCCCTAGCCATGACTAATGATTTTGAAACTTGGTGAAAGCTAAAGGCTCCCCACACTTAGTCAATTACGTTATGTGTAAAAATCCCTTTAATTTGCCCCTCAGAAAACAACTCGCCAAATATGCTCAATTTACATTGTTATCAAATGTTCCAGACACATTTTCTACAATTAGCAGGAAGTTGCACTTTGACCCTATTTTTTCTGTTTAACATAATATTAATGACTCATTGGAACTCCCATCAGCACAGTGTGAGAGGTTCCAGAAACGGCAGTGCAGTTCAGCCAAAGCCTTAGCATTTCTGCATGCTGGCACATGTCAGAATATACATAGAACATAGAACAATGCAGTACAGGAACAGGCCCTTTGGTCCAAGATGTTGTGCCGAACTAATTAAACTAGTAATTAAATCCCCAACTAAATAATCCCTTCTGCCTACGCAATGTCTTTATCCCTCCATTCTCTGCTTTTTCATGTGTATATCTAAGAATCTCTTAAACATCTCTATCATATTTGCCTCCACTACCACACCTGGCAGGTCATTCCAGGCACCCACCACTCTTTGTGCAAAAAATTTATCCCACACATCTCTTTTGAACTTACTCCCTCTCACCTTAAATACATGCCCTCTAGTATTAGACATTTCAACCCTGGGAAAAAGAAGCTATTAATGCTTCTCATAATCTCATAAACTTCTATCAGGTCTCTCCTCATCCTCCACCTCTTGTATAGTATATGGATTGGTACAGCAACGGTGAACCCTCTTTATTTAATATCAGCACCAGGAACAAATTAGGCTGGGAGGACAGAATTGACTTAAGGATAAAATCCCTCAAATCAACCACTTTACTAAAAAGACCACGGAAGTATATAATGGGAAATCCCCACTAGACTTATCAGCAAATGGAATTTAAGCCTCTTGGTAAACATAGATCAGTGCAACTGGAAAGTCTATGGATCCATCCATTCTAATTCCTAACTCAGACTCAAGGCATAAAGGCTCAGCTGAAAGGAAGGATCCAATGCTGGCACCTTTAAACCAAACACCAGGAATTAAAACCCCAGGAAGTCAGAAACTGACAGGCGCTGATGATGAAAACAGAAAAGAAGTACAGTAATCATGACATTTAATATTAGTTGGGATGATTGGAAAATAACCTTTATATGGGAAAAGGATTCCTTGATGCCAATAGGATGATTACAAAATATATGCAAGAAATTGAATGTTTGAGGAGGTAACTAAGAATATTGTCGAAGGCAGGGCAGTAGACATTGTCTATGTGGACTTTAGTAAGGCATTTAACAAGGTCTTGCATGGTAGGCTTGTCCAGAAAGTTAAGATCCTTGGGATCTAAAGTGAGCTGGCTAATTAGATTCAAAATTTGGTTGGTGATACGAGGCAGGGGGTAGTGGCGGAAAGATCCTTTTCTGATTGGAAGTCTGTAACCAGTGGTGTACTACAGGAAATCAGTGCTGGGACTCTTGTTGTTTGTGATATATATTAATGACCTGGATGTGAATGTGGGAAGTACAATTTGTAAGTTTACAGTTGACACAAAAGTTAGTGGTGGGATGGATAGCGAGGAAGGTTGTCTAAGGTGACAGCAGGATGTAGATCAGATGGAAAGTTGGGTGGAAGGAATCCCAGTTAATTCCATTTAGTGGGAGATGATGTATTTTGGGAAGTCAAATATGGGTAGCACATATACAATAAATGGTAGGGCATTAAGGAATGTTGATGAACAGCGGGACCTCGGGATTCAAGTCCATTTTTCCCTGAAAGGTAAATAGGATGGTGAAGACGGCATATGACACACCAATAGATTGGGGCATAGAATATAAAAATTGCAATGTTATATTGATATTTTACAAAACACTGGTTAGACTGTACATAGAATATTGTGTGCAGTTCTGGTTGCCACATTATAGGAGTGATATGGTTGTGCTGAACAGAATGCAGAGGAGATTGACCAGGATGTTGCATGAATTGGTGGATTTTAGTTATGGGCGAGAGATTGCATACGTTGGGTTTGTTTTCTCTGGAGTGAAGGAGGCTGAGGGATGACCTCATGGAGGTATATAAAATATTAAGAGGCATAAATAGGTAGATAGTCAACATCTTTTTCCTGTGGTAGGGGAATCATTTAAGATATAGATTTAAGGTGAGAGGAAGGCTTTTAAAGGGGATCTGAGTGGAAAGTTTTTTTTAAACATAGAATGGTTGATACCTGGAACTCACTGCCAGATGAGGTAGTAGCTAGTCAGATACAATCACAATGTTTAAGAGAAGGTTAGACAGGCACTTAAATGGGCAAAACATTGAAGGAAACAGAGCTAATGCAGGCAAATGGGACTAGATGGGCACAAAGGTTAGCATGGATGTGGTGGGCCAAATGCCTGATTCTGAGCTGTACAACTCTAAGAGCCTATAAACACATCTATTACTTCCATTTTCCAATGTAATTCTGTGCGCGAATTGTTTAGTTATTATACTTCAACATGAGAAAGATGTTGCATTCTTTCCAGAAGTGTGTATCCTTGGAATAGGATATAGTAATTTTTCATAGGCTATAAAAGCAATGAGCCTTGGCAAAGGCATAAATTTATGCAGGTGAAATATGGCACTTTGGAAATAGGAGGTTATTAACTCAGATAGCACTGTTCTTTTAAATGTGAAACTTGCTGAAAGGATGAGATTTTCTGCAATAATCCACAACTATGACATTGTCTGCTGCCTTGCTTGGTGATTGATCACATTTTTAAAATCTGCTGGACCACCTCTTACACATAACCAATGACTGCAACTACAGGGGATGAGAGGCAAGTGGTTACAATCAAATCTAAATTTGTCAGATGTGGACATTAGTTCAAATTTCTAACAGTGAAACTGAGACGTTGCAGTGTTCTCTTAGCCATGGGCAAACCCATAACATGAACATGTGTTATACCCAGAGGACTTGACCACATGGGATTAGTTACAAAATCTCCCAAGGAGACCACATACAAAGTAATTGAGCAGTTCTGGACACAACACAGAAGTATATTTTCACCTTGGAAGGAATATAGCAGAGATTTTCCAGAATAATATCCCAATTGCATGAGATACATTAAAAGATGAGATAACAGACACCAGGGATCTAGTCCCTATAATTAGAAAGCGAATGGATGGCTTAAAAGAGTTGGCAAAGTATTTAAGGAAACTATAGCAGAAATAGTTTTGTCTTATCTCCCTTGATTGGGGAACGGAGGACAGAAAAGTAATTAGACCCAGACCTTTCAGGTGTGATGTTAGGAAACACACCTGCATGAAAATAATGGTAGAACTCTCCTCCACATTTAGTTTTCTATATTAGGTTAGTAGGTTTTTGTTAACCAAAGGTGAGAAGTGATATAGAAAAGAGGCAGACATATGGAGTTAGTTCACAGATCAAACATGTTAATGTAGAATAGTGGTTCAGACCTGAGAGGCTAAATGTTCCTTCTTCCAATGTTCCTTATATAAAAGAATATCTGAGGAAAAAAAGTACATTAATTATCCACCGAGATAGATTTAAAACTGTGAGGCAGCCCATTCTAGCCCTTATTTTCTGCTGGTTATTGGTATATTCCTGAGGTATTGAACAATGGAATCAAATACACAGGAAAAGGTTGTTCCACCTGTCATGCTCATGCTGTCTCTTTGTAAGGAATATCTGGAAGTAAAAAAAAAATCCAAAAAAAACTGCAGATGCTGAAAATCTAAAATAAAATACTCAGCAGGTCAGGCCACATCTCGGGGAAAAGAAACAGAGGTAACCTTTCAGGAGCATTCCTAGAAGAGAGGTGGCAGTGAATGACAAGTAAACGAAATTCAGAAAAAAAAACGTGAAATGTTACCTCTGTTTCTCCTCCCATGGATGTGGTTTGAACTTTTGAGTTTTTACAGCATTTTCTGTTTTTATCCAATTTGCCCCATTGCCCTGCTCATATAGCATTATAACAGCACAGTGTTGTTACATTAACTGCAGTTTTGTTTTGATTTTGATAATATGTTTGAGTTAATCAAAAGCAGCAATGACATTCAATGTTACATTTATTTTACATGATCATTTTTAAAGTGTTGTAGATATGCACTAGTCACTGGATATTTTAATCACATAGAATTCTTTTATTGTGAATGTAATGTAGTAAAATACTGAAATAAGTAAATGATGTTACAAATGTACAAGAATGAGACGGCATAAATTGTTGTGTATTGCTTTTTCTTTTAATAAATAAAGGCAAGGCACATGAAACAATAATTTCAACAAAGACAAATTTATTATTTGTATGATTTTCATTCTTGGTGCACCTCAATACCACTTACTGAAAATACTTTTTTATTATTTATATAGACTTGCTGACAAACTATTTTTTGTTAGAAATTCCCATTTATCCTTTTACATTGGAAACAATGCATGCATACATACCACGCTGGACCAGTGAAGACACTGCAGCACCATTATTGGCAGGAATGAAATAAGTCATATAGTCATAGAGTCATGGAGATACAGCATGAAACAGGCCATTTGGCCCACTGAGTCCATGCTGACCATCAATCACCCATTGGGTGATTGGACAAATTGTTAGGGCAAATGCCATATGTTAGGGTAATTTACATTATATATGTGGAGATCAACATTCATAATTCAATTACAATATCATTAAGACAGAATTAATGACTTTAGAGTGGAGACTGATTTATGATAGCACACCTTTGGCCAAATTATCTCCCACCTTTTAATCCTATTTCATCTGAATATTGCATGTAATCTTGGTGAGTAAAATCATAGATTCACGCAACACAGGAAGAGGAATTTCACTCCATCATGTCTGGGTTGACTACTTTGGATAAGCTAGCCATTAAATCTACTCCCTTTTTCATTCCCCAGGGCAGTGTAAATAAAAAGCTCATGACTTCATCCAATTTGCTTTCACTCCTCATCAGAGCTTGCATGCCAAATCATAACAGCTGGCTGTGGAAAGACCTGTTTGTTCATCAAGAACATTGCCCATTTGGAGTATTTTCACGTGTGATGGGCAAAACAACAATATGCTTTGTTAAAAAATAGCAAATGGTTGTTATACTCAGCAGGTCAGGCAACACCGTAGAGAGAAACAGAGTTAACATTTCAGGTCGGCTGAATGATACCAGCTTTTTCTATTTTTATTACTGCCGTTTTAGTTTTGATTCTCAATATATTTTAAGTACGCATGTTCTTAGCTAATTAATTGCTGCAAATTCGCACCAATGTTATTGACAGTATTTAAGTCTGGACAGAGAAAGAGTTGGAGGAATATTGAAGTTAATGATCCATGAGAATCGAGGAGAGTTCTGCATTCAAATGAAATAGTAGATTAACTGAGCGGGTTTCCTTGCCACCAAATTGAACAAAAATGTAGTTGTCAGCCTGCTCTCCTGTATGAGCCTGTTCACTCACATTCCAAAACTAAGACAGCTCCGCTCACCGGAAATTTAGGTATAACCTCGTCCAATGGACGAGCTGAAAGTTACGGACACTCCCTACTTTATAGTCACCTCCCCCGGTGGAACAGCTAGTTTTTAAACATCAAAGATTTGGTGAAGGTGGGATTGGGGTTTGTTATGTTGGGAAGAGGAAGTCCAAGGGTGGTAGCAGCAGCGGTGAGTGTCCCTGGAAAGAGGCAGCAGTCTCTGCCACCTGTTCACAGCCAGTTCGGGACACAGATGGGAATCCTTTACTCGGAGGTAGGTGCAGCCGTGAATTGGTTATTAACAGCCAGGAGGGTTGTGAGCGGAATTGCTGCGTGGTTTGAGCTATTGTTAAATTATCATTTTATACACTTCGACAGGCACTGGAAAACTAGTGGGGGTGGGGAGGGGTGCATTTATTGACTGTTCTACACTTCCAACTGAAGGGAAACATTTTAGCTACAAATTGACACCAATGTTATTGACGGTATTTATCTCTAGACGGAGAAAGAGTTGGAGGAATGTTGAAGTTAGAGAAGTTTTGCGTGTGTGGGTTGATCTAGAAACTTTGTTCACACGAGTAGATCTGTGTTTTTTTTTTGTTTAATCGCCCTCCTGATTATTCTGGATTTGGATTATGATAAAATGTCTCCTGCACTTTGGGTCCTTCCCAGGTTAACTCCGCAAACCGTCTGCAAGAAGGAATCAAGGTGTTGGTTCTTATGGTTAAGTGGGTTGTGCTGATAGGTTCGAAATGAGGTGAAAAACAAGGTGTGTCTGTCTGCCGGAACGGGGAAGCCAAGGTTGTGGATGTTGGAAATGTGCAATTAACCCACTCGGTTGGAAGTGACAATTTGAGGGAGTTCGAGCAGAGAATCGCTTCACATAGTCACAACTAACAGAAATCTTCCTATCTCCCAACCATCAAATTCCCCTCTGGTCTGCTGAGTCTATTTTTAATTTATTCACGAGGGACAAGGGTATTGCTGACGTTGCCGATATTAATTGCCTATGAGGATCCTGGTGAGTTGCCTTGAACCACTGCAGTCCTACTGTCGAAGATGTTCCCACGGTGCTGTTGGATAAGGAGTTCCACAAGTGAGGTTTGGTGATTGCAGGGAAAGTGATGTATTTCGACGGTCTAGATGTGTGAGTTGGTGTGGAACCTTCAGGTTCCTATTCACATGCTTATGTGCTTCCTGGCAGTGATCATGGATCTGTAGGAGTGGCCTTGCTGAGTAACTGTAGTCCATTTTGTAGATGGCATCATGCATCAAAGTTGGAATGAATGTTTGTTTATGGTGGTGGATAGTTTGCTCACCTAGGTGAGTGGAGAGTACTCCCTTGTTCTCCCAAGTTGTGTATTATAAACAATGGGTAGGGTTTGGCACCAGGTAGTCCAGATTGGACAAAAGTGATGCTTTTACTACCCCAACAAACTTGAATGTTGAAGGACTTGATAATGATGGTCCATTGATTGTCAAGGGTAAATAGCTAGATTCTCTCTAGGGCAGTCATTGTCTGGTACATGGTGTGACTGTTACTTCAAACCTGATTTAATGAGCAAGTGTGTTTGATTAAAGGCACTTGATGACTATTTACCCTGTTCCTCTCTTTGGGAGCATTCACTAATGGTCCAATCCTTTTCAGTAAATTGAGGTATTTGCTTGGGGAGATGAGTGTTGGAGATCATGCCTGTTTCTTTCAATGTGGTCCTGTGTCAGGGTACAGTGTTTATTGTGAATCACAAGCAGAAGGAGACCAATAAGCCTCTTGAGGCTGCTCTGTCTTCCAGTTTAAATCGTAACTAATCTGTGCCTCAACTTGTTGCATATTTCTTGAAACTATTTTGTCTTGGAGACTTCTGGGGATCCAGCATCCACAGATAATGATTTGTTTTGTTGTGTTTGGCAAAGAATGTTGGTCAGGACGGTACTGTGCGCCGTCACTGACTTTATCCAAAAGACAGAAATGAATGACAAGAAGTGGAAGTCAAAAGAACAAGGTGTTTGAGAACTCTCGTCTGTCTTGATATTGTGACCCAGTGACTTTAAAACAAAATTTTAAATTGCGAAAATCATTGAATGTTATGAATGGGATGTCTTTCTGAAGAAGAGATCCAACTCATTATATTTAATACCTATCACATGCAAGCTCTATACAGTTCAACTAATTGACAATCAATCCGCAAGTTTGGAAGGGCTCCAGATGCCCAGTCAGCTGTTTGGGACCGGTGGGAGGGAGTTCTGTTTTTTTTTCGCGAACGGGGGAAGACAAATCGAGGGACATGAGAGCAAAAGATCAACTGTGATTCCTAAGATGTGCTGCTGTTATTTCTTACATTCTTAAGTTTTTTTAAATAACTTTTTTATGATCCGTGGTAAAGTTAGAAAATAAAATCATCAAAATGCTTTGGATGCTGGAAATCTGCAGTTAATAACTTCCCTGGCCACATTTGTGTTTCAGACCCAAATATTAGAACTGAAACCTTTTTGCCTTTTCTCTTCCCTACAAGCACTATCTGACCTATTGTTTTCCAATACTTGGTTGTAAAATCAACCTCCGTAAGTTTAGGATTCGTACCAACTGCATCTTTCGTTTAATGCTGCTGGTTAATGACTTTTCAGTCTGAAGAAAGAAGCTTAGCGTGAAATGTTAACTGTTACTCCCGCCGCAGATGCTGCCTGACCTGAAATATTTCCAGCACTTACTCTTTTCAAAATTTTCAGATTTCTAATATCCTGCTGCTTTTGTCATGCTTTAGTTTTGTTTTGTATTTAAAGTTGTAACTTTAAGGTGAAATGACTTTCATTGCATGAAAGAGGAAAATGGGAAGGCTTTTTTGTAACGGGTCTGAACAAAACAACTTTGCAATGCTGATTTGTATTTCTGTTCTATTCCACAGCCCATCTGCCAAGCAGCATATCAGAATGATTTTCGAGAGCTGAAGGAACTACTGCTAACAAACAATGTAAACCAACAAGATGTGCTGTATGGAGACACCCCATTAATTGCTGCTTGCAGAACAGGCAGGGTTGAAATTGTACGATATCTACTGAGAAAAGCAGCTAATGTTAATCTCAAGAATAAGGTGATTTGTGTGTTTGGACTTGTAAAGCTTCTTGCACATTCCTGCTCCTGTATGTAATGTTTCTTCTTGGCCCAACAAGCTGCATTGTAAACGCCACCCTGTGTTCTCTCTCCACCCTGAGTTGCCTTGTTCCTCGAGGCTGCCTATTAGACAGAAAACATGGAAAGTTTGATACAACCCCCAGAGATTTAATGTGTCCAGTCTTATTCCCCGTGCCAACATGGGAGTTCAGTGAATATAAAGGATGCTATTTCTGCAAAAGTTTCTCTCTCATTGCATTGTAGCCAGGGATTTACATCAGAGGTTTGGAAGGAAACCCTCTAACCTTCATATTGTGCATATGTTACATTTTGTAATATTTTCTGGCAAACTGTCTTGCCTCCCTGCCAACTCTAGCTGTCACAAAATCCATCCCTCCAGTTACTGACTCATTAAAACTTGCACGATCCAGAATGTTGTTTGTACTGGTGCAGACCCTCTGGTTCTGGAGCAGCAGCAGACTGCAGCAATTCCTCAGAATCCACAAAAGCCTCGTGGGCTTCAGTCCCCCTCCATTTCACACCTGTTTGCAGGAACAAAGAGTGTTACTAGATGTGGTGGGAATTTATTTTAAGAATTCAGCAATTCCTGCTTTGCCTTCACCTCAGTTATGTTAGTTGGGACAGGTGCATTGGTAATAACCTTTCTCTCGAACTAGGAGTAGTTCTTTAGCTTCCATGTGGTGTCCCCAGTTCTGTACTTGGATGTGGGTTTGCCTTTTCCAGCTCTCACTTCTTCCATACCTAGTGCTCTTTAACCAGGATATCACTCAAGTTGCAGCAACCTTGGTTATGCCCTGCAGCATTCCTCTGTGGTTCTCTGGAGGATGGAGAAAACACTGGAAAAATTGTCCGTTATATGTGAACAAGCTCTTGTGTGTGTCGACAGCCAAGAGCTCCTTAGACTGCTCGTCAAACACTGTCTGTTGATCTGCATGAATCGCGTTCAACTTGGTGAACTGCGGTCCTCCAGACAACTGTCCTTGTCCTGGGAACAGTATCCCAGTCCAAGACTTGATTCTCCACTTTGGTTTTGTTTGAATAGGGCACCAACCTTGGCTTGAAGAATCATGGTGGGGTGTTGTGATCAACCTGAATTTTGGCTTGGGTGCCCAACTCCTCTTTGAGAACCATTTCCTCTCCATAGCACCTTCTGTTATGTTCCAACCTACTTTAATATGGTGAATGTTCCTCCGATCCAGGGGATCTTTTTTCAGCCAGCTTCTTCCCAACAGCTTGGTCCAGAGCCTGCAACAACCACTTGTGGGAAGGTTTAACTTTGGTATTTCACTATCACTTAGTAACTCCAACTACTCCAGTACCTTCCCCTTTACAGATTTTCTGATATAACTGCCATTTTTAAGTTTGGTGTTTTCTGGGCACCCAGCTCTGTATTCATTCTGTTAATCAGTGCAATGCTGTACTGTTGTCAAACTGAAATGTCACTATTGTGTAACTTATCTTCATGACAACAGTGGTTTTAATTTTAAATCTGATCCTTTAAAACTTGCACGCTGAACATTTCCCCTATGTAGGCCTTTGTTTATCTTTCAAAAATGATGTTTTACTCTCTTCAGAATGACAAGTTGCAGCTTGTTCTTATGCATGCTGTTTCACACAACAGACATGCAGGACTTTCAATCAAGACTGCTTTTATTTGCTGATTATATTTTTTTCCCCTGCTTGGGAACTTTCAATGCCTTTTTTTCCCCAAAAGGTCCTATTTGCCTCTGATAACAGCCACTTAAGTCTGCTTATCACTCATTCCCTACACTATTGTCTCCCTTAGCATTTGAGTGTGTTGCTTTAATTGCAGTCTTGTGATAACTTCCTGATTTTAGCCATGTAACTTGGTCAATTTTGCATCAAGTTTGCTTAGCCATTATGCAAATTTAAACCTTCTCCCTGAGCTCGTTTTTTGGTTAAAGGGATTCTTCATCAAATCCACCAGTTCTTGATGTTTCATCACCTGGGTTTCTCTGGGCTCAACAGGTTGCTCATTACACTGCATGTGGGGGGCTCCCACAATATTGGAGAGAAACTGCTGTTCATTTACTTCAACAACATTTGCAGCAAAGAAATTAACAGTGTCGCACAGTATTCCTCCCATAGCTGAATTGAGTCCAATGTTGCAGTTGAGTCTGGTGTTGGCCACCTTTTTTGTGCATGCTTTTTAGGAAACTATTTCTCTTCTGCCCTCCCTGATTTATAAACATTCATCTCAGTAGGTGGCCAATTTCCCACGTCACCAACCAGAAACATTTTGACCAAATGGAGCAGGCCGACTTTTATCCTTTTTCCAATTTTACCTGCAAGTCTGCTGAACCAGTGTGTCTACCAACGACAACCTGAGTTAATAGACAAAAGTAGTGTCTGCCAAATATTGGGTACTCATGGCAAGATAATCCCCGATGCACAATGACCCCCTTCCTCCACTAACTCAGTAGAATTTAATAATTATATATTACTGTGGTACCTAATGTGTTTACTAAATGTGGCTTAGAGCCATTTGGGCCTGGGGGACAATAGACAGGGTAGTTCTGTTTTGCTAACACTGAACATGCTCTTTGCTCCCCTTTTTGCCCTTGTGGCTGCCTTTCACATGCTGCTTCTCCAAATCCTTTCAGCCTGTTGTTAAACCCTTTTGAAACAGTGCCTCCAAACTTTGGCTCTTTTCTGAGGGGTGAATTAGAGATGTCTGATGCATGGGTGCGCAGTTGTGATGGGATTTGTGCCAGAGCCTCTAGTGGCAAAGGTCCAGAGATGTGGGCTGAGCTCACCCACCAGTAGAATGCAGAGTAAGCCAAGACTGAAATTGGTCTGATCTGAAACTTGTTTGTCACCAGTCCTGGAAATTTTAAGTCTGGTTCTCCCCACAGATTCCTAATCCGTCTGCTGAACTGCTTGCAGATCCCTTGCTGATTAATTTCTATAGACCTCTGCTATGATTTTAAGAACACTTTCCAGGGTATTTTTAAAGTTGCTGATGTCTGCAGGGAGGGATGTAGTAGATGCTGAGGCATTTGGCCTAATTTCAACACAAATTAGTTGCTCCCAGACATGGATGGGTTAGTGGATATTCCTCTTGGAGTACTTTGTTGAAATGAGCAAAGGGAATGCATGGTGGAGGAGTGGGGAACAGCCCCAGCAGGTGACTAGACCCCAACCAGGTGTTTGGGGCCAACACCCTAGAATAATATCCATGCTTCAGTAAATCTTTGAATGCCCATATTCTGCACTGATAACTGCAACCTTGGAAGCAGGACAAGGACCATTGCCAATGGTTATTAAGGTGACCATGAACCTTATTAGTTCAAGCTTCTTCCAAGTTGCAGCTGTAACTATATTCAATGTTATTTCCTATTCATTATTGCTGGAGGGCAGCCACTGATGTTCACTTGCAAGAGAGAATGAACTTGACTCTGAATGGGGAGGACCAGGTGACAGCTTGAGGAACCCAGCATGCAGTGACCTGACTGCATGTGCACCATTTTCAACTGCTTCATGTCAGTTCTGCTCTGCATCAAAACCAAACAGCTTTCCCCTCCATTGCACAGTTAATTTGTGATCACAGGCAGCATATGCTGCAGGACAGAGGAGTAGAAGTAGGCATCTGGCCTTCTGAGCCTGCTCTAGCATTCAAGTTTCTGACTGATCTTCTATCTCAGTCCCACTTTCCTGCACTATCCCTATATCCTTTGGGATGCTGGTTTGCAACATCTTGCAGGATCTTGTACACTGGTATCTAGAGCAAAAGTGGCGGAAGTCTGAGTTTCACCAGAATGCTCGAATGTTGAGTGGCTTTTGGTGCTGCAGTGGAAGCTGAGATGTTGGCCATCAGACCCTGGTTTTTAAAGGATTGGAAAGACCACTGCTTACTGAAGAGTAATGGCTTTTGATTTCCCACAAGGTCTTGTGCTGCCTTTTGGCCTCTTGTTTGATGTTTCACAGGATTTTGAGCAAGCCTACCAATTCACTATTGCCCATGATCATTGGCCTCTTCCTTTGACTACCTTAGTGCAGTCCTTCAGAACAGTGTAAAGTTGGGTGTGACCTTTGACAAATAGGGCCCTGCCTTGCCCTTCCCCGAGTGCCAGTTATCAGTAAAATGCCAATCCTGCCTCCGGCCAACCTGTAAATGATGTAAGGTGTCAGTTTCTGAGCTGGTGGCTGTGAATATCAAATCGGGTGAAAGTTTACCCTTGTCTTCGTTGCCTTACCATTCAACCCCAGCCTGTCCTGATGGGTAGAATTTGGCTGAAAGAAGAGAGGGGCACAAAATAAGGTTGCAGTGAGGGTGGTGCTGGTGGTCAGGTCAAGTTGAGTTTATTGTCATATGTACGAGTACATGTATGCACAGGTGCAATGAAAACTTAGAGCAGCATCACAGGCACATAGCATCATATAAGCAGCATTCACAAGGAAAACACAAATTAGACATAAATTATACGCAATTTTTACAAGAAAGAACAGATTGAACAAAAGTCCATTTTAGTGCAAAGTGGTCATAGTGTTGTTAAACTGTAGTGATTAGGGTTTTTGCTGGTTGGTTCAAGAACTGAATAGTTGAAGGGAAGTAGCTGTTCATGAACCTGGTGGTGTGGGACTTTAGGCTTCTGTACCTCCTGCCCAATGGTAGCTGCGAGAAGGTAGCATAGCCCGACTGGTGGGGATCTTTGATAGATGTTGCCGCCTTAAGGCAATCCCTCTGCAAATGGTGGGGAGGGATGTACCCATGATGTATTGGGCAGAATCCACTACTCTCTGTAGCTTTTTGCGTTCCTGCACATTCAAATTGCCGTACCAGACCATGATGCAACCAGTCCGGATACTTTCAACAGTACATCTATAGAAGTTTGTTAGTGTTCAGTGACAAGCTGTATCTCAAATCCTTGACCTCCTAAGAAAATAAAGACGCTGGCACACTTTCCTTATGATTGCATCTATGTGCTGGGCCCAAGACATGTCACCCAATATGTTAATGCCCAGGAATTTAATGGTGCTGACTCTCTCCACTTTTTTTTCTTTATCTTTCTTCCCCCCCATGTATTCTGGCACATGTTTACCCTCCTCCTCCTTCTCCTTCCTGAAGTCAACAATCAGCTCTTTAATTTCGCTGACATTGAGCAAGAAGTTGTTGTTGCAGTACCACTCAACCAGTTGTCCTATCTCACTGCTGTATGCTGACTCATCACCTGTGATTTGTCCAACAACAGTAGTGTCGGTGAATTTGAAGATGGCATTGGAGCTGTATCTAGCCACACAGTCATGTATGTAAAGAGTAGAGCAGAGGGCTAAACACGCAGCCTTGAGGTGCACCTATGTTGATGGTCAGCGTGAAGGAGATGTTGTTACTAATCATCACTGAGGTCTGCAGGTGAGAAAGCAGAGTATCCAGTTGCAGAGGGAGGTACAGAGGCCCAGGTCTTGAGGCTTGATGATGAGCTTGGATGGGATGATTGCGACAGGTCTCCATGCTCTTCTTGGACACTAATACAATAGATGCCCTTTTGAAACAGGTGGGAACTTCAGACCACAGAAGTGAGAGGTTGAATATGTTCGTAAAGACTCCAGCCAGTTGGTCTGCACAAATCTTTAGTACATAGCCAGGTACTCTGTCTGGACCAGATGCCTTTTGTGGATCTCTTGAAGAATGCCTGGACATCTGCAGCAGAAACTGAAATTATAGGGTCATCTGGAGATGTGGGGGCTCATGGGTGTGTCATACTTCTCCCTATCAAAGCATGCATAAAAACCATCAAGCTCATTCGGGAGTGGGTTGTTACAACTTGTGCTGCCTGATCTTGCCTTGCAGGAAGTTATATTGTGCAAGCCCTGCCACAGCTGTTGAACATCCATCTGTGATTCCAGTTTAGTCTGAAATTGCCTCTTTGATCTCACAATGGCCTTCTGGAGGTTGTAACTGGACTACTTATGACTTGGGGTCACCAGCCCTAAACACCATAGATCTAGCCCTCAGAAGATTATGAATCTCCTGGTTCATCCAGAGCTTCTGGGTGGGGAAGACTTTGTTTCTGTGGGTTCACTGACTCCAAGCAATCCTGAATTTGCTTCTGTGGTCCAGCTCTTTGTAGTCCTCTTCACTGGTGCAGTGTTCTTCAGTCTCTGTAGCAATTGAGAAGTATGCCATATGCAGCTTGAAGGGCAGAGAGATTGTGGGACATGAGGGAGAGGATTGGGTACATTGTACCTCCAATGGTGTCAACCTCTCAGTTGGTCAAGGGCTGGTGGCTTCAATGCAACAATCGATATGCTGGTAGGTGACTAATGACTGTGTACTGCACTGAGCAGCATGTGAAACCACTGGTGCAGTTGGTGGGAAATGGGATTTGACTACTCATTTGGTAACCTTGATCATGTGTGTAAGATTATTGAATATCCTGTAATACTTTATGTCCACAGTCCATGTATCTGCCATAGCTGTCTCTCTGCCCTGGGGGTTCAGCATGTGTTTGCAGTCAGCAGTAATGGGGCAAATGAGCAGGAGGTAAAAGTTGATATCCTGCTTGCGTCAGAAACAATGGATATAGGTTAGCTGTGTATCCTAATTCCTAGGATTAGTTTTCAGGGGCATTGGGATTTAGCCCTGTTTTGCCCCCTGCCTTCCCATTTCCTACCTCCTGATCTGAGCTTTTTCTCCACAGTAACTTCCCTGTTCCTTTGTACTTTTCCTGCACTTTGCAGAATGCTTTGCACTACTGTGGGAATACAAACTTAGTATTAATGTGTTGCAATCAGAGATACTCAGCATGGCTCTGACTTGTGTATCAATAGGGCTTGGATCAACCCTCTGTGACCTACTGCTCCACAATTGCCCACATTACATGAAATTTAATTCTAACTGTTGAAATCAGCCTGAAGTATTAATTAGTTAACAGAATATTAAACTATATGCAGAATGTATATTCTTGAACAAATGTTTTACTACTTCACTGATTTTTGCTTTCAATTTTAAAGAAAGAACGAACATGTTTACATTATGCTGTAAAGAGAAGGTTCACTTTTCTGGACTATCTGTTAATCATCATCTTGATGCCTGTCTTGCTCCTGGGCTACATTATAATGGTAGGTATAGGGTGTTTTTTTTTCCACTGTTATAATTAGTGTTTCCATTATTTTAAAATTAATATAGCCTCACTTAAAGTTGCAGCGTGGCTGACCTGTCCAACTTCCAATGTGTTCTTGCATTGTGGAGATGCATAGATCAGCACTGTTGCAGCAAGGCATCTTTTTATTGATTTTTTTTTTAAACCAGTTTTCCTTGAATAAGGTACACTATTTTGCATGGTCTTTGTTATCACACAGTAACACTCCAACAATCTGCTATTTTACTATTCAGAAATCCTGATGTTTTGTCATCTGGTTCACTTGGAATGTTTACTGTACCCCATCCACTCACCAGGGCCCATTGGAAAATTTATTATCATACTGTGCAACATCTTAACAAAGATTTAATTGTGTTAGGGTAGTAAAAGAAACAACATCCAATAGTCTGGAAAATCAGGCACCACAAGTCCTGAGTGTGCTAGATTATCAGAGTTCTCCTGTAATTAGAATTCCATTAACCTCGTGTCAGGTAGTATTAACATATAACGCAAACCTTTTCAGGATATTGATAATTGCATCAAGGTGATTTTTTGTAAGTTGGGTGGGGATGGAAGGTGTGAGGAAAGGACCATTCCATGTATCTCATAAGATGAGAGATGAAGGTAATTACCAGTTGTGATAATGGATCCAAATGTTGATTGGTACTGGGAGAGTTGAAAGAAATGTTGTGAATAATCTATATATAATGAACAGCAAGTGGAAGGGCAGTGGATCTAATGGCACCTTCATTCAGCACTTGATATGAAGTCTCATTATTGCAGATTCCCTTGAACAGAGAAACATCTCAACTACTGACAATAGTATAAAAATCTCTTAAAACTATATCAACCAAAAATACATTGGCTCTGAATGTGGTATCTGATCCACCCAGCTGTGTTCGTTCCACCTGTGGGAAAGAAATACTGCTGCCTGAGTTGATGGGATCACCGAGAACCACATCTGGAGACACCAGCAGTGGTAAATTCACAGTTTAGATTCAGTCAATTCTGTGCACTGGATGTACAGGTAATTTGTACAACCAGAAAAAAAGTGTCTGGTTTTCAAGTATTTATGCCCCTGATGTTGGAATGGGTCAATGCATGATCAGTCCCAAACCTTCAATAACCTCTGAGAAAATTCTGCATGGATCTTCCATTTCAGTGAATGGTTCTTGCAATAAGATTAAATTCTCAATATCTATCCTGAGTATATGATATGCTGAGAGAGACTGGTGATCGGATGCTTATGTAAAGTCTCAGCAGGAATGAGATTTTGGGGGTTATGGCTGCCATGAACAAACGATTAACTTTTTTTTTCACAACACATTATAACAAAACCCATTTAAAAACCTCTAATACAGAGTCTCCTGCCTTCTATGCAGACGTGCTCCTATTTATCTCCACTCCCTCTTGCATCACTAGGGGCAGGGTACAGTCCCAGGTTTGTTATGGCATTTTGTGGACAGAATCACAATGAGCTGCAAGGAACAATGTTTTGTTCCTTTTTTAAAAAAATTAAAGCCCTGCCGTTAAATTGGAAGCCTTGGCTGGACTTCCCTTTCTAACTGGACAGAATCCACTGCTTGTCACTCCTCTCCATTCCTTTAGTCATTGCACAAATACCCAAGAAGCAGGAAAGAGGGTACCATAATCTTTGTAAAATTTACCTAATGGGAGGATAAAATAGTGGTCTTGTGGTTCTGAAATAGCACAGATTATAAGAACGCAGATCAAATAAAATGTGGTGCCCATTGAAAATCACCTGGAATATGTGAAGGTTTTAAAATAATTTGAGGATGTCTCCTACCTTGGGGTGGGGGGGGGGGTGGAATATGATTTGTATTAAGAATGAACATTTGCTTGTGCAAGAACAATATTCACAGTTGGTCTTCAAAGGAAGAAATCTTTGCATTTTCAAAAGCAAGCCTTTTATTGCAGCAGAAGTTTTTCAGTTTGATGTATGATGTGAAGGAACAGCAAATCCCAGGAGCTGGGATTGGTAGAATATTGATGCATAAATTACTTACAGCAGTATCTTCAGGCAAGGCTGACAATTAATGTAAATATTAGAGAATGAACCTATTCTATACAATTGTGTGTATTTATTCAGCAGTTTTAAACAAGTGCTACCAAACATTCAGCACTTGAGTCACAAGGATCTGTTGGGGCTCATGGCTAAGAGCTTTGTAGAGGAGGTTCTTATTGAAGCTACTTGAGGGGGAATTGGAGGTGGAGTTTAGGGGTATAATTCTACAGATTAGGGTCTTGGAACATGAAACCAATGGTGGGGGGGGGGGGGGCTGGTGGTGGAGGAGAAAGAGGTGGAAACATGGCTATCATCAAGTGGCCAGAATGGAGGAGCATGGAGAGATCCAGGGGTCACAAGTTGGGAACAAACCAATCAGCTGCAAACCTCATTCACAATGCTGCATACGTATGTTATACTATAATGAATTTAATTTTGGCAATGTATAATAAATTCAAACTGTTTTACTGTGTGGTGCTTTTTAATTGGGCTAGCTTATGTAATCTGCTGTATTTCTGCAGATTGAAGCAGGTACTTAATTATTGAATATAACCACATATGCTCTGCAAGAGCAACATGTGGGTTCACTATCATTGAAACAGGATCTCAAAATTTTCAACATTATAGCTTTGTAATCATGACTAAGGCAGAAAGCTGATTCATCCTGAGACGTAAAGGTGATAGGTAAATATTTATGACTTGCATTGCAGATGGAGTAAGTTTAAATTGTACAGATCACTGTTTGCTTAACTTTCTTGCACAGGAATCAAAGAAGAGTCGTAATGAAATGTTGATCAAGATGTTGCTGAATGCTAAAGTGGATGTAAATGCAACAGACTATGTAAGGACCAATAAATCTGACTTTATAATGTTTTGTTCACTTAAATGAAATTGAATTGATTAAGTCTTAAAACTGCAGGTGGACCTTGTAGAACTTGCACAGCATAGACCATTTTAACCCAGTTCCTCATGCTGGCTCTTGAAAGATTGTCTAGCTCTTTCACCTTTCACTATTCTTTCACTGTTTTTTCCCCTTTAATTAAACTTTTAAATGAGGTTTGTAAGCAATGTATACCTTTTGTGCTGATAAAGAACCATCTTGCAGAAGTGGAAAGAGTTGTGATATGAATTGATCTGAAGCTCATCAACCATCACATTAGGAACATGTTAATTCTGAGTTGTTAATGACTTTCATAGAAACTTTGCCTGCATCCAGTCTGCAGGATGGGCAGCTGCTCCCTCTTCATACCATGTCAGCTCCACCACTGAGATCACCACCTTTCCCCTTCAGTTCATCTGGTGCTAAACCTCTTAACTGTGCTTATTTCACCTCCTGGCTCCTGTCCAGCTTCTGGTTCTTCCTGTGTGTTCCCAAACACTCGTGTATTTGATTTTCTAAAAAGGTAAATTCCAAAATCACCTTTCCTGCACCAAACTCTACAAGTATTGTATGTATGTATGTATATAATTTAAGCTTTGTTTAAATCTCATTACAGAAAGGTAACTCAGCTCTTCATTATGCTTGCCAAATGAAAAATAACAGGATTGTTTCCATTCTCATTAAAGCAAATGCAGATGCATCCATTGCCAATAAGGTAAATATTTGATACTGCTAATGTGTTGCATGCACTACCATTGCATTCTAATATTGACAAAGATTTAATTATTCATATTTAGTTGGAGGACACAGGCCAGAGTTGGGAATCTGTTATTTCTCTCCTCTGTACACCATTCTGTCCTCCTCCAATATTAAGTGGGTCTTCATTCTATGTGGGAGTAAAAAAAAATTGAAGCTTGCATTCAGATCTGTTCTTTGAGTAAAGTGCTACCAGTTAGACCAACTATATCAATCCAGGAGGGGAGGCCAAAATCTCGCTCCCTCCCTCCCTTACCTGCTTTCCCCCCCCCCTCCCTTACCTGCTCCCCTCCCCATCCCCCTCCCCCCCCCCAATTTTAATTTTCATGAATTGATAAACCTATAAATCTACATCTTCACTGGTGTGCCATTTTACAATCGTTAAAACCAGAGCACAGAAAATAGGCTGTTTTGGCCCACCTCATCCATGCTGACTGTGATGCCTATCTATGCTAATCCCATTTGCCTGCATTAGGAAAGACAAGCCTATCTAAGTACTTGTCCATAGAATGGACTCCTGAGCATACAATATGGAGTGAGGTATGCAAATTCCATTGGCAGTGTTACTGGTATTCATGGCGTGCATGTGAAATGTATGGTAGACTTGCATATGCCAATACCCTGATACTGACTTCAAAGTACTGTCAAAAGTGCTGTGCGCTGAATGTAGTTGCACCTTTTGGGATAACCATGGCTACCAGTAGCCTCCCAGGACTCTTGAGGCAACTGCCTATAAGGTAAACTGTGTGGGGCTTTGGAACTTCTGAATATGAAATTGGGATGAGGCAGATGTTCTCTTCCCAGCTAGTTGGCTGTTAACTGGCAATTGTGTGGAAGGTCACTTGTCAGCCAGTACTTGAATGTTGTCCTTGTATATGTTTTCTAATGAGTTGCTACTAGAATTGAACACGTACAAAAAGTTTACTGAAGCAGTTGAAGATGCTTCATCTCCACCCTCGGGCATTCCTAAATTGTCCTGGGCTAAGACTAACCTCCCAATAAACATGCCTATCTGAGGTTTTACCAGGGCTCCTAAATGTTGCATTGATGTCATATAATTCATCCCACCTTACCCTTGTGTTTACACCAGAGATGTAAAGAGGTCTGCAACCTGGTGGTCCCTCCTGGGAAAACAATTCCCTTGTAGTTTTGAATGTTAAGACAGTCAAAATGGTAACGTGCCACTTGCCTTTCCAAACATTTGCTCTGGAATATTGTTGTCCAGAAGATAGATGGGTCATTTCAACTTTAGTTTCAATCCCAAGTCCTCAGCATGCCAAGTGTCATTCAAACAAGTTTTCATTGAGTGTATTAACTCATGCACTTTAAAATGATTTTAGTGTTCTTTTTGTAATAAGCTTAGAAATGGCTGTAGCTTTTCTAGTTTATTTTGTAAACCATTAGAAATAACTGGATTGCCTTTTCACATTTTATGTTGCATTAACCTTTCTCTAGAATGGTGAAACTCCTCTGGATATTGCCACAAAATTGAAGTTTCCAAAAATTTTGGCTGTGCTGCGGAAGGAATCCTAGGGTTTTCTGGAATCGATATGTAGCAAATAAATAATTTTTGTACTTGAAATGAGTGGAGAGTCTGACTTTAAAAACACATGCACACTCCTGTTTGATGCAGTATTGGCTGTGACTTCGTGGTAACTTGTAGCCAAGTGGTCATATATTCTTTTCCCACTCCCAGATATGTGAGCATAAACTTGGTAGGCATTTTAGAGCAGTACGAGGGAGTGGTGCTGATTTAGATGAGATACTAAACCCATCTTCTCAGGTGGACAAAGATCCTGGGGAACTACTTTTAAAAAAAAAAGTGAGGAATTCTATCAATTAGAAATTATCCTTCAACCAACTGGATTTCAGTGAATCAATTGTTCATTGATTTCATTGCTGTTTAATGGAGCTTATTGTGCATAAACAAGCTGTCATGTTTCCTACAATGATTTGACTGTAAAAGTATTTCATTAGTTGTAATACAGTTCATTACAAGTCCTGGGGATAGGAAAGGTGCTATACAGCTGAAAGATATTTCAGGATGACTCCCGGTTTATTCAAGTGGAAATTATGACTGATAGTTACTGTCCAGACTTATCTACCTGGAATATGTGATGAGGCCACCCAAATTTGACAGATCCATCAGTACTACCCCAGCTGCTAGTAAATGCTTTTGTGGGGTATATTGAAGTGAAAATGTAGTTAACTTATCTGCTTTGGTTGCATTACAATCAATTGTTATGGCAAGACTACGCAAAGATGTGTAGTCTTGCTACAAAGACTACACTACAAAGATACGTAGTCTGTCATTTATTGTTCTTTACTTGTGAACAGCAATTGTCCTGCTTTGGAATAATTTCTAGCTAACAAATTGTGTATGTATGTGTGTGTGTGTGTGTATATATATATATATATATGTGTGTATATATATATATATATATACACACATATAGTCTATTACCCTTTCAACTAACCCAAATGTTGTAAAGTTTCCTATATTAAACTGGTTCTGAAGAGTTTTGTGAATACTACCTGTAAGAAAGGTATAGTGATGATAGGTGCAGATGCTACTACCTTCCCAGTGAACAATCAAGCATCACAAATGGTACCTGTTGAGCATGTGCTGAAGCATGAACTGAACTTCTTCCTCTCTCCCTTTCTTCTTTCCCACCACCACCACCACCAACCCCCCCCCCCCCCCTCCCTCCATTTTGATAAAAAATTTGGGTCCCAATACTGGATCTAGTGGTCATCATTGCTGACCTTTCACCTTGGCACCACTTTCCTAACCCCATATCCCTCTATTCACCTACCAATCATGATCATGAGTATACTGAACTACTACTGCCCTCAAAGGTGAAGAAATTTCTTAATCCTGAATGTTAGACCCCTAATTTCAGACAAAATCCACACTGCATCTATGGTCAAGCCTTGTAAAAAATAATGAAAGAAAAAAAGAATCAATGTTTATTCCTACGCTTGGGGTCATAAACTCATCCTCAATCTGCATTATATTAACTTCTCTACAGTGTGTTCTAATTTTGTTTAATTCCAAATGTACCACAACTGGTTTACCATTAAATTTATGTACAACTTAAGATTTAATTTTATAACTGGAAAGTGAAAGTACAGTAGCTCAAACTTTGCTTCTCTTTATTGAAATGGTTCCTTTGTAATAGCATGACATGTGACAAGGAACTATACAGTTACATGAAGAACAATATACAGGTATGCTTGATGGCTTTCACATAAGGAGCAGTAACATCAG
This sequence comes from Pristis pectinata, assembly GCF_009764475.1. Lineage (NCBI taxonomy): Eukaryota > Metazoa > Chordata > Chondrichthyes > Rhinopristiformes > Pristidae > Pristis > Pristis pectinata. The sequence continues at coordinate 33,664,247 of NC_067416.1, forward strand.
AACTGATGTGTACTTTTTGCTTTTGGAGTTCGTGTTTTGTCTGATCATCCACCAGCTTTTAACTACTTAAATATTTAAACACCACAACAATCATAGTCAAGGTATTGTTACTATCCACCATTTACTACTGTTCTGAAATTCAGCTGAGTGCTGACAGATGCTCTAACCCTGCATGTTCCAATGTAATTAACTCAAATACCCACTGATTACAATGTGCCAGAGATTGTAGCGTTAACAACAAATCCACAGGCATTAAGAAAGAAAATCAAAGTTGTCACTTTGTGGCTGATTTTACAAATTTGTCTGAGTTGCAAGCAAGTGTTTTAAAGGAGAAAGTAAAACATCCACTATGTACTAGTCAGGTCAGTACATACACAAACAGTTTACATGGCTTTATAAAAGCATCATCAGTTAACCCCCTGGAATGTTGAATTGTGTCTGTCTGCAAGATGCTCTCACTATTTCATTTTCCTGCAGCTTGCTCAAACGTGGCACAAACTCAACATTGCCTAGTGATGTACACTGCTGAATATTTGGCTCACATAAAAGATACTATTAATTCAAATGTTATTGGAAGTACATTAAAATTGCTTTGTACAATTAATAATTTCCATAAATTTCACACACACAGTATAGGTCTTTCAGGTTTAGTACCTGAACCAAATCTGGTCACAATGTTAGCACAGTCCACACCAAGGTCATTCAATGCCATTTTTGTGGAAATTCAAATATTTCAATTAAATAATGTTAAGTAACTAAGTTTCTAATTAAACCATTTACTGACTTTGAATGAAGTGGTGTAGATTGTCCCATGCAATGAGTTAAGATCTATTTTATAAAGTCAGCATTCAGAAATCAAACAAATGTCATTGAAACCTTCAACCAAATTTGAATTAGTGGCACAAGTATCAAAATACAGAACTCAGTGGATAAGGTTCCATATCATCACTACAATATCTGAAAAGCAATCAGGTACAATAATTACATCTGAAATTAAGGCCTCTGGGGAATTCAGTGTCTTGACTTGCATACATAATCATTACTCCATTGTCTGAAACTCCTAATGCTCCATGGCAGAAGCACCAGTACAACGTACAAGGCCTGCTTTGGTTCAAAAAGGTACTCACTTTGGGCAAGAAAAAAAATCTACTAGTAGAAAACTAATTTTTTTTTCCAAAAAAAGAGCTGTATTTAATCTAATTAGTCTTTATCCAGACACTGAATAGAATAACTTGGCTGCATTGATGTGTTGCAATTACAGGCATGATCAGTGAAAAATATTTTTTTTAAAAATCCCCCGTCTTGTCAGTGGTTGAAGCTAATGATTAAGATATTTTTTTTAAACTGGGATCATTCCCAAGTAACATCACCTGCCAGTGATAAATCACGTCACAGCCCAACATTTTCCCATAACCATCAGAAGGTTACCAAGGTATGGGATTAGACACACAAACACAGACACATTCACATCGTGCTTAAACACAGCTCAGGCACAATCTGGACATCAAATTACCAAAGCTTTAATTAAAAATCTGGTAATATAGTCTCTTTTTAAAAATTATCTGAGGCCATCAATGGTCCCAGTAATGTAGCTGGAAAGGGAAAATATACAAAACACAAAATGGAGTGCCTCCAATTTTAAAATGGTTTACAGCACACTGCTTTGGACTCAGCGATACTTTTTCATAAGATCAACAATTTCATTGTACATGCGCTCTGGAGCATCCAGGCCCCAGATGAAATCTAGATGTTCCCAGTCTGGGATTTGCTTATGGTAAATTAGCTTGGGTACTTGATGCAGTAACATAATCACATCATTGGGATCAGCCAGCCAATCGTGACCTCCTGTCCATAGAGCAGTGGGAACATCCATCCGTTTTATATTGTATAGAGGTGGTATTGTCTGGTCAAGAGAAGTGAAAGGAGATTAGAACGCTGTCAATCTGTTAAAACACAAACTTAGTCAGTGATGTCAATTCATAGTTCAAGTGTACTACATTAATGGAGGATGGAGCTGAGACAAGGTGATATCCCACATGAGTTATCTTCAGGATATTTAAGTACCTCTCCTGATTACAATTAAACTTATTGTGATGAAATTGGAAACAAGCTGCCCATCCCAAACTCTTAAGATGCAGGAAATGCAGTGAACTGAAATAAAGTGGGAGAAAATTAACAAAAGTCAGTGCTTCCAAAATGAACCTCACGAATGTTAAATCCAAGCAAATTCAACATGCTCATTAAGTAACTCTTTGCTTTGGTTAAGATTTAAAAACACTTAATAATTCTACAGCCTCTAACTTAATTCTAAGTTTTGATTATTGCTCAAATTTTGGACTCTTCCAGACCCCTTGTGGACAAAGTGGCCATATTATCCTGCTGATACGAGTGACTGTACTTTAAAACTAATTTACTGTTTTTGAAGTACATTTGGAGAGTTCAGTGGACAGGACAACATATTCTATATAAATCCAAGTATCTCCTTCCCTACCTCTCCCTAGAGTTCTAAGCAGTCACTAAGTTTAAGGAACATTGTGATCTGTCCATCTTCAGAGGTTTCAATATAAATGAATGTCAAAATCCAACAAATGTACAAAACATCATTTCAGCAACCTGGAGTGCCATCTTGTTCAAGACAGAATTCCAACTGACACTAAGAAACACCTGGGATCATCTCCACAGGATGCCACAGATTGCCACAAACTGATGTTTCACATGATCTGGTATTAACAGACCAATTGCAAAATTGGATGTTAGACTCTGATTTGAAGACTAGTTGAAGCCCCACTATCCACCATTACTAGAGGTCAAGAGGCTGTAGAGGGGCCCCAAAACCATTTCCACCCCACATAAGAACACAGCTGAGAATTATCACTAAATGTTTTCCAACTCAATCACTTTGGAGGGGGAGTACATTTTTAAAAAAATTAAACTTGCAACTACTTTTAAAACATATAATAATACATCTCTGACTGAAACCAAAGCTCAGTATTGCATTCCCTCACAACAGCCCTTCCTCCAACTCCAGACCCTTGGCCCTACCCTGCAGAAGCTCCCAGTAATCGCCTCTGTTGGACTCTCCAGACAAATCACTTTTGGATATCCTGCCTTTGGTAGCAGTTAGTGCTGCTGCCTCTCAAGGGCCTGGGTTTGATCCTGCCCTTGGGTGCTTTCTGTGTGGAGCTTGTACATTCTGTTACTGTGTGGGTTTCCTTCCACATTCCAAAGTGTGGATAGGTTAACTGGCCACTGTAAATTACCCCTTAGTAAGGGTTTATGGCAAGATTACATCAGAGTTGCTGATGGGCATGTTGAGAGAATAAATGTCAGGGGTACAGGGGAATAATGTGTGAGAGAGAGAGAGAGAGAGAGAGAGAGAGAGATTCAAATGGGCAAATAGCCTCCTTTCCTAATGACATACAAAATAAGATTTACGTAATTAACTAAATTTAAATCACTCAGCTGCCAAGGTAGGGTTTGAATTTGCATCTCCAAATTATTAGCCTATGAATTGCTTGCCCATCAATGAAACTAGCATACTCCTTTTCAAAAAAAATATATAGATCAATGCAATAGCAGACAGGATAATTCAAGCAGCTGATATTAATGCAAGCTTGTGGTTCGATCAGACAAATCCAAATCTTTCAGGAGACCTCACACCTTATGATATCTTAGAAAATGAAGGACTTTTAGTGTTGGTTGGAGAGTTGATTTTAAAACACAGCACAATAGACTGATGCACTCAACTCCCAGAAATTTCTATTAATAAAAGTAACAATCAAGAACATTACTAAACTATCAAAGATAGCAACAACAAAAAAGGGATTTAATGCAAATTTATCTCTCATACTGAATAGGATTCTTCCTTTGTGTGATTCATTCTAGATTGCAATTCACAGTTCTGTCTTTGGGTAAATTAATTGAGGAATGGTTCAAGTTTAATGAGACCTTGGTGGAAATAAGAAACCTTGATCTCAAGGTATCAAGTTAATATTTATCACTTTGGTTTGTCTTTGAGAGAGAGTGAGAGAGAAGGGAAGACTTCATGTATGAAAGAACATTAAAATTCTAGTCTTAAAACAGGTTTGTCAAGAACAAAGTGATTAAAGATATGCTGGATGATTGGACCAGATTTTGATCTAAAGTAATGACTTCTAGCAACATGAGGGAGAAGGGCTTCAGGCACATAGGAATATCACCACCTACAGGTTATCTTCCAAGTAACACACTGTCCTGACTTGGAAATACATCACCAGTCCTTCATTGCTTGAAGGTGCCTATTCAACAGCTCTGTGGGAGTAGCTTCACAAAAAGGACTTTAGCAATTCAAGATAGCAGCTCACCACAACCTTCTCAAGGCCAATTAGGGATGGGTAATAAGTGCTGGCCTTGCCAGTGATACCCAGATATTTAAAAAAAATTAATAAATTAAAACATTGATCATCAAAGCATACTAAACATACCAGAAAATGAATAAGCAACAAAACCTTGCTTCATTCTGGCCAGAAAATTAGTTTCATTTTATATATATATAGTTACAGTACTTAAAGATTTGACTCCATGTGCCAAGAAATTCTAGTGCACCAGTAGAGATGCACAAGAATGGTGCAGGTACACAATGCTGCTGACCATTTTGGCTGGTATTTCATCACATCAAAGTGTAGTTGCTACCAAACCTTGCACGTTTCAGCTGGCAAAAAAAATATGGCGACACTAGAGACTGCAAATGTTGGAATGTGGAGCAACAATCTACTGGAGGAACTCATGGGTCAAGCAGCATCTGTGGAGCGGGGGGGATGGAAGGAAGGAATTGTTGACGTTTCAGGTCAAAACCCTGCATCAGGACATAAACATACGTGGCCTTCAGTCATCCGATCTCAAGGCTGGGCTTGGGTGATCGTCAGTTACAGGCCCAATTTGGGTGGAAGGAAATCAAAAATCAAGTCAATGATGTTGGGGGCTGGGATGGGAATGGAAATGGAAAGTCGGAATCAGCAACAGTGGTAGAGGCTCAGCATCTGATCCAGGGCTGCAGACTGGGTGGGCTGCCTGGAGATCAAGGGGTGTATTTTCATGCAGGGGTGTAGCGAAGGCTCGAGGACAAAAAGGTAAGTATTTCACAACCCTGCACATCTCTCAATTTGGTGTTGAGGTTTTAAGACGATGCTATCCCAGATGGACACAAATTTCTTGGCACATGGAGTCAAATCTGTGAATACACTGCAACTATTTTTTTAAAATATATATAATTAAAAGGAATCTTATATGGGGAACAATGATGCAATGACCCTGATACTGAAATTATGTTGGTATTGCATAGTGATAGAGGACAGGAAGTGGTCAGAACTCACCTGGAACTGGTTCTTACTATGCATCAAATCCACCTCATACCCTCGTCACAAAAATTCAAGTGCATAATAGAGGAAAAAGTAACAGCATTATGCAAATGAAATTTCCAGACTAATGTATTTCACAGCAAGTTTATAAATATCTGAAATCAACATCCATTCAACTGATTGATTTGCTACAATGGTAATGGTGACTCTACAGTGTGCAAAGGGACATTGGTCAGTAACAGCATTTCTGGGATTTCAGTGTTAAATCATACACGTGGAAATCCTGACTGCTGTCAATTTGAGAGCATAATGCTGGCAACGTTATTGTCACCGTTATAATTCTAAAGTCCAGCGATGATATACAGTAAATGACTAGACCCAGCTTGCAGAAAACACAGAATACAACCTATGTAAAGACACCATTTTTTCCCCCTCCACTGGTGATTTCCCGTACAGTACCTCATTATAGTGAGCCATATTCTTATCGTTGGAACCCCAATCAAAAGCCCGAAAGAGTCCAGTTTTTACATTCTGTAAAACAAACATTGCACGATTAAAAGATTGTTCCTAACCCAACTAATACAATGCACAAGTATAACCCAAATGCCAGAAAATTCAGATGCATGAACCGCTTATCTCGTGCGAATTGAAATGGATAACAACTATTTCTGGGTCATTTGGCTTCACTTTGGAAATTTCTTCAGCTCTGCAGCACCAAAACAATTTGCCCAATGCAGGCTGAAAAAGGGTTGACACCTTTCCTTGTGGGCATTCCCAGGACAATGTGGTCTTCCCAGCACGGGACTGAGACACCTGCCAGGTAAGGTAATCACTCAGCTTTCTTTCTTCCAGCAACGATAGCCGCCCACTTCAATTCTGCATTCCAGTATCTTCTCCACTCATTCCCTTCCCAATCTCTATTTGGCCTCCTAACATAGTAACCACCCCCAACCCTGCAGCACATCCCTGTGACCTCCCCTATCCCTGAGACCCAGGCCCCAACTTCCTGATCTGTGACATTTATCACAGCAAATCCCCAGATATCTACCACTACTCCAACCCCAAATGTCTGTACCAGCCTCTGATGCCCCCTCCTACAATGGTCACAGCACCAGCTTGCAGCTCTAGCCAACCTGCCTCTTCATCAGGCCAGCCGGGGAGCAGTCTGTCATGGAGCACTGCCACGACAGCATGATCTTCAAAGGCTCATCTTTTCAGAACAGTGCAAAATGACCTGGAAACAGGTGGAATAGTTGATGCCCAAAATATGCAAAGTTCCATCAGTTGAGCCTTGGCCCTCAGGTGCAAGTTGGCATTTGCAGAAGGAGCAAATGGGCCTTCACGGCCCAAGGCTTCACCAATCCAGTGCCCATTTAGTTTTTCAGCTCTTTGGTCCATGTTTGGAGTAAGTCTGCGATAAGGTCTTAAGTAGCGGTTCTGGTAAAACCCAAACTGGGTAACGGTGAGCAGTTTATTGATGAGCAAGTGTCGCTTGATACCACTATCACTTTAATGATGATTGAACCGATTAATTTGGGGGTGTTGGGGGGGGGGGGGGGGGGTAAATACCTAAACTGGATTTGCCCTCCTTTTCGTGAACAGGACCTACTTCAGTAATATTCCACATTCTCGGGTACATGCTAATGTTGTAACTGTGCTGAAACAGCTTGGCTAGAGTGCAGCTAATTCTGGAACACAGGTCTTCAGTACTACATTGGGATAGTCTCTACTATACTTAGTGCTCTCAGCCATTTATCGCTATCACAAGGGTGAAACAATACAGCTGAAAACTGGCTTCCTCGATGGTGGGCATTTCAGGTGGAAGTTGAAATGATTCACCTGCTTGACATTTCTGGCTTAACATGGTTGTTAATGTTTCAGTCTCATCTCTAGCACTCACATGCGGGGCCCCTGTGTTAGTGAGGATGAGGATATCCTTGGAGCTTTCTCCTCTCACTCGTCACTAGATGGGGCAGGGCTGCTTAGCTTTGATATATTGGTTGCAAGGTGGCTTAGCTCTGTCCGCTGGACGCATCGTTTGCTGCTTAGCATACACTTAATCCTGTATTGCAGCTTCACCAGGTTGGCAATCACTTTTCAGTATGCCTCCCATTGCTCCAGGAGAGCAGCAGTCACAAGGATTCAGATTGAGATGATATACATTTCTACTGCTGCTGATTGTCTACAGTGCTTCATGGATGCCTTGTTTTCAACTGACAGATCTGTTCTGAGATTATCCCACTGGGCACAATTATAATGCTATGAAGGGTGTCTTTGATGTAAAGATGGGACTTTGTCTCTGCAAGGCCAATGCGGTGATCTCTCCTACCAATGCTGACGTGGAGAAATTAATCTACCACAAGTAGATTGGTGAGGACATGGCTAAATGGGTACACTCACTACCTACCAGAGGCCCAATTAGACAGATATGTTGTCCAGGTGTTTTGGCCAGCTTGGTCACTGTCATGCCACAAATCTTGCAGGCAGATCTGCCTTTGAGTTTTTTTTCTTGGCTTTCACTCCCCAAATCACCTCCTTTGCTGCCAATGCCTTTACAATCTGTCACTGCATGTCAAATCTCTCCCCAAGCCCCAATTTGATTAAGTGTCCAACCCCTCACACCTGATAGCACTGTGATGCTCCTCCATTGCCTCAGATCCCAATCTGATTGCTGGTTCATTCATCCAAACACATACTTGGTTTTAAAACATGAATGTGTGTGATCCCCACCATTCCTGACATCCCTGACTGCCAGTGCTCCAATCTCAAATCCACTCCAACACTCCAGACCCCGACACACGGCATTTCAGATCTCTGATGCTCAATACTCCAACAGTCGGAATCTCTGAAGCAACTGTCGGATCCGGTTATTTTCGAATCCACAGGTTCTTTCAGGAGTCCAGGAATGAGTTGAAAACAACTTGGTGTTTCACAGAGCTTTATTGGAAAGTTTAAAACAAAGAAACAGTCACAGAGCACATGGCACTAGTTTTGATGAGCCGAGACAAAGGGAACAAAAGATGAGCTCAGGCCAAGAGACAGGAAGAGCAAGAGAGATTAACAAAAAGCGACACCTTTTATACCTGAGATAAGAGATGCTCTTTAGCTAACAATAGTCCAATCAGGAAACTTATTAGATACTTGTGGCCAAACCAACCAATGAAAAAACCACATTCACCTGATGGACGAACCAATAAGCTAGTAAGCAGCCATTCCTTGTGCTGCCACTTGAGGTGTATTAAACATTATACATGTTTAAAAAACTAATTAAAACAGTCGAATCCTTATAAATATTGATGCTATATATTAATCTGTATTAATTTGAAAACTAATAAAAAGATTGAAAAAAAAGTCGAATCCAACACAACAAACATTCCCCACTAACTACTGTACACAATCTACCATCCTTGCCATTCCCAATCAACCCCCAACAATCCACAGCCTGTGAACAAAGCTCGATCTAATTATCCAAGATGCATTGGTACTCACGACAGCAAAAGAACTTTTGCTACTGGAGACCCTCGCAAGGGCAAACTAGTGCAGCCTCCCCACTGTCCCCCCACGGTACCATTTCTTCAGGTAATACAGAATTTCTCAGCCTTTGTCTATATTTGTAATAAATAGGGATGCTGATGAAGTACCTGTCTCCAGTGGAGAACATTTTGTACAGAGGTTCCAGCTGGACAGTGTGCTGAATAGACTGGTATTCTGCTCTGGAAAACATAAATATTGAGAAGTGAACCCACTAAACATATTGGATACATTACTTTTAATTACCATCATAGAAACACAGAGCAAATTTGTCAGGAATATGCTTCACATCTGTGATTTATAGATGGTTGCTCTATCTTCCAGCATAGAACAGACTGCACCTTGTTTTTATTTTTTCTTAAAAAGGTACAGTTGCATGGAGAGGTACAAACTCCACAAAAGATAGTGCCCCAATTCAGTATTGGACTCAAGCTTCTGGAGCTGTGATGCAGCAGCACTAATTGCCACATCACTATTATTTGACAATCTTAAAATCACTGCAGGTTTACAATTTACCACACCTATATGTGTTTGAACTTGGGACATTTTGACATTTGTGCCTGGCAGATATTTCATCATTATAGGATGGGCAGACATACCTTTATACTGAGTGAGACAGCAGCAAACAGTGCCAGAGAACTAAAGGCCAAATCAATAATTATGCGCACTTCAGGCCTTCCTGTTATAACAAGGCACATGTAGGGAGCACTTCCTGCTTTGTTTCATATTGGTCTAAAACCCAAGGCAAGTAAAATTACCAACTCCAAAGATAGTGTTATTATTCAAGAGCAGAATAGTTGTACAGTTGAACTCTGATAATCTGCTATCCGACTATTCAGAAATTCCTATGGTTTGGCATCTGGCTCACCAGGTGATGCTTGCAATCTCTTTCCACTCACTGGGGCCCTTGTTCCCACATTCTTTAAACATACTAAGTTCATTAGAAAAGTTTTAATAATGCTGCATAACACCTAAAAAAACAGTGAATTTAAAGTGCGTTGGGATATTAATAGAAATAGTCTGAAAAATTTGCTAGCTCAACATCAGGTCCTGAGCTTGCTGAATTATCAGACTTTCACTGTATTAACAGTAAAATCAGAAGTCATATGAATGGAAATAGATTTTTTTGATATGCATACTCAACATTTCTTCCAGCTTTCAAACTTCTGTTATGCTTACCATGTTAAGATTCTTTGTATTGAATCCACTTATTAAGAAGAATACATTGCCACACAGCTCCTCAATCAAGAAACGATTACACACATGTGTAGCAAGCCACGTTATCATCTCAGTCTGTGGAAGGAAATCCTTTTTCCCAAATATTTCCTAAAAACCAGATTCCAAAAAAAAAAATCACCAATAATATGTAGACACAAGAGAGACTGCAGATGCTGGAAATCTGGAGCAACACACAAAATGCTAGAGGAACTCAGCAGTTCAGGCAGCACCTATGGAGGGAAATGAACAGTCGATGATGCAATAATGCGTTAGGCAAAACCTAAATTAGTTCAGTGGTGGTAACAAAGTTAGGGGTGGGATTTCTACTGGGGAGGTTCTTCCAATTGTCTGTAGCAACTTTAGCATTATGCCCTGAAGAAGCGAGTAGAAGTTTATCTATGCAAGTTTGTTCATTAGATTGACTGTTTAGCAAGTTTCCAAAACGTAGAGGCATATTCCAATGAATCAGAGAACAACAATGAATGATGGACTTTACTTTTCACACTGAAACTGCCATCATCGAACTGAAGGTAATGTCAGTAGAATTCAGGAGCACCGTTACAGCCTGTGTTTTGTGGCCATACTAGATATTATTTTTAGCAGGATTTGCAGGGAACCTGCATTCAAGGCTGCCAGCTGCAAGATATCTTATCTTATAAAGGCTGGCGTTTCACACGAATCCTGCCAAAGATGTGCTGGTTGGTAGGTTAATTGGCCACTGTAAATTGCCCCGAGTGTAGATGGGTGGCTGGAGAATCAGAGGTGGAGAAGTTAATGGGGGAAAATCGAGAGGCAAAATAAAATCAACAGGATTAGTGTAGGATTTGTACTCAATGGTGAGTGCAGATGCAGTGGGCCGAAGGGCCCATTTCTGTGCTGTACGACTCTATGAACTCAAAGGATAATGTAATCACAATCATTAAGCCCTGTGCATCATATCAACTGAACAGCAAATAATGAAGTTTACCAGCTTTACTCAGGTCAGCAACTATCCCAGTTAGATGGTGGCCTTTCCCCTCTCTCCAGAGAACCCATGGAATGGAAAGTTTCATTGCCTCAATAATTTCAGTGTACCTTCAAAACCCAACAATCAAATCGCCCCTCTTCCCCAGTTCAAATACTGTTAACAAGATTAAAAAGTAGTACTTACTTTGATAAGAAACTCTGGAAGATGAGCGAGTTTCACCAGTGGGCTGGTAGCATATTTAACTGTTGCAACAGGAGCCAGGCCAAAAAAGACTTTAATCTTCTTTGCTAGCTCAGGCATTCTAGAAAAGGCTATGAAACCTGAGTGAGGGAGAACAGAAATGTTATGGGAAAAACTGAATATTATTGTTAAAGCTCTCCTACATCTGTGATTTAAACAACAACAAAATCAAATGGAGGGATCCCATTTTATAGTTTTAAAAAGCATGTGGTTGCAGAATTTGGAGTGAAGCTGTTAACAGTCATCATGATTGTGGAAGAAATCTGACAGCGATGCCTGGATTATGCATCTGCACGTTAGCATGCTGAAATCCAGCAATAGTACCGTGCTCCTCACGTGGAGACTTACTGCAGCCTTGTGCAACATAATCTGCAGAAATTATCAGATACCGAATAACTCAGGGTGCTTGTAAGCTATTCTTGCCAAGAAACATTCTAGAAGGTACAACTAAGCCTTTAATGGTGTATTAAGCCATCTTAATAATACTTTGCTTTAAAAATTCCAGTTCTATGTGTGGACTCTCAACCCCCCAGAAAACTATTTCAAGTTCCTTCACCTGTTGAAAATAATTAAGATTAATTTTTTTTTATTTAAAATTTTTTAAAATATGTTTCAATCTTAATCCCAAAGACATGCATGTGTTCATTTCATACTCTGCGAGATGTTTACAAATTAGTAAAAATAGCACATTTTATTTCATAGTTTGCTGTCCCTGAGAATTCTTTAATGACATTGGTTGTTCAGTCTGTTTAAGCACGTTGGTTTTTGGAAATCTCCTTGAAATAACATCAGGAAGGGTAAAATCCAGGCATTGATGTCACTCGGAATCTACAACATCCTTTGAGGTAAGGGGCTAGCACCATCAAAAGCCCCCGATTCACTTATTTTTAAATAATCCAAAGTAAGTGTTTGTCTAAAACATCCATTAGCAACGAAATTTCTTTCCATTATTCCTCCATATGAAACTATGCAGTTAGATTATACTCATACCATCTAACAGATATTCGAGGGAAATACAGTACATATTTATTTTCAGAACTAATTTCTCTATGGTTTATTTTAAAGCGTGATCAGTGAGAACAATGGGAGAGGCCTTGTACCCATTCACTCACTCAGTTACTTATTACAACAATGAAGGAGGCCATTTGTCCCAAAGGATCAATGGTGGCTGCCAATCAAGCAATCCCATTTCCCTCTCCTCATTTCCCATGGAAGCACTTGCTGGATTTTAGTTCGTAATTGTGCACATGCATAATCCAGACATTCCTATCAGGTTTTCACCACTATAGTGGTGAGTATTAATAGCCTCACTGCAATTCCTGAACCTACATTTTTTTTTCTAAATCTTAAAATTATTCCACTCAATTTTAGAGCTCTTTCTCTTACATGCCCATTATTTCCCCTTTGATTCTTTTGCCACTTACTTGTGCTAATGGGCAATTTACAGTAGCCAATTAACTTAATGGTATTTCTTTGGAATGCGAGGAAAATCAGAGCACCTGGGGGAAACCCACCTGCTCACAGGGAGAACATGCTTACTCCACACAGACAGACCTGAAGTCAGGATCGAACCTGGGTCCCTGGAGCTGAGGCAGCAGTAGTAACTGCCATGCCAAAATGTCATCTTCACATACCATACATGTCACATGCCTCTATATCACAGCAGGAATTAAAGTCAATCCACAATGATTATAAACCAGTGTGCCAATGGTGGGAAGACTTTGTGGAAGTCATAATGAAAGAAATAAAAAAAAATCCATAACTGTCCTACATGGAGGAGATGAGTGAGCTTAAGCTTAATATTAACCCCATTTTAACAAATAGGGACAGAGAGACCAGGAAAGATGCAACTAGATTGAATGAGAAAAGGTGCACTGTTACTGCTTTTTAATACATTAAGCTGTTGTTTTCACTTAACTTAAGACTGACCAATTTGACCTGACTTACCAATTGTTGTCCCCTGAGAATGACCAACATAATACAACTGTTTTTGGTTTGTCTTTTTGAGGATGAAGTCTATTACTGCTGGTAAGTCCTTGGTGGCCATCTCATCAAAGCTTAAACAAAAAAAAACACAACCCAATATTACATAAAATACACATAAACATGCTCACTCGCCTTTTGATATGAAATTTTGAAGGCAGCAAATTTTTAATCAATTCACAATATATCACTGACCATGCCATGCCAGCTTTGCGTAGCTGTTTAATTCTCTAAATAAATTCTCTTATACCAGTTGAAATTAATTAGAAGTCAATAAAACAGTAATGATTTGGAACAGCTGTCACATCTCCTGACAGTAACTTATTATTGGCCCAACCAATTCCAAGTCGTATTACTGTTATTCCTTTTAATATAGTTCAATTTTAATGAACATAAAGAATAAAATCGTTTTGACAATCAATGTCTGTAAAACTTTTATATTGGAGTTTCTTGAAGTAAGAGTATTTGTGAACATTTCCATTTTAGAACCCAGAATACAGGCGACCCCTGCGTCATGGCCTTTCGGGTAATGGAAATTCACCCTTACAGAATTCACAAATTACTGCCCAAGATTTTGAGATACAGTAAAAATAAATTCTGAGAGAATGAAGTGAAAAAATGTAAATAAACAAAATTTGTTTTAAAAACTTGTGTTTCTTGATGCAGGAGCAGATGACGTGGAGGACGGTAACCCCCATAACGTGGGGGTCACCTGTATTTTAAACAGGTCAAAGAACTGTGCATTTTCTTTGAAATCACTTCAGTAAGAGAGTTGGGGACAAAAAGATGAGAGAGAGTTCAATTAGTGATTTCATGAGTAAAAGTCCCAATGAGTTAAAGTACACCTGAACAAGATACAGTGATTATGTTTTGCAGGGAAACTGAGCAAAACTGCCCACATGAACACTGACAAAGCAAGGATTTTTGTACACATACACAGTTGGGTTAGTTGATATCAGCAGTTCTCTAATATCAACTAACCCAAATGACTGTGCTCTGATATTAGACTCCACAGCACAGAGGAGGAATTTGGCCAAGCTCCCCTATATCTATGTTGCCAAAGAACCATGCACCAGGTAAAAGATGCAACTGAACAAATGGAAAATGAATGGCTAGGAGAGCCTCCAAATAGTGCATCACATGAATTTAGGCTGCTGTCACACAACTCCAGTGACTGAAGTTGGATCTCTCTCTGTGACTGTGTGGGTTTCTCCAGCTTCCTCCTACATCCCAAAGGTGCGCTAGTTAGTAGTTAATTGGCCACATTAATTGTCCCTGATGTAGATGGATCACAGAAGAGTTAAAGGGGAGTTGGTGGAAATGCAAGAGAGAATGGGCTACAGGTAAACAAGTGACTGATGGGAATGGGATAAGGGACTGATCAGAGCTGGCAAAGACTTGACTGGCCAAATTACCTCCTTCTATGCTGTGAGAAAATGAGACAACTTTTAAATTTAAGATGACTTTTTATACAAGTTCTTAATACAAACACCTCTTAAAACTTCTCAAAAATTGTTTTTTGATCTTTATACGGTTGTTAATATTTAATGTTTCAAATTGTTTAAAAATTACTTAATACAATTTATAGTGCTTGAGCATTTTAAAGGGTTTGTTTATCTTTTAAAATATTAAGTTAATTTAGTTAAAAGTTTTTCTTCAGGGTTTCATAATGTCTTGGAAACCTTGGAAGTGTTTTAAGTATTGACAGCTTTGATAGTTCCAACTGAGTCAGGGGGTGGTTTAACTGGCTATTCATGTTCATACTTCTGTGGGCAGGACTCATATTGCAAATCCAATGTGCTCCCACTGTGAAGTAAAGGTCCTTTCAACAGCACAAGGCACTACCATCAAGGATTTCCTCAGGAGGATCACCCAATGCAAGCTCAAGTTTATTTTGCACATCAGTACTGATTGCAGACAACTCATTGCTGACTACAAATTCTGCCTGCGTTAATGATTCCTTTTGTGGTGAATATTTGCAGAATGCCAGCTTGGGCAGTAATTGGACCTTGTCCAAGTCAAAGAATTGTGGGACCCACCTCACTATAGCATTTGAACATGCAAATAGACTGACCAGTCAATGCAATGTTGAAAAGTCTTTCAAATGAGATGTTAAACCAAGGCCCTGCCTTTCTTTTAGAGTGGGATGCAAAAGATCCCAATCCAAGAAAAACACAAGCTCCCTTGGTATTCCAGTAAACATTCATTTGGCTGGCACGGTAGCGTAGCGGTTAGCGCAACGCTATTACAGCACCAGCGATCAGGGTTCGATTCCCGTCGCTGTCTGTAAGGAGTTTGTGCGTTCTCCCGTGTCTGCGTGGGTTTCCTCCGGGTGCTCCGGTTTCCTCCCACATTCCAAAGACGTACGGGTAGATTAATTTGGGGGTTTAAAATGAGCGGCACGGACTCATTGGGCCGGAAGGGCCTGTTACCACACTGTAAATAAAATTTAAAAAAAATTACATGACAGTGTAGAAGACTGGTACAGCGTGATATAGATCAGTTGCAGATGTGGGCAGAGAAATGGCAGATGGAGATTAACTTGGATAAATGTGAGGTGTTGCACCTTGGTGGGACTAATGTCAAGAGGCAGTACACTCTCAAGGCAAGACCCTTAACTGTGTTAAGAGCAGAGAGACCTTGGGGTGCAAGTCCATGGCTCATTGAAAGTGGCTACACAGGTATATATGGTGGTTAAGGCGGCTTATGGAATACTTGCTTTCATTAATCAAGGTATTGAGTATAGGAGTCAAGAAGTTATGATGCATCTCTGTAGAACTCTGGTTAGGCCACATTTAGAGTATTGCGTGCAAATCCGGTCACCTCACTATTGGAAGGATGTCAAGGCTTTAGAGAGGGTGCAGAGGAGGTTCACTAGGACGCTGCCTGGATTAGAAGACATGCGCTAAAAGGAGAGGCTGGACAAACTTGGACTCTTTTCTCTGGAACGGAGGCTGAGGGGTGATCTGTTGGAGGTGTATAAAATTATGAGGGGCATAAATAGGGTGGACAAGTAACATCTTTTTCCCATTATTGAGCGATCCAATACCAGAGGGCATGCATTTAAGGTGAGGGGGATAGACTTGGAACAGACGTGAGGGGTAAGTATTTTTTTAAACTGAGAGAGTGGTGGATGGCTGGAATGCATTGCCTGATAGGGTGGTGGAGGCAAATTCATTGGGAGCATTTAAGAGGGGCTCGGATGGGCACATGAATGAGGGGAAAGAGGAGGGATATGGGCATTCTGCAGGTAGGAGGGATTAGTTAAGTCGGCACAACATTATGGGCCAAAGGGCCTGTTCTGTGCTTTACTGTTCTATGTTCTATTACTCTTGTAGAACCTGGCTGCTCTGTTTGCCCCCATAGCTGATACCTCCACTACACATTGTTCAGATTCTTGTAGCCAATACTTTAAAAGAATTTTCATAAAAGATCAGACAATAGTTTGTTTTGAAAAATAGCTGTAAATGAAGGTGTTTGTTTAGAGTAGACCATATAAATAATTTACAGGATTACTCAAAAATACCCATTTTAATTTTCCTTTTCTAAATGGAAACAATGCAAGCCAGTTATCTACCAAGCCACATATATAGTAGTTATTAAGTGTACAGAGAAACAAGTTATTACAGTAAAAATAAAAGCAAATATTTGTTACCTAAACCTCCAGAATGCATCCTTATAAATTGGAATACTTTTGTGCTTCCTGGACCAGGTATTTCCTCGACTGTTTCCAATCCAGACATCATAACCAGCATCTGCTAGTATAAACCCTAGGCTGTTGCTGGCCAGGTTTGTGACCCAGTTGCTTCCAGCAGCCAGTAAACCATGCTGTAGAAATACTACTGGACGAGATCCTAAAGGAATAAAGAGCAACTTCAAATGAAAAGGTATTTTGGGCTCTTTCCACAGGCAAAGTATTGGAGTACTTACCATCCAGTTACCTACTCAATAATACATCCTCAGGATCTTAATTCCCAATTTGATGAGCAAAGAATTAACCAAAAATAACATGATACAATCAGCTTACAGCATATTTATAATAGAAAATGCATATGTGATGAGCCTGGTATCATGCTTTTAGAATGACTTTTGGATGTTTGGACTAATTGAAGTCAATTAGTTAAATTGGTCCTGATGCAAGAACATGGGGAGGACAGGTGGGTGGGTAGTTGGTGAGGTAGTGCATTCCTGCTGCTTACATGGGGCCCATATGTGCTCCTATCAGAGACCCAAAGTCCTCAATCCTGAATGCACCTTGTCCATGGGCCAGAGATTCCCAGGAGCAGGTGGGGACATTGCATTTCTTTAGAGGCTTTGAGTGCATAATACTTATGACATCTTCCAATATACCTAACCCATTTAAACGATTTGCAAGATCTAGTAAATTGTGTGCAATTTTAGTTGAGAAATTCTTATTTAGTTTGTATTGCATTTCCACAGTGTACGATCTAATCCCCATTAATAGCATTTACCACAATGTTTTCAGAATCAACATACATGTACAACAGCAATGCTATTAATTATTTCAGCTCCTACAATGCCTGTGTTGTGCTTATAATTCAAGACTATAAACACTAATAATTCCAGAAAGTGAGATTGATGTAAGTTTATTTTAGAAATTAACTGTTGGAGAAACATGAATTGTAATATGGAAGAGAAAATGCAGACCAAAATGTTGATCTAAGTACAAGCATTCATTAAGGATGTGCTCAAAGCCTCTAAAGAAATGCAATGTCCCCACCTGCTCCTGGGAATCTCTGGCCCATGGACAAGGTGCATTCAGGATTGAGGACTTTGGGTCTCTGATAGGAGCACACATGGGCCCCATGTACACAGCAGGAATGCACTACCTCACCAACTACCCACCCACCTGTCCTCCCCATGTTCTTGCATCAGGACCAATTTAATTAATTGACTTCAATTAGTCCAAACATCCAAAAGTCATTCTAAAAGCATGATACCAGGCTCATCACATATGCATTTTCTACTATAAATATGCTGTAAGCTGATTGTATCATGTTATTTTTGGTTAATTCTTTGCTCATCAAATTGGGAATTAAGATCCTGAGATTAAAGGGCGACAAGATCCACAAGAGAATCATTCTTTCCACTTTACAAATGATCAGGCCTTCTATGTGGTAGCGAAGACCTGGTTTACAAAATATCTGTGCTTTCAATCTATTTATTCCTCAATCTCCTTTCCCTTTTAGTTGTAACTGCACTTAAAGAGGGCTTAATCTATTCTTCAGTTGCCCAACCCCTGGCACAATCCCCATTTCATTCATCATTTGATGAATGTTTTCCATCAGTTGTCTTATTCATTGTCCAAAAGGCAGAATACACATGGAAGAAAACTGTAGTATAGTTAGGCTGAAATCACCATTGGTATTTGGAAATTAAACAGGCTTTCAGGGTTATCTAGAAGAAATTGTTGATCAGCTACAATAACAAAGTTTTGGCTGCTAGCATGAATGTGTTTTCGATTAAAATTACAAACAGGCATGCAATGCAGATACCTCACTGAAAATCCACTCAGCAAACAGTGGTAAAGGACTCAATTTTAAAAAAACTTGCACACTTTATTGTTTATCTTATCAAGGAATGCACAAAAAGATTAAAGTTCATGCCATTTTGAGTAATGATATCACATGCCCAACAACTCTATTATTCTTTTCTTTAAATTTACTAATCAAATTCATTGGCCACAACTGGATTCCTAATTAGCCAATGGTGAAGATATTGGGCAATACTCCAAGGCCATTAAAAAAAATATAAAACACCAGAAGTATTTAGTAGGTTTGGATACAGAGCTAATACTTCAGTTCTGAAAGATAAGTGACAAACATCGATTCTGCTTTTCTCTCTCCACAGATCTGCGAGTGCTTCTGTTATTTCAGATTTCCACTATCTATATACATTTTTATACCCCTGTTACTTCTTCTAATTTACATTGACCAACATGAACAAGTTGTCAAGATAGTAAAATTAAATCTTTATGAGAAAGGTTGCAGAATATTTAGATGAACAGGTTATAACAATGCACAGCCTGTTACAAAATGAAAATAAAATATTTATCTGAAATTGCAAATGTAGCACCTCATCATTGTTTCAGGTCACACTACTGAATTCTGCAAGTTTCCATTTGATGGCTTATTGGTTTAAATAGCTGAAAATATAGAACAATATGAGCAAAATGACAAATAAACATATTTGCTCAGAACAATCAAACTTATACTTATCAGCTTTGTCCAAATAATGCTTTTAAATGTGAAAATAATAAACACTATGTTGGAGTACAGATAAAAAAAAGCACTTACTCTTAAATGAATAGTTAAACATTCTGCCAAACTGTCAATTAACCTTCTATGTATGATAATGCTATGAACAGATTTACCCAAAGATCTGCCAATAATAGTGCATCACAAAATTCACATGCAGCACAGAGTCACAGAGCTATACAGCACGGAAACAGGCCTTTCAGCCCAACTCGTCCATGCCGACCAAGTTGCCTAACTGAGCTAGTCCCATTTGCCTGTGTTTGGCCCATATCCCTCTAAACCTTTCCTATCCACGTAACTATCCAAATACCTTTTAAATGTCATTATTGTACCCACCTCTGCCACTTCCTCTGTCATCTCGTTCCATGTACTCACCACCGTGTTCACTGAAATTACAATTACATATTTTTCCCTGTGGACAATTTGAAAGTTGCACCCCCAAGATCTATCCTACAGTTTAGTTGTTTAAGAAACTGGTGGAGGCAGATCCAGGAGACTCTGCTTCTGAACTGTCTGCTTGCAAAAGAATGTAATTATAATTTCAGTTCTAGAATTCGGAACGAGAACTGCCATTTTCTTCAACATTACTTCATTTACAAAACAGTAGATCCATGTTCAACTATAAACTACAGAAAGTTTGTGGATGAAAACATGCTCTACTCAGGGGACCTACACCTGTTTGATCAGCTGCTGTTAGAGAAAGATTTTCACTGTGGCAATCCATGCAAAGCTTTGCAAACACTACTTGTGATCTATTTCATGATTTTGGAATAACATGATGGAACATCAGGAATTGTATGCTTCACAGTATACAAACCTGCACTTACGTAACACCCGGTCCCCTTAAACGATGGTGTTCAACTAAAATTTTCCACTGCAAAACACTGGAGAGCGTGTGGAGGCTAGATGTTAGCAACCTCTCCACAATGACGCTTGGGAGCGGAGGCGGACAAAGGATGGATCAGAATGCTCAAGATACCCCATCAACAAGCCGTCACTTGAATAATGAACAGAAAACCATTCCATCTGTACAGCTCAGCTGACCCCAATGTCTGCTCTAACAGAGTCCCCAAAACATACAGTAATACTGTATTCTTTTCCCACTAGTTTATATTACAAATTGCAAAATCAGTTTAAATAATTAGCCATAAAGGAACGTACGAAGTGGGACTTCTACTCCATAGCCTTTGTCCTCAACTAGTTATAGACTGCGGGCACCACCGAATTGGGAAATGGAACAATCATTTAACCAGATGACCTAAACTACAGTTAAATTTCAAGGTGCATGTTGTATAAACACTTCCTCTTTTTCAGGCTTTTTTTAAAACTATCTATTTTGGTCATATTCAATCTCGAAGCATATAGTTTCTGTTCTCATTGGGGACAAATGTTTCTTCTGCTCTCTTGGATCATAATATCTACACTATGCTCCACGTTTGCAGGTGCCGTCAACTTTCTCGTGCTGTTTTCAAGTGAACATTCTGCCTGTACCATTTAACTGGGGGTCAATGGAAACATGACCTGCCCTTGATGTGATGAAATTCATACATACTTCCTAGCAGGGATCACAGAAAGATGGCAAGTTGTCACTAGCCATCTTTATGGAATTCATATCTTCTGGGAGTTATGTGGCTTGTAATTGAGTTAATGTCAGGTATTTATTTGCACTTGTTAACAGTTGCCAAGAAGGTCAATTGTATAGCACTGCTTTGAGTGCTAGGTGTAAAAAGTTGATTTAACTCAGAGTACATCAAGTGCATTTTGTAAAATTTAAAGTTTTTTAAAAAATCATTATTGTTTTTGATTTTAAAAACTTACCCGATAAATAACTTATGGAACAAACAAGCAACATTCAGAATCTAAGACATTGATCACTATTTATCTTGCCCCTTGCCCACCCTCAATGTTTCAAAGTAAATTAGATAAGGATTGTATTCGAAAGGGGAAGTTCAGACAATGTATCATGACAGTATCAGCAGGAAAATAGCATAAGTTGAAATAAGTTGCAGCCAGATCTAGGATCAATGTTAGGCATCTGCTTACACAGATTACATACTGTGCTACTGGGAAGAACAAATATGACTGAACCATTGAAATACATGGAAGCTCTAACTGCAAGTGGAGGTGGATGATACAATGGAGATTCTTTGTCGTTCTTTGGTTCCATTTTATTCCCCCATGTATGTCATCTGCAATGTACAATTTAATACAGTTTTATTGAGATTATGTTAATTTAAAAATTGTTCACCTTCTTGAAGTACAGGTCTAATGCCAATTTCCAATTAATAATCCAAGTGAAAGTGTTACACAGCTAATTTGAGCCAGAGACAGCTAACTAGCTTGTAATGGAAAGAGTCAGTGGTATATAATTTAGCAAAATACAAATCATCTGGTTTAAACTCATGCTGTTACCAAGGTAACAGCTAGTTCCTCAGTGGTGTTACATCTTCCAATTATCACAAAAGAAGCTATAACTCATTTAACAATGATTGAGCCAAAGAACATGGAACACCTGTCAAATTCTCTCTACCCACACCCTTTCAATACCACCTACATATCCAGCCCCACTCATTTCTACAGCCTTGTATTTGAGCAGAGACATTTTTATTTCAATACATCATATTTAAACCTTCTTTAATAAGACAGCATATGCTATCTTGCAGTTACCTTCTTTTGCCATAGTTTCATTGATTCCATGGGGAATTCTGTTTATAGAAAGGATATAGCCATCAGAAGTCGTCACTTCATACTCTTCACTAGGGTAACCACGGTAGGAGATAAGCTGAGACTGGAACAGCAGACAGCACAAGATAAGTTTGTTACTTTCTAAGCAAAAAGCAGCACAAGTCAGTGAAAGTGAAAAATGCAACAGAAAAACACAGGCCCAGTCAGAACCAGAACCACTGAGAAGCATCATAATGGTCAGAGTGATAAAATAAAAAGATATTAAAAATAAATCAGGCTGCTTCTTTGGAAATGCTGCTTACATTGCAAAGTGTTTCCAGCATTTTATGGTTTTGTATCAGATTGTCAGAATTTACAGGATTTTTTTTCATTAATAGTAAATCAATGGAAGACAATAAAAGTTAAACGTTCATAATTACTTGACATGTCTTGATCCTGTGCAAGAATTACTTCACTCTACATTGGCTGCCTTCCACTACTGAGAAATCTGCCATTGTCCTAATTCACACCTTCTGCTCAGAAACCCTCAGGTTCTTCAATGTCCCCTCCTGGCCTTCCCTGGTAAATCTTTGGTCCAATTTTTCTAATGTGCAGTGGCTTATACCCTACTTTGCAGAATCAGCAATACAATTTCTCACTGGCCTCCACACTGGACATAGCAACTGCACATAGCAATCCACACTGGGACAACTGAAGAACCACCTGGTAAGCTTGCACCTTATCTGCCTTAATAGAATTAACAGGACAACACTGGAACATTCTAGACTAAGGTTATAGGGAGACCTCAGGCATCTCAGTAATGATTACCCTCCAAAATAAAATCATTCAGTGGATTGGTATGGGGCAAGAGGGCAATGGAAAGTGTTGAGGGTTGTTTTGCTTTAATTAGGTATAACTGGTATCTAAAAATAGCTCAGGCAGAATAGAGCATGATAACAAGTGCACCTCTAGATGCCACACTCAAAAACAATTAAAAAGAAATGGATTAGAAAGACTGAATATAAACTAACATAATGACTAAGGAATTCAAAAAGATTTTTCCAACCATGGTAAACAACGAAGTTAGCATTAACATAGCTTTTGATTGGCTTTGAGCCAAATCAATTTATGTCTGCAGAAATACAGATGGCAGGCAAAATTAAAATGAAGTAAATCTCGACATAGACACGATGGACTGCTTGGCCACCCACTAAATAAAAATGAGAATTTTAGTAATTCTGTTCTGAGTGAAATTGCCACAGCCAAAGAGCAGAAAGTAGTCAGACCACTTGTCCCATCTACTACGATGAAGTTAAAAGATTTTATTGAATCTCAATTCTTTAAGCCATCCATTGTCAGGACACAGTGATCGGAAGTGCAAAAATAACAAAAATCTAGAGAAAACCCGAATTGCTATAACCAGTACAATCTCACTGTAGCAGAAAGACTTGTGGTAATGAACCTTGCTCAAGCTTGAAGTTACATGCATCAACTACACACTGTGGGGCTGGCACTCTATGGTTTGCAGACAATTTTAATACATAATGCAGCGTGCTATGTATGCACATACAAATAAACAACACTGACATTATAACATCAACAAAATTCATTCTAAAATGGAGAAAAGGAAATGCTGGACTGGAAATTCCTTTCCACAACTCTAGAAAAAAAAACTTGTGCAGTTCAAATTTGGCTCACCTAGAGTAGAGTAATACATTCCTACTGTTTAATTCTAGGTGAGGAAATTCAAATCCTGACCTTTCAATTGCACTAGCTACCTTTTTTGGCATAAAACTTCCCAAATGACACAAGCAATTCATGCAACATACACAAGGGAGATTTTCAAACTTATTGTTCTGGAAAAATGACAGTTCCTATTTATTCGCTGTACAACCAGTTTCTACTAGCCTTGTTTTCCCAAAAATCAAGGCACCACACTCAAGCTGCATTCAATGCCCTCAATTAGATTGGTAACTTCAAATAATGTCTCACATGTATCTGGAATAAATTGCTGGTGAACATGCTTCCTGGGGGCACTGTTCTTCACAAGCCTGACCATATCCCTGGTGAGCATTCATCCGGCCCCTTTGCATTATGGCAAATCCATTTGTTCAAGTGGCAACATGCTCCTGCAGCTAGAAAAGTACTGCTTGTTTTGTGGTATGTCCCTTTAAAAGCTGTCTACAAAGATTGGATCTCCTAGGCCAAATGCAAGAACTTGCAACGAATTATTGTCAGTTTCAGCCCAGTGTTACACAGAAAACTCAAAAACACTGTTTGGCAAGGACAGAAATTGAAGATTTCGATCTTTGTCTAACTTTCACAAATAGTGATAGGATGACACTACATTTTAAAAGGAGGCGCAGTGTACCGCCTCCATCCACCACTTTCTACTTTGTACAACTGCTACTAAAAACTTAAGACACAAAGGGAGAACGCTAGGGGGAAACAATTCTGTTAGAATATTTGGAACATGATTTTCCCAAGATCTTACTTGCACTACATTTCTAGCATAAAACATAACCTTTCAATCACTTTTAGGAGCATCCATAGCAATGATTGTATAAATATTCAGAAAGTACAAATACTAAAGTTGAAAACTGGACTTGTATTTTAATACTAGACAATATTACTGTCTCCTTAGGCAAACACAAGCTTTTAAACTTACAATATTCATATAGGCTTCAGGATCCACGTGTACGTTTTTGTGATAATCTTTTGGGTGCAGGCAAACACCTCCAAATTGAATGAAAAGTAGCAGTGCAAAAAATAGTTGGTTCATCTTCAGTCTATAGAAAACATACAAAGTGGATTATTAATTATGAAAGGACATGCCATAAATCACCTGCACCGAGATTCACACGTTGAGTAAAAAAAAATGAATTTGGCCAAATCATGACGTCATTTGACATGGAAACAGGCCCTTCAGTCCACCGAGTGTGCGCTGACCAACAAGCAATCATTACAATAATCAAACCAGTAGAAACATTGGTAAATTGGTTTATTATTGTCACATGTACAGAGGTACAGTGAAAACCTGTCTTGCACACCGTTCATACAGATCAATGCATTACAACAGTGCATTGAGGTAGTACAAGGTAAAATAATAACAGAATCCAGAATAAAGTGTTACAGTTACAGAGAAGTGCAGTGCAGGTAGACAATAAGGTGTAAGGTCATAACAAGGTAGATTAGGAGGTCAAGAGTCCATCTTATCATGCTAGGGAACCGTTTAATAGTCTTATAACAGCAGGATAGAAGCTGTCCTTGAGCATGGTGGTATGTGCTTTCAGGCTTTTGTATCTTCTGCTTGATGGGAGGGCGAAGAGAGAACGTCTGGGGTGGGTGGGGTATTTGATTATGTTGGCAGCTTTACCCAGGCAGAAGTGTAGATAGAGACCATGGAGGGGAGGTTGGTTTCCGTGATGTGCCAAGCTGTGTTCACAACTTTCTGCAGTTTCTTGCTGTCACAGGCGGAGCAGTTGCCATTCCAAGCCGTGATGCATCCAGATAGGATGCTTTCTATGGTGCATCAATAAAAGTTGGTGAGGGTCAAAGGGGACATGCCAAATTTCTTTAGCCTCCTGAGGAAGTAGAGGCACTGGTGAGCTTTCTTGGCCATGGCATTTACATGATTGGACCAGGACAGGCTATTGGTGATGTTCACTCCTCGGAACTTGAAGCTCTTAACCCTCTCGACCTCAGCACCATTGATGTAAATAGGAGCACGTGTACCGCCGCCCTACCTGAAGTCAATGACCAGCTCTTTTGAGGGAAAGGTTTTTGTCATGGCACCATGTCACTAGTCTCTCTCTCTCCTTCCTGTACTGTGTCTTATTGCTATTTGATATACGGCCCACTACACTGATATCATCTGCAAACTTGTAGATAAACTTGTAACATGCTACAACAGCATTAGAAAGAAAAAAATCTTGATGTCATTAGAATTCCAAATATTTCTATTAGTGCTCAAAAAAAAGGAGAGGCAGATTCAATACAAACTCTTAAAAAGAGACTGGACAAATATATGAAGAGTAAAAAGGTTTATATATAAAGAAGAACTAATTAGTACAACTAATAACACAATGGTATGAATGCCTGTTTCTGTGCTTTATAACAATGGACAACATTTACTCTTCCAACTTGAGGAACTAACATTTGAAAGACTGTTTACAATTGGATGAACTTTTAAGATTGCTTCTCAAGAGGAAGTTGAGATAAAGGCACCACTTACATCAACTGGGACATCAGTGTTTGTGAATGCTAATCAATGAGCTACACTTCCAGAATCAAATCTAGCCCATAGAAAACTGATATGCAAAGCATGTAGAAATAGAAAATAAATCTCAAAATAAAGCCAAATTATCTCTTACTACATGAATTCTGCAACATGTCTGCAAACATAAACCAGTATTGGGAATGATTATATAATAGCTGTGAATAGTTTAAGTCCCAATTCTCACTATAAATTCTATTTGACAAAAGTTAGTAAACACCTGCATTTAGGTAACAAAGTCAAACAAGATTTTAAGTTGCTCAGCTGAAACTTGAATGGGTAAGAAGGACAAATATTGCAAGATACAATAGGCATTCTTACAAGGACATTTGGGCAGGTATTTAAACCTTGAGAAACAAAACTCCATTTGCTGATTCAAGGACACGAAGCTTCACTCTGCTCCAAAAGTGTGCAAAAACTCCGAAGTTTATTACTAACTTTTGGATAGGAGAAAAGCTTCTATTGCTTTATCAAATCTATATGGAAAATAACTAAATAATAATCAATGCTGTTATTTTGAAAACATAGCATGATAACTTTTTCAGCAATCACATAAAAAGTACTGGCACATTCTGGCATTACTAATATTGAAATATACATTTGCACTATGTATTCTATGACAATCAAGAATTAGGGCAATAATCCTAGAACATAGAACAGTACAGCACAGGAACAGGCCCTTCAGCCCTCAATGTTGTGCCGAACTAATTAAACTACTAATTAAGTGCCCTTAACTAAACAAATCCCTTCTGCCCACACAGTGTCCATATTCCTCCATTCTCTGCACATTCATGTACCTATAATCCTGAACATTTTCTTATCATAAAACAAAGTGCATGCTTGTGACAGCTCTTTCGAACTGATACACAACTAGTTCTACTTCCCTATCCTGTCACTACAGATCTCTTTTGCCGCAGAACTGTTTATAGAAACATAGAAAATAGGAGCAGGAGTAAGCCACTTCGGCTGTTCTGCCATTCATTGTGATCACGGCTGATCATCTGTCTCAATATCATATTCCTGCCTTCTCCCCATACCTGTTGGTGCCTTTAGCAACTGGAAATTTATCTACCTTTGTCTTATAGCCATCTCTACAGCCCTCTGTAGTACTAAATTCCACAGGTTCTCTGCTGACAAAATTTCTCCTCATCTCAGTCCTAAATCCACTATCCTGTAACCCAAGACTGGAATTCTAGAAACACCAGACAGCGAAAACATCCTTCACATATCATCTATCTGGCCCATCAGAACTTTATGTTTTAATGAGGTCCCTTCATTCTTCTAAACTCCAGTAAATACAAGCCTAGTTGACCCCTAATCTCTTTTCATTCAGCAGTCCCATAATCCCAGGAAACAGTTTTCCAATTTCTATGCTAATATATCAGAGGACAAGTTGAGCAGTTGTTCTACAGTAGATTATTCACAGCAACTGCATCATTTTAGTTTAAGCAGGTAAAACAAAAAAAATCACATAATTGGATAAAATAAATAGATTGTCTTTAGCTCAAAATATTGTTGAAGAAACACCCCTAAAGATCCCAACTTGAACTGGGCTAGACTTGATTTAACGGTGGAAAAGTACAACTATGTTTATCTGAAAAATAAAGATAATGTAGTAAATAGAACCTGGTTATGATAGTCAATGTAAAACAGCCAGCTGCAAGAGAGAAAGCAAACAAGTATTAGGGAATTCAAGAGAAAAATCTGTTTCTCATCAGCCACAACCCTCATTAGCAAAAAATAGGCAAATTTTCCACTAGAAATATACAAGTGTACAAAACGCAGAACAATTGTGTTGACAACTAACACTTATTCAATATTAAGATTGTTTTTTTTGCCTTAAAGGCACAGCTTAACTCCTCCGCACTGCCCGATATCCCCTCAAAGAAAGTATTGTTAAAACTAAGCACTCTTGACAGCTCATGCTGATACTTAGCACAGCACTTTTTGCAGAGTTAATATTCTATTAATTTATCTGGATCTGTCTCATTGCACAGCAGCTATCATCAATTGCATCCGTGACTGTTACTCATCCAGACCAGAAACTTTCAGAAACAGGGCAGCAGTCCAATTAGATTTGTTCTAAAGGAGGAGAAATTCCAATGTAGAACGGTAGGGCAGAATGGTATGATTCCATGTTGTACCTTTCCCATCAATACACAAGAGAAGAAATAGGTATCCTATCTCACCATTAAAATGGCAAATGCAGCTTCTGTCTGATGTCCTTTAAACAAACTAGTGCACCATATTAACCATAAAAGATGGGAGAAGCCCCATTTTGGTCAGGAGTCAGAAGCACACATCCCTCACTGATGCATATTCATAGAACCAGCAGTTGTTTGGAAATGATAACAAGATCATTAAGCAGCTGTGCTGGTTGCTGACCTCATGTCACAATATTGCTCAATTAGACAGCAAACCAATGACATGCAAGAGATTCTCATCCCAGTGGTGTGACAGAATTACACCAATGAGAAGGATTGTTTGACTGTTCCAATAGAAATGAGGCTGGCTGAGAGTAACCAGACACAGGCAGCACAGTGCAAGGCTACAGATTTCTGAAATTGCCTAAACCAGCAGTTCTTAAACTATGGCTTATGGCACAGACACCTCTCTGGTGGGTCAGACCAAGATGTGAGGAGTCTGGAAACTCCTTCCACCTTCCCATAAGCCAGCTGAGAGTCCAGGACTCACACTGCCTGAGACTGCCGGTGGGGTGGGGTGGGGTGGGGTGGGGTGGGGTGGGGTGGGGTGGGGTGGGGTGGGGTGGGGTGGGGTGGGGTGGGGGTGGGGAGGGGAGGGGAAGGAGGGGGAAGGGAGGGGAGGGGAAGGGGGGGAAGGAGGGGGAAGGGAGGGGAGGGGAAGGGAGGGGAGGGGAAGGGGGGGAAGGGAGGGGAGGGGAAGGGGGGGAAGGGAGGGGAGGGGAAGGGGGGGAAGGGAGGGGAGGGGAAGGGGGGGAAGGGAAGGGGGGGGAAGGGAGGGGAGGGGGGGGAAGGGAGGGGAGGGGGGGGAAGGGAGGGGAGGGGAGGGGAGGGGAAGGGGGGGAAGGGAGGGGAGGGGAAGGGGGGGAAGGGAGGGGAGGGGAAGGGGGGGGGGGGAAGGGAGGGGAGGGGAAGGGGGGGAAGGGAGGGGAGGGGAAGGGGGGGAAGGGAAGGAGGGGAAGGGAAGGAGGGGAAGGGGGGAAGGGGAGGGGAAGGGAAGGGGGGGAGGGGAAGGGAAGGGGGGGAAGGGAAGGAAGGGAAAGGGAGGGGGAGGGGAAGGGAAGGGGGGAGGGGAAGGGAAGGGGGGGATGGAAAGAGCTGACAAAGGAGGCAGCATAAGTGGCCTTACATGAGAGAAGCCTCAGGAAGAGGTCTAAAGTAAATGAAAAGGGCAAGAGTGCATGGGGGATGGTTGAGAGCACCCGGTGGGAGGGCACATCTGGGCATGGAAGGTGGGGAGGCGATGGAGTGAAGAGAGGGGAAAATGGACAATGCATGAGCCTGCCTCTTCTCAGATGCAAGTCCAGACTAGGCTGCTTGGACTGAAAGCCTGGACTCAGTTTGAATCACTGCTCTCTCTCCTGGCAGTACCTTAGTGGACACTTCCATTCTGCTCTCTCTCTCTCTCACTCACTTGCTCACCCTTTCTCTCCCCCACCCCCTTCCTTAATTCTGATTTCCCTCCTCAAGTCTCAAAAACAAAAGTGTTTTCCTTTTGTACTCAAGTGCTAAGTTCATTAGAAATGTCTAGTAATTGATCATACTATCCATTCAATTAATGGTAATTAATTCCTGAAACTCTGAAAGGACAAGAAGTAGACATGGTAGGTCACCAAGAACAGGATTGGGCACAAGTCAAAACACAAGATTGGTCAGGAGGTCATGAGCTATTGGTTTTGGGTCCTGGTGCAAAAAGGTTTAAGGAATGTGAGGCTAAAAATCGGATTGGGTCACACAATCATACTGATCAGTCAGCAGTTGCAGTGCGGCTGAACTGAGCAATAACTACAGGAAAGTGGTGGAGTGGATATGGCGGTTATCGCAGAACATGTTTGAATTTCACAGACAGTCATTATAGAAAACTTTACAGACTCCATAGCTGACGGAGCCACGTCAAGAAGAAATCCAATGAATCGCAAGAAGATGCACACTGGAAAGGGAGAGGGCAGACACCGGAATGAGAAAGTCAGGGGAGGATCACACACAAAATGCTGGAGGAACTCTCACCTAGACTTGCCTATCACCTGCCTGCATGTACTTCCCCCTCCCCCACCCCCACCCTTCTTATTCCAGCTTCTACCCTCTTCCTTTCCAGTCCTGATGAAAGATCTCAACCCGAAACATTGACTGTTTATTTCTCTCCATAGATGCTGCCTGACCCGCCGAGTTCCTCCAGCATTTTGTGTGTAAACCTGCCTATCTATTTCCCACCTCCTTCCCTTTATTTCCAATGGTCCACTGCCCTCTCCTACTGGATTCCTCCTTCTTCAACCCTTTGCCTCTTCTACCCATCACCTCTCAGATTCTTACTTCTCCCCGCTCCTCCACATTCCTACCTTCCCCCTCTCACCTGGACTCACTTATAAACCTGAACTCACCTATCACCTGCCTGCATGTACTCCTCTCCCTCCCCTGACCTTATTCCGGCTTCTGCTCTCTTCCTTTCCAGTCCTGATGAAGGGTCTCAACCTGAAACAATGACTGTTTTCTCTCCATAGATGCTGCCTGACCTGTCGAGTTCCTCCAGCATTTTGTGTTTTGCTCCAAATGTCACCGAAAGTGGCTTTTATCATTACCACTATTGTATTTGAGATGAAACCCTAACTGATGTACAGCCTGCTGGGTATCAGCTGAGACATGAACCACTACTGATGGCAATTAACTAGAGCTCAAAATTAAACATGGGTCTTGGTCATGATTCTACTGCCCTGAAATATTAGTTTACTTTCATCAACTATCGACTTCACCAGAACCGGAACAGTACTTGATCATTTTGGGCATGACTAGCAAATAAGAGATAGCAGAGAAACACCAGAAGAAACTAAAAGATTGTAGTCAATTACTTTTTAAATCATCATGGCAGATACTGTGAAATCCCACTAATTTGTTGAAAGTACCTCAATCCATTCAGATTTTCAGGCAGTATAGATTATGATTTATTACTCTACAAATGTTTCAGCCAGATCATGTATTAGTAGCAGAGTCTCGATTTAAGGGCCGGACTGTGCCGAATTAAGAATTCTTGGGTGGGGCAGTGCCTTGGTACCTGAGTGTTTGGGAAGAAAAGGAATTTCTGGTCATCTACCCAAACTGCAAGGGTCTCAAGTAAAGGCAACAACCACTTGCACTATTAAGGATTATTCTGGAGTTACAAAATTATGGATAGCAGAGATTAATTAAAATGAGAACCAGTCTTCAGGAAATAAAACCTGTTCATAATTTAATTTCAACTGATACTTTAAAGCTATTGAAACCAATCATTGGGTGTGGGACATTCTGATTCTGTCCCATTGAAACTATGCAGGGGAAGAAAATAGATGAATGTTCATGTTAATTGGTGGTCATTGAAAACTTCAAGATGAGATCAGGGAAGGCATTAAGTTAACAAGTGGTATTAACACATTGTTAAAGACAATATCCCTGCAGTTCAGGACAGGTCCGTTTTGTCACTTAATACATGGTAGTGTAGGGGGCAGGCATGGTAGTGTAGCAGTTAGCGTAACGCTATTACAGCGCCAGTGACCCCGGTTCAATTCCAGCCACTGTCTGTAAAGAGTTTGTACATTCTCCCCGTGTCTGCGTGGGTTTCCTCCGGGTGCTCCAGTTTCCTGACACATTTCAAAGACGTACGGGTTAGGAAGTTCTGGGCAAGCTATGTTGGTGCCAGAAGCGTGGTGACACTTGCGGGCTGCCCCCAGGACACTCTACGCAAAAGATGCATTTCACTGTGTTTTTCAATTTACATGTGACTAATAAAGAAATCTTACCCTATCTTATTCTGGCTACTTGTATATTCATGGCACCATCGCTCAACAAACTAACAAAAGAGATACATTTTGGGTGTCTGGAGTACGTGATCAGCAGCTTTCAGACCAGCCACCAGTACTGAATATTCAAAGCGTTTCTGCTAGTTGGGATGTGCTACCATTGTAAATATGTAATTCTGTAAAGCTACCGGGCTACATTCAAAATGTTAAAGTTAAGTAGGTGATTATAGCCATTGAAACTGTAATTATTCATTTATTATTGTCTTTGTGTTTAAAGTGTAGGAACAGAGAACTAGGTTTTCTCCAGGAGATCCGTGTCAGGAACAGAGAACTAGGTTTTCTCCAGGAGATCCGCTGTTTTGAATAAAGACTTTTTATATCTCCCAGTTACAGCTTCCATGTGGCTCAGTTTAGTTAGTCACAAGTGAGGCTTTGCTTACAAATAGTGAAGAAACTTCCCACAGGCTTATCAGCAGATAGGCAAAACCTTAGTCATAGACAAGTGTTTTAAAGGAGAATAGAAAGATGGAGAGGCCAAGAAATTTAAGGAAGGAATTCTAGAGCTTTGGATCCCTTTAGCTCAAAGTAGAACTTTCAAAAGTGAAGTGAAGGCATGCTCAAGAGAGCAGAAATGGAGTAGAAGTACCTCTGAGGGTTGTAGAGCTGGAGGAAGTTACAGAGCTAGGGATCAGCAATGCCCTGGAGGGATATGAATACATGGATGAAAGGTTTAAAATCATGATGCTGCTCAAGTAGAATTCACTAACAACTAATGGATACAAGAATGAAGGGTCAAAAGTGTTTGGATTGCTTCAAGTTTAAGGCAAGTTGCCAAGATAGTAGAGGAATAATCACATTAAAAGTTTACAAAGGCATGGATAAATGCTTCAACTGCAAATGAGCTATGCTTGGGGCCAGTCAAAAAATGCCACTGCAGTTAAAATATGCAATTTGATGTGTTCTGAAGCTTACATTTGTGTTGAACATGATACCATGGCTCAACACATACAATTGCCATGGATGGTAATAATGTTGGTGCCTTAAGAATGGAGTCGTACTGACGTAATAGTTTAATTTGTTCTAACATACAGGTGGAAGAACTTTTTTTGTTCATCCAGAATGGATGGAATTCATTTGTCATAATCAATTACTTTGGCCAACGTTCAAGGGACAGAATCTCACATGATTGGCCACACAAGGGTGAAATACCACAGACTGCCTGGTAGCTATGGAACTGTACCCAGCAAGAAATCAATGTCTTCAGAAGGGAGAAAACTAGGGGGATATAGGTCAAGTGAATCGATGGCTTGTTCATTTGCTCATCCATGACTTAGTTAACTTTTGATTGTGCAGACAGCAAACAAGGGATTAGGTGATTATTGCAACTATGTACTGAATCATACGTAGTATGCCATATTGGTTAGTTCTTTATGTCAGTTTTATCCCTTAAGTAGTCAAGCTGTTTGCATTTGCTGTTAATGGTGGTAATTCCTGCTCAAGAAACTGGAAGTCTGCGTTTTCTTTCAAATAGGAGCAAATCTACTAAGTGTAAAGGCCATCAAACAACCTGGATCACTTCAAAAATCCTCAGTGATTAAAATAATGCAATAATCTTAGCAGACTCAACCACTTTTCAGAAAGTGCTTCTTGTGATTTTAAAAAAGGGCGATACAATTTTGTTTTGGAAAGTACAGGTATGGGGCATTACAAAAAACAGTTTATGTTCTTACTGCAATACAAGCAGCTTTCAAAATATTTCAATGAAAGGGTATTATTACCAACAAGTTTCAGATGTGCATTTTTCCAGCAACACATATGGCTTGGTATCTGTGAGACAGCAGTGTGAAAGATCAAATTTTGCAATGCAAACGTCCAACCGTTAAGACCTTGAGCTAGACTCATGGAATGATATAGCACAAAATGAGCCAATTTTTTGTTTAAATAAAAAAAATCGGATTTACCAACGAGATCCCACGAGCTCTTACTTTCTTGATCACTCTTATCAAGGACTTTGTCTAAAGTCCTTGTTAAAATTCATATACATGTCAAATACTCAAATCATCAACACTCCTCATCACCTCCTTTGAAAATCCAATCGAGTTAGTCAGACAATATCTTCCAATGAAGAAATCTACATTGAGTATATATGGAGAAACTACCAAAATTCTCATGATCTTGAGCACCAGTTTTAAATCTCCCCTTAACCATGTCTACCCTAAGAAATCCTTCTTCTGAAGTTTAAAAATATTAGAGTATTTTATCAATCCCCCTCTGCCATTTTAAACTATTTTTGACCGTGGAGCTGTCTAAGACTTCAGACTGCGCATTTCTACTGCATTATCTAAAATTTCAACTGCCCAGTACCATAGCTGCACAGCAAAATAATCTGTTCTCAAATCAAAAATCATTACTGGCTTTGGAAAGGTTAATATTTTGCCTGCATGGTGTTTACTCCTCACAATTTTACAAATTAAGATCATGAAATCTGACAATATTTTTTGGGAAGATATCATTTTCCATAATGTCTATAGCCACGTTCACAACTAGTATTATATGCTGGTAAACTATTCATCGATCTTCTAAACTTTTTCATATTTAATATCTAAACCAGTTTAATAAGTTTTGTGTAAATATACTAGTGAAATAACTTAGAATTAGAACAAAAAGCTTATCATTGGACATTTTACTGTACAGTTATAAGTCTCTAACTTACCACAATATGATGCCAAGAGCAATTTATCAGATCTTAATTTATTTGTTCACTTATGTAATAAATATTAAATATTATGTGGTCCTGTTGACATTTGATTTCAATGGCTACGAATAGCAGTTATAGGCTTCTTGCAACGATTAAATAAACTGACAGGATCTTCATGTAATAGCTCTGCTGCTTAGAGAGGATAGAATGTTTTGGGGTGTCTGGCACTGCCAAATAGGATGGTTCAGGATCGGTGGCCCTGGCCCATGAGATAGTTCATGATCTCCAGCACTGCTCTAGGAGATCGTTCAGGATCCCGGGAATTGTCCCAGGGGATGGCTCGGGTTCCCTGTTGCTGTCCTAGGGGAGCGTTCAGATCCCAGGAACCGTCCCTGGGGATGGTTCAGGATCCCTAGTATTGCTGGGTGGGGATGGCTGAAGATTCCTGAAATCACTGGGCAAAGATGATTCAGAATTCTTGGCACTTCCTATACAGAAGACAACAAGATCAACAATTTTGTTGTGGAGTTTTGGCAGGACTTTACTCCAATTAGTATACATTTATTTGTGATATATATATAAATAATTTCAATGAAAATGTAGATGGTCTGATAAGTACGTTTGTAGATGAAACAAAAATTGGTGGAGTTGTGGACAGTGAAGAAGTTCGTCAAACGATTCAGCAGTTTATGAAGCGGTTGGAAATTTGAACTAAGAAATGGCAGATGGAATTTAATCCAGACAAGTGTGAGGTGATACATTTTGGGAGGTTGAATGTAAGAGGAAAGTACACAGTAAATGGCAGGACCCTTTGGAGCATCAATGTACAGAGGGATCTTAGGGTGCTAGTCTATAGCTCCCCGAAAATAGCAACACAAGGCGGCATACGGCATACTTCATCGGCTGGGGCACCGAGTATAAACTTTGCGAAGTCACATTGCAGCTGTATAAAACTTTGGTTAGTTCTCATTTGGATTATTGTGTGCAATTCAGGTCACCACATCTGGAGGCTTTGGAGAGAGTGCAGGACAGGTTCACCAGGATGTTGCTTGGATTGGAGCATTAGCTACAAGGAGAGGTTGGCAAATTTGTTTTCTCGCCAGTGTCAGAGGCTGAGGGGCAGCCCCATAGAAGTATATAGAATTATGAGAGGCATAGATCGGGGAGATAATCAGTCTCTTTCCCCCGGTGGAAATGTCAAATCCAGAGGGCACAGCTTTAAAGTGAGAGGGGGGAAGTTTAAAAGAGATTTACGAGGCACGTGTTTTATTTTACACAGAGAGTGGTAGGTGCCTGAAACGCGCTGCCAGGAAAGGTAGTGAAAGCAGATACCACAGCAACGTTTAGGAGGCACTTATAGACACAAGAAAGGTAAGTAATAGAGGGATATGGACCATTTGGAATGATGGTCGGCACAGACATCGTGGGCCGAAGGGCCTGTTGCTGTGATGCAGTCTTCTATGTTAATAGCCGCGGTCCGGGTTCCTACTACTGACAGCGAGCGGATGATGCCGACTTCCTTACAGAGTCTGAGCACCTAACTTTTCTCGACTGAGTACAACTTTCTGCCCACGCTCCCCCGCGGAACAACGCGGTCCAAGTAACTCTTACCAACAGGGAGGCGGCGTCCCCGGAGCGAGTGGCGTGGATCGACCGTCGGGACCGGGACCAGGAGCGGCAGCTGCTGGTGTTGTCCCGGTCACACGCGGAAGGAACAGGACGAAGCGCGACCCCGCGGCCGGCGCGATCCCGCTCCAGCGATTGTCACACTCGTCCCGCCCCCCTCCCCCCCCACGCTCGATCCTGCATCATGCCGTAGCGTGGCCAATCAGCGCGGCCTGCGGGATTTCCCTTTGTTCGCGTCAGAGTCAGCAGCTGGCTGGTGTTGCGCTTGTGTGACAGCAACTGTGTGTGCTGTGCAAACCAGACTGTGCTTGTACACCTGCCACTGTACACGGGGTTCAGTACATGCGCCTTATATTGTGCGGTGCATGTTGCACAAGGCTGCCTGTGTACCTTATGCTGCAACTGTGCACTTATACTGTACACCAGAGACACAAGAAATTCTGCAGATGCTGGAATCTGGAGCAATACGCGAAAAGTGCTGGAGGAACTCAGCGGGTCAGGCAGCATCCATAAAGGGAACTAGACAGTCGACGTTTCAGGCCGAGGCCCTTCATCAGGACTGGAAAGGAAGAGGGCAGAAGCCAGAATCCTGACCTGCTGAGTCCCTCCAGCACTTTTTGTGTACTGTACACCAGGCTGTGAGTGTGCGCCTCTATTGTATCCAAGGATCTGTGTGTGCACCTCATCATCCGCATTAACAATTGTGTTTGTGTGTGCCCTTATGTTTTTCCTGAGGGTGAGTGTGCAACTTACATTGAGCACAAGGCTGTGCGAGTGATTATGCATTTTGAGTGCACTCACACTCTATTTTGCACTCTGTTGCCTGTGTGCATTTTATACTAGACACAGGCCTGTGTGTGGACAGAAGTGCGGGATTATACCTTATGTTTTTATGTATGTTTTTGTAATGCCAGAGGTTAGCGTCATATCCCAATTACCCTTGAAGAGTAGTGGTGAATTGCCATCTTAAACCATTGCAGTTCTTGTGGTGAAGGGAGTTCCACTTTGCCAAATAGTAGGGAGCACCAGGGTTTTATGAAAGAAACTTTCAAATGAATGGTGATATATTTCCAAATTGGGGTGATATACAATTTGGAAGTAAACATGCAGTTTCTGGCACTCTCTGGCACCTGCTGGCTTAATCCTTCTTGGTGTTGAATTTGCTGATGTGTCAGGTGGTGTTGGAACTACCCGAAGTGCATTTTGTAGATGGTGCACACAATAACTGAGATGTGCTAGTGGAAGTGAGTGTTTAGGGTGGTGGACTGGATGGCAGTCAAGCAGGTGTAGATGGTGCTGAGTTTCTTGAGTGTTACTCAAGCTGCAGTCATCCAAACAAGGAGGAAGTTACATTGATTGTGACTCAAAAAGAGGCAAGAATTTGTGGAGGGTGGTTAGGAGGTGAGTCATTCACTGCAGAACAGCATTTATGTGGCTGGTCCAGTTAAGGTTCTGATAAAATGATGATTTCCCCAGAATATTGATGATGGCATGTTCAGGCATGGAAACATTATTGAATGCCAAGGGGAAGTGGTTAAACCCTCTCTTGTTGAAGATAGTCATTGCCAGACACTTGAGGCACAAATATTACCTGCAACCTATCAGCACAAGCCTGAACTTAGTCCAGGACTTGCAACATGTACACACAGATTGCTTCATTATCTGAGGGATCGCCTGTGGAATTGAACACCAGTAAGCATTTCCACATCTGACTTGTGATGGACAGTGGGTAAGATGATGCAGAGAAAGATGGTTGAGCCTAGGACCCTTCCCTGAAGAAGTCTAGCTGCAATGATTGTCCTGCACCAACCACCACCAGATGCCATTGAACAATGTATGACTTCAGCAAATGGAAAGTTTTCCCTAGTTCTATTTACTTAAATTTTACTAAGTTTCTGTGATGCCGCATTCAGTCAAATGCCACCTTGATGTCAAGGATAGTCACTGGCGCCTCTAAAATTCAGCTTTTTTGTCCATGTTTGTACCAAAGTTGAAATGCGCTCTGGGCAGAGTGGTCCAAATTGATCATAAAGGTGCAGATTATGAGTAAGGTCCATCTGATAGCGCTGTTCCATTTGATAGTGCCGTTCTCAGTCAGCATCACTATAATGGGTGGCACCTTCCAGACCCCCAACCTCTACCAGCTAGGAGGTCAGGAGCAGCAGAAGCAAGGGAACATCACCACCACTGGAAGTTGCCCTCCAAGCCACACACCACCCTGACTTGGAAATATATTGCCATTCCTTCAGCATCGCTGGGTCAAAATCTTGGAACTCCCTCCCTAACAGCATTGTGGGCACACCCACGCCGCAAGGACTGCAGCTGTTGAAGAAGGCAGCTCACCACCATCTTCTCAAGGGCAGCTAGGGAACAGGCAATTAAACACTGGCTCAGACTGCGAAGTCCACATCTCTTGAACGAATATATAAAAAAAAGGATAGTGATAATTTTAAGAGAATATAGAAAGGCTGATGGAATGGGCAGGCACATGCCTGATGAAACTCAACAATGAAGTGCAAGATAACATATTTTGGTATGCAGAACAAAGAAAAGCTATATAATGTGGATCGTGCAATTCTAAAGGAAATGCAGGGGCAGGGAGATCTCGGTGTAAATGTGGACATACCTTTGAAAATGGAAGGCCAGATTGAATAAGCAATATTAAAAAGAGCATAGTACAGCCAGGTTTTTCTGAACAAACACATAGGGTATAAAAGCCAGACAATATAAAGGAACGATGCAAAAGTTTTACAATGCAAAAAAGATTTAGTAGATTGGTCACAGGGATGAGGAGCTTCAGTTATGCAGATAAACTGAGAAAGTTGGGTTGTTCTGAGAAGAGAAGGCTGAGAGGTGATTCAGAAGTGTCGAAAATCATCAATCATCTCGTAAGCCACTCAGTTATATCTACAGCATTCAAGGAGTACTACTGCCACCAGGTCAGAGTAAACTGTGATGGGGAATCACTGCCAACCATGGAAATGCAGCCCACACCTGGATAATGTGTAATGTGAGC
The DNA here is from genome assembly GCF_009764475.1 of Pristis pectinata. Taxonomy (NCBI): domain Eukaryota; kingdom Metazoa; phylum Chordata; class Chondrichthyes; order Rhinopristiformes; family Pristidae; genus Pristis; species Pristis pectinata. The sequence goes on from NC_067416.1 coordinate 33,704,048, forward strand.
ATATTTCATGACATTTATCAGAGATCGTCTGTGCTATGCTGCTCTGATGTCAAGAGGGCACAAATTCTGCTAAATCATGTATTCCTTCATAAGGTATGAAAGTTGTAGTTAAAATAAACTCACAAATCTATCAGAACTACACAGAGTTTAGGGCACAGGAATAAACCATTTTGCCCAACTAGACTAACCTGGTGTTTGTGTTGCATACTAGTGTCCTCTCACCCTGCCTCATCCAATCTTTTATGTATCATCCCTTCTGTTTAGCTTCCCCTTAAATGGATCCAAGTTATTTATTTCTTTATAGTAGCAAGTTCCTTATTTTAGATACGTTTCGATAAGGAAGTGATTGATATAATAAGTCAAAAGTCAAATATCTTGTATTAGAAACTCAAACTATAGACAGGGTCATCATGGCAACAATGATAACAATGGAACAAAGGCAGAAAACACTGGAAAACCTCAGCAGGTCAGGCAGCATCTGTGAATGTTTCAGGCTTGTGACCCTTTGTCAGAACAATGATAACACTGGAATTGCTGGATCAGCTACCTGGAATTGAGTTGAGCTTTAGAAGGAAAGAAGACCTGCACTTATATGGTGGTTTCCACCTCTTCAGGACATCCCAAAGAGCCTTAAAGCCAATGATTTACTTATGAAATATAGTCCTTGTTGTAATATAGGAAGCACAGCAGCCAGTTTACAAACAGCCAGTTCTGACGAAAAGCAAAGTTATAACATAAGATCATCTATTTTCGTGATGTTGGTTGAAAGATAAATATTGAGGGGAGAAACATTGGCAAGTGTGTGATTAACTACAATACATGTTTAAAAAACAGTGAATTTTAAAAAGGATTGGCCATGCTTGTGAAACAATGAGAAATAGAATTGGAGAGAACCTGAATTACAACATAAAGCCCCAGTTTCTGTAAAGTGACATTTCTCAGCTTGATGAAGAGGTAATGACAAAGATAGAAAGAGTGCAGTAATTTCACTTAGATGATAAACAACAAAGGTAGTGAGCATGTTAGAATCCTCATTTACTACTTTCACAGGGGTAAAATGAGGTTCAGTGCCTGCAATCCTTCATGTGTTATGTTTTCAATCTCAGTCACTCTACTGTGGACAGACAACAAGGAAAGACCAGGGTCCCTGGGCCACCCTTGGGCAACTTCTGAACAGTAAGTATCAAGACAGAATTTGATGAAAAACCCCATTCATTATTAATTATTGTTTATACATAATAAATTATGAATTAATTATAATTGTTGGTTTAAGATGGAATGTCAGTAAACACCACTGTAGTTTTCCTAGAGCAGTTTTTACAAGCCCAGTCTTTCCCTCGAGCTCCTTGTAGTTTAGGCAATCCATTATGGGGAGGATGTGGGGACTCCCGCTCCTGCTAGGGTGGAAAATAAAACACAAAGATCACCTAGGCTGTCGGGATCCATGCCCCATTGCAGCCCCTGAGAAATCAAGGATGCTTTGTAAATCTCCCGGTGTACACAACTCTCAGCTGTTTTCCTATTATGGCATTTACCTGATTCTTTAACGAATCAACTATCCTCATCTGAACTACCTTTCTGACACCCTGCTCTAGCTCTTGGTTGTGCAGAGAAATGCTTCTGACATTGTTTAGGGTCTTCAGAGTGTTAGGTTATTAGGACATATTGCATAAACTTGGCTTGCATTTCCCTGAGCTTCGAAGACTGAAGGATGATATGATTGAGGTACTAAAATGATTTGATAGAGTAGAAATTGGAAAACTAATTTCTCTGGGGAGTGTGTCAAGAACAAGAGAACAGATTCTTAAAATTAGAGGTGTAATAGAAATGTGGAATTCTCTTTCCAAAAGGCTGTTGATGCTGGGCCAGGTGGACCATTGGGGATCAATATAGTTGTCTCTGCTGGCTTAGGAGATCAAGGGATATGAAACAAACGTGGATAAAGGAAGCTATGATCAAAGTCAATAGTGGATCAGACTTGAGTCCGGAACAGCCCAATGCCCCTAAGCCATTCACAATCCTCTATCTTTTACCTGGCTCTTCAGACTTATGAAAAGCTGTTGCTCCAATAATCAAGGAAACGGGATTAGCAACTCACTCCTCCTAGATTTTCCTTCTGATTTGAGCAGGTCAGTTTTTCCACTGCCCCTAGGGCACATGAAGGATCATAGAATTTCTAATCAAGAAAGTGCTAAGGTCCATATAGCTCTCCAATTATGCTGGTAGTCATATGATACAATGATAGAGGAGTTGTTGGCTAATAGGGATTTCTTTTACCCAAATAATAGTGAGAATGTGGAAATGGTAGTGTAGCGAGTTTTGAATTGAATACTATGGATACATTTAAGAGGAAGCTGGACAAATAAAAGCAGGAGAAGGGTTAATGTTGGAGGAATTTGTGTGTTCAACCTCCACCCTGAATCTGGCTTTCACGTGGAGCCCAGTCACTTTATAGTAATATAGTTACATGTGGATTTCACAATTTCATCAGTGACCCAATTTTATTTGTAGTATCTGATCTTTATATCTGCAGGGTTTGCCTCTAACTGCCTGACAAATGGGACTTTGCCTTCCTTCACCAGACAGCCACTCCCCCATTCTCCCTGCAATTGGGTGCTCTAATTTATGGTCCTGTCCTTCTGTCGTGACTCAGCTTATCTCACGATCAGTTGTCCTGCACATAAGCTACATTCCAACCTCCATTTGTTTATCTCTGCTCCAGCTAGCTATGCCTTCTAATTTAAACACTTTCTATTTATTTTTGTAACTTATAGGTTTTTATGTCTTTGCACTGTACTGCTGCCGCAAAACAAGAAAATTTCACATGTCAGCGATAATAAATCTGATTCTGATCCTGATTCTGTATGACACTTAAGTTGACCATATTACAAACTTTCCCAGTTTTCTCGTAATTCCTACTTTTGCATTCAATGCCCTTCTCAATAAAAAATAATTTTCTGTTGGCTTTTCTATCTACTTGTTGTACCTGTACACTGGCTTTTCATGAATCATGCACTAGGACACCCACATTTCACTGCATCTCAAAACTCTGCAATCTCTCACAACTAAGACAACATACTTCTTTTTTAATTTCCCTGCCAAAATGTGATTTCCTGTAAAATACAGGACTGTTGGCAACTCTAATGGGCAGGAACTGCCTTTTGGACCCCACCATAAAACTACATCTGAGCCCAGAAGAGAAGCATTGGTGCGGGAGTGGCACTAGCACAGACAAATAAAGGATAAAGTTGACAGCTGCTGTATCATTGCAGTGACGTATAAAGACAGTCTGCAGTGGGAAGTGGTAACTGGGTGTGGATTATACCATGCAATTCCTAGACTCATGCTTCTCCTTCCCACTTGAAGAACAAGGCCAGGGGAATAACAATTCTCCAAATAAAGTTTTGATATCGCGCATAATTCAAAACAATGTGTTATCATTTCATTGAAGAAAAGAAAACATATGCTTTAAAAATATTTATGTTCTTTTCAGTTAATAAATTATGTTCATTGCATTTGTTATAAAACAATTTTATGTAATGAGTCTGTCAGGCATTCTGTATTGAAGATTCTTCCTCTTCTATGATCTGATCGGTAATCGGGAACCAATTAACCATCAGCTTGGAAAGATACAATGATGGAATTGTTGGATGTGAGCTATGATCAGACTTTAAACTGGTTCAATCAATGTTTTTGCAGTATCTACTTCTCTCTTTCCCCTTTACCATTTCTTCCCTGACCTCCTTCATTGTGGCCTAAATGTTATCATGCCTGAAAATATAGCAGGCCCTCTGTTGCCTCAGTTGTGCACTTACTTGTCCTGTACTGAATGCCCAGATACTGCATTTAAAAGAGTTACTGGAAGCCAAGGCAGGAAGTCACTATCAGACTATTGTTCTGTGTTCAGGTACACTGAAGTTGTTAACTGCTGCATCCCTTGTACCACTGGACTGAGCTAGCTATTACTGGCTGTCAAACACATTATCGCCAGATCTTGTTGGCTCAGGTCTCATGGCTGCAATCGTTGCATGCAGTGATTCCATGTCGCTACTTACCCTAATGGCCTGAGGCATCCCAGACGAGGCCCTGGCAGCCAGCAGCATCTCCAACAGCACACTGAAGAAGCTCTGCCACCTAAATGCCTTGAAAGCTTTCACAGCTGACAAAGCCCCATACCCAGCTTTGCCAGCTGCCAAAGCTGCCAGGGTATTTAAATACCTCTGGATAAGCTCAGACATGCAGAGACATATAATAGCTAAAACTGAACGTAATTTTTTTTTAAAGTTAAAATTATATATTTTTACAAGTAGAAAACTGTAATTTAACTTAAGAACATGCAAATAATTAAAAACACTAAGCAATGGTTGGCACAGACTTAGTGGGCCAAAGGGCCTGTTTCCTGCTGTTTATCCTTCTATGACTTTCATACCAAAATAATTTTAAAAAGGAACTTTGCTTCTTTTTTTGCCTTTTCAGCAGCCTTATGCGGATCTTGTGCTGGTTGATCCTGACACTGGATAAGGGAAGCAACTTTTCCCCTCCTACCTGAGCATAAAAGCTGGGAAACCTCAGGAAGACAGAGTTCCGGCACTTGACTCAGTGGTGAAGCATCTCGACAGATCCGGTGCACCCACTACAGACAAATGAGTTTGAAACTTCTACCTCATGCACAGAAGTCCCAGACTGTCTTCCATTGAATGGGTAAATGTTAACTATTCCATTTAGAAACAGCCATTGGAAATAACAATCATTCATCAAAAACACTGAAAAGAACACAATGGACCAAGTGGTCCATCCAGATGATGGAGCGTGCACAACGGCCATTCCTCAATCCTTTGCAGAACCTCTCCAGCACCAGCCTTCATATATCATATCAGATCATTTAATTTAATCAGAGAGGACAAAGATAAAATCAAGAGGCTAAAACAATTAGGGTGATTTTAGAAATGATTCTCCAACCCTGCCCACTTCCCCCAAAGGTAATGAAGGACCTCCATAGGCTCATAGTTTCTGATCTCACTTCCGTCCTCTATCCTCATCAATCTTCAATAACCAGAGATATCCTCAGAAACTCACCCAGCAACTTTTTTCAAGTACTGCAATGGATCCATAAATAACATGTTTTGTTATTCTGTTCTTTGTGTAAAGAAAGACTTCTTGGTATCTAACTACTCTTGGCTAATGAAGTTTTATATCTATACCCCCATGTTGTTCTCTTCTTCCATAATTTCTATAATGTTTGCAACTTGGACAAATTCTTGTCTGAGTTAACAGTGAAAGGCACTTTCTGCAAGTCATAATCCTAGAGGAAAAACTGAGACTTACTTCTGTCCCATGATTATTATTTCGAAAGACTAGGGCTCCAGAAGAAATTATTTAGTCACGGGAATCGCATAAGATCTTGTGATAAAAGAAGCAGATTATTTCAAGGCCACAAAGCAATCTTTATAAAACAAATTGCTGCTGATGCCATTGCTTGTCCTGTAGGGTTTCTACTCCCAATAGCTGGATGTGAAACCTCCTATTACACCTAGAGAGCAGAACATATTTTTCTATGTTTTATCCTTCAAAAAATAAAAAGTTTGAAGCATAACCTAGTCCTTTATTTTCTAAACTACAGTGAATTAACTCATGTCCGTCTGTTTACTTTTCTCTAAATATTTGTTTTAAATTCCCATTTTTTAAATTTTGTTTTCCCATAAGCAGAGTTTTCATGGGCACCATTGATTTCCATGACTTATATTCATACAGCAGAGTCTGACCATCTTGCATGAACTACCTTCTTCCCCACTCAAAAGGCTACAAAAAAAGACCAGGAACAAAAAGAATGCTTTCGTCAGCATTTTCAATATTGCACGGTATTTTTCCTTTGTGAGTAATAGGATACCAGTAATAGTGTTTTCTTAAAATATTTTCCACTAATTAGAGGACAAATGGAGTGCATTGGAATACATCTAATTGTTTTCTAAGTCCCAAAAAACTAAGTTCATTGTACGTAATTTTTCAATTACTTTTAACTACAATTGTAACAAAAGTACAACAAATTACCACACAATACAATTAAGCTTTGCCTTTCTTTTCCCAAAATACATGCAACAGTTTTTGTTTTACTCTCACTTTGAGTCCCTCCTTCAACTCAATGCCATTGGTACTGCCTCCTGCACTCATGCAGAACTTTTGCTGTCAACTTCCACCCTTCTCTCACCTTCACATGGTCCATCTCTGACTCTTCCTCTTCCCCTTCTGGATCCCTCTGCCTTCACCTCAGAAGGTAAGCTGGTGACAAATGTCCATTAGAAGCCCACAGAATGCCACAAGTTATGTTGCAGTAATACAAGACATTGGTGAGGCCGCATTTGGAATATTGTGTTCAGTTTTGGTCACCCTGCTAGAGGAAGGATGCCATTAAGCTGCAAACAGTTCTGAGGAGATTTATGAGGACGTTGCTGGGACTCAAGGGACTGAGTTATGAGAAGTTGAGCAGGTTGGGACTTTATTCATTGGAACGTAGGAGAATGAGGGGTGATCTCATTGAGGTGTATAAAATCATGAGTGACATAGATAGGGTGAATTTGCATCTTTTCCCCAGGGTCAGCAAATCAAGAATTAGAGGTTTAGGGTGAGCAGAAGGAGATTTAATAGGAACCTGAGGGGCAACTTTTACCACCCAGAGGGTAGTCAGTATGTGGAATGAGCTGCCAGAGGAAGTGGTTGAGACAGCTACCTTAACAACATTTAAAAGACACTTAGGCAGGAACATGGATAAGAAAGCTTTACAGGATAGGGGCCAAACGCAGGAAAATGGGACTAACTTAGATGGGAATCTTGGTTGGCATGAACCAGTTGGGTCAAAAGGCCTGTTTTTGTGCTGTATGACTCCATAAGTATTGACTGCTCTTTGTCACACCCTGCCTCCTGTAAGGACTCTGTTCCATTCTCCCACTTCTGCCATCTCTGCTGCATTTGCTCCGATATCAAGACCTTCCAACTAATGCCTCTGAGATGTTTTCCTTCTTCCTGAACCATGGCTTCCTCTCCACCATAGTTAACTGAGCCCTTGACCACACCTAATTTATTTTTTGCACCTCCACTCTCATCCCTTCTCTTCCTAAACAGAACAAGGATAGAATTCTCTTGTCCCTCAGCTTCCATCCACCTGCCTTCACACTGAACAGATCATCTTTTGGAATTTCCACCAACTTCAATGAGATTCCATCACCAAACACATCTTTCCTCCATCTCCAGCATTTCGAAGGGACCATTCCCTTCATAATTCCCAGGTCTAGTCTTTCATCTCTACCAACCACTCCATTTCTTATGGCACTCTCCCATGCAACCACGGGAGCTCCAACCAGCTGTACTGCATTTGGTGTTCACAATGTAGTCTCCTCTATACTGGAGAAACCAAACACAGATTGAGTGACCATTTTGCAGAGTGCCCGTGTTCAGTTTGCAGGTGGTATTCGGCGTAGAATCCATTAGTGGAGGTGGTGTTCACAGTGTTACCCATATACAGGTGACGTTCAGTGTACAACCTGTTGGTGGAACTGGTGTTCACACTGTGTTTTCCATGTATAGGTGGCGTTCAACGTGTGTGACCTGTCAGAGTGTTTAACCAGACAGTGGGGGTGGTGTTCACAGTGTGCAGCCTGTCAGTGGGGGTGGTGTTCGGTGTGTAACCCGTCAGTGGGGGTGGTGTTCACAGTGTGCAGCCTGTCAGTGGGGGTGGTGTTCGGTGTGTAACCCGTCAGTGGGGGTGGTGTTCACAGTGTGCAGCCTGTCAGTGGGGGTGGTGCTCACAGTGTGCAACACGTCTTTGGAGTCGTGCACTCACTCATGTGATTGTCACATTTGATGCTCCTCCCTCAAGCACCAGATTGGCTCCTCCAGTTTGTCTGAACAAGAACACAATGTAGCTGGAAGGCCTTCCAGCACTTTGCCCGTTCTTCATTGCTGCCCCATCAGAACACCACTGTTTGTAGGCCCTGAGGTGAAGTGCTGGCTTCTATTTCAACAGAGTTTGATGGTCCCGTGCCTTCTGACGGATGTTCCTGTGCAAGCCCTGTCTCTGCCATCAGTTCTCACTCGGACATGATGCGTGAGTCACCTTGTGAAAACCCAATTATCTGTCCTGCTGCATCCCATCTGTCCTGGCCGATGGTAGCCACAGGTAGTGGGACACATGGAGCCAGTGATGTCCTCCTCTGAGGAGCATCCATCATCCTCCTCTCTTACGGGAAAGGTGAAGACACATGAGAGGTTAAAAAATGAATTACAACTTTCAAGGAAGGAATATTTTGTTCATTATACTTGCAACCATTTTTCACTTACAGTTCCAGTCTGGTCTCTCGTATGTAATGAGGCTGGATCAGACAGAGCTCTGTCACTGTAGAGCTCCATCAACCTATCACACAATTTCTGATGACCATGTATTTGGTCTGCGAGTGGTCTCGGCTGCCTTCTGGCTGAGGATCAAAGCCCACAGGTGGCACAGTAGTGTAGTGGTTAGTGTAACGCTACCAGCGACCTGGGTTCAGTTCCCGCCGCTGCCTGTAAGGAGTTTGTACATTCTCCCCGTGCGTCTGCGTGGGTTTCCTCTGGGTGCTCCCGTTTCCTCCCACATTCCAAAGACGTACAGGTTAGGAGCTGTGGGCATGCTATGTTGGCACCGGAAGAGTGCCGACACTTGCGGGCTGCCCCCGGCACATTCTCAGTAATGCAAAAAGACCCATTTCACTGTGTGTTTCAATGTACATGTGACTAATAAATAAATAGATAGATAGATAAATATTCTTTCTTCCTGTACTCTCTTCCTTGCAGGGAGGGAATAAGACCTATGAGGGAGAATAATGGCCTTTGCTGAATGGCAAACTGGTAATGAACTTGTGAGGCAACTTTTTCACAGAGAAGGTAGTCAGTACATGGAATGAGCTGCCAGAAGAAGTGGTTGAGGCAGGTACAGTAAGAACATTTAAAAGACACTTGGACAGGTACATGGACAGGAAAGGTTTAGAGGGATTTGGGCACTGGGAACTTTATCTTTCCGATGATCTAGAGACCTTTAAATGAACCAAATGGGACTTGTGTAAGCTTCTAACCCAGGCTGTGGGTGGACAAACTGAAGTGCTGCCTGAGTGCAGGGGAGCTAGTGCAGTCTGAGAGCAGGGGAATAAGCGCGGACCTGAGTGCAGACTTTCATGAGCACTCCAGAGCGCAGGGGTTCACACGCAGGACCAAGTACAGGGAAGTGTGTACAGATTCAAATGCAGTGAGGCAGGAACATACCCGAGGTGAGAGGTGCATGGGAAGGCCCAAGTGCCAGAGAGGAAACGCTGAGGTACACATGCAGATCCAAATACAGGGCAGCATATGCAGGCCCAAGTGCAGGAGAACACACAGAGACCCATGTGCAAAGGAGCATGCGCAGGCCCACATGCAGAAGCGCAAGTGCAAGTGCACATGCAGACCTGAGTACAGGAGATCAAGCCCAGGCCAAAGTGCAGGAGAACAAGCACTGGTCTCAGTGCAGGAGAGCATGTGTGCACACACAAGTGCAAGTACAGGAGTGTTTGGGCTGATCTGAATGCAACAGTGTTTGTGCCTCTCAAGTTCCCTGGAATCATCTCTCCGGCTAAAACATTTAACATGAGATGTGTAGTTTGATGTGCAGAGGGATCTTGGGGTTGAAGTCCACAGCTCACTGAAAATAGCAACATGTAGATAAAGTAGCAAAGAAGGGGTATAGCATGCTTGTCTTCATCAGTTGGGGCACTGAGTATAAGAGTCAAGAAGTCATGTTGCAGCTGTATAAAACTTTGGTTAGACCGCACTTGGAGTATTGCATGCAGTTCTGGTTGCCCCGTTATATGGAAGCTTTAGTGCATAAAAGGTTTGCCAGGGGATTAGAGAGTATTAGCTATAAGAAAAGGTTGGACAAACTTGGATTGGTTTCTCTGGGGCGTCGGAGGCTGAGGAGAGACCTGATAGAAGTTTATAAAATTATGAGAGGCATAGATACGGTAGAGTCAGAATCTTTTTCCCAGGTAGAAAAGTCAAATACTAGAGTGCATATAGCTCAAAGTCAAAGTCAAAGTTGAGTTTATTGTCATACGCACAAGTACATGTATGTACAGATGGAATGAAAGACTTACTTGCATCACAGGTACATAGCATCAGAGACACAACATTCACAACAAAACATAAATTAAAAATAAATTGTATAAAATTATACAAGAAAGATAACAGCTAAAACAAAAAAAATGAAGTCCATTGTAGGGCAAAGTGGTCATAGAGTTGCTTTACTGAGGTGGTGATTGGGGTTGTGCAGGTTGGTTCAAGAACTGAATGGTTCAAGGGAAGTATCTGTTCTTGAACTTGTCGGTGTGGAACCTCCTGCCTGAAGCCGCGGTAGATGCGAGAAGATGGCATGGCCTGGATGGTGGGGATCCACCATGTCCGCACTGTCTATACCTCTCGCTGCCTTGGTGAAGCAGCCAGCATAATTAAAGACCCCACCCACCCGGGTCATTCTCTCTTCTCTCCTCTCCCATCAGGCAGAAGATACAGGAGCCTGAGGGCACATACCACCAGGCTCAAGGACAGCTTCTATCCCACTGTGATAAGGCTATTGAACGGTTCCCTTATACGATGAGATGGACTCTTGACCTCACAATCTACCTTGATGTGACTTTGCACCTTATTGTCTACCTGCAATGCACTTCCCTGTAGCTGTGACACTGTACTCTGTTATTGTTTTTACCTGTACTACCTCAATGCATTCGGTACTAACTCAATGTATCTGCACTGTGTAATGAATTGATCTGTACGAACGGTATGCAAGACAAGTTTTTCACTGTATCTCGGTACAAGTGACAATAATACACCAATACAAATACCAATCTTTGATGATAGATGTTGCCTTCTTGAGGCAGCATCTTGTGTAGATACTACCAGGTGGGAGGGATGTGCTAGATGTACTGGACTGAGTCCACTACTCTCTGCAGCTTCTTTCGTTCGAAGTGCAGGAATGTGCATAGCTTTAAGGTGAGAGGAGGATAGTTTAAAGGAGACGTAGAGGGCAAGTCTTTTTAAGCAGAGTGGTTGCTGCCAGGGGTAGTGGTGGAAGCAGGTACAATAGTGGCATTTAAGTAGTACATGAATATGCAGGGAATGGAGGGTATGGATCATGTGCAGGCAGGCAGAAGGGGTTTGGCATCATGTTCGGTACACACATCGTGGGCCAAAGGGCCTGTTCCTATGCTGTAACTATTCTATGTTCTCTGGGAACCTACAGTATCAATGCTGAAACGTATTTGCTACCACCAACGGGTTGCACAAGGCATACAACTTTGCAGCATGATATGCACCTGGTTCTCAGTATTTCTCCTGCGTTTCATTCAATTGCTTCCCTTTGCAGTACAACTGACAAATGTACACAACATTTCGTTACAAAACTGTAATAAAGGAGGAAGTCATCTTGGTTATCCACTGTGTCTTTCTCCGCACCTTAGAGCTGATTTGATTTGATTCCGGTTCTGACCAGCGCTTAGACTGAAACGTTAGCTGTTTCTCTATTCGCAAATACAGCACTGCCTGATCTGCCAAGTACTTCCAGGATTTTGTTTTTGTTTCCGACATCTAGCATTTGTAGTATTTTGCTTTGGTGCTCTCAAGGCTCGATTCAGAGAAAATTTCAAAGTTGTCTGTGCTAACAGTGTTCGAGCTAATACTTGGATAGAGCCAGCAGTGAACAGAAAACATGCCAGCGCTTGTGTTTCAGGCCCTATCCGAACTGTGGAAATTACGGATTCGGCAAGAACAGGCCTCGATTGCAATAGGAAGGATCCTCTAAGGTGCACACCAGTTCCCGGAGTCTCCAACTTCGGTCTCGGTGCCGGGACACGCCGACTCCAGACCTGCCTATCTCTGCAGCAGACCCCGCACGCCAAACTGATGCCATCCCTGAACTGGATCAATGATCTGCAGTGCACGAAGGGGGGTGCATTGAAATAGAAAGTTACTGGAGTGAACCACTTCACATAAACAAATAAATGGCATTATTATATGTTTTAAACTCGTTTCGTCCTGTTTTATTCCATGTCTCTATAAATAGTCTTTCTGCAGGTGGCTCCACACCCCGTCTCCAGAAACTAGTGTGCTTACTTACTTTTGCAAATTACCGCAACTAATAAATTGTGATTTTTCCCCCCGCAGTTTTGCCTGTCTTGTCCACAACTCACTCACAGGTTTTGAAGTTCATCCCGCAATTCAGAAAGGGTTCAGGTTATTTCACCACCGACTGGGGTTTAGTAATTACGTGGGTAACTACTTAGTTGGACAACACTGTACAGAAACATTACAGGGTCAGAGGGCAACTCCGTCTCCCGCGGCGGAAATTAAAATAACTCCTTTGACTTAAGCCAATAATATCTGTGAATTGCGGGAAATTTTCAGTGATCCGTGTTGCAGTTGTTGCAATGTGTGTAAGTTGCAAAGAGCATGCAACAATCAAAGATGTTCTGGCACCAAAACTTGCGCATTGTTAGAACAATTTCGGACAGATTTTGTACAACAGTCTTGATATCTTCTAAATGTCGGAGGAATTCAGCAGTTCAGGTCTCTGTCCTGTCCTGATGAAGGGTCTCGACCCAAAACGTCGACTGTTAATTTCCCTCCATGGATGCTACCTGACCTGCTGAGTTCCTCCAGCATTTTGTGCGTGTTGCTCCAAATTCCAGCATCTGCAGAATCTCTTATGTCTCAGACTTGACATCCTATCAAGTTCAGGGAATGCTCGCTCGTGAGATCGCCCAAGTGCAAAATTGTAAACTTTCTTTCATGGTTTTAATTTAGTGCCCGCCGATCCTGGGAAAGAGTCGGGTTTAAGAGCACGCGCACGAATAATGCTGTAACTCAAACTTTCCGTGGAGAATAAATACAAATTTAAAACAATTACTGCAGATGCTGAAAATCTTAAATACAGTAAAGGCTGAAAAACTCAGCAGGTCAAGCAGCATCTGTGGAAAGAGAAATAGTTAATGCTTCAGATCGAGGACCCCATCATTCGCAGAATAAATCCAACACCGACCTAGGTCACAATTTGCTGATACTGTAGCCCCACTTGCCACTGAATAGCCCTTGGCAATATCAAAGTATCATTTCTAATTGAATTCCAAAAGTATAGAAAAAAAACAAGATATTTTAAAATTCAGTGTGCACTGTTCCATCTTTTTAGTTTAATAAACAAATAGATTTAAAGGTTTGGTGTTGGAGATGCAGGCTGTCTTTGTGGGAAAGTTAGGTTAATGTTCTGTTAAGAAAAAGCCTTTGAAGCTTTTCAGCTGCAGCCCTTTTCTATTGAAACCATGGTGTGAAGATATGAAATATTGAAAAGTAAAAGTGTACTGAAGTAAAATGAGAAGCATTTTCTGAGTAACTTTTTGGCAACCATTTCCAAGTCAATGTGGAATTGCTGGGAAGCCTGTTTTCAGAATGATTTTCTTCCCAAGATTAGAATGATAACCACATTATCTCTGCATTACAGGAGTGGTCACGTTTTACTACCCTCTGTGGTTAGGAACCAGCTTCTTGTGATTTCTTATTTCCATTGAAAATTACTCAGCTTTTATACTATGGAAGATCCTTTTTAAATTATATCTTTCAATGGCAAATGGGACTAGCTTTGATGAACATCTTGGTTGGCATGGACCAGTTGCACTGGAGGGCCTGTTTCCGTGCTGTATGACTCTGTGACTCTACTTGTTATTTTGTCAACCCCCCCCCCCCCCAATTGTTGTGCACACATCATTGAGGTTTGAAAGTAGGTACTTTTATTTATCTTAATCATTCATTGCAGAGAAGGTTTGATAGAGATACTATTGAAGGGACAGTTTTTTTTTAGAAATTATTTCTAAAATATTATTTTAGACAGGCAGGCAGATGATGCAACCAGTTCTTCAATGAAGTGGAGGATTCTTCCAATGATGGACTGAGAGACAGCCAGAGAAATCCATCAAGGAAGATACCCAGCACTTACACATCAGAGAACCAAGGACCTGGTTGCTGTACTGCTACTGTTTAATCCCTGCTTTATATAAATAGAGAATATTCAAAGACTCTCATGACTTTGGAATGTACTTGAGAGCCACTGAAATGTAATCACTGTTGGAATGTAGAAACTAGATCCTGCTAAAAGCATGCAGATAATCACTTGCTAACTTATTTTAGTAATGTTGGCTGAGGGCTAAATATTGGATGGGATACCAAGATGAAATACTCTTTGAAGAACAATGGGATTTAACCATCTGCCATAAGACAACAGACATGATCACGGTTTAATGCTTAGTCCAAATGCAATTATTAAGAGTGCAGCAGTACTTGCTGAATTCTGTGTTCAAGTCTCTAGGTTAGGACCTGTGCCCACAACCTTCTGATTTAAGCAGAAGTGATGTCAAATGAACCAATGTTCTCTGACCTAGTTTTGTTCCATAAACATTAATCTTCTCAGGTCATCATTACTTCACATTATGAAAAAATTCTACCCACCTCAAACATCCTCCTGGAGTGGGGTGGAATTTGTTCAGGATTTCTAATTACATCTAGAAGCATGTAAAATTTGTCTCTTGATTAATCCAATGTAAATTGGATCAATCAGAAAAAATCCAGTCATGTTTCAGTGATTAGCACGAACAAAGTACAATGGTTGAATGTTGAATATCATTCAATTCTTAACTCTTCTCAATAATTGGACAAAGCAGAATTTAATGTACAATTAATTTTACTTCTTCCAACTGCACCTTGAGCAGTACAATAACATCACAAAGCATGTTAATCAGTGATTACAACAATGCAGTGACTAATACTCAGCATTGAACATGTGCACAAGATTTCATATATAATGGTATATTATTATATTTTTAGAATTAGAGTTCACTGGGTGTGACTCAGTGATAATATGCAATCACATTCAGTCTTTTAGCAGTTGTCCAGAGATTGTTGTCTCTTAAATGAAATGTGCTCTGGCATTATTTACTTATTGATAATCCTCATCATAGTTTTTCTTATCTTGTTAATACTTAAATCTCTTGGTAAAATGCAGTATAACTCTCAGACTGCCTTGTAGAGTAAGAATTGTGCAGTTTAGCTGAATGCAACCCATTCTAATCAGAGCGATTAACATTGATAATTCTATCCCAGAGATACTTCTCACACCCTACCATGTTAACATCATGAGCAAATCTTTTTCTGTTTTCTGTGGCCTGACCTGTGCTCTTGATTTGAACATAAGCTATCAGGTTATGTTGTTGCTTTCCTTCTGATTTAACTGGTCAAGTTGCTCCTTCATGAAACCAGTGTCTCTCAACACCATTTATTCTTGAATTACCTGCTGTACAATCCATTCAAACACCATCCATCTCTACCCCTACCTTAGCCCTCCACCATGTACCATCACCTGCAGACTGGACAGTGATAGTCCTCCCTTGATGGGCCTTATCGCCTCTGTAACCATAAATTTAAGTGCACCAACATGTTGCCTACATCCAGTGTCTTATCACGACCCTGATGCCTGCCACCCCAGCACCCACAGACCCTAGTTCCCGGTCCCCCAGTGCCTCAAATTTAATATTCTCATTTGTGTCGTTAATTCTCTGGTCCCTTCTCAATAATTTAGTGTGGTTTGTCCGAAATTCCTAGTTTCTGTCTCCTGCTCCTAGATGCTAAATTGAATCGCTTAGCAGTTCCTCAGTGCTGAATAAAACATCTAGCAATCCTGGGCGCTGAGTGTGATGTCGGATGCTTCTGGGAGAGGCTTTTCTGGAGCTCCTGGAGGTTGACCGAGATGCGTGTTGTGCATGATAAGCCTGCAGTTGGAGCGCCTATTGCGGCAGGTCTCGGCACTGCCTGGGATCCCGCTGCAATCCCGGGTAAAGCTTTGCTCGGACAGCGTGAAGAGCGGCTGTGCGTTATCGGCTGGGAAGTACTGGTCCCACCGCGCCGAGCCGGTTAACACACGGACTGAAGAGCTGCGGCTATGGCACGGGTGCTAATCGTCGGGGCGGGTCTCACGGGCAGCCTGTGCACGACCCTCCTGCGAAAAGGGACGAGGAACAAGCTGCAAATCGTGGTCTGGGAAAAAGCGAGAGGCGCAGGTCAGTGCGGAGGGCGGGAGTCCCGACCACGTGACTCCGGGCCAATTGCTACATGCCGGGGGCGGAGCCTATCCCCAGCGGCTTCAATAGGGGACTTTCTGGCTGCAGCCACTCAACCTGGGCGCTAGGGGGCCCTTGCTTACTGCGGTGAAATCGGCAGTAGCCGGGCAGAGGGACAGTGGGAACCATACCTGTCAAATTATTGGAACAGATTCAGCCTTAAACTTCGACTGGTGTCATCACATTCAGGCTGTATTTTCGTTTTGTGAAGAAAAGGAAAGAAAGCTAAAATAGAGTTTCAAAGAGTGGATATAGGCATGAGTAGCCCCAAAGGCCTTGGTGTATGATTCTTCCAAGTAATTGTATTTTGAAGTTCCTTTTATTATCAAGTATAGAAAGAAATAGCTTGCATTAACAGACGGTGGTGCTTTCAGTAACCCTTAACACTTCGTAATCTGTGTATCACTCTTTGCAATGTGCTTATTGTCATTGCTGGCAAATATAGCAGTCAATTTACACACAGCAAGGACCCACAAACTGCCAT
The DNA here is from genome assembly GCF_009764475.1 of Pristis pectinata. Taxonomy (NCBI): domain Eukaryota; kingdom Metazoa; phylum Chordata; class Chondrichthyes; order Rhinopristiformes; family Pristidae; genus Pristis; species Pristis pectinata. The sequence goes on from NC_067416.1 coordinate 33,720,740, forward strand.
GTGACATGGGAGCAGGTTTGTGTCGAGGAGAAAAACAGCACAGTTTAGCCAGGTGCTTCGGTCTGTTTCTGGGATGGGTGGGGAGGGAGGAGTGAATGAGGGAGTCAAGGAGAGAGCGGTCCGTGCAAACGGCAGAAAGGGGTGGGGAGGGGAAGATATGCTTGGTGGTGGGGACTTTCCACTGCCCCCACCATAGGTGTAACACCTGCCCCTACACCACCCCCATCACCTCCATCCAGGGACCCTAACAGTCTTTTCAGGTGAGGCAGAGTTTTACCTGCACCTCTCCTAATATCATCTACTGCATTCGGTGCTCCAAGTGTGGCCTCCTCTGCATATGTGAGACCAAACGCAGACTAGGTGACCATTTCGCAGAACACCTGCGCTCTGTCCGTAACTGCGATCTGCATCTCCCCATAGCCAGTCACTTCAACTCCCCCTCCCACTCCATCACTGATGTCAGTCCTCGGCCGCCTCTACTGGCAGGAGAAGTCCAAACACAAACTGGAGGAACAGTACCTCAATGGATCTGCTCTCCCCTCCTCCCCTGCACCTGCCCATCACTATCTCTTACCTGCATCTACCTATCACCACCTTGTGCCCACCCCACCTCCCCTCTTTTGTCCACCTATCACTGCTCTGCTTTTCCCTCCTATGGGTTGGGCTTCCCGTTTTCCTATCTTCAGTCCTGAAGAAGGGTCCTGACCCGGAATGTTGACCGCCTGCTTTTCTCCACTGATGCTGCCTGACCTGCTGAGTTCCTCCAGCATCTTATTGTTTTTTCATCTAGATTCCAGTATCTGTAGTCCTTTGTTTCTCTATGTAATAATTTATTTTGAGAGATTGGCTGGATGTTTGACACCTTTGTAACATTAGATAGGGCCTTAATTCAAGATCCATATAAAAGCAGGTACAGTAAAACTCCATCAATCCGGCACACATAGGAGTGTGATGGTGCCAATTTTCTTGACTGTTAGATGTTATTTCATTACTATCTCAACACACTTTTAATTCCCTTTTTTAAGATATTACACAGTAGAATACTAATTTCCTAGTGAAAACAGTAAGTTTAAATGGGGTGTAGAAATCAAGACCCTAATAAGTTTCAAGGGAGCCTGGGAAACAGAATCAGGTGATTTTCAAAAGAGCGCAGCCCTGCTGTGTCAAAGGGAGAGTGGGAATCGGGTCCCCGGTATGTTAAAGGGAGATCAGAAACCGGCCCCTTGTATGTTAAAGGGAGCACGGGAACCGGGCCCCAGTGTTTGAAAAGGAGCATGGGAACCGGGACGTGGTGTGTCAGAGGGAGCACAGGAATCAGCATCTGGTGAGCCAGATGCCAAACCATCCGGATTTCTGAATTGTCGGATAGCAGATTATCAGTACTGTACCTCTGACAGCCAACGACCTCCTGAAGTGACACAGTTTTAACCAAACTTAACTAATTGAGGAGAGGGTTGGTTTTCATTAAAAGCTCTTTCTAGATCCAGCCTTATTTTACCTCACTTTTGACTTCTCATCATGTGGGTCAGGTTTAAAATCTAGATTTGTATATCATGCAGTTTATTTAAATTTAATTTTACCTTGTTGCTTGTCTTTTCCTAGATTGAGTGATAGTGTCAGTCATGCAGAAAATATATTACTGTGCTGTATCTTCTCACCATGTTGTAGTCACAGGATGTGCAAGGACTGTTGTAGTCTTTATTTTACAGCAATTCAAAACAAACAGATTGCTAGCATAAGTGAATAAGAGATTCATCTACTGTTTTGTTACTTATTATTTTCCCTTTCACAGGGAATTTGTGCAAAATGAAATGGCCACAATTTGCAGAGGGATTGGGAATTTGAGCAAATGAAAAATAATCTCAGGGAAAAAAAATGTGCAAACCTAATTATGCTACACACCCACTGATTCTAGGAAGAAATTCGTAGCATACTGTAGTTTAATGTTGCCCTACAATGTTTACTGTGAAGGAATTTTTGCAGAGACATTTGCAATTCTAATATCTTCCAAATGATACATTGCTCATGCTTATAAATCAATGGAACTGTAGATTAATTCATATACACTGAGAAGTATTCAGGCCTCTTTTTACTGCTCCCATTAGCCAGGAATTGCTGGTCTATACAAATGATGTGGAAGGCTATGGGAAAAGTAGTTTTTAATTGTTAAATATCAACTAAATCACTGAGGCAATATTAATGGAGAACTGATAGCAAACAAATCAGTTCCATAAATTGTGAGCTTTCGTGAGGTGGCCACACCTAAGGAGCAGGCTGCAGATAGTTGGGTGACCACTAGGAGAGGTAAGGGGAAGAGACAGACAGTGCAGGGTCCCCCTGTGGCCATTCCCCTCAGCGACAGGTATACCTCTGGATACTGCTGAGGAGGATGGCTTTTCTAGGCACAGCAGCAGTAGCCAGGTCAGTGGCACTGAGACCAGTTCTGAGGCTCAGCAGGTAAGGGAGAAGTCAGGCAGGGCGGTAGTGATAGGAGACTCAATAGTCAGGGGGACAGACAGGAGATCCTGTGGCCACAACAGAGAAACCGGGATGGTGTGTTGCCTCCGGGGTGCCAGGGTCAGGGATGTCTCGGAGTGGCTGCAGAACATTCTCAAGGGAGAGGGGGAACAGCCGGAGGTCGTGGTGCATGTTGGTACCAACAACATGCATAGGCAGAGGGCTGAAGTCTGTGCAGTGAATATAGGGAATTAGGAGAGAACCTGAAAAGTAGGACCTCAAGGGTAGTAATCTCTGGATTTCTCCCAATGCCACGTGCCAGCGAGGATAGAAATAGAAAGATAGCTCGGGTGAGTGTGTGGCTGAGGAGTTGGTGCAGGGGGCGGGGATTTAAGTTCTTGGATCATTAATATCTCTTCTGTGCAAGAGAGACAGGTTGCACCTGAATTGGAGGGGGACCAATATCCTGGCTGGGAGGTTTGCTAGTGCTACACGGGAGGGTTTAAACTAGTGTGGCAGGCGGAGGGGCCCTGAACAACAGAGTGGCTGATGAGAAATCGGGATAATACTGTAGCCAATAAGAGCAAATGTAGTTGTCAGGATAGACAGGAGCACAGTAAAGGAAGAGGAAGGACCATTGGTTTAAACTGCATTTGTTTCAATGCAAGAGGTCTGACAGGTAAGGTGGATGAGCTCAGGGTCTAGATTGGCTCTGGGAACTGGGATATCATAGCCATAACAGAAATATGGTTGAGAGAAGGGCAGGACTGGCAGGTCAATGTTCCAGGGTACAGGTGTTACAGGTGTGACAGAGGTGCAGGTAAGGGAGGAGGGGGAGTTGCCTTCTTGATGAAAGAAGACATAACAACAGACCTGAGAGAGGAAATTCTTGGGGGATCATCCAGTGAGGGCATGTGGGTAGAAACTAGAAGGGGTTAGTCATTCTGATGGGATTGTATTATAGGCCCCCCAATAGTCAGCGGGAATTGGAGGAGCAGATATATAGAGAAATTGCAGCTAGTTGTAAGCATGATAAGGTAGCATTAGTGGGAGATTTTAACTTTCCTGATATCGACTAGGCCAACCCTAGTGTGAAAGACTCACATGGAGTTGAATTTGTGAATTGTGTCTAGGTAGCGTAGCGGTTAGTGCGACGCTATTACAACGCCAGCGATAGGGGTTCGATTCCCGTCTCTGTCTGTAAGGAGTTTGTACGTTCTGCCGTGTCTGCGTGGGTTTCCTCCGGGTGCTCCGGTTTCCTCCCACATTGCAAAGATGTACGGGTAGGTTAATTTGGGTTTAAAATGGGTGGCGCGGACTTGTTGGGTCGGAAGGGCCTGTTACCACGCTGTAAATAAAAAAAAAAATTTAAAAAGCTTCCTTGATCAATATACAGAGGGACTTACTAGAGAGGATGCGACACTGGACCTCCTCCTGGGGAACGACGTAGGGCAAGTGATAGAAATGTCTGTCAGCGAGTACTTTGGGTCCAGTGACCATAATTCTATTAGTTTTAAAATAGTTATGGAGAAAGATATGGCTGGTTTACAGGTTAAGGTCCTGTACTGGCAGAGCAAATTTTGGAGCCATTAAGTGGGATCTTGCAGTAGTTGATTGGATGAGATTGTTTGCAGGAAAAGGAGTGTCTGCCAAGTGGGAGTGATGTCAAGAGTTCAGGGCCTGCATGTTCCTGTTAGCGTGAAGGGCAGGGCTGGCAGGATTAGGGAACCCTGGCTGATGAGAGATATTGAGGCTCTGATTAAGATAAAATGGGAGGCATACACTGTGCCTAAGCAATTGGGAACTAGTGAATCTCTTGATGACTACAAGAAGTGTAAGAGTGCACTTAAGAGAGAATTTTGGAGGACAAAAAGAGGATATGAGAAGGATCTGGCAGGCAAGGTGAAGTAAAATTCCAATAAATTCTATTGGTATATTAAGAATAAAAGGGTGGCTTGGGAGAGAATAGGTCCCCTTAAAGATTAGCATGGCTGTCTGTGTGTGGAACCAAAGGAAATGGGTGAGATTTTAATGAATACCTCTCTTCAATTTTTACTGTGCAGGAAACAATGGAAGTTAAGAAAATGGGGGAAATGAGTGGTGTTGTCTTGGACCACATATGAATTAGCAGGGAGGAGGTATTGGAGGCCTTAAAGTGCATTAGGTGGATAAATCCCCAGGGCCTGACCTGGTGCATTCTCAAATCTTGTGGGAAACTAGAGAAGAAATTGCAGAGGCCCTTGAAGAGATTTTTGCTTCATCTCTGGCCACAGGTGAGGTTCCGGAAGATTGGAGAATGGCTAATGTGATATCATTGTTTAAAAAGGGCAGAAAAACAAGCAAGAAAACTACAGGCTAGTGAATCCGACATCAGTAGTTGGTAAATTTCTGGAGGGAATTTTGAGGGACAGGATCTACCAACATTGGGAGAGACAGGGTCTAATTCAGGACAGTCAGCACGGCTTTGTGCATGGGAAGTCATGTCTGACAAATCTCTTGGAGTTCTTCAAGGACGTAACCAAGAAGGTAGATGAAGGCAGGGCGGTGGACTTTAGCAAGCCCTTTGACAAGGTCCCTCATGGCAGGCTAGTCCGGAAGGTTATATCACATGGGATCCAGGGGGAGATAGTGGATTGGATTCATAATTGGCTCAGTGGTAGGAAGCAGAGAGCAATGGTTGAGGGTTGTTTGTCGGACTAGAGGCCTGTGTCCAGTGGTGTGCCACAGGAGTTGGTGCTGGGACCTTTGTTATTTGTAATTTATATAAACGATTTGGATGTGAAATATACAAGGCATAGTTCATAAGTTTGCGGATGATACTTAAATCACCCGGTGGTGTAGATAGCGTTGAAGGTTCTGAAAAATGACAGGGAGATCTTGATCAGCGAGGTATGTGGGCTGAGGACTGGCTAATGGCTTTCAATCCAGATAAGTGTGAGGTATTGTATTTTGGGAGATCAGACCAGGGTAGGACTTATATAATGAATGGTAGAGCCCTGGGGAGCGTTATGGAACAGAGGGATTTAGGAGTGCAAGTGCATAGTTTGCTGAAAGCGGCATCACAGGTAGATAGGGTGGTGAAGAAGGCGTTTGGCATGTTGGCCTTCATCAGTCAGGACACTGAGTATAGGAGTTGGGAAGTTATGATGTAGTTAAGATGTTGGCGAGTCTGCACTTGGAATATTGTGTACAGTTTTGGCCGCCCTGTTATAGGAAAGATGTTATTAAACTAGAAAGGGTGCAGTAAAACCAGGATGTTGCCTGAACTTGGGGGCCTGAGTTAGAAGGAGAGGTTGCATAGACCAGGACTTTATTCCCTGGAACATAGGAGAATGAGGGGTGACCTGACAGAGTTACATAAGATCATGAGGGACGTAGACACACATAGTCTTTTTCCCAGGGAGGGGGTGCTAAAAACAAGAGGGCATAAGTTTAAGATCAGAGGCGAGAGATTTAAAAGGGACCTCAGGGGCAGTTTCTTCACGCAATGGGTGGTACGTATTTGGAATGAGCTGCCAGAAATAGTGGTTGAGGCGGGCACATTAGCAACATTTAAAAAATATCTAGATAAGTACATGGATAGGAAAGGTTTAGAGGGCTATGGGCCAAATGCAGGAAGATGGGACTAGCTCACTGGGCAACGTAGTCGGTACGGACAAGTTGGGCCGAAGGGCCTGTTTTCATGCTGTATGACTCTATGACTCTATATCTGCAGGAGAAAAGGTGTGAAAATCCAGGCGAGACCCCTTTTAGGTTTTTAATTATGGAATGTAGTCTTCGTCAGCTATTATTTGACTGTTAAAAGGACATGGATTTATACAGCAGCTTTCATAATGCCAGGGTGTAGCACAGTGCTTTACGATTGGCAACGCACTTTAATAATCGCTTCGCAGTGCGGGACACACTGTGGCCAATTTTCACATAGCTGGATCCCATAATAAGCACCGTGATAATGAACATTAATCTGTAATTGTGATAGTCAATGTGTAAATATTGACGACAGCACTGAGGGTAAATGCCTGCCAGTACACTGTCTGCAGTGAGTCTTAAGCTGCACCCCACCTCCCTATTTATTGACAGTGTTATCAATACATTTCCTTCAGGTGTATATTATCTTTACTGCAAGAGGATTTGAGCACAAGAGTAAAGGTGTCTCACTGTAAGTATATAGGACCCTGGTTAAACCACGCCTGGAATGTCTATAGGATATACTTGCAATAGAGGGAGAGCAGTGAAGGTTCACCAGGATTGTCCTAGGTGGAGAGGTTAAGCAGACTGGGGTTCAGCAAAGTGAGAAGTAGTCTCATTGAAACATACAACATTCTTACAGGATTTGACAATGGAGATGTAGCGATGATGTTTCCCCTGGCTGGGGTGTCTAGAGACAAAGATCACAGTCTCAGAGTAAGAGGCTAGCCATTCAGGACTGAGAAAAGAAATTTATTTGCCTAGAAGATGGAGAATCCTTAGAATTCTCTACCCAAGAGGCCTGAGGAGTTGCCGTCACTGAAAATAGTCAAGATAGAGTTCAATAGATTTTTGAAACAAGGCCTATGGGGTTGGTACAGGAAAATGGCACTGAGGCAAAAGATCAGCTGTGGTCATTGAATAGCAGAGAATGTGTGAGGGGCTGAATGGCCTATCGCTGCTTCTATTTGTTACGTTCATAATGGTGATGTAGGAAGTTTAGCATCCATTTGGGAGGGCAACTGTGGATCTGATGGAATGTAAATTTGGTAAATTGGTTTATTATTGCCACATGAACTAAGGTACTGTGGAAAAACTTTGTTTTGTATGCCATCCTTACAGATCATTTCATTACAACAGTGCATTGAGGTGGTACAAGGGAATACAATAACAAATGCAGAATAAAGTGTTACAGTTACAGAGAAAGTGCAGTGCAGGCAGACAATAAGGAGCAAGGCCGTATATAGGTAGATTGTGAGGTCAAGAGTCTTATCTCGTCGTACTAGGGGACCGTTCAATAGTCTTATAACAGTGGGATAGAAGTTATCCTTGAGCCTGGTGGTACGTGCTTTCAGGCTTTTGTATCTTCTGCCCAATGGGAGGGAGGAGAAGAGAATGTCTGGGGTGGGTGGGGTCTTTGATTATGCTGGCTGCTTTACTGGAGGCAGCGAAAAGTGTAGACAGAATCCATGGAGGGAGGCTGGTTTCTGTGATGTGCTGAGCTGTGTCCACAACTCTCTGTAGTTTCCTGCAGTCTTGGGCACAGCAGTTGTCATACCAAGCCATGATCCATCCGAATAGGGTGCTTTCTATGGTGCATCACTCAAAATTGCTGAGGGTCAAAGGGGACATGCCAAATTTCTTTAGTCTTCTGAGGAAGTAGAAGCACTGTTGAGTTTTCTTGGCCGTGGCATCTATGTGGTTGGACCAGTTTAGATGCAAAAATATGTGTTTTCCTTCTAGTAATAGTATCCATGTAAATTACATTATGAAAGTGATTTTGGAAATGATTACAATTATTTGTTTGACATTTTTCAAATTTTGCTTAATTTGTTACATTAATTAATAATGTTTGGAGCAGAAAACCCATTTGTTCTTCTGTTACTCTGGTCCCCACTTCAGAGGTCCTTTTGCCTTTTCCCTGGCCACCTTGGGTCTGCTCCCAGATCCTTTTCCACCAATTTCTTTTGTGTCTCCCACCCTCAGACATGCCGTGAGACGGAAACATATGGGGCTAGGTTTATCTCAACTTAGATAGTTTCAGCTGACAATGAGGACCCCAGGATTTTCCCACTCTCCTGATACTCTCAGTCTTACTGCAGTAGGGAGCAGGTATCAGCTGAAGAAATGGTGTGGAGCAGGGATTCCAAAAAGGGCAAAATGGCTCCTGATAATGTAAGGGCATTCCTTCTCTACATGATGCACCATCCACATAAAGAATGTGGAATTTCAGATCCTTCCTATAGATGGCGTGAAACTTTAGTGGCACCCAAAGCTGCTTCCAGTTCATACCATCCTAAACTTGCTATGAAATCCAATAATTTAGCATCATTTCTGGCCATGCCACCAAAATGTAGCCTTTTCTTCTCTGTTGCTTGATTCAAATTAGTTAAGGTCTTTGCTGCCATTGCGCAGACTGTCATTTTGGCTTAAAATTGTAGATCTGAACAGTAGTATTAAAGTTATTAATCCATTGGGAATGTGAACTGATGATATCAACATTGTGCTTAATATATTTCCTCCAAGCTTATGGTGAGGGTGTTATAAGAATGTAACTGTGCTAAGTCAGAAGGAATGGCGATGCTAAATCCAAACATTTCTTGTTTTAAGGAGGAAGAATGAGCACAAGCAGAAGTCCCCATGACCCAAACTGTACAGCTGACCTGGGAGCACAGTACATTACAGTGACCCCGTTCTACGCTGAAAAGCATCAAAGGTACTTGTTAAGATTCTTCATTCAGTCAATCAGTACCAGAGGGGGTAAATACAATATGTTTTAGACTAAAATACAAACTGAAAATGCTGGAAACCCTCAGCAGTATCTGTGGAAAAAGAAACAGAGTTAACACTTCAGCTGGAAGATCCATCATCAAAACCTTTGACAAAGGATCGTCAACCTGAAACGTTAACTCCATTTCTCTCTCCGCAGATGCTGCCTGACCTGCTGAGTGTTTCCAGCATTTTCCACTTTTATTTTGGATTTTGCGCAACTGCAGTTTTTTTTTATTTTCAATTATGCTTTAAACTTATGGCTGTTGAATCCCATTAAAAATGTTCCATTGTTATTTGTTGCTAATTGCAAGCAACTACTCTGTCTTCTTCAGATTAAAATTAAAATAGTCAATGCAATCTGACACATTGTACCAATTTTTCACAATTTAATACAGCTATTGAAGTTTACATATGGTCTCCATAAAAAATGAGATATCTTTATTAGTTGCATGTACACTGAAACACGGTGAAATGCATCTTTTGCGGAGAGTGTTCTGGGGGCAGCACTCAAGTGTCACCTCGCTTCCGGCACTAGCATGCCCACAACTTCCTAATCCTTACATCTTTGGAACGTGGGAGGAAACCAGAGCACCCGGAGGAAACCCACGCAGACACGGAGAACGTACAAGCTCCTTAGTGACAGTGGCCGGGATTGAACCTGGGTCACTGGCGCTGTAGTAGCATTATGCTAACCGCTACACTACCATGCCTGCCCCCTACAGTACCGTGTATTAAGTGACAAAACACTGTTCCTGCAAGTGCACACAAAACACTACCAACAGAAAATGCTAGAAATACTCAGTAGATCAGACAGCATCTGTGGAGTGAGAAGCAGAGATGATATTTGAGGTCTTTCATCAGAACCAGGAAAAGTTTTAAATTGCAGAAAAAGGTGGGGAGCTGCGGCAAGAACAAAAGGCGAAGGTCTGTCACACAAGGAGGACCAGGACAGATCAAATGCAATTAGTGGTGATGGTGCAAGCTGAAAGAAGGTAGTGAAGATATCTGTGGAGGAGGTGTAGGAAGGCGACGATGAATTAAATCTGAAGCACCAGATGATGAGGGAGAGGGAAAAAATACTGGACATGCAAGAATGGCAGATTAACAGAAGTTGTTGGATTCTGTGTTGCGTTCTGAAGGCTGTAATGTGCCCAGTTGGTAGATGAAGTGCTGCTGAGTTTACATTATGGTTCAGTGGAACAGTGCACGAGACCAAAGGCAGAGAGGTCAGAGTGGGACTGGAGTAGAGAATTAAGCAACAGGCAACTTGAAGATCAGGGACATGTTAGAGGTTTTCTGCAAAAAGGTCACCTGACCCTCATTTGGTGTCCTCAGTGAGCAGGTGACCTTCCAACTTGCACTGAATACCATATACCAAACTGGAAGAAATACCAGCAATTGTATTTGGGGCTCTGGATGGTGGGAAGGGAGACGTAAAAAGGGCCGATATTGCATCTCCTTGGGCTGCCTGGGAAGGTGCTATGAGAAGGGCTGTGAGTGTTGTTGAAGCTGGAATATTGAATCGGAACATCGCAGAGGGAATAGTCCCTTTGGAATTCTGAGAGGAGAAGGGAAGATGTGTTTGTCTCTGTTCATAGAAAATGTCTCTGTTCAAAGAAAACGTTAAATCGTTCAGGGAGGGAGATGAACGGTGATTCATTTTCGCAGAACATTCACGCAGAATTGTGCTCCTACATGATTTATATCACATTTATCAAGCTTTTTAGCTTTGTTTATAAATGTTTTCTCACATAAAGATCTCATCTGCAATACTCTAGGAAGCTACAGTAATCTGAATAAAGGAACAGAATTATTATAAGACATCATTATCTTAAAATTCGAACAAGGAGTGAATTGAGGAAGCTGCTTTTTACCCAAATGGTGGTGGAAATCTTAAGTGCTCCCCAAAGGCTGTGGATGCCATGTTAATTGGAGGCTTTAAGCTAGAGACAGATTTTTATTAAAAATTGATATCAAGGGATTTAAAGCTAATGCTGATAAATGAAATTAAAATACATTCAACCATGATTCAGTTAAATGGCAGAACATGGTCATTGGACTAAATGGCTTAGCCTTGCACCTGTGCTGTTGGAATGACTTATTGGTTATGGTGACAACAGTGGCATTTATTGCCCTTGTACTGAGGAAGATCGTATTGCAGCTGCACCAACAATGGTGCATTGTAGTCTCTTCCTTCAGTAACTGGTGAGGAAATGCCAATAGGGGACTTGAAAGCAAGCTAAAAGCTTCCATATAAGTCTGGGGAGAGCTGGATGGTAAACAGAGGGAAGTTAACTTAAAGTTAACTTCTGGCTGTTGACTTTTGCCACAGAGCATTTTACAATCTTTTCCCACACCTTTACCTGGGCTGTATCATGGCAAGTGATTCAGAAAAGAGAAGAGAAAGCTGTTTTTCTTCCCTTTTTCTTATTTTACATGGCTTTCATTATAAGTGGAAAAGCCAGCTGGTCACTAAGCCAGAAGTTAACAGAAAGGTATTGAGAATTTGTTTGAGAGGATTTGATACAAGAGGTTTTATCAGGTTTCATTTAGTCTCTGAAGGTTATCTTCGTTTCTTTCAAATTATGTAATTGAATAACTTACTTCCTTTTGCATTTTGTGTGCTACAGAACAGGAGAATAATGGAAGTGAAGTCTGTCTTTTTCACATTTTTATCCAGTTGTTAGTGTAATTGAAATTTGCCCATTGCTCCTTAAAAAGAAGTTTATTTACATATTTATATAACTTTCATCAGAATATTTACATAATTCTCAAATTAAGACACAACTATTCTTGATCAGGATGCACTCCAGCTACTGCGGTGCCCAATGGTCTTGAGGGGCCTCCTGTGGACTCCACGTGCTCCCTCTCCAGGGACAGCCAGGCACGGACGTATCCCTGAAAGAGGAGCAGACAGTCGGCTTGGGCAGAACCCTCAATGGCCTGCTGCCTGAACTGTGAATGTCCACCTTGACCAGGCTCACGAGCAGACCAGTGAGGAGGTCTCCCAATGTTGGCATCATGTCTGCTTCTAGCACTTCCCCTGGTAGCATATTCCAGGCACCTACCATCCTCTGCATTTAAAAAAAAACTTGCCTCATAAATCTTTAAACTTTCCTCCTCACACGTTGAACCTATGCCCTGCAGTATTTGAGATTTCCACCCTGGGTAAAAAGACTCTGACGATCTACCCTATCAATGCCTCTCATAATTTTATATACTTCAGTCAGGTTGCCCCTCAACCTCCAGTGCTCCAGTGAAAACAATCCAAGTTGGTCCAACCTCTCCTTACAGCTAAAATTTAACAGAGTATTGTGTCCGGTAGGTAAAAAGGAACATGTACTGAGCCATTGAAAGTGAAGAGAGGTGAGCAAAAGCATGGCCCGAAATCTAGGTACTGCAAATTAGTCTGGAAGTTAAGGTATCCAAAGGTGAATATGGTAAAGTTGAAGAACAGGAGAAGTACAAGGAAAGGAGAAATATTGTAGTGCAGGTTGTTTGAAAACAAATATCAGGCTTTGAAAATTATTGAGTTTAAGCACAAATAATCACTGTGGGTCAGCAAGGTTGGCAAGGTAATGGATGAGCATAGAGAGGTAGGCAAGGGGGACAGGATGTTGAAGGCACAATGGGATTGGTTGGAGTTTAAGAAATCCATCAGAAAAATTAAGATTAGAGATAACATGGCTGAAACTTCTAGGAGCAATGTATGTGGAGTATTTATTCAAGCAAGTGACACTGCACTAGTGGGATGATGAGATTTGCAGATTACCTTAGGGTGAGCTCCAGTTCTATTTCAATACTATTATTGGCTATTATCTCATTTTGCTAAAGTGGAAACAATGCAATAATGCCTCCGAATGCTCTTTTTTCCAGTTTTTATGAAGAGTTGCTGTCACATGGCATTTTAAAACCTCTGCTCAGTCCTGTGGAAGGAATGACAATAAAGGAAGAAGGAATCTGTAACTACGTGGCACCACAAGGGATCTCATCTATTGTCAAATATTATCTCAGTGACTCAGGTATTGGATGGTGAAATCAATTTTATGATGATATTCATTTTGCCAAATAGTTAACAGCAGTTGGACATTGTTCGCCAAAGTAAAAATTCTGCAATGAATGCTGAAATGGTGATGTCAACACTTCTTTAATAATTTGGTAGCAATTTATGAGCATGTGTGAAGAATATTTTGTTGTTTTTAAAAGAGTGTTTATTTCACTTTTGAACTTGCTGCAAAGAGCCATGAAAAGAAGCAAATGGATGCAAATCTTGGCTTCCGATTGTAGTGCTAGAGCATAAGCAGAGGTTCAGAGATATTGCAGCAACAAACCAGGTTGAAGTTTATGAGTCAGTTCCATAAACAAATGGAAGGTAACAAATTGTCTTGTGACGGGGTTAGTGTTTTGAGTGGAGAATTTTGGAGGAAAACCTGTGAGTAGGTTACTGAACTAAACCTTGACCATGTTGCATTACTGAGCAGAAAGAAACATTAACCTTATAAAGATAAACATGTTGCTATTAGGAGTTAATGGGGGACATGTGTACTCCAGGAATGGTGCTGCCTTCCCCAAGGATGATGTTAAAAGAGATCCAGGAGAAATGTAGATTTGATGAAGAACATCCCTGACAACTATAGGAAGCCACCAGTAAAACACATAGGTTGCTGAGTTGTAGAACACATCAGGGGAATGGTGGGTCAGATTCTGAACAGAGAAGTGCATGCAGAACTGTGCCCAGTTTTGATCATTTTACCGCAGGGAAGACATTCAAACACTGGACTCAGTGGCAAAAGGCTGATCCACATGCATCCGATAGTGTCTGTATCCATTTGATGCAGATTAGTCGATCAATTGGCATTATCTGAAAAATGATTCATCAATAGTGGTTTGACACTGGAGGATACAGATGTTCCTTGAACAAACTTGAGAGGCTGGGGGATGTGAAGGCCCTGCTGACGTTAACAGTGGAACCTCATTATAATGGCAGGAGCAAAGGGGCTGCGTATGAGGGAGGGGGAGAAATGTTGCCTTCCGAGCCAATGAGGATTGCAATAAAAAGCACATCTTACGGAGCTGGCAACCCTATCCTCCCTTTTATGGTTAGTTTCCCCAAATTTGAATGTATTCACTGGCTGTAAAATTTAAATCAGGCTCTCAGTGGTACATTTAAGAAGTGTATGGATATTCGTGCTTAAAGCTACCTACTGCAGTAACAATGGTGTACTTGGCAGGGGAGGGGCAGGGGAGGCTTTTGGGGGGGCAGGGCACTTTCTGCCTTTTGTTTAGGGTTTAACTTCTCTCCAGCCTTCTGTTGTAGGAAGTTAATGTTGAGATATTGACTGGAATGCTGGTTTGGTGACACAAGAGATTCTGCAGATACTGGAATTTGGAGCAACACACACAAAATGCTGGAGGAACTCAGCAGGTCAGGCAGCATCTAATGGAGGGAAATAAACAGTTGACGTCTCGGGTCGAGACCCTTCAGCAGGACTGGAGGGGAAGAGGACAGAAGCCAGAATAAGAGGGTCGGGGGAGGGGAAGGAGCACAGGCTAGCAGATGATAGGTGAGTCCAGGTGAGGGGGTGAAGGTAGGTGGGGGGGGGGGGGAGGGATGAAAGGGGAGTGAGAAGTGATAGGTAGAAGAGGCAAAGGGCTGAAGAAGAAGATTTGGTTTGGTCAGTGGGTGGGGATAGTCCCCGGGGAGAAAGGTTAGGGAACTCACCACACATGCTATAGAGCTTCAACCACAGAGTGTGGCTTTTTGATTCAATAACATCTGTGTCCTGACTTCATCTGAATGACAGAGGTGGCTTCAGGTTGAGTGGGGAGCACTTTGAATTAGGCAGCAGTACAAGATCAGCTCCTGTTTTTGGCAATGCAGGAGGTGTGGAGTTCTGTGGCAGGAGGAGCTCTTAACTCTGTTTGGGATGGGGTCTTTTTTTAGAAACAGGAAGGTGTAGAGGGCAATGGGCTTTGGGGGCCTTGTTGGGTGACGTGGAAGGGGAGTGTGGGAGGGAGGTAGAATGAGAAAAGAACCTGTATTCCTCCTGGCCCATAAGTTTTCCGTTAAACAGCCAATACCCCCTTTTAGCTGCCTGGGTTTCCAGAGGCCTGGGGAAACTGGATGGCCAGAGGTAAACCTGTAAATCAGGTTCTTTGAGCTCAGTATTAACATTTAAATAACCAGCCCTCCTCTCAGGAGTGTCTGCCAACATTCTCTCCACTCCATTAACTGTAGAACTGGGTGGGTTAGGTGGCTTTAAAAGTATTAAAATTCTACCTTAGGCCTACATTACTGATGTCACAGATTGAAATTATCCCCGAAACGTAAGAAGGAAAAAAGACCAGTGAAAGTTTGGTTTTACAACTTTGAAAAAGGGACACGTGTGGGGTAATATAGAGGAAAAGGATAATAGACAGGAATCAAATAGGTAGACCTGGAAATTGACTTCAACATTAATGGCAAGAGAAGGATTCAAAAACCAGTTTAAAAACCTCAAACATTCAGCGTTCATTTAACTGGAAGCAGTCTACCTTCCAGTCCAGATCATGAACACTCATAACTCCATTTACTTTGAACTCCTTTTAGCAGTTGATTCTTGACATTAGACACTGGCAGCTATTGCATTGTCAATTATTTGAATACGTTTACATATCTCGGTCAATACCTGAACAGGAATGCTTTCAGTTCATCCTGCGTCATTTATTATGCACACAAAAGGCAAGTTAATTCTGCCTTGAGCATGTTTACATATTATATTTACAGCAAATCCATTGCACTGTTGTCAACAAAAGTTGCAATGAGTGAGTTTCCAGGCAAACTGAACAATTAATCCCACTGTATATTTCCTAATCATAGAAGCTTTGAAATTCTTTTTGACAACACTGAAGCAGCTTTTCTTGAAAAAGCAGCAATCTCAAGTAGCTAGTATTACGCAGCTCTGTGATCTTGCATAGATTAATGGCATACTGGAACTGATATAGCAAGGGATTACCCAACATCACTGCTTTATGAAATTGGCATTGTAAGATCATGTGTTTATGGTTTTTTAAGAAGTAATATTGGCATGCCATGCAGTGCAGTTTTAGTGTAAGTAAAAAATGAGAAAGGAATTTCTAGGCTAAAATACTCAGATCTGTAACTAAATCATTTTGTAATACAAGCATGGTAAAAGTAATATCTCACAGCACTACACTACACATTGCACAGGACTTTGTCCATCTGTAGTGCACATATGGAATTTTACTCTGAATTCTCACTGCAAAGGATGCGCTTCATGTGGATGTAGTGAGGGTGAATGACACACAATACTCACTTGGACACCATTGGCATGAAATTATGGGGATTTCAAACACTGAAGGTCTTTGTTGGAGGGGGAAGGCCAGTGTTTGGTCTCAGTTAATGATGCTGGTCCTTTCTGCCCAAGAGAGCTACCTTTATCAAGATAGATACTGACTTGTCCAGTAACCCTTCCTTCCAATGTCATCAATTATACTCCCACCACTATCATCATCTCTATCCTCCCCACAACTATCTCCTACTGAATACCCCCTCCCACTAAATACCCCCAATTATCTCCCTAGCTAACACTAACCCCTCCCTCCTTGCTCCCTGCTGATGCCAGTCTCCTCCCTCCCAACAATCATCTCCCCAACTAAAACTACCCTGCCCCCACAGTCTCTTAATCTCTGCTATCCACAATGGTGGTAGTTCACTGAGACAAGTCCTTTATGAAAGTCTCATCATACAAGGGCTTATTCTACTCTCCATTATGCTTTGGGCTTTGTGCATGGTGGAATATCCAAGGTGGGGGGTGAGCAGGTGGCACCTGAGGGTCAGTGGATGTTCACACAAACCTGGCACAGACTCTCTACACTGTGCTGCCTTAAAGGTGTGTTTTTGGGTGCAGTGCAATTATTAGTTTCGTGTTTTTTTTCCATTTGCATAGGAGAACATTTTTAAAGGCATGTCTGTTCCTTGTATGAATTGTATTTCTTCATTTGTGAACTTAGGCAGTGTGTGATGACTGTCTAATTGATCATAAGGACAATTCTATGATGGAACTGTGGTGCAGCTGGTAGAGCTGCTGCCTCCCAACTCCAGCAACCCACCTTTCTTCCTCACCTCTGGTGCTCTCCATGTGAAGTTTTCACGTTCTCTCGGTGGCTTTCCTTTTGGTGTTCTGGTTTTCTCCCACGTCCCAAAGATGTATGGGTTGTTAGGTTAATTGGCTACTGTAAATTTCTCCTATTGAGTGGATGTGTGGTAAAATCTGGGAGGAGTTGATGGGAATATGGAGAGAATACAAAAGAAATGGGATTAGCGTAGGTGGGCACTTGATAGTCAGCATGGATTCAGTGGGCCAAAGAGCCTTTTTCTCTGCTGTGTGACTCTGAATGCCTAGGACTGTGAAACATGACCTTGTAGTTCACTGTATTAGTATTATGCATTTCCCTTCGGGAAATAAATTCAGAAAGTGCTGGGAAACACTTATGTGGTCAGTCAACAGCTGTAGAGAGAAAGGGATGAGAGATCATCAACCTGTAACATTATTAGTGCTTCTTTGTCCAGAGATGAATTTTTTTATATTCACTTTTAGAATCTAGGCATCACTCGTCAGGCCAATGTTTACTGCCCGCCCCGCATTGGCCTTGAGAAGGTGATGGTGAGCTGCCTTCTTTAAGAAGTCCAATGCAGTATTTCTTTTGAAGGTACTCCCACAATGCTGCTAGGCAGGGAATTCCAGGATTTAGACCAGCCACTGGTGATATATTTCCAAGCCACGATGGTGTGCCACTTAAAGAGAAACCTGCAGGTGGCAGAACCCCCATGCTGTTGCTGCTCTTACCTTTGGTGCCAGACATCGTGGGTCTGAGTAGACTGGGTGAATAACTGAGCACACGTTGTGTATGGAAGCAATCAATGGCTCATAACTTAATATCAGCTGAGTACATCCTGCATTCTGTGTTCTTAATTCAGTTTCCAATGTACACTATTATTTTGCATTTAATTTCTATCAGAGTCATGATTATGTTAATCATCCTAATATCCTGACATCCTAAATTGGTTATCTGGTGTTTTATTTTTCCATCCTTGATCACCATATATAAATAATGCTGCTGAGTTTTTAGAGGAATCCTCTGGGAAAATCTAAGAACTGAATTCATCCTTAAAAATTATTTGGTTTCAGCTTTCAGTCCACCTGTTCCAAAGATGTTGGGTTCAGCTGAGATGGTTTCACAGTCGCCAATAGCAATCTTATCACAACATCCCTACTCCCTCATCCAAAACTCAACCTACCTGGTCCGAATGGTATTTCTTCATTTGTGACCTTAAGAGGTGTGCGATAATTAGTGGTTTGGTCATAAGAACATAAAATAAAGGAACAGGAATAGGTCCTTGAGCCTGTTCCATCATTCAAAAAGACAGCCAAATTCAATCTCAACCTGTGTCTAGTTACACATACAATCTACCAGAGGCTAAAGGGAACAGAAGTCAACTACTTCATTTTACACAAATGGGGGGTCAAGCTTGGGATGTTCTAGGGCAGATGGGACCACTATCTACCAGGTTTGCAGAGAGTTTAGCATCCTGTAAGAGATCCTGAAGATGAGAAGATTATTGACTGCCATTGCTGAAGTGGTTGTTATGAATACATCAAATGCAGGCATGGCCGTGGTCAGCTATGACAAATGAAAAGTATATTAACTTTATCTTGCTTTCTCCTGAAGAATACAAACTTATGTAAAGTACCAGACTTATTGTTCAGCATCTAATTATGATTCACTACTTTCAGAAGAGAATGAGATCAGGAAATTGAAAAGGAAAAGAATTGGGTGTGCAGGAAGTCTCTGATTTGCATTTTGTTTCAAATAAGATCAAATTTTATACAGGCCTTCCATTTGAACAAAATGGATCGCTTGGCCATTAATGTGACAAAGACAAGCAGAAACAGATAAATGGCAAGATTCCATCATTGGTAACCCAGAAATTGCAGTAATAGGATGAGGTTGTAAATCAATGTTCAATACAGATGAAATAACGTTAAAAATGTCTTTCCAATATTTTTCCAAAAGGGGACAGGACCAAAACATATGTGTCAGGGAAGCCACCTTCAAATTACATCTGTCACATATAGGATTTATATGATGATAAAAACGGACTAACTTGTCCTTGGACATATGGGTCCTGTGAACCACTTTAAACTGTATCAAAGAGTGTCTGGCACACATAAAAGATGTATTAACTAATTGAAGAATTTTCTTCCATGTCTCTGTAGGTAAAAGTATCTGGAGTTCTCTTTCCCATTCATTCTTAATTTTATCAAGTTCCTCTGAACGTATTTTCATAATCCGATCATAAATTATTGCTTATCTGTCCCTTCTGTTAAGGATTAAAACCTAAAATTTTTTCCATAATTTCAATTTTATATAGTGTCGGAAAAGAAGGTAAAGTAACTTTAAAAAAATTTCTAATCTGTAAATATCGAAAAAAATGTGATCTAGGAAGATTGTATTTATTAGACAACTGTTCAAAAGATAAAAAACAGTTAGCAATGAATAAATCTCGAAAACATGTTATTCCCTTCATTCTCCATAAGGAAAAGGCTGAGTCAATTCTAGATGGTTGAAAGAAAAAATTAGATTGAATAGGACTTGATAAATTAAATTTATTCAATCCAAAAAATTTACGAAATTGGAACCATATCCGTATTGTATGTTTAGCTATTGGATTAGTCATTTGTTTACTCAATTTAGTAAGTGCAAAAGGGAATGAAGCTCCTAAAATAGAAACTAATGAAAATCCTTGCACTGATTCACACTCAAGGTGTACCCAACAGGGACAATGAATTGCATCTAAATCTTGTGCCCAGAAAATTAAGTATCTAATATTAATTGCCCAGTAGTAAAATCTAAAATTAGGTAAAGCCATACCACCATCCTTTTTTAATCTTTGTAAATATTTCTTACTTAACCTTGGGTTTTTATTTTGCCATATATATGAAAGAATTTTGGAATCAATAGTGTCGAAAAAGGATTTCAAAATAAAAGTTGGAATCGCCTGAAATAGATACAAAAGTTTTGGTAAAATATTCACCTTAACTGCATTAGTTCGGCCAATCAATGATAAAGTGAATGGGGACCATTTAGTAAATAATTGTTTAAGGTAATTAATTAAAAGTAATGGAAGGATCCAATACCTCGCACCACTTTTCAGTGGTTTTCTCAAACTATAGCATGTTTGAACTTAGAAAAAATTAGGAGTGGTACTGTTGATCCTTCGCTTAAATTTAAGGAAGTTTGGAGTTCATTTATTCAATATTTCCATATGATATAAGCTGACCTTTTTCAGATCCCTTTCAATAACCCTTGAATACAGAGGAGCGGAGTTGATGTCATAATAATGTTTTTTTTCTTTTTAATTGAAGAAATATCAGTCCAGTTTATTTTTGAAGTTTTTGTTTTTTTTGGTTTATTATCAGTATTTTTTTGATTTGGGGGTTCTTCTTTCATATAATTAAATTTCATTTCTTTTCAATCTTTCCTTTTGTATTCACTTAATAAGAGAATGGGAGGTCTAGATTACTTTTTTTTTACTCCTTGTGATCATATATATTAACTGTTATGATTGTTATCCTGATCTCTTTGCACCATATGTATGATTACTAATGTTATATATATTAATTTGTACTTATTTGAAAATTAATAAAAAGATTGAAAAAGAAAAGAAAATTTATACAGGCCGTCCTAGGTTATGAACGACCGGCAAATGGACACCCGTGGATACAAATGAGCTCCCATAATATTAATAAATTCAAAAGTCTGACATACATACAAATTCAAAAGTATGATGTACATACTGTATGTTCATTCCTATGAACAGCGGAACTAGTTTCCTTTCTCTCTCCACTTTTGGTAATTGTTCTTTCTTATGTGCTTTTGATGCCTTTTATTACAATACTGTGGACGTGCAGTTACCATATTGTTATTCTTATGTATTTTCTGACTTATGAACAAAATTGATTCATGGACATCTGTAAAAACGGAGCCCATTTGTTACCAGGGGACAGCCTGTAAGTGATAGAAATTTTCTAAAGTAGCGATTAAAATCGTTCCTATTTTTATATATTTTATATTTCTGTCTTTGTTCATTTTTATTTACTTTCAAAATTTAGACGTGTTGTATAATCGCCATGTTACCCACATCAACCTCAAAGAAGGAAAATTGGAAGTCTGCTGCAGATCGGGCCCTTCAGAAATGTTTGATGCAGTTGTCCTGACAATGCCTGTTCCACAAATTCTTGAAGTACAAGGAGACATGAAGACCTGTAAGTACACTTTCTTTCAAAGAGAGCTAACAATCATTATCAGTATCACTTCTGCCAATACCTGAGACTTGATTTTGTATCAAGAAGTATGTGCATTCTTGGTGCTTTGCTATTCATAATTCTCACTAGTTGTCTGTTAATGTTATTTTAAATATAGCCATTAAATTTCTGTCAAAGTGCAATCAATCAGCCAGCCAACAACATACCTGCTTGAAATTCATACGCCAGGTTGATTGTTCCAGAAGCTTGCAAGGTAACAGAGTGGTGATATGTGGTCTGTGTGAAGAGATGGAGACAGAACTATGTTTGATGAACCAAAATGTTTGGACTTTTGGAAATATATATTGGTTAATTCTAGCATCTGTACTAGTCAAGATATACATGATATAATTTCTAGATCTTTGTGTCTTCCAGAAGTCTGTTACTGAGCTCCTCACTGGTATTGGTAAATTATTGTCACTTGTACCAAGGTGCAGTGAAAAATGTGCCTTGCATACCGTTTGTACTGATCAATTCATTAGACAGTGCATTGAGGTAGTACAGGGTAAAAACAATAACAGAATACAGAGTAAAGTGTCACAGCTACAGGGAAGTGCATTGCTGGTAGACAATAAGGTGCAAGGTCAAACAAGGTAGATTGTGAGGTCAAGAGTCCATCTTATCATATAAGGGAACTGTTTAATAGTCTTATCACCATGGGATAGAACCTGTTCTTGAGCCTAGTGGTACGTGCCCTCAGGCTCCTGTATCTTCTGCCTGATGGGAGAGGAGAGAAGAGAGAATCACCTGGGTGGGTGGGGTCTTTGATTATGCTGGCTGCTTCCTCAAGGCAGTGAGAGGTATAGACAGAGCTCATGGAGGGGAGGCTGGTTTCTGTGATGGGCTGGGCTGAGTCCACAACTCTCTGCAGTTTTCTCTCTCACTGTTCATCACATTTTCAAATTTTGAACCATATGCAGACTTTGTACATCCTTGCACATCCAATTTCATTAAAATATCAAGAAGAACACCAATTCCATTTCCTCTGGGCTGAAAGGAAATCATTTACTGCTGTTTTTGACTTTCTATCCCACAGCCAAATTCATATATATATTGTCACTTTCCCTTAAATCCTATGACTTTATTTTCCAAACATCTTTTGTGTGGTACTTTGCCAGATGCCCTTACAAAGTCCATACACATACTGTCCACTACACAACCCTCAACAATCCCCTCCACTACTTACCAAAGAACTCACTATGTTTCCTACTTACAATATTTTTCACGACAATTAAATGGAAGTGTTTAAGGAAATTTAAAAAGTTATACCATTTCATTAATGCTCCTATAAGTTTACTTGGGGTAGCATCCGCCTTCTCTAACATAAAAACTGGCCTTAAGTAATTGTTCGAGTCTTAATTTTCTTATTTAAATTTACAACATCATCTGTGTTTATTTTAAAGGGCCCACATTGTTTTTGACCATCCTCTTTTTCCTAATATAATTCTAGATGTTGTGACTTTGAAATCCTTTGTAGTTTTTCTTTCAGACTCCCATTTTTGCAGATCATATGAACTGTTATGCCATCAGTCACTGTTCTTTTCACATTTCCCAGTTCCCTGGATCTTCTTTTCTATTTTACATTTTCCCATACCCATTTAGTTGTCTATTTGTTAAACAGATCTCTTGCACTTAGGAGTATAAACTGGTTCTGTTTTATATTCCTTTTGATGACTTCTTACTGTTCCGTGTGCTTTTACCAGTTTACCATTGAAGCCAGTCTGGACATATGAAAGTCAGTTATATCCAGATCAAGAATCTTAGTAATAGGTTTGGGTCTCATCCCTTGGAATGCTACACTGAATTTAGTTGTATCGTGGGTGTTTATAAATAAACCTAAATGCACCATTAGACTGATAATTAAATGCAGTTAATTATTTGTTATAAACCTAATATAGCCTGCTTACTTGTTGGTTCCCAGAAGTGTTTTTGCAGGAAAGTACCTTTTATATATTCTAGGAATGAAATACCTTTCAGACATTATGTATTCCAAGCAACATGAAAGCTAAAATCCCCTTTTAAAGCCACCCTGCCTTTGTTATCTGCTTGTCTAACTTCTGTATTTCTGGATTCTGCCACTGCACAGATGCTACCAGGAAAGTCCTATCTTCAACTCCCACTAGAGTCTTAAACCTTCTTCTATTTCTGAATTTTATTCAGAAAAACTCTACCCAAACAGCTTGCCTCTTATATCCTTTCTAGGTGATGATATGAATTAAACCTTAGTCACTGATTACTCCAATTATTCTACTATCTCTCTGTGATATCCTGTGGGCTTTATGACATGGAATATTGAGTTCCAAGTTCTGACTGTTTTGTAATCAGGCCTCGTTAACATCTACTGTGTCAAACCCTCCAAGTTGAATTTCAATCTACGATGCATGCAATTCATTCTTTATACTCCGTATGTTTGTGCAAAGAAAATTTAAATGTGATTAGCGTTTCATTTCTCCTTCTGCTCAGTTTTATTACCTGCCTATATCTTATTTATCTCCCCTGGTTTGATTACTTCACATCTTTTAGTTTTCCAGCTATCCTTCATTATCTCTTGGTGGCAAGTTCATTGTACCTGGTGTAAACGACAGGTTTTGCAGACTCCTGTTCTCTTTCTGTCTTCAGTTTCCCTGTGCATTGAGGGGTCAGCCCAACCCCATTCTGGTCCTGTATCTCCCTACATGATGTGGAGCAAGCCATTCTGCTGCTTCTTCCCTACTTCATGTAACACTTTATTCTGCATTCTCTTAGTGTTTTCCCTTGTACTACCTCAATGCACTGATGTGATGAAATGATCTGTACGGATAGCATGTAAAACAAAGTTTTTCATTGTCCCTTGGTACGTGTGACAATAATAAACCAATTTACCAATTTAACAGAGTGTCTCTAACCTGCTTTCAATGGCTCTGAGCTGGAGAGTTTCAAGCCAAAGACATTGAGAAAGTCTTGCTTTCCATCAGCTTCCATATTCTGTACTTCAGATATACAACCTACAATGCTATCCATATTAATATATTTATTGTTATGTTTCAATTTAGTACACTGATTTATTCCAAAACTTGAACACTGGATAAAATTTTAAACACATCGTACCTTAAGTCTACCAGTATATCAGGCAAACAGCACCACTCTATTCTCTCATCCTTATTTGCTTCCCATTCTGACTAAATTTGGAACTCTGTTCAGGAAGCCCACTGTTTAAGGCCACTTTTTTGATCAACACCCAACTACAAGTGATCACTCAGCTACCCACTGACTATAATTAATCAGATGAGCATTTACAGCTGATTTACTGTTCAGTGCCGATGGCGATGGTGAGATTGAGGCTGAGGTCCAGAGCTTCCACAGGGAAGCCTCCTTCTGCAAGAAATTAAATTAGTGTCTTCTGTCTTGTGTTTGAACACCTGAACACTCATTCCTGGGACACTCATCTGCTAACAAAGTTTCTGAGCGGCTAGAGAAGCTGGATCTGTATTCTTTAGAGTTCGGCAGAAGGAGAAGTGATCTTATTGAAACATGTAAAATTCTAAGGGGACATGAGAGGGGAGATGTTGAGATATTTCCACTAGTGGGAGACTCTCAAACAAGGGGACATTGTCACAAGATAAGGAAGCGGCCACTTAAACCTGAGTTAGATAGGAATTACTTCTTGCAGGGTGTGGAGGTGAGATCATTGGGGCTACTTAACGAGAAGATAAATAAATTCTTTGAAGATCAGGGAATACGGGCTATGGGGGAACTGGCACAGAAAAGAAGTTGTATCCTGGGACAGATCAGCCATGATTATATTGAATGGTGGGGCAAGCCTGGTGGCCTATCCTCCTCCTAGTTTCTCTGAAACTGAAGTACAAAGGCAATTCCACTAACAAGCCTTTTTGTGTATTTGCACCTATAGGAATAGAGGAAAGAATATTGGAACAGGAATAGACCACTTAAGTATGTTCCACCATTAAATTAGATTGTGGCTAATCAGCTACATATATCAATTGACTGGTTATGATC
Organism: Pristis pectinata; assembly: GCF_009764475.1. NCBI lineage: Eukaryota > Metazoa > Chordata > Chondrichthyes > Rhinopristiformes > Pristidae > Pristis > Pristis pectinata. The sequence continues at coordinate 33,746,020 of NC_067416.1, forward strand.
CCATAGACCTTAGTATCCTGACTGAACACAAACATATATTCATATTTTGAAAATTTCAATTTGCCCCAAGTCCCAGTAGCTTTTTTGCGGGAGAGAGTTTCAGATTTCCACTGTTGTTTGTGTGAAGTAATAGTTCTTGTTCTCATCCCTAATGGCTGAACTCCAATTTTAAGGTTATGCCCTTGTTCTGCACTCTCCCCAAAAGAGGAAATACTTTCTCTGCATACACCCTATTAAGTCCTTTAATTATTTTAAACACATCAATTTGATCACTCCTTAATCTTTTACATTCATGGGGATAGAAATCAAGTCCATGACCTCGTACCTTAACCCTTTCAGTCCTGGAGTCATTCTGCTGAATCTGCACTAATGCTGGTCAGGAAGCATGTTTAAAGAAATGACATCACACACTTAGAAGTAAAACAATTGTGATATGAGAAAAACACCTCTGGTTGTGTCTGTAGATTTTGCTTAGTAACCTGCTTCAGAAAATGATGATTGAAGAATGAAATAAGATGAAACTAGTTGTTGCTCACACCAATGTCATGAAAGGTGGATATAAACCAGCAACATTTCCATATTGATCCTCATCCTGTGGGGAGTTTCAGTCTGTGTTCATGAGTAATGTAACCAGTTCTGCTTTCCATTTTGTATTTTTAGAAGAGTGTAATGTAATGTCAAATTGTTCTAACAGTCAACAAAGAAACTCTTGTCTGGCCAGCTACCTTCTCCAACTTATGTCTGTAGAAATATGTCGTAAGGTGGCACTTAATGCCGCCAGATTCTGTACTACAGCAACTCTCTGGTTGTAGCCCTGACAATTGCTTATTAGCAGTCTGCAAAATGTCATTTCTTAAAAAAAGACTTTATTGCTTAGGCACGCTTTTAAATAATTTCAAGTCTAGAATTTTGACTGTCAATGGATTTTGAAATTGTAGCAATTCTATGATAGATTATTGCCAAAGCCTTGTGTCACTGCTGCTTAAATATTTACAATCCCAAAAGGTTATGGAGCTGGAAACATAAACCAGGCCTGTGATAAATTATTTAAAATGTAATCTAATGGTTTAAGGACCGTATGTGCCCCTCTATCTCTGCCTTTTTTAAACGTCTTTATATGTAAGGATCATGTTACATTAAAGCTCAAAAAGCTCTAAGTGCAATTTTGGATCAAAGGAACTATAACCTAAAATGCAAAAAATTGGTAACTAAGTTGCAGAAGTAATCAGGAAATAAATATATCACAAGACATTGGATGACAGTGTGCTTCTTGGGTTCTGGGATGGTTCTAATTTTAACACATTGGAAAAGCACTAGATCAATGTTGAATATTTTTCATATTAAACTGCATCGTAAGTGTGCACAACTCAGCTAGAATGACATGACCTTTATCACTTTACCTAATGGTTTCCCTTGTGTATGGCTGCGTAGCTGTCTAATAGATGAGACCAGCACTAAATAACCTCATTAATTCCTATGGTATTGGCTCATATTTGGACAGCATAAAGTACTGGATGGTATGACAATTGCTATCTACCATAAAACCTCAGATGAGATTTTTTGAAGGTGGTGGAACTAGATGTTGGGCATGTCTTATTATGGTGTCCATGTAATACACACCCCTTCAATTGAAGGCACTAGACAAATCTCTATCCTGTACATTTAGTTTTCCAAAACATAATTAACAGCACTCCTCATAAATATCTATTATTCATGTGCTCAAATCTTGAGAAGAAATCTGAAGAGTAGGAAAGGACAGGATTTGGAGGAGTTTAATTAGAATGAGAAGGACAGGAGAATTGCCCCGGAGGGATCAAGATTCTCTTTCACACTAGTGACAAAGTGAGAAATAGAACATTAAAAGTAAAGTCCATGGTGAAATGTGCTTTGGTCGGCAAGACACAAGGGATATGTTCTAGCACCAGACACAGCACAAAGAGCCACAGAGCTGTTCACATGACAACAGCTTGCTGATTTTCTTGTAACTAATATTACAAGGAGGATGAGGTGGACTAGGTACAGGATCGTAAAAAGAAAGTTTGAAAAACTATTTGAAATCAAATTGTGAAAGGAGCAGTGGATGTTGGTCAGAATTGGGAAAACATAACCTTAGGCCTGGAGTAAGAATGTTCTTCATCAATCGAAGAGTGGTCAGCACATAGAATTGCCTGGTAGTGGCAAAGACTCTGGAATTGTTTAAAACAATTGGATGCTGAAATTCTTTCAATACCTTTCACTAAGATGTTGGAGGATAGCCTCTAATTTAAACTAACAAACAAAGGTAATTTATTTATTAAAGGACTTGTGCCAAGCAGTATTTCTTATGGTGGTTTTCTCTACATGGGCAGATGGCCTCTGGCAGCACCCACACTAAAGTATTGTAGCAACATATGGAGAGTATTTAGTCACATGCTTCTAAGTCCTTAAAGTGGTACAGATACATATGTCACAGAAATGAGGTTTTTTTTGGACAGCTGATGAAAGACTAAACTTGTAGCTTTCCTCATTAGTAACTATCCTGCAGGTAGTGACCGAGTCTGTCTGGATCTCTCCAGACAACCTGGGTTGCACCGGTGTCTCTAGGAATTGAAGATGAATCTCCAAGTCACAGCTGCAGGGAACTGAGGAGAACTCTAGGAATTGAAGATGAATCTCCAAGTCACAGCTGCAGGGAACTGAGGAGAAAAGTTGCATGAACAGGAGTATCGATTATAACAATAATGGACATGGATGTGAAAATGGATTTTGAGAGTCAATAGTTGAGTTTAGGTTGTGGATGTGGTACACCAAGGGAATGGACATGTTGAGTGACCAATGATGGGAGTGGTAGTGGGGGTAGGGGTGTGTGTGGTTGCTAAGAAGCATGTGAAATTCAAACAATCCATTATGCCTAGGCTTCGTTTATTTCCAATACAGTAGTTAGAAACCAGGCACTTCTTGTTCAGTTTTCAACCCTCACAATCACAGCTTGGTCACTGCTGAAAATAGACTTCACTGTTCAAAAAGGATTGCCTGGCAACCTAAATGTATACGCAATCAAGGATAAGTGTTTTATTTTCATCAGGCATTCTGAAATTGATGCTGGGAGTGTGCATAACAATTTAGAATACTGTAAATAGCAATTCCACACCAAAGTGGATTATTTACTGGATCACCTACTGACAGCTTTGGCTCAGTAGGTAGCTCTTTATTTTCTGCATCAGAAGTTTACAAGTTCCTGTCTTGCTCTAGAGAAATGAGCACAATGATTGAGGCTGGTACTTCAGTTCAGCATCGAGGGCATGCAGCATTGTTGGAGGTGCTGTATTTTGGATGAGACATCATGCCAAAGACTCTGACTGCATTTTCAGGACTTCATCACAAACCACTGACCTTGAACAAGACCAGAGGAGGTTTCCCTGGTGTTGCAGCCAATGGTTAAGCCTTAATATTACAAAAATTGGTTATCTGATAATTTGCTGTTTGTAGGAGCTTGCTGTGCATAAACTGTCTGCCACAATTTCTACATTGCAATGGTGACTACACTTGCACAGTACTCATTGTCTCTAATGCTCTTTTGAATTAAATGAGACCATGATAGGTGCTACATAATTGTTTTAAAGTATTTTGCAGATTAGCTGATTTTACATGGATCTGTACATTTTCTAATTTTAAATCTACAGAAGGAGCAAGATTTACAGAAAAAATTACTTCAAAAACATTGTCCACCGGAAATTCAATGTGCGTTTTACTGCAATGAATAGAACGCAAGAACTTAATATGATAATTCTGACCCAGGAACTGCATGACCAACGCAGGAACTGACTAGCAGAAAGAAGAGGGAAGTACAGTATTTCAGTAATGTACTGTTGTTCATTGAAGAACACAAGGTGGCAGCATAAGAAAGATATTGGATAGACTACAGTGCAAACCTTGGTCTGGAAACAATTTGCTGCATTCAAACTCACACAGGTTAAGCAGCTTTCAAAATTAGTCTTACAAGGTTGATACCTATTCGGTTGAGTTTGTAAGCCCTTGAAAAGTAGACACCTGCTGACTGATTTGCTCAATAAGAAATGGTGTTTGATAAAATGCAGTAAAAAGCAAAACAAAATCTTGTGATTCTGGGTATTTTCAATCTTGTGGCCATTTAAAAAAAATGATGGGATCTATCTTTTCATCTAGTTCATAATTCCACCAGCAGTTAATAAAAGATGCATGTATCATGTTCTGAATCGAGAATGCCACCTGGACCAAAGTTTTAGCACACAGAATCTTTAGTATGGCTCCAGCTTTGAAACTGCAAGACTGCTTATTTAATGCCCAAACGTTTTTCGTTTTGAACTCCTATTCTGGCCAGGCTCCACTTCCCCTCCTCCTCCTGGCCTAATTCCCCTCCCCTGCATTTTTTGATTCCCTGTTGATTGTAATTTTGATCCGTAATGGTGGCCCAGCCTTTAATACTCGCGCAATTAAAACTTGGGAATGAAAACTTCCCCGTATTTATCTTAATCTCCACATTTAGCAGAATGTTACCAGTGCCTGGCATATGTCTAAGCAATTTAATTATCGTTCCTGACTGTTCAGAGCTATATTTAGGTTTGTGTTGCAATCTTACTTTTTGTGCAGTTTATAACCTTTCTGGTCTGAGTGTTATTCTGTACAGCAGCTGAATTCTGCATGAAACAGATGTAGTTTGCAGGATTCGCTCCAAGAAGTAAGGGAACGGATAAAGAAAAGGGGACAAATACTTGAAAAGTTGGGGCTTTCCATCACTTCAATGAACGTGTGTCTTGGTAATCACATAACAATTGTCTCCAGCTCTGTTAGCAACCACAAGGATGATCACAGTCTTTTTCCCAGGGATGAGGAGTCTCAAGCTGGAGGGCATCGGTTTGAAGTGAGAGGGGAAAGATTTATAGAGGCAAGTTTTTCATAAAGAGGGTGATGGGTATATGGAACGAGTTGCCAGTGGAAGTGGTAAAGGTGGGTACAATTACAATGTTTAAAAAACATTTGGACAGATACATGGATAGGAAAGGTTTAGAGGGATTATGGGCCAAATACAGGCAACTGGGACGAGCTCAGATAGACATCTTGGTCTGCATGGATAAGATGGGCCGAAGGACCTGCTAAGGTGCTGTTTGCCTCTAATGTGCACTAATAAAGCAGTAAAACACGGGAAACATTCTGTTTTTGTTTAAAAAAATTGATACAAAGTAAGAAAGAACAAAAGAGGGCAACATTAAGAAAAATACAAAATGCTGCATATATTCAACAGGTCAGACTAAATCTGTGGGGAGAATAACAGTTAATATTTCCAGTTGATGACCTACCAGATCTGCTGAATGTGCAGTATTACTTCTGTTTCATTCCCCATAGATACTGCCTGAGCTGCTGAAAAATTCTAGTGTTCTCTGCTTAGTACCAGAAAACTGATGTTGCAATTATCTTATATTTTTAAGTTTAAGAAAATTAACTTTGTAGTCAGAACTTACCAGTAAATTGATAGATTTTCAGTAAGTGCTCCAGGTCAGTGTAGTTGTGATTCTGGATTGTGCTCTCTGAAAGTGTGGTAACTTTTAAGCAGGAACTTTCAACAGTAACTTTCAAAAGAGAATGAGATAAATGCTTGATGGGCAAAAATGGTGGGAGAAAGAAAATGGTAGAAATGCGCAACAGGTTAGGCAGCATCTGTGGAAAGAGAAATAAAGTTATTGTTTCAGATCGATGACCATTCATCAGTTCTGATTTTCTTTCCACAGATGCTGCCTGAACAGCTCAAGGTTTCCAGCACTTTCCGCTCTTATTTCAACTCTTTTGGTAAATAGGCATAACGTGAATAGCGGCTATCTACACCAAGAGGTCTGGACATTGGATGCCATCACTGCTTTTTTCAGTGAAACTGGATCCATTATGAATCATGAGTGACAAAATGGCAGTTGCTATTTTGCTGTGCTTAATGTTGTTCTGGTACTTTTGGTCACGTTTCACCCTTGTGCCAATCATATGGCTGACGTCCTTTTATTTGGAATGTTGCGCAAAAATTTGAATCGCTTTGTCCTGGGAGTGACTGTTAATCCATGGTTCATGGTCACTTGCAGAAGAACTTTATTGATGAGTCAGAGTAGAGGAAGGAGATAGAGAGCTTAGTGACATGGTGTCATGACAACCTTTCCCTCAATGTCAGCAAAACAAAAGAGCTGGTCATTGACTTCAGGAAAGGGGGTGGTGTACAGGTATCTGTCTACATCAATGGTGCTGAGGTTGAGAGGGTTGAGAGCTTCAAGTTCCTAGCAGTGAACATCATCAATAGCCTGTCCTGATCCAACCATGTAGACACCACAGCCAAGAAAGCTCACCAGTGCCTCTACTTCCTCAGGAGGCTAAAGAAATTTGGCATGTCCCCTTTGACACTCAACAACTTTTATTGATGCACCTAGAAAGCATCCTATCTGGATGCTTCATGGCTTGGTATGGCAAATGCTCCGACTGAGACCACAAGAAACTGCAGGGAGTTGTGGACACAGCCCAGCACATCACAGAAGCCTGCCTCCCCTCCATGGACTCTGTCTATACCCCGCGCTGCCTTGGTGAAGCAGCCAGCATAATCAAAGACCCCACCCATCCGGGTTATTCTCTCTTCTCCCCTCTCCCATCAGACAGAAGATACAGGAGCCTGAGGGCACATACCACCAAGCTCAAGGACAGCTTCTATCCCACTGTGATAAAACTATTGTACGGTTCCCTTATACGATGAGATGGACTCTTGACCTCACAATCTACCTTGTTATGACCTTGCGCCTTATCGTCTACCTGCAATGCACTTCCCTGTAGCTGTGACACTTTACTCTGTATTCTGTTATTGTTTATACCCTGTACTACCTCAATGCACTGTGTAATGAATTGATCTGTATGAACAGTATGCAAGACAAGTTTTTCACTGTACCTCGGTACAAGTGACAATAACAAACCAATACCAATACATGCTACATTGGAAGAGATTCCCATGAAAGGTAACTTCCTCTACTTACTTTGTATATCCTTGTTCGACATGCATAGAATAGACCCCTCATTACCCACCCCTCAGTTCCCATCATCCCATCTGACTCCCAGTTATGGTTATTGCTCACCTTAGGTTCCCTGTCAGACCTACCCCCACTGAATCCAGAATCCCATCCCCAATCACACCCGGACTCCCAACCATGTTCTTCCCACCTCTCCCCCCAGTCATCAGCCCCTAGCCCCCAATCACCACAAAACCTCCATCTCACCTATCCTCGATGTTTTCCTGGGCCTCCAAACCAATCAGCATCAACCACGCCCCAAAACGCCATCACAACCTTCACTTACTTTGGTGCTGATACCCCTCATCCTCTGTTGACACTAATAGCAGCAACAGTCCCTGACTGTTGCAGCCGTGGCACATTACTGACACAAATTGTGCAATCCTTTTGGGTATCGGGTATTTGGGGTCTTCAAGACAATCCAATAATATGACAATGGTTCCACAATCTGAATGGCTATAGGCCAATTGTATTATCTATTTGTGCACTATCATACTGGCATTCCCCTGTTGCCGAGGCCAGACTCTTCTCAGGAAATCCATTTGCATTACGCTTTCTCAGCATTATGTAATCGAACATCACTTTTCTCCCCTCAGAGTGAATTATGGCAACGTCTATTTCTGGGTTGTTTCTGACCTCATTCTGAAAGTTTGGCAGGGCACTTCCAACCCAATGCTAATTCTGTGTCATGAGCAGGGAATGACATTATTTTCAGAATATTCTTTTAACCTATCCACAGAGCTTGGTTGCAGTACACATTGAAAATACGTATGCAATGTCCCCGGTATTTCAAGTGGTTAAACATAAATGTTTTCACTAGCGGGAGAGTCTCAAACAAGGGGACATAACTAAGGATAAGGGGCTGGTGATTTAAAAGTGAGGTACATAGAAATTTCTTCTTGTTAGAGGGTGGTGAATTTCTGGAATTTTCTGCCCCGGCAGGTGATGGAAACTGGATCATTAGAAGTATTTAAAGTGGAAGTGGATAAATACTTGATTGAGGAATAGAGGGGTATAGAGAAATGACACAGAAGAGGAATTGAGGCCAGCATAGATCAGCCATGATCATATTGAATGGTAAGGCAAACTTGAAGGCCTAATGGCCTACTCCTGCTCCTATTTTCATGTGTTTTTGTATAATGTCTAGTTTGGTGCTGTGTTCAGGTGTTAGGTTCCATCATTATTCTGTGTTGAGTTAATCAATCCTAAGAAAGACATCTGCAAAGGGGAAATATGTGCTACAATGAGCTACTGCTGAGCATTGATTCACTGTTGCCGAGTTCCAATCCTTGATTAGTGACCTCGGCTACAAAGAATCAATGTGTGGTCAGGTTGTTTGAGGTTGTGAATGCTAGGAGGGCAATGGCTGAACAGTCTGCTGGGCCTTACAGTCTGGTCTCCATCACTGGTACCATCTTTTAACTTAACAAGAAGTCTAATAAATATATTTCAATGTTGGGATATTTTTAACTTTTTACCTTCAATTATTCCCCTCTTGCTATTACCTGTGAGCAGCTTTAGAACAGGAAGTATGTAATTCAGTTCCTTGAGCACCTCCTGATATTCAGTTAGATCACGGCTGACTTGCAGTTTTGAATCATAAAATAAAATGACAGCATAAAAAGAGGCCATTTCTCACTTCAGATGCTCATCCAGGTAACATTTATTTTGCCATAACTCCATTTACATTCACCTCGGTTTCCTAGCTCTTAAAAATTTGTCTTATAAAATTTCATTGGTCTTGTTTTTGAAATTATCACTTAAGCTCTCCGGCCTCAGCGATGTTTTGGGGGAGAATATTTGAGATCTCTGTTATGTTTGTTCTTCATCAGGAGACAAACTTCACGTGGGTTTAACATCTGAACATTTTTATTAACAAACACCAGACCCTGGCTTGCTTTCCCTCTCTTTTTACAGTCACCTGCCGTCCCCCCATGTGACCCCTTGCATTGCCTACTGGGAACTGTCGTTCTTTATTATAACTACATAATAACACATAATAACACAATCTCTGCCATCATTTGTGTGAAGAAGTGCTTCTTGATATTACTCTTGAATAGATCTACCTCTTTAATTTTTAGATTATACTCCTTCATTCTGGATTGACCCCTGAAGAACCATCATTTCTTAACATTTTAGTGTTGTTAGTGTGGACTGATACATGGGCTCTTGGGTGCCAGGCCCTATAGCATTCACACTTGCAAAGAAGTTGCACATGATTGTTGGATTAAGGCATTCCAGCAGTTAAGATGATTGTTGGGAGAGGATTACAGAGGAGTCAGCAACAATATATATACGTATATATATTGGGGTGGTCAAGGAACGTAGAGGGGCCCAAGCATTCTTCATTTGCTTTGGAGCTTGTAGGCTCCTTGTGGGCCCTATGGGAACAACTAAAGTTGTTATAAGCAAAATCTATCATTGGGAAATCTTAACTCATCCTTCATTATTCTTGATTAAAATTTCAGTGACAAGCACTATAATGACATGTGAGTTAATGAACAATTGGCATCACTGCTGTGAGCATGGGAAAAAGGGTTAATATTTTAGGTGGGAGAATGGAGGAAGGTGAACTGTCTTTGAGATTTACAAATAATGGTTTGTTTTTATTTATGCTATTTATTAAGTTTCTTTTTATATTCATTCTGAGAATGTAGGTAGTTATTGCCTTTTTGGTATGGTTCTGTTGGTAACACTTTCTGCTCTGAGTCATAAGGATGAGTTGAAGTCTCACTCCAGTGACTTGAGGACAAAAGTGTTACATTGACATAAGTGTTCAACCTTTGCCTTATCAATTCCCTCAGGTAGATGTAAAAGATACCATCCCAATATTTAACCGAAGAGCAAGAGATTTAACTCCAGGGACCTGGCCAATACTTAGCTATTAACCAACGTCATTAAGTTCATTATCTGCTCCGTACTGTTTATGGGAGCATGCTGAGTGAAAATTGGCTCCTGTGTTTCTTATGTTACAGCAATGGTTATACATCCTTGACTGCGGAGCATTTTGAAAGGGATGTGTAAGGCTTTATGTAAATACGAGAAAAGAGATCTTTTTTCACGTCTGTGCAGAGCCTTGGCTGTGGAGGTGTTTGGGATCTGGGACAGAAAGAAGTATTTAGTTGTGTTGTTCTGTTCATTATGGTGGAAGCCAGCCCGTTGGTCTCACTTGCCTGTAAAATAATCAATATAAAGGTTGCTACATTGCATTATTGATATAAAGATAATGTACAGCCATTTAATTAAGAGAGAAAAAATGTTTTTTTTGAGTGTTTTTTACTGCAACAAGGTGTGATGAATTTAGAACATAACTAATTTCAGGAGCAGGGTGATTATTGCTTTATTGTATATAGTCTGTTTTACTGAAAAAAATAGATTATTATTTAGTTATCTGATAGTTTTCTTTAAATAGGACATACTTCACTGCCTGGATTACATTATCACTTTAAAATTCAAAGCATTGCTGCCTCAGGCCTTGTAACAACAACTTTTGCATGTGGCTCTTGGCCATTCTCTCGGGACAGAGGCATTGCTGGATAATGTGACACACAACTCCCAAACAAGTCTCTGCATGTCACCAATATCCAGTGCCAATTCACCAACAAAATTAGACTCCGTTTCCAAATTAACATTCTGCAGATAAGGATGTTGTTAAGAACGCAAAGTCATTTTCCGTTTTAAAGAGCACCATTCTCCCACATGTAGGCTATTCTTTGAAACATCTCATTTGCTCTCTGAGGTCACTCATTGTGAATTATGATTGCTGAAAAATTTAATGTGTGCAATACTGCTCAGCAATAAACAAAAGAGGATCTTTGAACTGGTAGCAGATTTCGGATAAGAGGCAGGGATAGTGGTGGTGTGAGTTGAGTGCTAAATATATCTGACTTCTGTAGCGTGAGGCCTGGTCTATTTTAACTGCTGCGCCTCTCATCACACCATTATTAAGGTGGTCAACAAATGGGAGTGCAAGTCCAGGTGGCAAGAAGCTGGAGCATGTGGCAAAGCAAAGGTGGTCGGTTGGAAATTAAATCGCTGGCAAGGGTTTTCACCAGTAGGTTTAGCAGTGGAAGTCCATGGAAGGGGAAGTCAAATGGTTTGCCATGGATCGCAGAAAAGCACTTTCCTTCCCCCCCCCCTTCATCTACTGGTTTCATAATGAATGCTAAAAAACAAAGTCCATTTCTGTGCTACCTCTTGATCTTATGGTAACTTCTACCTTTGCAACTGCTATCTGCCCTGCAGTTGATTCTGCACGCCTTCTGGCACTGTGTTCCCACTATCTTCTTACACTGGACTCACAAACCTGTATCCAAACTATTTATCGATACTCCAGATGAACTCCACCTTACCTATGGCTGCTTTATCTTAACCCTATTGTCTCCTTTCTACTGCATTTTTACTACCAGGATTTATCTATCCTAATAACCACTGGTGTGCCAGTCCAGTTTGTCTCCTTGAATCCATAATCTCTGATGTTGAGGTGTACATGTTACTTAAGTCAATCCATTAAGAACTGGATAATTATTGGATACACATAATAAAGTATTATTGCCTGCCAAGTAGCCATCTATTTCAGTTTGGGCCAATGTTCATTCTGTTTAAATCTTGGTAGACATTGTTGGCAATTGATTTCAAGTTAATAATGTGTAACCACACCCTTTAAAGGATCAATGATTACTGCAGGTCTAAACAATCGCAACAAGTTATCTTTATCAAACGTGATGCATTTTGAATCGGATAGGAAGGTCAGTTGTACTAGAGCACTGGTTTCCAGTATCTGAATTTTGTGATCTGATGACAGGCGTCAGTTACAGTTCCATTTCTAGCCCAGAAATAAAGAACCTTTCAGCACGCCTACATAAATAGGGATATATGGAACTGCACTCATGTGATCCTATTTCTGCTCTCATTTAATGTGAAATGTGTGGCACAGCTGGTAAAGTTGTTGCTTCACAGCTCCAGCAACCCGGGTCAATCCTGACCTCCCATGTGGCTGCATGGAGGTTGCATGTTCTATGTGTGACTGCATGGGATTCCTCCAGGTGCTCCGGTTTCCTCCCACATCTCAAAGATGCGTGTGTTAGCATGTTAATTAGCCACTGTAGATTGTCCCTAGTGTGTAAATCAGTGGCGTTACACCAGGGGGAGTTGAAGGGAATGAGAGGAGAATAAAGTGGGATTAGTGTAGGATTGGTGTGGAGGGTACTTGGTTGACTGGAGGGTACTTTTTGCAGACTTGGTGGGCTGAATGGCCTATTCCTCTACTGGATGACTCTATGACTCAATGAAATGTGTGCATGTGTTACAGTGATGTTTTGTATCTAAGTCCAGGTACACATCCAAGTTTTTGAGATGGAATGGACCAGCTGGGACACATACAAACCTGATCTGGCAAAGAATTGCCCATCTACTGGAGACAGCATGCAGAGTTAGGGTACCCCTCTGTGTTCAGTCACAAAATAGGTTCAGAGTCATGATATCTCTCTACTCATTATATGTCCAAAATGAGCTTGCATCTCGACAAAACCAATGCTTAACTGGACATACTGAAGGATACATGTTCTTAATAGTGATTGTCCCAGAAGTTTGCATTTGATATTTCTATCTCATCTTTTTGCATTCTCTGTTCATCCATTAGAGGTTGCATGCGTGTGTGTGTGTGTGTGTGTGTGTGTGTGTGTGTGTGTGTGTGTGTGTGTGTGTGTGTGTGTGTGTGTGTGTGTGTGTGTGTGTGTATTTTAGCGGATATTTTAATTTTTAACTATTATCAGTCATTTAAATCTGTTACAGCTCTAAATGTTCCTAGTTCTAGTTAAATGTTAATTCTGCCTCTCTCCAAAATTAATGCCAGACCTGCTTAGAGCTTCCAGCAGTTTCACTTTTAATTTCATTTTAAACACGGGAATGGCCTTGGCATCCTCACACATTCAGACAGAATTCTTCCCTTTGTCCCTCACTCACTTGCCTATAATGAAAGCAATTTTAGCATTATCTTTGTCTAAAAACAATCAAGTTGTCTAGGCTATATTGGCATATTGAGCCGTTGATTGCAGTACAATGATGCCTTTGCTCATGGGCGTTGGCTGATTGTATCTGTCTGGTTACATTTGTGGTGAATGATGTCGAAAAAGTGCTATGAAAGGGTAATTTGGTAGTTGCTGCTGCAAAATGTTGGGCTCCTCACCTCGAATGAACATAAGTTCATACCCTAAACTTCAAATGACATATGAGCTGACTGATCTTATTAAATAAAATCAGAAACTGTTGGAAATGCTCAGCAGGTCAGCTGCACTTGTAGAGAGCAAACTTGAGTTAATATTTCATGTGCATTATCTTTTATCCGAACTGGGAAAAGTTATTGATGTGAGTACAGAGTAGGGAACAGTATTTATTTACTGAGCTGCCAGTGGTGTGTCAGCCGTTGAATTGGAGGTGGGTGAGAATATGGCCCACAGCAAGCTGTCAATTGTATGGCAGGCAATGGTCAATTTACTCATTAAACCATCATTGCTCTGATTCCGATGGCACCTCTTTCACCTCTTTATTTCAATGTGTGCATAGGCCCTGCATATGCATACTGCTGTAAAGGATGGGTATGGCCATGTTGCCATGGCAGGTTTCATCCAGTTGGGCCAAACTGTACCATCTTGCCTTCGTAGAAAGATTTATGTAGAAAAAAAAACCTTTGACCACAGGTCACTCAGGCTGTACTCTGCAGGAAAATGTTCAATGGTTCCTCAAGCAGTCTGTCAAGGTCATTTGTCAGAAGGCCACATCATCAGACCTTTCAGAAGACACTGAGAGCTTGCTTAGCTGATGCTGAGAAGGCACACCTACCGCCCCCCCCACCCCGTCCCCCATCTCCCATCCCCCCAGTCCTCATCAGATCCTTCATGTATGGCATGGATATTTAATAATTTTTCTGATCCTCTCTTTAAGTGCAGAGTCATAGAGCCATAGAGCAATACAGCACAGATACAGGCCCTTTGGCCCAACCAGTCTATGCCAACCATGGTGCCAACCCAGCTAGTCCCAATTTCCTGCCTTCAGTGTAAGATAACATATCTAGGTGGGTTGGTTGAGAGTTTACTCCAAGTTGAGAGAGTATTCCAAAGGGTTTAAGTGAACTACAGGATCAAATCATGGAGCTCAAGGCCATAATAAAACATTCAGAGTCTGTTCATAACATGTGATTATGTATGGTCCTTGCCTTTGACAGTATGACCTGATTGAAAGTATCTGCTGTACCATTTTGCCATGTGAGTGGAGCCCTGTGTTATGGTAATGAATGAACTGAAGTCCATTCAGATTAGTAAAGCTTGTGTATTGCCAAATAAAGCTGAAGGAATTTATTAACGCAGTTAATTAAACATGGACGTGGTAATATAATTTTAGTTTGAAAGATGAGAATTCTTGTGATTAATGACTGCCAAAGAACTAGCTGACAACTTGGCTCCAACTCTCCAGTACAGGGGATGGCCCATGGGGCCACTCTGAGTTTGGGCAGGCAATGGAAGGAGTGTTCATGCCACCTGCCCAAAGACTTCGACTTGCTATTTCAAGGACTGGGCTTCGTTACTATTTCCAAAATAGTGCTAGCACACAAAGGCAGCTCACAATTTGGGATAAAAACAGAAAATGCTGGAAACACTCAGCAGGCCAGGCAGCGTTTGTGGAAAAAGAAACAAAGTTGATATTTCAGGTTGAAGACCTACTGTCAGAACTGGGAAGGTGAGAAAACAATTTACTTTTAAGTTGCAGAGAAGTGGAGGTGCGGTGAGGGAGATGAATAAGACTAAAGCAATGCCTCTGATAGGGTGATGCCAGGGTTTCCACAGGGCTAAGAAGCAGTTGGCAATAGCTAACGATGCCCAGTCCTTGAACTAGCAAGTCAAAGTCTTAGGGAAGGTGACACAAACACTCCTTCCATTGCCCGCCCAAACTCATGGGCCACCCTCTGTACTGGAGAACTGGAGCCAAGTTGTCCGCTAGTTCATTGGCTGTCGTTAATTATAAGAACTCCCATCATTCAGTTACTGAATTAATAGGGGAATGTGGAGGGGGGGGGAGAGAGAGAGAGGGGGGGGAGAGAGAGAGAGAGAGAGAGAGAGAGAGAGAGAGAGATTATAGGCCTCTGGAGGTCTCTGTCTGGAGATGCTGCATAACTTGCTGAGTACACCCAACATTCTTTGGTTGTATTTCTGATTTTCAGCATCTTCAAACAAAACAAACACATTTTATTGATGTCACCAGGAGAGGGAGGTGCTTGGGTCATTGGTTGGTTGCTATGGCTCCCTCTTTGGTCTTCAGCAGAAATAGGAGGTGGATGTGGACCTTGGCAGAATAGCGCTGGCTGTTGTAAGAGAGATGGTCAACAGGGTCCTGTGGCATTTTGTGCTTGGGGCCCTCACTTACTGTGCCATGGAAATTGTATCTAATTGGTGCTTGCATGTTTTTGGCTTCTTCAGGAAGTCCAAATTATGGTAATCAGCAGCTAGGACTGACACTCAGTGGCAAACAGGTACATCTTAGTAGCACAGTGCCTGTTTAACATACATTCATCCTTTCACCAAAACAAACCCAATGCAGTTTAGAATTTTTGAGGCAGGGATTCATTTTCAGTCACTTACACTAAAGAGACAGTGTTGTATAAAGAGTAACTGTTCCAAGACTTGCTCTGTTCTTATCCATCCGTGCTTTGTTGGCCTTCCTGCTCCGCCCCATCCTCCACTGCCAGATTTTGAGATATTGCGATGGAAAAGATGGGGCAGAACCGGTAGACCTAGGTGTTGAGTTGGTGCTATTTGACTCCCCTTGTACTATCTTGATGAAAGACTCAACAGACCGGTTGTCCAATCAGGATCCAGCCGAGATGCTGTCAGTAGCATTGAACACCGGGGAGGACACCTTCCCAAAAGTTTTAATTTCTGAGAATCTGGATTTTAACTGTCCTTTCTTTGGAAACTGCTTTTCTTCCCTCCCCAACCCTTGTCCTTCAAATTTGTTGGCACTGCCTGCCCATGGCAGCATTTACATCAATGAGACTTTGTCATCGTGCGAATCAGTGATGTTTAATGTACTTGTCGTCAAGAAGTGGTTAATTTATCAAATATTGTGATGTCTGATTTTGAACAGGTGGTTGAAAATCTCTTCCTTATGTTGCAGGAGAGCTGAATTAGGATATTTAAAATTAGCATCTGTTACAAGATTACTTCCACTTTATCTGGTGTCGAACAGAGCAAACTGCATGGTCATTTCTCCTTTTAAAGTGTAAAAGAGGAAGTTGACCTTTACAGATAACTGTGTGCTGTTTGCTGGTGACTGGATAGAAACTCAGAGTAATGCGATTAACTCCATTTGAGTCGATGATATATTTTGTGCAATGTATAAGTTTTTAGTTGATTAATTATTTTAAATGATCATCACATATTGTTGGTAGCACCAAACTCCAGGTTTACTTGGGCTTTGATGAAAACAGAATGGAAAATCTTGAATCTGAGCACAGTTATATCTAAAACCAATTAAAGTGGCCCAATGTTGTGCAAGCCTATCGTGATTTGGAATGAGAAGGTGAAAATTGACATCAAAAGGTCCCACAAGTTAGTTTGCAATGTCCACCAGGTTGACAGGAAAGACTTGATGTGCAAGCCATTTTGTTAGGTGTAGCTAAAAGAAAATCAGGTTTGGATGGACCCAGTAAGCCCAACAACTTTTTCCTCTTGAATCCATTTAGCTCCTGGTTAGGAGCAAGCATTTCTTCCTTACAGCCTTTCACTTGCTCACTGAATTAAGGCAATCAGTTACAGTCAATGTGACATGATAAAAGGTCTAGCCTGAGGATGTCTCCACTTTGCTATGGTGGCAGGAGTTGCATGCAGTGTGCTTGTTGATTCTTACCTCTGAAGGACAGATGGTAGTGAACTCTTCACTGCCAATCAAGCACAGAAATTGGCATTAAAAGCTGTGTAGAAGGATGACTCACTTTCTTCTTTAAGCCAGCTGGCCAGGGACTGTCAACAGATTCATCATCCAAGCTGGTCTTTTCTGTCTGGGAGACCTGACACGATAGGTTTAAAGCAGGTTGCATTTCTGAACAGATAAAATAGAGAATATCTCCTACAGCGAGCACATATTCACCACAATCTTTCCTCTTATTGTACTTCTTTTCTGCTGGTGTTTTGATTCCCTGTAACTGTTCTTGAAGCTATTAGGTACATGCTGAGTTAAGGATGACTTCACTTATCAGACTGACACTTTGGTTGTAGGTTCAAATGAGGTCAGTGCTGAGTTGCTGGGCTTTCTCTACTGGTCCTGTGTGTACTGAGTTATAATTGAAGAATCTTTTACACTGCCCAGGTTCTAAAAGAGCAATGTCAACACAACATTGCCACGTCAGCACCTTGAAGTCTCTTGCCATTTTACTGCGTGCTTTCTGTGGATTGGCTTCACTGGAGAAGGTTCAATTTCTGTTTAGCGCATTTGTGCAGAGTTCCCAATGAAACAAACTTGCCAAGTAAGCTGTCAGTGCACCTTGTACAGGTTTATAATCTGGGCTTTTAACTTTGCTTATTCCAGCAGCTGCCCGATTGTTAATGCCATGTGTTAGCTATCTCCTGTGGGGATGCAGGCAGGCTAATTCAATGAGCTGGGTTGGGGTGCGTGAGGAGACCATATAGGCTAGGGAAGCTTCAGATCTATCAACACGCAAAACCTGTGCAGCCACACATGAGTCAGGGAATGTGCTCAATGTTTCTGATCCATGTGCTGCCACTGCATGCATTGCCTCTACTGCAGCTTGGGATGACTGGTGGAAATGCCACAGTGAAATTTGATGCCAAGCTAAGTTTTAGAGTGGAGTGGAGGGCAAGCATTGCTGGTACTGCTCAAAGGCCAAGATGGAGAATTGGTTTCTCTTCAGTGTTTTAATTCCCTCCAATATTCCAGTAAAACACCGTGGATATTTGTGTTACTATTAAAATTTTTGGGGGTTTACGTGACCTTTACTTTCTCTATCTGAGAAATGTCAACACATATCGGAAGTTGAATGTTTGGGACTGTGCATGGTTCTCGTAATTTTTAAAGTTACGGTCCCATGGTGGGTAAAATGATGGAGCATAATGGAACATCCTTCTCATAATAGCCTCCATTACAGCTCTATTGCACTTACTATTATAACAGGGAAGACTGCTAATTCAGTAGTTTAGCTCAATGGCAGTTCTCAAAAAGGCACAGAGTTGTGCAGCAGAGGAATGGGCCCTTCAACCCACCATGTCCGTGCCGACCTTCATGCCCAGCTACATAATCCCATTTTCCCGCCATAGGAAAGGACAAATGCTTTGCCTTTTGTTCCGAACTGAATGTTTCTCAAACATAGTGATTGTATCTGACTCCACCACCTCATCTGGCAGCACATTCCGGATATCAACCACTCTCTGTGTAAAACTAAAACGTTCCCTTTAAATCCCCTTTAAAACTCCTTCCTCTTACCCTAAACCTACTCCCTTTGATACCCCTACTATAGGAAAAGAATTCTGATGATCTACCCTATTTATGCCCCTTGTAATTTTATATACATCCATCAGGTAACCTTTCAGCCTCCTTCGCACTGGGGAAAACAAGCCCAGCCTATCCAATCTCTCCCATGACTAAAGTCCTCCAATCCAGGCAACATCCTGGCGAATCTCCTCCACACAGTGCAACCACATTCTTCCTACAGTGTGGCGACCAGTACCACACATATTACTCCAAGTGAAGTTTAACTAGTGTTTTCTAAAGTTGCAACATAACTTTCCAACCTTTATAATCTACACCCCAATCTTCATCACCCTATCTACCTGCATTGCCACTTTCAGGGAACTATGGACTTGAACCACCCCTCCCAAGGTCCCTCTGTTAATCAACATTCCTTAGCACCCCACCATTCACTGTTTTTGTCCTCCTCCTATTTGTCATCTCAAAGTACATCACCTCACACTTCTTGGGATTAAATTCCATCTGCAACGCCTCTCCCAGCTTTCCATCTGATCTATATCCTGCTGTAACCAAGACAACCTTCCTCACTTACCACAACACTGCCAACTTTCATGTCATCTGCAAACTTAAAAATCATACCTCCTACATTCACATCCAAGTAGTTCATGTATTTCACAAATAACAAGGGTCAATGCACCGATCCCTATAGTGTACCACTGTTCACAGACGTCCAATCAGAAAAGCAGCATTCCACCACTTTCTTCTACTTCCTTTCTCCAAGCCAATTTTGGATCCAGTTAACCAGCTTGCCTTGGATCTCATGTGTCTTAACATTCTAGACCAACCTACCATGCAGGACCTTGTCAAATGTCTTACTAAGGTCCATATAGACAACCACACTGCCTTCATCAGTCTTCTTAGTTACATTAAAAAACTCAATCAAATTAGTGAGGCAAATTTCCCCCTGCACAAAAGCCATGCTGACTATCCCTGACTGGCCTCTGCCTTTCCAAATGCACATAAGTCCTATCTCTTAGGATTTTCTCCAGTAATTTCCCTACCACTGACCTGTAGTTACCTAACTTATCCTGTTTGCCCTTCTTAAATAAAGGAGCAACATTAGCTATCCTCCAGTCTTCTGGCATCTTACCTGTGGCTGCCGAAGATGAAAAAATCTCTGTCAGGGCCCCAGCAATCTCCTCCCTTGCTTCCCATAGCAACCTGAGATGGATCTCGTCTAGTCCTGGGGATTTATCGACCCTTATGCATCACATGACATCTAACACCTCATCCTTCTTAATATTGACCTCCTCCAGATTATCTATGTACTGCTCCCTGAACTCGTTAAGTTCTGACTCCTTCTCCTTGGTGAATACAGATGAGAAATATTCACTTAGGACCTGGCCCCCATCGCCTGGCTCTACACAGAGGTTACCTCTTTGATTCCTATGGGGACCAACTCTTTCCCTGGCTACCATCTTGATCCTGATACACTTATGGAATGTCTAGGGATTCTCTTTAATCTTACTCGTCAAGCATATTTCATAGCCCCTTTTTGCCCTCCTAATTTCTTTAAGTTCTCTCCTACCCACACTGTATTCCTCAAGAGACTCCCTCGGTACCTGTTGCCTATTTCTGCCATTTGTTTTCTTTTTTTGTGGTTCAGGTCCTAAATGAATACTTCTCATCTCTATTCACCAAGGAGAAGGGGTTGGAAGATAATGAGTTCAGGGAGGGGTACATGTATCAAACCTTCAATACCCTTCGTCATCCAGAGTTCCCTAATCATGGCATCTTTACCTTTCATCCATACGGCAACATGCTGGCCCCGAACTCTTACGAACTCTCTTTTAAAAGACTCCTACTTGTCAATTGTCATTTTACCCACAACTATCTGCTCCCCATCTAGTTTTATCAGGTCCTTTCTTGCATTATTGAAATCAGGCTCCCCAATTCAAGACCTTAACTTGAGGACCAACTTTGTTTCTAAAACTACCTTGAAATTTACAGAATGATGCTCACCGTTCTCAAAGTAATCCCCCACTGACTGTTCCACCACCTGCCCAGTTTCTTTTCCTAATTTAAGATCAACTACTGCCCCGCCTCTCGTGGGACTCTGTATATTGTCTCAAAAAGCTCCCTTGGATGCACACTCTGCCCCACCTAAGCCCCTTGCACTAAGGCAGTCCCAGTCAATATTGTGAAAGTTTCTCCCCTCTCCAATCAGGCAGAAGATACAGGAGCCTGAGGGCACATACCACCAGGTTCAAGGACAGCTTCTATCCCACTGTTACAAGACCATTGAACGGTTCCCTTATACGATGAGATGTACTCTTGACCTCACAATCTACCTTGTTATCACCTTGCACCTTATTTTCTACCTGCACTGCACTTCCTCTTTAGCTGTGACATTTTACTCTGTATTCTGTTATTGTTTTTACCTTGTACTACCTCAATGCACTGTGTAATGAATTGATCTGTACAAACGGTATGCAAGACAAGTTTTTCACTGTACCTCGGTACAAGTGACAATAATAAATCAATACCAATACCAAGTTTAAATTCCAAATTACTTTAACCCTATTGGTCTTACAGCTTTCTGCAATTTACTTACATATGTGTTCCATTAACTCCTGCTGACTATTGGAAAGCTGATAAGTACAACCCCCGTGTCTCCCCGTATCTGCGTGGGTTTCCTCCGGGTGCTCCGGTTTCCTCCCACATTCCAAAGACGTACAGGTTAGGAAGTTGTGGGCATGCTATGTTGGCGCCAGAAGTGTGGCGACACTTGCGGGCTGCCCCCAGAACACTACGCAAAAGATGCATTTCTCTGTGTGTTTCAATGTACATGTGACTAATAAAGATCTTATCTTATCTTATCAAAGTGATTACCCCTCTCTTATTCCTAAATTCTACCCATATGGGATCATTGAACAATCCTTCCAGGATACCCTCTCTAAGTACTGCCATTATCTTCTCCCTAATCAGTAGGGTGCCTCCCCTCCTCTTTTGCTTTCCCCTCTGTCATGTCTGAAACTTCTCTCCCCAGAATGTTAAGCTGCCAGTCCTGCCCTTCCCTCAACCACGTTTCCATGATTGCAATAACATCGTAATTCCAAGTGCTGATTCATGTTATAAGCTCATCTGACTTACCTGTGAGGCTCCTTGCAGTATAGTAAATGCGGTTGATCCTTCCAACCCCCCCCCCCCCCCCCCCATGTTTCCTAACCTGCTTCTGTCTTCTCTGCCCACTGGACTTGCACGATTTAGCCTCTATGTTTTTCTTCCAACCTACCACAATGCTATTGCACTTCCCACTCCATTCCTATATTAGCTTAAACCCTACCAAGTAATGTGAACAAACCTCTCTGCAGAGATATTGCTCCACATCCAATTTAGGTGCAACTTGTTGTCCTTGTCCCACCTGTCCCAGAAGTGACCCCAATGATCCAAGTACCTAAAGCCCTCCCTCCTGCACCAGCTCTTTAGCTACGTGTTCATGTGTCCTATCCTCCTATTTCTACGCTCACTAGCCCGTGGCATAGGGACAAATCCTGAGATGAAGACCCTAGAGGTCCTGCTTTTTAACCTCCTGCCTAACTCCCTAAGCTCACTTTGCAGGACCTCATCCCTCTTTCTACCTATGTTGTTATTACCAATGTGTACTATGACCTCTGGCTGTTCTTCCTCCTTCTTCAGAACGTTCTGACCCTGGCACCAGGGAGCAACATACCATTCAGGAATCTCGCCCTCACCCACAGACATGCCGCTCTGTTCCCCTCACTAACAAATCCCCCATCATTACTGCTTGCCTAGACTTTTCTCTCCCCTGCTGTGCATCAGAGCCAACCCTGGTGCTACAAACTTACTTGCTGCTGCTGCTTTTCTCTGAGAGGATATTTCCCTAATGGTATCCAAAGTGGTATACCTGTTTGAGAGGGGAATGACCAGAGGGAACTCCTGTACTTCCTGCCTGCACTTACTACATTTCCTGGAGTTTGCCTGTCTCCTTTCTTTCTGTACCTGTGGCATGACCAACTCACTAAATTTACTATCTGCGACATTTTCCATGTCCTGGATGCCTCATGGGGAGTCCAACCTCAGCTACAGCTCAGCAACCTTACAGGAGCTGCAGCTGGACATATTTTCGGCAGAGACTGTGGATATGTCCCTGATCTCCCACATCCTGCAGGAGAGGACCACACTGTTGCCTTGGCTTCCATATCCTTTATCCTCAGTCCCTTCTACTAAGAAAGAGAAGAAAAAAAACCTTACCTGGCTACAATTCACCCTCCTCACTTAGTTGCTTGCACCTAGATCAGGCAACCTGTTCATTTGTGCAGGGAGTACAAATGGATCAGTGGTTTACCACATATTAAAACCATGATGTGCACAGAGCATCATGCAGCTACTCATCTGGGTTTTCTAGTTGTAGCAATGTGCATGGATTGTAGCTTGCAAACCCACATTAGCAAATCAGCTGCCATGTCTCTCATAGTTTCTTTTTTAACACAATCTATTTTGCAGAATTTGCTGTGTCCCCTGTTGCCAGCTCTGTTCCATGCACTATCTTTAAAAGAAAACAAATATACTATACAAAAGCTTGTCCTTGTCTCTTCTGGTATCTTGAATGGTTATTTGAAAACATTTCAAATTGCTTTTAAAATGAGGTGAAATCACGCAGATTAAAATGTGTTGTTAGTTTAATCCATCCTCCCTGGCCACTGTTTTAATATTTCTCACCAGTTTGTGCCCTGGGATTTGCCCACTCCCATTCCCCAGTGGGCATTGTGGCTTCACATGCAGAGATTTTGGCATCTACAAGATGTAAATCTAGAAAACAAAAGAGATCACAATCTCGCGGCTTGTCTACTGACGCAGGACAACACCCAGTTATAAGCATTTCGTAGAGAAACAGTAGAGCAAAAGGTCAAAAAATAAACCAGAGGAGATAAATCTTTTCCCAAATTGTATGTTCAAATTCTTTTATGTAGAAGAAGCAAATCAGAGTGGAAGGACACAAGTGTTTGACTCATGATATATAATTTTTAATTTTCCAATTCATTTTTAGTTTTACTTTTCATATATTGGGTTGGCTTGATTTTGCATATTTAGAAAGAGGTGCAGTCTGACTTCTTTAATGGTGACAAAACACAGCCTCAGAATTGGTCACCAGGAAAAGTTAAGAGTCAAGAATGGCCGCTTGGGGTCTTAGCAGACAAGCAAGTTAATTTGGGCATTTTCCTGTCTGGCGTTGCAGCAAAAGTGGCATCCATTTTAAATAAACAAGCAACTACCTCTATTAGAATACAGGGAAACCCACTAAATGTTTACCCCCTGAGGTAAGAGCATTTTCAAGTTTCAGATGATAGGTTTTTTGTCAGCATTTTATTAAAATAGGACATGCGTCAAGAGGAAGTGTTTGAGTTAGAAAAAATGAAACCATTTTCTTCATAATTTCATGTCGAAAGATGCTGTGGTGAAAGGATATAAACCACTACTTAGAGCAAAAGCCCGAGTTGTCTCATTGAATGTTCATCTTTTCTGTATCTCCACTGATCTTTCTCAGTGCAAATTAGTCTCATTTATATTTGGCAGTAATACCAAGGACATAGATTTGACAGTTAATCTGATATTGATGCAAAAGCATGTGAAGTTCTGAAAGTAAGGGACTAAGGTACTAACCCTTGGGATGTAACAGAGCAAAGACAGGGGTTGTGGAGGCAATTGTTAAATATGGCTGACAACCACCGATTGGAGTGCCTCAATTCTTTGTTTCTTTTGATTTAAGAGCTCTTAACCATCAAGTTTATGTTATGAATTTTCAAGCAGATTTAATTATGATGGCAGTCCATGAATATTTTAATTCCTCTTTAAGATCACACAGATACTGAAGGGATGGCCTTAAATGCCAATCTCAAGTGCCCATATGGAAAGACAAGGTCTTGTGCTCAAGTGATTCTGAGCGGTTCTTTGCTCTGATTCCACAACTAAATCTTCAGGATTTAGCTCCAAAGACAGGGTACTTGCTGTGTTGGAATATATATCTACATAGATGGGAGAGAAACAATAAGGTTGATGTTATAATTGGTTCACTCTGGCGTGACTTAAATGAATATTTGTGTTCTAAAAAAAACTTATCACAGGATAGTACTGGACACAATCAATAGCAATGGGTATACTGTCTGGTACAAATTTAACGTCTGGATTATGTCATAGTATATTCATTCATGGGAATATGTTTGTCACTCACAAATCCGGCACTTGCCTCTGAGAATGTAATGATAACTTTTCTTCATGAACTATGGTAGTCTGTGTTGTGAAAATAATTCTGGTGGGGAGATCCAGGATATTGATTCTGTGATGGTAAAAGATGGCGACATATTGCCAAATCGGGATAGTGAGAGATTTGGAGGTGAACCTGGTTCATAAGGGTAAAATAAGTTAGTCTTGACCCAAAATGTCGACTGTTCATTTCCCTCCACAGATGCTGCCTGACACACTGAGTTCCTCCAGCATTTTGTTTTTGCTCTGGAAGTAGTAGATTTGGCAGCATCAGTGGCAATGGGAAAACTGAATTAACATTTCATGTTGATGACCGCTCATGCAAATTCAGGTGTTCTCATTCTACAGTTCCAGACTCCTTACCACTCTGCTGGTAGTCAACATAGACTTGATGGGTCAGGTGGCCTCCTTCAGAAACATAACAATTCTGTGATTATATGGACTTCTTCCATTTAAAAAAAACATAATTTTCTTTAGGAGACACAAGAGGTTGCAGATGCAGGAATATGATGCAGGGTTTCGACCCAAAACATCAACAATTCCTTTCCCCCACAGGTGCTGCTCGAACCACTGTGTTCCTCTGGCAGACTGTTTGTTGCTCCATTATTTTCTTTTGGTGCATGTAATCTGATAAGAATTCTGCTGATAATGTGACAGAAAATGGCAACTCTCCCGTGTGTAGTCCAACTGGATACACTTGGAGCTTGGGTTACTCTGGCTACTTTGAAACAACCAAAAAAGTGCATTGTGCTTCAGAATGCACCTGTAAGGACAGTTCACTTGTTTGTCACAATATGCTATTGATCACATGAATACGAATTTATTAATGACAAATTATTTGAAACCATTGCAGTCTAGACAGTTGTACACAATGATATTAATCATTGGCATATGCAAGTGAAACTAAAGAATAACGTGGAATGATTCTAAGAGGGCATGAACTGACTCCTGTCAGTGAGATTACTCTTGGTGCAGTGGTGAATTGGTTGTGCAGCCTGTCTGCCCAGACTGCACAACCAGATTATAAGGATAGCATTGCTGGCAGTTATTTTTATCAGGTGAACACTTGTGTCACTTCTCTCTTTCTCTCTCTGCTGTTTTATAGAGACATTACTAGATGTTCCATATATTGATTAGGAATTACACCAGCAAACAATAAGCAATAATGTAATTTCTCTATATTATAGTGAAGTAACAGCTCTGGCCATCTGTACTACTGGCAGTCTGACTGGGTGCTGCTCCTGAGCTGTTGACACAGCGATGAGTGCAGTCAAGCTCCCAGATCTGAGGTTCCAAGCAGATACTTCCAACGTTACCAGCTTGGATCTGAGCAGCATTCTTGTCCTTTTCCTACCCTTACAGTGACACTGTTTCTGCTTGAGACGTATTAAGTCCTATGTCACTCTTTCTTCTGTGCTGTTTATCCAATTATGACTGTTTCCCATAATCCAGTAATAGCTATAGACTTGTGCCTTTGACCTCATGCAAGGATTAGTTTAAGTGGTCTTGCCTCCCAATCTGTTCACTGAACCTCATCAATAGATTTGAAGAGTTTGCTTTTCTTATGGTCACTTCATTTTGTTGATCTTCTATCCTCTATCCTTGTCACCAATTTATAAACTATCTGTGCGTGCACAAATCCCTTAATTCAAACCTGAGGGATGCAGAAAATAAAGGAAATGTGAAGAGATGCAATTCAATCCTAAACAGTCAGAAGTTAAACGAGTGTGTCAGTGTGTATCTTATCTCATTGGTTAAACTATACACTGGTTGACAAGTTTGTTTGTGGTTTAATCAATGAGTGAATTCAGTCAAAGTTATTAAACATACAGAATTGCACATTTGTCTTTAGTACAAAACTGCAAATTCTATGGAGATGTCAGAGGAAAGCTAAAGAATTTTGTCCAGTGTAGGGTATAAATACAACTGCAGTTAATCGCACAGTAATAGCAAAGGCTAGCAACTCAAAGTGGAATCCAAAGCAAGTTGTTTCGACTGGTACAGGTTCCTGTAATAGATGTCACTAAATTGATCTAACAGCCATCCATGTGAATTTAAAACAGCAAAGTGTTTTGACTGCCAAAAAGAAGTTCACATATCCTCAGGATGGAAGTCAATCAAAGTTATTCTAGTACTGTGATTTCTTCCTTGTGGGATGCTTTTCACAGCAGAAAATAGTATCGAAGCCAATGTGATCAATGTGAGAATTCTTATCAATCAATAAATTCAATGATATGAAATCAATGGAGAACAGCTTATTCAGTTAAGCATTCATGACACTAGTGGAACGAGTGAAAAGAAGAAGAACGCCAAGTCAAAAGGACATTTAAATGGTCAGTGCATCCACATGAATATCAGTATAGCAGCAGATTGTTTCATTAAAGGAAAGGAAACATATGGTGGGCCAAATGGCCTCCTTCTGCGCTGTATCATTCTTTGATTATTTTACAATATCTAAGTATCTTCAGTCAACTACCACTGACAAAGAGTACAGTGTACCTAAACCTGTGTTCAGGCAAAATATTGAAGACTTTAAGGCTAGTGAAATAGTTGTGAATCAATGGTGGCGGCAGAGTGGCGCAGCTAGCAGAGCCACGGTCTCACAGCGCCAGGGACCCAGGTTCAATACTGACCTTGGGTGCTGTCTCTTTGGAGCTTGCATATTCTCCCTGTGACTGCGCGGGTTTCCTCCAGTTCTTCAGTTTCCTCCCATATTCCAATGATTTGCAGGTTGGTAGGTTAATTGTCCACTGTAAATTGCCCCTAGTCTGTAGGTGAGTGGTAGAATCTGGGGGGAGTTAATGAGAATATGAAGAGAATAGAAAATGGAACTAGTGTAGGATTAGCGTAAATGGGTGGTCACTGGTTGTTGTGGAATTGAAGGGATGAAGTGCTTGTTTCCATGTTGTATGTCTCTATGTTTCTATGAAATGGATTTCTTACATTGCCTTCCAGCATGCACTTACCTTCTCCAGATGCGGAGGGCTGAACGACTGACCCTCTGCTGAGAACAACCGAAAGGCTGAGTGGGCTCCAAGCAGTGAGTAGGCCTCAGGCAACACAAGACCTCATTCCCGGAACATCTTCATGGCCTTTGGTCGGTCACCACTGTCAGAGGCTTTTGAATCTGCATGGGATTCCTCTGGGTGCTCCAGTTTCCTCCCACATTCCAAAGGCGTACGGGTTAGGAAGTTGTGAGCATGCTGTGTTGGTGCCGGAAGCGTGGTGACACTTGTGGGCTGCCCCCAGACCATTCTATGCAAAAGATACATTTCACTGTGTGTTTCGATGTACATGTGTCTAATAAAGATAGATATATTTGGAAATCAGGGCTGTTTATCAGCAATTCAAATGCATTTAGTCACTTAAACAATTATTAAATGTAAATAAACTTATTTAATTAAGGGCATCAATTAATGACAAGAAATTAAAATGCTAAGATGAAGTAAAATAATTCAATTACTTTCTTTCACAGAGTTAACAAATCCCATTCAAATGACTGGAGTCCATGGCTGGATGCCAGTCATCCCTGACTGGATGCATAGTTCATCTGAACCCTCTCTCTGACTCATCAGTTCATCTGTTGCTGGACCAAGTGCTAAATCCAATGGTGGGGTTGGAGGTTAGATGTGGCTGGGCATGCACTGATGTCTGAAGTGAATTGAACTGTGAGCAGCTTACAGTCGGTTGTTCCCCATGGAACTACCTATGGTCAGCCTGCTGTATTTGCCCCCTAGAGATTTAATCATGTTGTAGGCACTCTTTCCTATTTGGTATGGGGACCTGCAGGAGCAGAACTTAAAGCAGAGCTTCCACCTTTGTACCTTGGTTACCTGGCTCTGTCAAAAGCTGATGAAGGCCTATTGAGCTCAGGGAACCTGTAACATATCCCATTTACAATGGGGAAATTCATTCCTCTACCTCTAACTCTAATGGCAATGTTAATATTTAACAAGGCAATGATGACACCAGGAACAGGGAAACTACAAATCCATTGCATTAATTTTAAAAATAGATTTTTTTTTACTGGTGGTACATTAGTGTTATTACTAACCAGTTAATTTTAATACTATGTTAAGAATGGATGATAGGAAAATCTAGATTTTTAGTATTCATTTATATACTGGAATTTTGTCAGAAGGCACTGTGAAAGACAAATAGGAACTGTTCTGGTTGACATCATAACTTGTATTGTAAATGTAGCTCACAATGTTCATTGGCAGAATTAATATAAATGAGCCTTTCAGACAGACCTAAAGCATTTCTCATCTTGTAACACTTAGAGCTTTTCATCAGGGATTAATTGACTCCAGAAATCAACAACTGCAGAGCAATGCAAATCTTACAAACACAGGCCTCTGTCAATGTCTGTTCAAACTGGCCTTTCTGATTTCTCCATGTAACATGTAAAGCAGTTTGTAATACTCTCACTTTTGAAATGTAGTTATCGGAAACCTGGCATTGAGTGTGCAGTTACGGAAAATGGACAGTTCTTTCCCAGTCATCAACATATGAATGTATTTGCAATTTTTTTGGACATCTTTTTCAGCCATAATCACATACCTAGTGTTGAATGGAGTGAGTCATTTTAATTTTTAAATCTAAATTGTAGTTTTCAAAGTATGTTTTAGTTTACCTTGAAAAATATAAAACCTAAAAAGTAATTGTAAGAGATTCCCATGGTATGTGGAGTACAATTATCAGAAAATATTCACTCCTTCTGGGTTAAGGCTGAATGATAATCATTTTCCTTTAATTATTGTGATTAAAATTCTGCAAGGCTTCAAGGATAGATTGGGAGTGTGGGTTTCATGAACTTGATATGTATTTCTTGAAGGACAGAGGGTTAAACATTGACACAATCAGGGTATCCAAAAAAATGTTTCAAAGTTTAACTTGGGAAGATGCAAAGAATCCATTTCCCCTAAAAGAGTCAAAAGTTGGGGCATAATGTTAAAATTAGAACCAGCATATTTGGGAATAAATTCAGACAGCACATTTCCAGACTAAGGGTGGTTGAGATCTGGAACTCTTACCAAAAAATGTCTGTGGCTTCTGGGTCACTCATACCGACAGTGATTGATAGTCATTGGGTGAGGGTGCTGAAGCAGATGGAACCAAAGTACAGATCATCCACGATTTAGATGAATCAGGCCAGTTTGAGGAAGGTGAATGGCTTCTTCCTGTTTCTCTGTTCCTTTTATCTGATAACATGAGTAAAAATAAATATTTGACTCACATAGATGTACAGATAACATCCACAAGAGTTCAGTTTATTATTTCTTCCCTCAGTTCAGTTCCTCCAAAATTGTCTAACATATTGACAGGTGTAAAGTAGTTATTTATAATAAATCTATAACAGCGGAGGAAGGCAGTGTTGTTTATTAGTCATTTTAATATCTGTTGAGGAATGCCTTAGTCTGGATAAATCCATTAACGTGCTTTGTAGAAAATGCTTGCTAATGTATCCTTGTTCATTTCTGTGGTCAATATGACAGAATTGCTATTGGAATTCTGCCAATGACAGTAATTAGTAGGAGTGACCACCTCACATCTGTGTGTTAGTGAAGTTTGCACTGAGTCTACCCTCCATCTTGTTAAATGTGATGGTTTTGAAACAGATCTAGCAGCTCAAAGCAGGGCATCCATGAGGTGCTTTGAGTTATCATCGGCAGCAGAATTGTTTCCACCACAACCTCCTGGCCCAGCATAGCTCTTGCTGTGCCATTCGCCAAACCAGGGAACCAACACTAATTCAATAAGGAAGTGTTTTACGGAGCAGCACCAAAATTAGATGCCAGCCTGGCAAAGCTATAACACAGAACTATTGCAAAAGCAGCATGGAATAGACAGAACTAAGCATCCCCCAAAACAATGGATTTAACTGTGCTAAGGACCCACAGAAATTCAAGTTATAAATACAGGCTTATATTCAGCCATTACAATTCATAGATAGGGCATATTGTGATGGTATAGTGGGAATTACTCTTGATTGTACATGTGTCCCCTTGTTCTGTCTCTGCACCAACAATGCTCCCATAATCTGCAGTTGGGAACAACGAGGAACATCCTTTCTACAAAGTGAAATATTCTGTGAAGCCTTTTTGCACACAAGGGTTAACTGCATACAAACCGCAGCATCACAAAACTTCCTTAACTTGTTTGATTTCCTGAGGGAGGAGAATAAGAGGGAGGAGAATAACCACAAGCAAAAACCTGGAAGGAGAGAAACTTGAGAAATATTTTCCAGGCAACAGGAGAATAGTTTTATTTTTACTCTTGTAACTGACAAGGATTAAAAATGATAAACAGTTGAAGGTTTTCAAGGACCCAGCAGTAGATCAGAAAATTGCCAACCCATAATTTTTCCAACGCCCACTATGTGTATGTGAAACCTCACTGTTGGCACAGAGCCATGCAAGATGTAGCCTGCTAACATTCTTTAAAGAACACAGAAACATATTTTAAAACCTCACAATAGATGCACTTTGCCTGGAATTCCGACAAAGAAGGAGGAAGTGCTCCTGATCTCCTACCACAGCGTCAGCAGAATCCCTAGAGCACCAGTTTAAATAATTGGTTGTGCCATTTCTATAGAATTTCCACCAGATCTTTGCCAAGAGATTAAGAGATGCAGTTTCAGGGGACTTTCTCATTAGATTTTACTCCCATATACTTAATGTGAATGTGGTTTACTTTATCTGAACACATGTTGATGGAGATGAACCTTGACCACCTCCAGTACATATCAGAGACTTGGGGCAGTTTTACTCAGGATATTATGCTACATTTCATCAGCAGGTAAGCTCCTTTGCCACTGAAAGAAGCTTAAGAAGTATCAACATAATAATAATTAGCTGGTGTTGCCATGCCCATACTTGATTGATATGGTCTGTTGCATTTCTAGTATGTTTACATCATGTGCTGGATTAGCCTGGAGTCTACAGGAATTAACAATTAGTATTCTGGACACTCTAGCAAGCTGAGAGAAAAATGGTAGGGTGTTTTTGAAGTAACTATTGAACAATAAATCACATCTATGTTGTATCAACTTCACTTTCATTTGATCCATTCTTGAAGCTCCTGTATTTCGAGATGGTGCTGGAAGTTAGATGATAACTCTCAACTTTTCCTCTATCAACCATCTTATTAGGTTATTAATGCCAGGTCTTCTGACTCTACAAGGGTTAATGCTGTCTCAGTTTACGCAAATAATCTCCCAGAGTACCTCCAGGCAGAGTTGACAACTCTAACAACAGTATCTATTATGTAGTTCAATAGGAAAAGAGCCTAACAGCATCCTCTATAGGAGCAGTATACTGTTACTAGTTAAGTGAAATCATACAGGTTTTCAGATGACTGGTTGCTATCTCAAAATGCTTCAGCCAATCTGTGTGTTGAAGTTTGTCAAGCTACAAGGGAAGGACGACCTTCTTTATCTTCTTCTTCTTCTTCATCTGAGGTGACTGAAGAATCCTATGTCGGATCTGTAGTCTCTGCCACAGATGAGGCAGGTGGATGGGTCCTTACAGATGTTGTGTAACAATCCAGGTGCTGGAACTTTTGGTAAGCATCAAGTTGGATAAGTTGTTGGGGCCGGATAGGATGTACCCCAGGCTGCTGTGGGAGGCGAGGGAGGAGATTGCGGAGCCTCTGATGATGACCTTTGCATCATCGATGGAGATATTCCAGAAGATTGGAGGGTTGCAGATGTTGTTCCCTTATTCAAGAAAGGGAGTAGAGATAGCCCAGGAAATTATAGACCGGTGAGTCTTACTTCAGTGATGGAGTAAGCTGATGGAGAAGATCCTGAGAGGCAGGACTTATGAACATTTGGAGAGGTGTAATATGATTAGGAATAGTCAGCATTGCTTTGTGAAGGACTGGTCCTGCCTTACAAGCTTGACTGAATTTTTTGAGGATGTGACTAAACACATCGATAAAGGGAGAGCAGTGGATGTAGTGTATATGGATTTCAGCAAGGCATTTGATAAGGTATCCCATGCAAGGCTTATTGAGAAAGTAAGGAGGCATGGGATCCGAAGGGACATTGCATTGTGGATCCAGAACTGGCTGGGTCACAGAAGGCAAAGAGTGGTTGTTGAAGGGTCGTATTCTGCATGGAGGTCGGTGACCAGTGGTGTACCTCAGGGATCTGTTCTGGGACCCTTACTCTTTGTGATTTTTATAAACGACCTGGATGAGGAAGTGGAGGGGTGGGTTAGTAAGTTTGCAGATGATACAAAGGTTGGAGGTGTTGTGGATAGTATAGAGGGCTGTCAAAGGTTACAACAGGACATAGATAGGATGCAGAGTTGGGCTGAGAAATGGCAGATGCAGTTCAACCCAGATAAGTGTGAAGTGGTTCATTTTGGTAGGTCAAATATGATGGTAGAATATAGTATTAATGGTAGGACTCTTGGCAGTGTGGAGGATCAAAGGGATCTCGGGGTCCGAGTCCATAGGACGCTCAAAGCGGCTGTGCAGGTTGACTCTGTGGTTAAGAAGGCATATGGTGCATTGTCCTTCATTAATCATGGAATTGAATTTAGGAGCCGAGAGGTACTGTTGCAGCTATATAGGTCCCTGGTCAGACCCCACTTGGAGTACTGTGCTCAGTTCTGGTCACCTCACTACAGGAAGGATGTGGAAGCCATAGAAAGGGTGCAGAGGAGATTTACAAGGATGATGCCTGGAATGCGGATCATGCCCTATGAAAGCAGGTTGAGGGAACTCGGCCTTTTCTCCTTGGAGTGAAGGAGGATGAAGGGGGACCTGATAGAGGTGTATAAGATGATGAGAGGTATTGATCGGGTGGATAGTCAGAGGCTTTTCCCCAGGGCTGAAATGGTGGCCACAAGAGGACATAGGTTTAAGGTGCTGGGGAGTAGGTATAGAGGAGACGTCAGGGGTAAGTTTTTTACTTAGAGAGTGGTGAGTGTGTGGAATGGGCTGCAGGCAACAGTGGTGGAGGTGGATACGATAGGGTCTTTTAAGAGACTGTTGGATAGGTACATGGAGATGAGCAAAATAGAGGGCTATGGGAATACCCAGTAACTTCTAGGGTAGGGACATGTTTGGCACAGCTTTGTGGGCCGAAGGGCCAGAACTGTGCTGTAGGTTTTTCTATGTTTTCTATAACACTTGGGCTCTTTGCGTTGGTTTTCTGTCATTGAGACTCAATGTACACAGTGTCTTCTCAGGTCTTTCTTCTTCATTTTGAGCACTCATGGACCAGAGATTCCCATGAGTTAATCAGGATATTACCATTTTTTTCAAAGAGGCTTTGAGAACATCCTTGAAGGTAATTTTTCTGCTGTCCTGGAAGTTTCACCCTGAATGGAGTTTGGATTAAAGTGCTTGTTTTGAAGGGTCTGGTGTCAGTCAAGTGGACAATGTGGTACACCCATGGGAACCAGATGAGTATGATCAGAGCTGAGGTGTCAGGGCAGTTGTTTTGGGAGGAGGCACTGATGTTGGTTTATCTATCTATTTGGAGGATTTGGCAGAGACAGTGTTGATTGTAGCTCTCTAAAGATTTAAGGCATCTACTGTAGGTTGTCCATGACTGTGAAGCACAGAATAAGATCAGGAACACTGTTGCTTGATAGATCATTTGCTTGGTTGCAAGTTGGAAGGTTTTGGTCTTCAATCTTTTCCTATTTAACCAAGGACTATCCTGGTGCACTGATGTCGCTGTCACTGTGCTGGAGGCAATGATATATATTTTTATTAATGCTGAGGTACAGAAAGTGATCCACATTTTCCACGATCTTCTTATGGATCTTTTTCTTTGGTTATTATACGACATGGCCAAGTTGGTGAATGGTCTTTGTTCTCCAGTTGTTTAGTGCATGGCCTATCCTCTAATGTACTTCAGTGAAGGAATTGACTATGACGTGGAGCTCTGTTTCAGAAAATACAAGCTGTTCATCCTTCGTCTTGTTCACTCCAGACACCAGGTCAGCCCATCTTAGTCATCAAATTACAGCACCAAGCCAGCGCTGGTGCATGCATACCTTTGAAGGAAGGTCAGCAATACAATTAGCAGCCATGAAAACACACCTGCTAGATTTCAACACCAGGATCCTTTGGTCAATGTGCTTTTTCCTGTTACAATGCAAGGAAAGTGAAATTTTGCTGATGGATCTACTTTTCAGTTGGACTGAAGAGATCTGTAAACAAAATGGCAGTAACCTCCAAAGGCAAAGGTAGCATTATGGATCATCACATAGAGTCATACAGCACAGAAACAGACCCTTCAGCCCAGCTCACCCATGCCGACCAAGTTGCCTACCTGAGCTGGTCGCATTTGCCTGTGTTTGGCCCATATCCTTCTGAGTCATTTCGAAACATGTACCTGTCTAAATGTCTTCATCAATTGGATTGAATTTACTGATAAAGAAAGAAGCTAAGTTTGTATAGCACCTGATTTGTTGTTTTGTAGGTAATCAGGAAAGCCAATCGATCATGACTGTTGAGTGTCTCAAGCAACAAATGATTAAGGTAGTGTTGACGGAGTTGTGAGCATTAGCCATGGCAGTAGAATTTTAGAAAGACTTAGAAACTCCTTAATATATTTTTGTTGGCTTGGAGGATTACAAGGTTATTTCAAAAGTAAGTATTCTTTCTAGCAAATAAAGTGTTCCATTTGGTTGCTCATTTAATGTATCCAGTATTGTAGGGGATTAATACATTTCAATATATTTGTGTTTAAGGGGCTGCTCATTTTCTTTTACTGGGCCTGTAGTGGTTAACTTAGAATCCTGTAGACTCCTGAATGAAATCATTGGTGCTGCATTTCAAGAAAGTGTGGATCATACTACAAAGAAGATTTTGAATTTCTGGTTTTACTTAGTTTACTCCACATTATTTTAAATTCATTTATCATCACAGTTGATAGAGTAATTAAACAGTTACAGCAAAAATCATTTGTCATTTGGGTTTGTACATAATCCACAGGTTCTCACGTTCCCTAGAGCTGGGATGGGGAGTTCCTCATCCATCAATAATTGCTTGAATCTAGTTTATGTTCCTTGAGGATTAGGAGATCATAGGTTGAAGTCCTTAGGTATTTAAAATATTAAAAGGATTTCAATAGAATTGATACAGATCCCATAGAGAGGGAATCTAGAACATGGGGACATAACCTTAAAATTAGTCAATTTATGAGAAAAATGACAAAGCATCTGGTTCACCCATGGAATAGCAGAAATTTGGAATACTCTTCCCGAAAAAGTTGTGATACTAAGACGATAGGAAATTTCAAAACTGGAAATTTTTTTCCCCAGTAAGGGTATCAAGTGATATGGAACAAAGGATGAGCCACAATGTAATTGAATGGTGCACCACATCAAAGGGGCTAGGTGACCTACTCCTAATCCTAATGTTCCTGTTTGCTGTTCCTGTCCAGTAATGTATGCCTCTTCCCCTGCCCCCCCACAACACACACATACACTCTACCACCTCCCCCAAAGGATATTTCAGCATCATTTCTGCAGTACTTAGAGGAAGATATATAAAATGGAGCTGAACAAAGGCAGATCTAAGGTAGATCTCTCTGGACAACAAATCATTGTTGTACTGTGCATTAGTGCCCTAGGGATTATGCAGTGTGAAGGCAGTGGCATTAATCCAGTCACACTCCTCACAAACTTTAGTGTTTCCACTGTCTTTGGCACTTTTTGGAAAGTCAGTCTTATTTTTGGCTACTTTCTCCCTCCATTATTCTCTCTACTCCTTATTCCCCTTGAACGAGATTAATCGTCGATAAATTGAAAGGATGTATTGACGCTGCAACAGCCCTTTTATATTTGCAGCGATCAAATCCCATTAGACTGACTGTAACAACCAATCCAATGCATCAATCGACTGCATTGTTAAGATACAATAGGGAATGGTGCTGCTGCCAAAAAATTGGGGAAACTTTCTTCTAATGAGAGAACAAGGGAATTTGAATGATCTTTTTGGGCAGAGTGCCAAGAGCTGTTCCACCGAAGGTATATAGCTGTTCCAAATGTTTGTGCATCTCTCATCCTTTCCTTCCTCTACTCCCTTCTTCTACTCACAGGGGGAAGAGGAGCAAAAATACCAACTTTCAGTCAAAGCAGAAAATAACCTAAAGATCTCTATAATGAATCAAAAGGGATTTCAACAGATCTCTACTAATGTGAGCTTCAACACTGCCTAGTCGGCAGAAGAATGAACAGCCTGCCCTCTGTTTACAGGACTGTCTATTGGCTCATGAAACATGCAGCATCTCATTAATGACCATTAACTGGAATCTCATGAAAAGCTTTTTTGACAGGATTGCCCATGCTCATTGTTTATATCTTCTGGAGTGAGTAGGGATTTCCTGCAGACCTCATGCAGCGGATTAAGTGCCTTCAATGGCTGAGCAAGGCCAGCAGTTACATACAGAATCATTTTGCTACACAATCATTTTTCTTTGCATAATCCTTGACGACAGAGGCAGTTAGATGGTAGACTCCGTGCAGCAAGTGTACAAATCACTCTTTATCGATTCAGAAAATTTCTAATGCACTTTGTTCCTGCTGTTTGCAATAGTATTTGAATTCTTATTCCAAAGGGTGGTTAAGTCCCTACCAAAAGGAATAGTTGAGACAAACAGCAGAGATGTATTTAAGGAAAACCAGGCAAGTACATAATGGAGAAGGGAATGAAAGGTTATGCTGATAGGATTACATCAGGAAGAGGCTCATGTAAAGCATAAACTTTGGCTTAGACAGTATGGTGGAATGGGCTGTATCTGTGCTGTATGTTTTATATAATTGTTTCAGAGAAGTCCCCGCAAAATCTGAAGTGTTCATCAAAATCCAGGAGTTCTCAGCTTCATTAAGAACACTATTGTACCTGCCTACAGGTAGAAATCACTAGATTATTGTAGGAACAGTCAACTTTCTTCATAAAAATTAAACTAATTATTATATCAAGGCGCAATGGAGTTGGTGATTTTAGAGCAAGTCTCCTTTTATGGAGAACAAGGAGAAGCTAAAGCCTTTCCTACCCAGGTATACCCTTGTACCCTATCTCTAGGCTCCCTCCTTTAGCCAGTCTCTCACAAAGTCCCTTTCTTGCTGCTGGATTTTGGCTGCACCACCCCCATCTGTCAGAAATTGAAAGTGGGCCTATTTTACGGTTAAAAGCTGGCCACTCCAAGGAGGGGTGCTTTTGATTCTTGCTTGAGCTATTCTTACAGGTGCTTGGTGGGATTTCCAGTTTATGCTGATTTCCTGTTTATAAATAGAATCATAGAAATTTACAACACAGGAGGAGGCCATTCAGCCCATTATATTCATGTTGGTCAGAACAGAGCTCCCTGGCTTAATCTCACCTTCCAGCACTTGGCCTATGACCCTCTAAGTCACAGCGAGAACACCCCAGATTTTACCACAGACCTACACACCAGGGTCTATTTACAGTGGCCAATTAAACCTACCAGTCCACACATCTTTGGGATGTGGGAGGAAACTGGAGCACCCAGAAGAAACCCACGCAGTCATTGGAGAACGTGCAAACTCCACACAGACAGCACTGGGGCTTAAGGTTGAACATGGGTCACTGGATCTGTGAGGCAGCAGCTCTACGAGGACACAAGAACATGAAAAAAAGTAGCAGCAGGAATAGGTTACCTGGCCCCTGAAGCCTGCCTGCCATTCAATATGATTATGGCTACTACCCCAGGCCTCAACACCTCCTCTGTGCCAGATCCCATTGCCCTCAAACCCTGATCTTTTGAAAAGTTATCTACCTGCACTTTACAAAGCACCACTATGCAGCCCACATGTGAGGTTGCAGGAAGTGGCAGATCTCAGTGAGGCAACAAATGCAGTTTGACTGCTGGTCCTCTCAGCAGCACGGTTTGTAAAATCTGGCTCCTGTGAGGAAGTAATAACTATTGTTTTTCACACCAGATCAGTTTGAAAGTCTCACTCTAAATGAATTCTGCTTGTTGCAATGCTATTGACAGCATTTGAGGGAATATTCCCCTGGGGGGCAAAAGGTTATAGAAAATGAAAATTCTACAGAAGAATAGGGAGAAGGACTTTCTGAAGTGTACTAAGATACTTGGAAGTTTGTGTAAAATTGCTCTACTTTGGATTAAAGTCAATTTTCAGGAGCAGTGAACTTTTTTCAGGGTCGCAATGTGGCACAGCAAGTAGAGCCACTGCCTCACAGCTCCAACAACCCTCCAACGATTCTGACTTGCTGTCTGTGTGGAGTTTGCACGTTCTCTTTGTGACTGTGTGGGTTTCCTCCAGTTGTTCAGGTTTCCTCCCACATCCAAAAAACGTGTGAGTTGGTAGGTTAATTAGTCACTGTAAATTGCCCCTTGTGTGTAGATGAGTGGTAGAAATTAAGAGAGAATTGATGGAATGTGGGGAGAATATAATAAGGCTAGGGTAAGTATAAATGGGTACCTAAAGGTTGGCATAGACTTACTAGGCTGAAGGACCTGTTTCTGTGCTGCTTCTCCCTATGCTTCTCTGTGACTATAAATGTGTGAACTAATTCGCCACCAGTAAATTAAGTTGATGGAATTGCTGCCTTGTAAGTCAGTGATACCACTTGTTGCATTTTGCTTCTAGTTTTTTTTGTAAGATAAATTACAGGCCTCCAAGCAATAATTTAGTTAGGTTTTATTAATGAATTGTACAATCGTTTGCATGAAATAAGGCCTCTTCTTGGTAGAAGTAGGTTGTTACAGTTTCCATGTCGACATTTGAAATGATTGTAGAGAATGGAGCTCCTGTACTGTAGATGACAATATTTTAAATCTGCCCTATGGCTAATTAAACGTGTTCCTATTTAGCAATTTAGTCAGCCCTTCTTTAAACTAAAATGCATCTAAAATATCATGCTGTTATGAGTAAATGCCATGCTAAGCATAATCCATATTTTGTTCTCCATTATAAATCATTCAAATATTGTTAATTTCCATGACGTGAGTGTCTCCTCTCATTCCAGCAGATTTTGTGTGGGTGTTTTTCTTTTTTCCAGACATGGTAGTAATTCATCTACATTTTTATGCTTTATATTCCATCATGAATAGTTTTGGATCTGAGTTTCTCATCTCTGCTGGCACGTCGGTGCCGTACTGAGAACTGTTTTGTTGGAGTGTTCCAGAAATTCATCCGTGGTTGGTAGCACTAAATGCCCCATTGTACTTCACCTCAAAAATTCATTCCATTAATTCATTACATCGATTACAATGGAATTAATTGCAGAGGTAGCATGAATAAACTGATGCTATTTTGAAACGCATTTGGCACTACCCACCAGGGATGTAGATCTGTTTAACTAATGATTCATCTAACTGCTCAATTAAAGATCCCAAGGGGTATTCAAAGAAGAAGGAGTTTTTCCAGTTTACTGGCCAACATTCATCCTTTGACTAACACAGATCAATTGCTGTTTGTCACACCTTTGCTGTGGACAATTTGCGTGTCACATTTGCCAACAAAAGTAACGTCACTTCAAAACTAACCAACATTCTACAAAAGCTCCACTTCTAAGCTGCCTCAGGACTTCACCTTGTGTATATTTGAAAAGCTTGCAGTTTGTAGCCCAAGGAAGTGACAGGAACTCTGGTATGTGTATTTTCTGGATTCTCAAATGTCAGCTTAGATTATCACTTCCCACAGAGGGAACTGCATACTGGACATCTAGTTATTCCCAGAGGAGGACACTTTCTTAGATGCTGGGGCATTGAATTGTGCAGGGGATGGGGAAATACCCAGCAGTGTGTGAGGGCAAGCAATGTTTCATATGGACTTCTCAGCCTGATTAATGATGTACGTTGTTGGTAACAATTAGTCTGGGGAGAGGGTCACCTAGTTGAGTTACCATGATTTTAGAAGCTCCTTACAAAATGCTTCTCTCTGTCGGAGAATCATATATACAGCCGGTGACCTACCTCCTTCACTCAGTTGGGAGTTGAGGCTGTGGATGCTGAGCGGGGACAGTCCTATGGTAAGTATCTTCTTTATTCAGCTCCTCTTACTCCTGCTGTTCTTCAGGGTCCACCTCATGGTCCTTCGGTTTGGAGCTCCTTCCTCTTTCTCATCTGCCACTGGCTGTTGTCTTTGATTGGCAGGGTTATGCAGCATTCAGCATGCCTGCATGGTCGGTACTGCAAAGCACCCCTGGATGATGCAGGCATTGAAATTTCATCTTCGGGAGACCCAAGGTGCTTTCCATTGCAATTTTGCTAATTTAGAGGCACTCATTGCATCTGTGCCCATCTGCTGGTGAGTGCAGTGGTGTGTGAAGTAGAAAATAGCCCCTCAGTTCCCCAGAATCCATCCCTCTGGGCAAAGTTGACTGCTGGAAATATCTGCCAGAGCAGACTCTTCAGGATATAGGACTTACGCATATTTTTCGGAAAATCGATGTTCATCATAAGAAAATTCTGAGGGATTAGAAACATTTTCCATTCATAGAAAGAGCCAGCTTCTTAAAGGGGTCCCTTAAAGGCACTTGGGTGCAGTCAATGGCTGCTGGCAAATTCAACTGCCTGAGCTGCTACCTGCTCCTCACTGAAATCAAAGGAAATGAAATAATTTCTTCACAAATACAATACGCGGGTGGCCTCTCTGATAAAGTGCTGAACAGCAAATTGTGATATATGGCAGAGATATGCTGTGCCTGCAGTAGAGATGCTGTGGGGAGAAAGTTGACAGTCAAAGAGAGCAGTCCAGCTACAAGGGCATGGCCAAAAGCCTTCCAAAGGAATTTCACATCTCAGAGAGGACAGCTTAGAAGATCTGAACCTTTGAGTATAATATTCACTAGAGAGGTTCAGCCAGGATTGGGTGTCACTGAAGATTCCCCTCAAAGAAGGCCATACCTTTGCCTCTTGCTTCAAAGTTTCTGACCCTCCCTAAGTGACTGGCTGTGGCCATAGATGCCTGTAGAAATGGAGCATTGCCAACAGTTTCACGATTGAGATGCTTCTGGAGTGAGTATGTCAGCAAGTCACTGTTGATTGTAGCTCACTGGGTGGTCTTTGGAAGGTGTCTATAAAGCTTGCTGTGATCTCTGAAGCTGCCTGGTCAGAACCACCCCCCACCCCCTCACACCCCATATCAGCATCAATCCCTTAAATGGTGAGGAAAGAACAAGCTGGGGTAATCTGCTCCTTGTCTGAGTGAGACTGTTCCTTGATGGTGGTGTTGTGGAGCTTTGAGCTCCAATTAATGTCAATGCATCAGTGGTGCAAATAATGACATTGTTAAGTGCCTTTCCAATGCCAGTGAAAATGTCAGATGCACAAGCATGGATCGAACATGAAAATACCTGGTCCAGTTTCACAGTTGGCACAACTTACCCAGAAATGGTCACTGCCGTTGTCTACTCCTCTGAAAATGGATTTTCGTACATTTAGTGATTAAGAGCAGGCACCACATGATTATACTAACTTAGCTGCAAAATTCCAGATTATGGTAAAATTGTGTGACGTGGCCCTCACTTGCTGTGGGTTGGGACTAATCCAAACGAGTCCTTGTAGGCCATCAAGGTAAGCACTCAATCCTGTCCCTGGGAGGCATTATGGATGAACAAGGCTTAGCAGATGAGGGTCTGAATCTCCTCATTGCAGAAGTGGGAGTGAGAAAATTAAAGTACCTTAAGTTGCATCTTTGTTTAGCCTGCTAAAAAACAGGATGTGCTCCACTCGCTCTTTGTGCTCTAAGTGATGGGATATTATTTCTGTGCAATCTACTAGAGCACCACCAGCAAGAGGGAATAAACTCGCAACAAGCCGTGAA
The DNA here is from genome assembly GCF_009764475.1 of Pristis pectinata. Taxonomy (NCBI): domain Eukaryota; kingdom Metazoa; phylum Chordata; class Chondrichthyes; order Rhinopristiformes; family Pristidae; genus Pristis; species Pristis pectinata. The sequence goes on from NC_067416.1 coordinate 33,788,615, forward strand.
AACTTCTGTTGTGTTGTATATTCAACATAGACCCAGAGAAATGGAAAAAATAGCAGGAAATAGACATATGCTCAGCAGTACATTGTCGTGGTGTCAAAATGAGTTTGTAATTGCCCATTTAATCATGAGCGATCTTGTTTTAGGTTCCCATTATACTTGTTCCAAAGTATTGATGATGTCGTATTTTATTGTTTTGCTTTGTGGCTCAGGCAGATGGAATAGATGTAAAGTACTGTTTTCAGGACTAAGTGACTGTTGAGATTAATTTTATTTACTATGAATATTGGGTGACTTTAGAAAGGGAAATAGCCTGAGGTAAGTGTTGGCTAAGAAAGAGAGAAGCCTTTGCATTCTCATTAAAAATAGCGGGAGAAAAAGAATGGACTACAAACAGAATAACTGATCAAGGGACATAGAAATAATTACATGGGAAGGATGAAGCACAATAGCAGCTGGAGGAAGTAGCATGAATGTCTTCTTGTCCATCAGTGGACCCATAAGATGCCAGCTCATGCAATAATGTTCAACTAATTGAGAAGACAGAGGTAGATTTGTACAATCCTGATCAGTCCAAGCAACATCCTTCTTCATGCCACCTCTTCCTTTTGTGCCAGGAATGTCAATTTTTCTGGTATTCACTGAAGGAACCTATTCAAGTTATACAGAAATCCCTCCTGCTGTCCGCTTCACAAGCAGAGAAACCAGCCAGGACTGCTTCTACTGAACATTTCAGCCCAGGACCATCATACCCCATCTCTGAATGTCTCATATGGGTAAATGAAATACATTTAAAAGAAGATTGAATCAAATGACCAGAGTGTTGCAGTATAAAAATCCTCACTGTTTAAATTAATATTGCATGCTTTGGCAACTTTGATAATTGGAAGGAGATGCACATTGACAATGTTGCAGAGATGTGAGGGATCTTGTTAACAGTGGTCATTTTGGTGATTTCTCTAAGAGTTTTATCCAACTCATACAGTAATCTTATGGAAAGCCACAGAATTTATGACAAGCAATGTTTTAAAGCAGGCACTACAGCCTAGAGTTTTGAGAATTGCTGCTCTTTTATCTTTTATACAAAGCATTCCTTCTAACTAAAAGCTGATGGTCTGAATTTGAAGGTCTTTGAAGGATAGGCCTGTATAGATGAAAGGTTTGTAAAGAAAGGGCCCACAAGCAAAAACCTGTGTAGACCTGTAAAGATATGTGGAGTATCTGTAACATTGATTGTGAACAATAATTATTACTTTAAGGCTGTCAGCCTTTTAGAAATTGGGTTATGTAACTAACTTATCTCTGAGCTGCAAAGTATTTATAGGAACTTCCTGACTCAACCTCTGAAGAACCCTTGATTAACCTACATTCACTTTGCTGAGCTCCTTATATTTCAAGTGCATTAGTCTGTAAAGGATAAGAACCCACTGAGCACATGTATTGTGTAACATATGTATAAGAAAGGAGACAAAAGATACTGCAGATGCTAGAACAAGAAGCAGAGCACAGGTAGAACTCAGCGGGTCAAGCAGCATCTGTGGAGGCAAAAGGTCTAAGCTTCCATTTCGAGTTGAAACTCTGCATCAGGATTGAGAGAGAAGAGGAAATACTGCCTGTATATTGTAGTATGAGGGAGGGGAGGGACAGAGGCTGGTGGGTGACAGGTGGAACCAGATGAGGGGAGAGGGATGATGGGCAGATGGGACCAGGTGGAGAGAGGGTTGGGGGAAGAGATGGGAAAGATGAACAAAGGGAGAAGAAACCTAGGTGGACAGGTGAGTGTGTGTGGGAGGAGATCATGGGGGGGGGGATGTGGGTTATCTGAAACTGGAAAATCCAATGTTCGTACCATTGTAAGCTAGCCAAGTGGAATGTGAAATGTTGTTCTTCCAGTTTGCTTTTGGCCTCTCTGTAGCAATGGAGAGGGTCGAGCACAGATAATTGGTGTGGGAGAGGGAAGGAGGGTTAAAAATAACATGCAACCAGAAGCTTGAGATTGCTTTGTGGACGGAGCACAGGTTCTCCGCAAAACGGTCACCTAGTCTGGACTTGGTTTCTCCATTGTAGAGGGGGCCGTATCATGAGCACTGAATGCAATAGAAGAGATGCAGGTGAATCTCTGCCTCACTTGGAAGGGCTCTTCAGGTCCCTGCATGGTGATAAGGGAGGAGGTGAAGGACAGGTGTTAGTCCTCCTACAGCTGAGGGGAAAGTGCCAGGAGATGGGTGGGGAGTCATGAATAAAGTGGTCCCTGCGGAGAGTGGGGGAAAGGGTAAGATGTGACTGGGTGGTGGGATTCTGTTGGAGCCAGTGGAAATGGCAAAGGATGATTTGTATAAGAAAAGTCTGTATAGGGGAGATGAGTATCGGACATCCTTGTAAAGGAAGCACCTGCACAGGAAAGATCTGTAGGGAAAAGGTCTGTAAAAGAAAGGGCTGTTCAGTTCAGGGCTAAAAGTGGGCACAGGTTAATTTCTACTCTGGCAACTCTGGTATATTTTCATTAGTCCAGTCTTGAGGTTCTCATTAAAAGTCTTGAATTCTACAGTATTTTAACAGATTTTTATTTGTGCCACCAAGTACTGTTTGAAGATTTGACAAAAAAAAGGTAAGTGCATTCGACAATGAAACTATTAACTGTTTGAATTAGAATAGTTAATTAACTAATGTGCTAAATATAGCACTCTGGATTTTCAACCACACATTTTCTCAGTTTTAGACAAGTCAGGCTTCAGTTAATTTCAATGACTCACTCTTGGGATCAAAATATCCTTGATATTTTGTATTAATGAAATCAGCAAGGCCACAAAAAAAATAAAAGTCATAATTTTTTCCTTACAGTGCACCTTTGATGGCTCAGTGAATGCCTTCAGTGTGTAGCTGAATTCGCATGTGGAAGGTCACACACTTAGGTCTTAACCTATGTTAAGAAGGCTGGTTTTAATCAAACTGATGTTCGGGCTTGCTATAATTGACCTTAGTATCTCAAATTTGGAGCAGGATCGCATGAGCTTCCTGATTCTAACAAATGCCTGGAAATTAAATTTCAGTTCTATTTGATGTGCTATTTAGCATGAATACCCATTCAGTCTCAAGGAAAAAATATGAAGTTTTCCAAGGAGACATTTGAAAGATCATCAGGATGATTTGCACTTAGAAATGTCTTGAAATAGGGTCTGTGCAGATCCTGATGAGACCATACTCAGCTGAACACGGCTTTTGTCAATTTACTGCACAGCAGTCTGACTTGGCTGTAAGCCCTTAAAGGCACACTCCATGTGCAGCCACACAGCACTAATACATACCATGGATGCTGTGAAGTAATGAGAGGTTGCACCAGGGAGATAGCTCAGAAATCTACCATGAATTCCTGATTAATGACACTTATGCCAAGGTGGAGGTCTTTGGACTGGTGACGGAGTTAGGAGTTATAGCAAACCTGTCAGGGTTGCCAATTGAATGGCCTGGCAGGAAGTGGCCCGAGTTGTCTCCTCCAGGAGTGAGAGTCCATTGTCATTCAAATTTCATGATCTCACAAGGTATGTTAAGGTGAGCTGTACGTAACCCACACACGCACACACACACACACACACACACACGGTTACCTACGTACTCTTAATGATACAAATTGTTACTCCATCGACACCTCACCCCATCCCACACCAGCCCTACCAATTTTACCTCCTTCATCCTAAACACAGAGGGTCAGGACAACAGACGTAAAACTATGACAAGGTGACTCTCCTCCATTTAGACTAGGACAGCAAGTGCAAGGGAGCCAACCAGGACCATCCTCCGCAACATCAGCCATTAATATCCAAACCACCTCATGAGCAGTGGCTCTACGTAATCTGCCAGATTACCCACTAACAACATTTCATGGTGATTAATACATCCTTGTGTCATCTGCAGACTTACTAATCATACCTCTACATTCACATCTAAGTCATTTATATGTATCACAAACAACATAGTCCCTGCACTGATCCCTACATTACACCACTGGTTTCAGACTTCCAATCCAAAAAGCATCCTTCACCATTACCCTCGACCTCCTACCCCCAAGCCAATTTTGGATACAATTAACCAGCTCACCTTGGATCCCATGTGCTTTAACCTTCTAGGCCAGCCTATCAAGCAGAACCTTGTGAAATGCCTTACTGAAGCCAATATAGACAAGCCCTGACAAGTCCTTTTAGTTACCTCCTCAATAAAGTCAATCAAGTTAGGGAGACAAGTCCCCCACAAAGCCATGCTGACTATCCCTAATCAGCCTCTGTGTTTCCAAATGTACATAAATCCTATCCCTTCGGATTTTCTCCAATAATTTCCCTACCACTGATGTAAGGCTCATCGGCCTGTAGTTACCGGCTTATTCCTACTATCCTTCTGCTTCTCTGCCTCTGTTTTCAGTGTGCCTGAGCAAAAGCTTGATTGCCATGAGATATTTGGTGATACTTTTCCCTTAAAACTAATAGCCTCATTGCAGAAGACTACATCATTAAGCAATAATTAGACTTAAGCTTTAGCTGCCATGTGTTTCTGATAATGATTTCAGACAGGCTCTAATACCAACTTGATTACCATCTCGTAGATCTTGTTCCCTGTCTGTACTCCTCTTACAATACTATGTTGGCCACATTTGTGGCAGGGACTCTGAGGGAGCTCACACAATGAGATGAAATATTCATTATTGCCTGCTCTCTTGGAGCTCCCTATTTACATGGGTGATTGAAAAGGGCAGGAATAGATGAGAAAATATTACTGAAAAGTGATTACTTGTGCAAAAGAAAATGATTGTATGATGAACTGAGTGAAACAGTGTACTTCTACTGCTGATAGTTTCCATTGTGCCTCATGGTATAAACCGAGACAGTCAACTGGTACAATGGCCTAAAATGAACCTCTTTGAGGTCTCGCGAGGGATTTCTCATTGTTGAACGATTGTGGACTTCATTGGCTTGAAATGATAGCCCCTCAACAAATCGCCACATTTAATGAATGCCGTTCTGATGGATATGTTGCGATATACATTATTCCCAGAAAGCTGAGAAGCCACAGTTGATGTTGAGATATGGTCCAAATGTCTTGCAAGCAGATTGCAGCTGAAGCGGAAAAAGTGTGTGTTATTGCTGAGGTCAGAGTTCTTTAAATTATGCATGGCTCATCAGGAAATGTGAAGATTCTTTAGAATTCCATTTACATTGTGGGAGCAGGGAGTCACTCATGGATGTATTACAAACAATGCAGGCAGTCCTTTAAAGGAGAATCTGAGAGATTACAATCTGGGTTCTCCCAGCTGAGTTTTGGTGAAACATGTTGGCGTTAAGGATTGTGGTGGTGATATGGAGAAGGTAACTTAGTCCAATTTAGCAGGCTCTTTATGAAAAGAATCTTGCTAAAAGGGAGTCCATTATTGTCCATGCTTCCTTCTTCTGCCCTGCTGGGAGGTGAAGCTGTTGTTGTTCAGGTGAGGCATCCTCTTGATTGCTTTGTTCATCCCCTTCATCCTGTGCCACAATCCCCCAGGCTCTGAGTCTCCTTGCTGCTCTTTCTCTAGCACTATTCTTTGGATTGCTAGGCTGTGCAGTATGTAGCATACAGTGATGAAGTCTTGGCATCTGTTGTGTGAAATGGTTCTTTTCGGTCTTAAGGATCAAGGACTCTGGACATGAGCTTTGGATATCAAAACTAGTTTAATCACAAAGGCAAACGCGGGGACAGAATGGATGGGAACAGACACACACTCACCTACATGCAGGAGACCGCGAACATGCGGGGGGGGGGGGCATCGCAACTAGGATAAGATACGCTCACACACACACACTGATACACACAAGCACAATAGCAATGTACAACTTCAGGATATAATACTTCAATGCTTGACCCACACTAGCATTGGCTCTAAGACTGCCTGGAATCTGAGTGAAGTGCTCCCAAACCACATGGTAATGCACTCTTACCAGTGATCTATGCAACATTGTCTCACTACTCCTGGGGTCGTCAAAAGAGGAAGGGCTAGGGGATTGCAACCCTTTTTATGGTGCTAGGAGGCTGGGTGGAGCCTCACTGTTGTGATTTAAATGAGCCAATGGTCAGGCAAGTTCAGAGACAAAAGGTACTCTCACACCCAATGGTCAAACAAGTTCAGAGACAAAAGGTACTCTCACACCTGAGGGGTGGGTGGAGCCGCACCTTGATTGACAGTAGTATCACTTCCAATCAGAGGAGTAATGCTGTCCTCTGGTCAGCGAGAGTCAGTGTCGTTACTGTCACGTGACAGCCATGTGCTGTCTCACTACAGCATCTGGTTGGTGTATACTGTGGAGTTCCCCTGACAACAGAATCTAATTTTTGGAAGACCAATGGCACTTGCAACAATGATTCAGTCAGCTGTTGGGCTGGGAGTGCAGATTGGTATGAGGAGCCCAGGAAGCAGAAGGCAACAACTGTCCCAGGATCCATTCCTCCTAACACCGCTCACTGCTGAAATTGTCTAACAGTGTGGCCTCACTGGAGATAAAGGCATCATGAGTGCTTGGCACTGACCATGAGGAATGCCAGCTGCACACTGAGCGAATGGAAATCTCTCCTGTTCAGGAAAAGGTCCGTGTTATTAATGGCTGCCTGCCCTTGTGGGAAGCCAGCAATGCTGGCAAATCCCAGCGCCGGAGATGAAGTCACAGTAAATGAAATGGTTTCTCCACAAATACAGTGACCTCCCTGATGCTGCACTGAGCCATGGCAGAGATTGACTGCTGCCACTTAGAAGTATCCTATGGTGACGAAATTAAGATGGAAAGTGAACTTAATTGACCTCTAAGGAGAGAGCAGTCAAGGTAGGAGAGTGTGGCCAAAGGTGATGACGGACTTGGCAAACCTGAGCCTGCATCTCTGGTGTCTCTGTAGATTCCATGGAAGTATGCCCTCCAAAGATGGGCTCGTCTTTGCCTCCTGCCCTGAAGTCCCTGATCATTCCCAAGTCATAGCGGTAGTGAATTGCTGCCAGTGTGGACAACACTGGGAAATAAGGAACTTGCTTGTTGAGAAATTCTTTCCTTAAAGAGCCTGCTAGATGGGAGACCCTATGAAGACCAAATTACCTTCTCCATACCACAAGCCCTTTTGCCAACATGGTTCACCAATAGTCAGCGGAGAGGGCCCAGAAGATGCAAAATTATCTCTCAGATTCAATCACAATGGAAGATAATGAGACAGGAAGAAAAAAGCACTTAGACAGCTTTTTCACCACAAGCAGGTTCAGATCTCATTTCTTCTGGTGAAAGCATAAAGATTATTACACTGGGCGTAGTCTGTTTCAAACATGTGACTTAACTGTGGTCAGGAGTGTATAACACGTACAGGATGTGGTGAGATAAATTGAACATGAATTTCTCAGCACTAAGTGCCAGGGAAAAGAGCCACTGTCACGTGCAGTTTACTGTGTGGACTTTGGAAGGTGTGTGTGAGTTCTGACACTGGCCGATGAGGTCTTCTCATGCCATCAGGGCATCCCTTTAAGTAGTGAGGAAAGCAACAAAGTGGCAGTCATCGGTTGTAACTTTTGATCTTTGATCTATTTCAGGAAGCCCAGAAACAGACATTGCATGAATGGAGCTGTTATTCATGGGTGCACTTGTGGGTGACGGAAGGCTGGATGTGCCAGTGTGGATTGTGTATGGAAATCGAACGATGCGATGGGTGTGATTTCACCTGAAAGTGAACCATGGATTGATCTACTCTGAATAAGATTAATTTATGTACCATTTGTACCCAAAAGCCAGTGACTAATCAATCCAATTTCTAGGCTTATGAATTTGCATTAGAAGCCAGCACAGACTTCAGCTGGGATATAGAACAAGAAAGGAGAGAATGTACATTTATACAGTGTCACTCAACGTCCCAATGTCATCATATCCAGAAAAGTACTAAAATTAAAGTCAAAAGATGAAAGAGTTCACTTGTGATACCCAAAAGCGCCCATTGGCCATCCATTGTGAAATTACCACCGTATGAGGTGTTGGTTGCCAGGGGTTGTCTCTGGGAACAGCAGCATCTAATGCAGCAAGGAGTTGACCTCTTCAAAAGAGATGGGGAATGGAAAAAAATTGGAGAGAAAAAAAAAAGCACTTAAGCTGCTTTATCGCCACAAGAGCATGTTCAGATCTTATTTCATGTGGTGAGAACATAAAGTTTATTATATTGGGTGTAGTCTGTTCCAAACATGTGACTTAACAGTGGTCAAGAGTGTAAAAGACGTACAGGATATGGTTAGATAAACGGAACATGGCCATATGCTTTAGCTGTAAAAAAAGAAAAAAAATCTCTGCCTTTTTCAGAGGTCAGAAAAGCAGTAAATATAACTTAGCTGTTGTTACATGCCATTATAGATCCGTGTTTTAATGTTCAATTACTTAATGCTGCATAAAATGCCATCAGTATTTTCTAATTGAAAAACAGTGGCCTCACATGAACTGTGTAGATTCATAATGAATCCAAAATGTATGTTTATATAAGCATGCTGCTTATAGGAATGTTTTTATTACCAAGATTATGCCAAACAGAATTGAGAGAGAAGCAAAAGAACACAGATTTAAAAAGACATTTCATGAGATCAGAAATTCCCAATGTGCTTCACAATGAACAAGCTTGCGATGTTATCTTTGTTACCTTTGTGACCTGCAGAAGTCCAGTTTTGGTCCTCTCCTCTTGTTCAATTACGTGCTACTTCTTGGGGAAATTATCTGACTTCCATTAAGGTCAACTTCCATTTGGTCATTGAAGGCTTCCAGCTCAAACTCCGCATTACCTTTCATGATATTCTATATTGCCAGAATGCTTGCCTTGGATGGGCTACAATTTCCTCCAGGAACAGTTAGAGAAACTGGTAGAGGTGGCTACAATTACGACATTTAAAAGGTGTTTGGACGATGGATGGGAAAGGTTTAGAGAGATATGGGCCAAACCTAGGTAAATGGGACTAGCTCAGTTGGACAACTTGGTTGGCACAGACAAATTGGGTTGAAGGACCTGTTTCCATGCTATTTAGCTCTATGACTCTATAATGGTCATATGTTTACAGTCATCATCACAAACATTATTCCACAATATGACCTTCTTCCTGATTGTCATGCTGAACCTGATGGTTCACCACCTTGGAATCATAGTTGACCACAGGCAGTTTCCTACTTCATATCTGCTTCATCAATAAGGAACGCTTACTTCTACCACTGTCTCTTCCCCTATCTCAGATCATCTGCTGCTAAAGCACTTTGGAATAGTTCATTCTGAAATTCACATAGTTCTATTCAGCTGCCCATCCTACACCCATGCTAGAAGACAGAGGAATGAGTTTGGAAGACACAGGAAACAAAAATTAAAGAAAAGGAAACAAAGCTTTTTGGGCAATGCATAATTGTTCATGAAAGGAGGTCAGGGAATAAAGATAATGACTGAGGACACAGATTGACACATTGGGAGAATGACATGGGGTCCATTATACAACATGGCATAATGATGGACAGGAATGGCAGCTGAAGATTCCTGGATTCAGGAGTTTTCAGATGAGATAGACTTGGCTGTGTGGGTAAAAATAGGAGAAAGTGTAGCAATATTAGGCCAAGGAACTAACTAAACATCACTAGTCAGTCCACAAATTAAATACAGCATTTCTGGTCACCACATTACAGGAAAGATGAAATTGCACTGGAGATTTGCAAAGTTTTTGCCAAGACTGGAAATCTTTAGTTATGGAGCATAGGGTAGGTTGTTTTCTTTGGAACAGTGAAGACAGAGGGAGACATAAACTGAGGTGTATAAAATTCTGAGAGGCCTAAACAGGTTTAATTTCATTTAAGAGATTGTTCAGGAACTAAACGGCATGGATTTATATTATTATTACAGGGTGTAGAGGGGAGGTGGAAAAAATTATTTCACCCAACAAGTGGGGGTGGGGGGGGGGGGGGGGGGGGGGGGGGGGGGGGGGGGGGGTGGGGGGGGGGGGGGGGGGGGGGGGGGGGGGGGGGGGGGGGGGGGGGGGGGGGGGGGGGGGGGGGGGGGGGGGGGGGGGGGGGGGGGGGGGGGGGGGGGGGGGGGGGGGGGGAGGGGTGGGGGGGAGGGGGGGGGGGCGGGGGGGGGGGGGGGGGGGGGGGGGGGGGGGCGGGGGGGAGGGGGAAATCTAGAAGGTCACCTCCTGAAAGGACATTGGAGTCCAGAAAATTCTCACAACGTTTAAAAAAGCACCAGGAGGAGCAGTTGTGGAGCGAGACCACATTGGTGGACCTTTTGGGAAGTGGGAGTCACCTGAAGTTCAATTTTGGTCAGCGTAGACATATTGGGCTGATGGATCTCCTTCTATGCCATAAATGTCCAAGTGTTATGGTCACATGACAGTAAAGGGTAACTTGAAGCAAGATCCAATAAAAGCTGTAAGTGCAGAATTGAAGAGCTCTTGAGCCTGAAGAATGCAAAAAAAAAATTGATGATGGACTACTGGAGAGGGGAAAGAGTTTTGGAGATCTTCTTTTGGCTTTTTAATCTAGGTAGCACTGGACTTGCCACTGTTTTGCCTGTGGGACCTTGAGAACACCAGGATTTTTTTTGCTTCTTCTTACAGTGTTAGTATTGACAACAGAGTTCAAGGTCCCCAAATAAGTTTCTGGTCAGCCATGGTGCTGATGATGAGGGATTTGGGGAATAAAAATGACTTTAAATTAGAAGATTAGATCCTCACTTGTTTGGTTAATGAGAGACATTTATGTGGACTGAATGTTATTTGCCACTTATCAGCCCATGTATGAATGTTGCACACAGGCACAGACTGCTTCATTATCTGAGGAGCTGCAAATAGAACTGAATGTTGCACTATCAGCAGCAAGTATTTTCATCTTATGATAGAGGAATGTCATTCGTGAAGCAGCAAGTATAATTTGCTGATCATCCCAGAGTATCAAGAAGAGTAGGAGGAAGTCTTTCATTGAGACACAAGTCTCGAGCAGACTAGCCTGTTGTTTTTGGCACTGGATTCATATTCCAAAAGTTGTGAGATCAGTTTGCACCCAAGCAGATTATGAAATTGATATCTATAATGATAGTTTGACTGTTGTCATTAGAACATTAACAAGAAAAGCGATTTTTATTGAAAACCCATTTAATTTGCTGGTATTGAGTAAGAAACTCTGCCATCCTTGCTAGTCTGGCTAATTTGTGTCTTATATTCAACAACATGTGGTTGATTTATATTGGACTCAGGATAATGAATGACAGTGACCAAGACCATGATACTGAACTAGGACTTGCAGAGGATGAAAGTGGTCCTCGGTGGATGGATGAAAGGGGCAATTACAAATGTCTGGCAAAGAAAATTGGGTGTGGCGTAGAATGGGTTGCTGTTGAATGACTTGTTTTTGCCAGCATTAAATGCCTATTTAACCCCTGCAGTTTCCTGAACTCAACACTTTTTTCCTTCCTGATTTAAGCAGATGAAAGTCTAAAAATCATTAGCAAAAGAATCAGTGTTGATATCTGGCTTGGTTTAGAGCACACAGGAAAAATGACTGAGAAACTTTAATTATGAGTTGCACTTGTTGAGAATAATTTAACTTTTTGACTCAACTTTTATGTTTTTGGCAGTGATTTTTTTTGCAAGCTGTTAGAAGATTGATGTGATGGCTTGGATGATCTAATCTGATTTCTAGTTTGAAGAACAATAATTTGTTTGCCTATCAATGGCTATGCATGTGTAATCACGGATCATGGAAAACGCCATTCTTCAGCTTGCAACACACCTTCAGTCCATGTTTAAGAACATCAGTGCTTATGAATTCTATCACTTCTCAACTGAAGAGTTAATCCAGCACTGTGTGGTGCAGCCTAGACATGGTTTTGGTTTGCCATCTCCATGCAAAGAGAGTGCAGTCACGTGTTCACTGGCTAGTGTTACCATACATACAAAGTGATGCAGATTATGACAACTAAACTTTGAATTTGGCACAACTACTGGCACTTTGTAGCACTAAAATCAGATTGGGGGACTGTCCTTATAGGGCACTTTTTCCTAAGTCACTACACTGTGGCATGCCCTATGTCCTGGTGATTTTCTCGCTGCAATGGCAGAGGCAGGGAGGGGAGAAAGTTTTACTCTGGTTTCTCAGACTAAAACCTCAGGGTCCATGGAGGAGGTGCAGAGGAGGAAGAAGGTCTTTTGCGCGGAGGCCATCCAAAGACAAAAAGGTTAATTTCCCATTGTGTAGTACTGAAGAAGGCCGGGCTAGGAGAAAAGAAGCTTTAGGCATCAGGGAAAGGCATACATTTCAGTGAAGGTATGACCATCTAACCAAGGGGGATATACAGCTGCTGAATGCAAAACACTATGATGCTAGAGGAACTCAGCAGACCAGGCAGCATCCATGGAGAAAAGCAGGTGGTCAACGTTTTGGGTCAGGACCCTTCTTCAGGACTGAAGATAGGAAAAGGGGAAGCCCAATATATAGGAGGGAAAAGCTGAGCAGTGATAGGTGGACAAAAGAGGGGAGGCAGGTTGGGCACAGGGTGGTGAAAGGAAGATGCAGGTAAGAGATAGTGATAGGCAGGTGCGGGGGAGGAGGGAGACCAGATCCACCGGGGGATGGGTCAAAGGTAAGGAGAGAAAGCAAAAAAAGGGTAGAAAAAAAGAGAGATAGGCTAAGTTAAGGGAAGAAGAGAAGAAGCATGGTGGGGGGGGGGGAGGGGTGTGGGGATTACTTAAAGTGGGAGAATTCAATGTTCATGCTGCTAGGGTGCAAGGTTCAGAGACGGAAAATGAGGTGCTGTTTTCTGTCTTGGAACCTTGCAGCCTAATGGCATGAAATCTTTTGTTTCTCTATATGACTGCTGAAATTCATGTGCAGTTTAACATATAATTATCAATCTGAAATTAAAAAAATTCATGCAACAAGGAAGGCAAAAGTGATGCTGGGACATTGAGGAGGGAAAATGATTTGGGTAGACACAGTATCATTCAATCATTGCATAGTTGGAAAGGAATCTTCTAATTAAATTATCTTATGAAGTTATTGAGAAATAAAGTCCAGCTATTATCTTGGGAAAGATCTTGAGACTATTGGGATGATAGTGGAAGAAGTTAAAATATAGCTCATTTATTAAAATCTAGATGTAAAAAGGTGGCTAAAGCTCATAACACAAAAATGAATATGACGTCTCTTTTTTAGATCTTTTTATTAATATGTTTTGATTTCATATCTGTTAGAAGGTCAGTAAATCAGACATCTCGTGTTTGAACAAACACTGTGTACCGGCTTTGCACATTCAAAGGGACATTGATTCGCTGTAACACATTTATGGCTGCATTAGAAAATGATGAATGTTGCGATATCAGCACGGATGTCTTGCAGTAGAAAATATGTACCCTATCTGCAGATTTGGTGCAGATGTGACCCCAGGGACAGCTGGCAGCCAGCCCTTTCTGGAAGGTTCTAAAGCAGTAATGGCAAAAGACAAAAATAAAGTCGGGACTTTATGGAATTAAATGACTCCTTCTGGAGCTACATACATTAAGCTGCGTGTGGGAAGATCTGGGAGCCATTAATTTGTGGGTGGAAGTGACCTCATCATTAAGGACTGCTGAGAAAGAGAGAGAGTGCGTGCATGTTGCTTTTGCCAATTGATTTATATGACGCAGGCAATTCTTAAAATGGTATCAAAGAATAAAGTACAGGAGCTGGAAAATGATAATGGTATTTTTAGTGATGGTCTATTCCAGTATAGCTCACAGTGACACAACACCTTGTGCAGAGTATAATTTATTGTTCTGTGAACTGCTGCTAATAAATTGATTTAAACACCTGACCGTTCTCTCCTTTCCTTAAAGCCCACACAGATTAAGCAAAAATGACCTTTATTAACCCATTGAGACAACATCTGTTTTCATTTAGTGCCACAGTCAACATGTAGCAGATTGACGATCTAAAGTTCCATGCAAACCAGTTTTCACTTTATTTTTTGAAAAAAATTACAGTTGCAAACAACTTAATTGTTCTTAAAATATCAAGGTAAATCATGAGATTGTGAACCGAGAAATTCAGGGTGTTCCAGCAGGGGGACAGAAGAAAGGTCAGTGAGAAAGGGTGAGAGTGAGATCGGAGGGGAAGTGCTCAGAGAAGGAGAACAATCAATTTAGTTCCCTAGAGATACATTGCTATTAAAGAATCTAAACATGCAGATTGAATGAAGCAAGGGGCCGCAGTGGGGGGAGAGAGAGGACCAGGCCTATCACATGATTTAACAGGAAATATTATTTAAATATTTATGGTCAAAATGGTAAATTACTATTTATATAAGTTCTTCAGAGGTTTGGCGGGGTAGCTACTAGGAATATATATCCCCATCTGGATTGACCAGAACTAGAGGTTGGTTTCTCAGAGTAATGGGGTTACTTACTTGAAACAGGAATAATGAGACATTTCTTCACTCAATGGATTGTGAGTTTTTGGAATTCTGTATTCCAGAGGGCTGGGGATGCTCATTTGTTGAATGGATTCAAGGTAGAGATCAGATGACTGTTCACTATCAAAGTAATCAGAGAAACAAGGACAAGGCAGAAAGGTGGATTTGAACTAGGAGATCTTCTATGATCTTATTGAAGGTTGAAGCAAGCAAGAAGAGCCAAATGGTCCTTTTTTTATGCTCTTAGTGCACAGAAGGTTTACTGGAAATCTCAAGGCAATCTTTCATAAGTTACTTGTGGCATAAGCCTGGTATTGAATTGCTACAAACTATGTGTCTTCTGTAGAATATGAGGCTGAGAATTAGCCTGGTTCCTTGCTGAAACAGAAGTCAGATTAAATTAATTACTAGTTTCTTTTTAGTGAGGTTGATACACTTGGCTATGAGTAAAAACTGTCTAATGATGTTGGTGAATCTACTCCAGAGGCATTAAAAACCACAAGATGCATTTCGGTACAAGTTTTATTTCCATATCCTCCGCAGTCACACTAACGGGATGCCAGACAGCTTCTTCACTTTCCTGAAGCAACTCTTGAAAAATACTCTTAAAGGGGCAATGTTTGCTTGAAAAGAAAGCAATCTAGGAATTCTCTCTTGTGGCATGATATTTTGATCACTGGAAGCAAATGTATACTTAATGCAGCAGTCACGGATTTCAGTACTTCTGCACCTAGCCCAATGTGTTTGTGTGATAACTGGTTTGCACAGACATCAAATGGTTTGCAATTTATGTATTGGCACCACTAATGTAAAATCATCTTGCACATACTGGCACACTTGTGCAGCATTTAATCAGAGGCTTGAGGACTGCTTCAGCAAGACGTATTGATCTTACCTATGCACCACTGCTGGTGTCTCCAACTCAGTCATCTTCTTCCAGATAGGTGTTGCTCTCAATATTTTTCTGAGTCACCTCTACTCCCTTCCCTGTCTTCACTGAGACTTCTACTACCTCCCCGATTACCCTGACTTCCAGCCAATGCCTTCTTATCCCACCTCGATCCTCTCCTCGACACCCTCCTCAACCATTTCCTTCTCACTGCCCAATTTCACCCTATCCCCAATCTGTACAATTTTAGGCCCAGTGTTTCTATTTCATTGTTCAGACGTTGCTGACATATCATAGAAACTTGCCCAATCTTTAATGGTTCTGGAGGTTCACCTTATTTTGTCTCTTACCTGATGCTGTTGGAACCCTTCCCTCACGTGATTACCTCCGAACCCTCTCAGTACCAGGTCTTTACAAGGGTAGGTTTGTTCAGCATTTTGAGAAGCCTTCACTTGACTTTCTGAGCCAGACTCTGTGTGTATTAAACACATTTCATAAGACCGGGGCTTTTTTAGGTAGTTTCTCATTACAGATTTGTAAGTCATTTCTGCTTCTCTTTTAATTGATTTCTCATGTGGGAGTTGGTATAACTCCAGGACATTCATCTTTTTTTAATGAATCAGCCAAGTTGTTAATGTTGAATTGTTGTCAAGGTCTCAAATTGCTTTTCCACCACGGCTTCAGGATGGTTGATGGAAGACTGCTGTTACCCTGATGAGTAGCACAGCCCCTGGAGTGACTGGAATCAGCTTGGTATTTCACAGCAGTGGCCCGGGTGATCAGGCTTCGTTGTCCTGGTTCTTCATGAATGAACCTCGGTTTAAGAGTCTAAAAAGGGAACCATTGTACTTCCACTTCCCTTCCCAATGGCTGCTATTCTGTGTGAAGGCAAACTGGGAGTGGTCCAAAGTCCATCTCCCTTCCATTGCCCAGAATGCCCACTGACAGAGTGGAGGAGACAATGGAGACCAAAGTCCCAGTGACAGCAATTTGACCATCAAAATAAGCTACCATAAGTAACAATGAGTGCCTTGGCAGTCTCCTTCATTGTAGTTTGCACAGGGAGGCCACACATTCCATGATGGACACTAGCTTTATACCCAGACCATGTCATACTCAGTTAGAACGTGGTGGTTCCATGACAGATTGTTTGATAATGAGACTATTATCTAGGGCACTTCCAGGGTCCTTAACTTGTAGCTGGACTGCTGAAATCTCCATCCTCTTCAGTGGACCCAGGAGTGCTCTCTCACCAGCTTTTCTGCTACTGCATATTTGTGTTGTGAACTTTACCCTGTGCACTCCAATTTAATGAACGGTTGTAGGGGTGGGGGAAGAATATTGGAGATCCCTGTTGAAGAGGGAGCACATGATGTGGCAGGCCAGTGAGGCCGAGTTGGCTCAGCAGAGGTTGATTCCACGGGGGAACTAGCAAACAGAAGAAAGGGACAGTGAATGGCAGGTTCTAAGCTGAAGAGGGGACAGCAGCTTTCTGCAGTCATGAAGTAAGCTCCTTGAAAGACCTGTACATTGAGAGCTGATGGAATAAAATAGACCCTCTAATCCTCCTATTTTTCCAGCCCAGTGTGCTGATGGCGCTTTGTGTCCACAATCTCCAGAGCTTCCTGCTTCATTGACTTTCACCAGGATGGAATCTGTCCTTTGACCTGTTCTATCCCCTTGTGGGCATTCAGTGCCATCTTGGGACATGGGATTATCATCACCTACAAGATCCCCTCCAAGTCACCTAACATCCTGACTTGGAAGTTTATCCTTCATTGTCCTTGCAACAAAGCCCTGCAACTCCTTATCGAAACACACAGTGAAATGCATCTTTTCCGTAGAGTGCTCTGGGGGCAGCCCACAAGTGTCACCCCACTTCCGGCGCCAACATAGCACGCCCACAACTTCCTAACCCGTACATCTTTGGAATGTGGGAGGAAACCGGAGCACCCGGAGGAAACCCACGTAGACATGGGGAGAATGTACAAACTCCTTACAGACAGTGGCCAGAATTGAACCCGGGTTGCTGGCGCTGTAATAGCATTATGCGAACCACTACACTACCATGCCTGCCCCAGCACCTAGAGAGTAGAATGGAAGTATAGGGATGGTATGGAGGGAGAAGGAAACCACAAGGTATGATGCAGCAAAAGAGTCTTTCAAGAGCAAATTCTGGCCTAGGCTGAGTGCTAACCATCTTAAGAGATTACAGCCATGTTTGAGGGTGAGTCTCAAGTTCAGGTACAAGTTCAGTCTCACTGTGTTTACTTTCTAAGAGATTCTCCTCAAGGTCCTGCTACTAGGTCTGCCTGGAGCTTTAGCCTCATTGGTGCTGTTTAATATTCTAACACCCATGCCTGTACCGTGGAAGATGTTCAGTTTCAAGCTCCTCACATTGACGGTGTACAATGCTCTCAGAGGTGCAACCTCCAATGGCATTGGGGCCGGGCCTCCCTGAGATCCTTCATCCCAAACCCCTGCACCAATTGGTGAATTTCCCGTTTTATGCTGTAACACCTAGAAGCATCTCTCCAGTCATTGGCATTGAGACTCAATCATCAAAATGATTTTGGGCTTCTCATGCATTTCAGCAGACTCTGAACTTGGAGCCCAAGGTTAAAATCTCCCTCAATGCAGAATAAAATACACCCCTTAAAGTTGTAAAGGTATTAAGTGTCATGAACTAATATTTACAGATGGTGCATTGTACTCTTAGCAGTGGAATAATGAATGAAAAATCATCTTGCTTCCTCTATCTGGTGCACTGTTTTCACCATAAAGTGCATCTGGCTGTTCAATGATCATGCAGTAACGGTAACAGTGTCCGGGGGAATTCCGTGGCTGAGAGCATCCATTCCTCCAAGATGAAGCAGAAGCACAGCAAAGGGAGTAATTGAGGACCTAAAAGGAAAGGATCTAATTATAGACTAATGATACAGAGTTGAAGCCACCACTGCCCTTTTATGGACATTTCTTTTTTGGCAATTCTCTCCCATCCTTTCGGAAGGTGTTGAATCATGCTCGGGTATAATTCCGTGGGTGCTGGCATTCTTTGTGTGTAAGCCTAGATGGCAAGCATCAGCAGGCTGTACATTCGTAGAGGGCCACACTGTTGCGTATGATCCTACTTTCATCCTATATCTATAAACCAGCACATCCTGGACATAGGAGAAGGAAATTTGGTTGACTTTTTTTTAGTTAATCTCAGGCCTTACCAAAGGACACGGAAAGAAATTGCTGTCTTCTTTCCATTACTCTGACTCACTCAACCTGTACACATTTGTATCAAGACAAGGTCAAGATTGAAGTATTGGAGAGGCAATACCTTGTATGTTAGATATCTCACAGTGAAAATTTTCTCCTATCCCTTCGGAAGGTGTTGAATCATGCTCGGGTATAATTCCATGGGGGCTGGCATCCTTTGCTGAGCTTCTGCTTCATCTTGGAGGGAAGCTGATGGACTCGTTCCCTTGCTGCACTATCATGTGCCACCTGGCATCTGTTTATGAGTGTGTCACTGGCACAGACAAGGGCAAGACTTCTTTTTGTTCCCCTTGATAGAAAGTGTTGGGGTGACCTAAAATAGTTGTCTGGCAATTTGAACAGGAACCAGTTCACAGAAAAGAAAATGCTAGCCAGTTTTTGCCTTCTCAATACCTTGAGTTGCTGTCTCTTTGGTACAACAAAGGGGAGAAAATAACAGAGGTATTCACCCTGAGTCAGCTTTGACCTCTAATTTAGGAGGTCACGGGTTCAGGTCCTATTCCAGTGAATCAAGTACAAAAATCTTAGTGTTGCATTATCTTTTGAATTAAGCCCCCAACTACTCCCTCCTGTGCACATAAAAGACACCAAAGAAATATTTTAAAGAAGAGCAGGGGAGTTACCCTGTGCACTGGCCACTATTATCCCTAACAAAATCATTAATAGAGGTGATCCAGACATTATAAAATTGCTTGCTTCATTTGATTCATCAAGGAAAGTACACTATTGTCTGTAAAGTAGTTTAGGGTGAGCAGGGTTCCTGAGAGATAGTGTTTCTCCCTTCTTTCTTTTTCCTGGAGGATGTAAATGTTGCAGAATGTATAGGGGTCTCAGGCTTAGTACACTGATTCTAACAATGTGGACAGAAGGGTTTCCAATCACCCTCACCATTTTCTCAGGCCTTTGGTTTTTCAAGGATGTCGTGCCTACTCTGAGACCTAATAGACTGCTTACATTCAGGTAACTTTCTTTGCTGCTGGGGGTGCCTAGACCTGTGGTTCGTGAGTGCAGCAATAATTCAGACTGTCTTAGTGCAAACCAGACTTAGCGTAAGAGCCCTGAAAAGATATTGAATCCTTAATGCATTATGCCTGCTTCAAGCATGGGTAAATGCTGCCACTTTTTTGTCCTTACACGGTGTAAAGTGAAATGGAGATGTGCACTTGGACCTCTCTTGTTGCAAGCAGAAGAATACAGAAACAGGGATGGGTCATTCATCCTCTTGACCCTGTTTGGTCAATCAATTAGGTCACGACCCTTGTCTTAACTCCATTTATGCACTTTAGTTCCAGAGCCCAGGGTTTCCTAACCTAACAATCTTTAGATCTCAACTTAAACTTTTGTAATTCACCCACAGCATCAACAGCTTTTTTTCAGGGAGAATTTCTGAGTTTCCTCTGTACCTTGCACAAGTTTTTTCCCTACAACCTTG